>NW_026575142.1:66476111-67104166 GCF_905146905.1 Nyctereutes procyonoides
CCCTCATGCAGCCCCTTTACAAGCTGACCCTGATCCTTTGCAAATACTACTGTACTCTGATTTCTAGTCCTATCCTATCTATCCTTTTAGATATCATGTTAGTGGAATCATTGATTATGTAGCCTTTTGAGTCTGGTTTTGTTCATTCAGCCTAGTATATTTGGAATCATCCTTGTCGTTGCATGTGTTAAATTAAACAAGGAGGCCATTAGACTGAGGTGGCTTTCATGCTTTGGCAGCCTATATGAATGAGCAAACTCAAACCTAAGTTTGTAAATGCCTAGAGGGTGAGAAATCAAAACCTAAGGATGGCCAATCACAACCAGCCAACTAGGTTTTCCCAAATAAAGCAATCCTGTAGCCAATTAAATAATTTTTTTGCTTGGTTTCTGTATCTTCTCCTGGCTCCTGTTGGTGGAGCACTTCTCCCCACGTCCTTTTTGGTACTGCCCAATTCTAATTGATTTTTGCTCAAATAAAGTATTAAAATGTTTAATATGCCCCAGTTTATCTTTTAACATATTTTCAGTTATTCAGTCTTCTTTGTTGCTATTCTATGGTTTCTTTATCCATTCATAATTTAAATGACATATGGGTATCTAGTTTTTGATGACTATGAAAACAGGCACTATAAACATTTATGCACCATGTAAACATAAGTTTTTATTTCTCTCAAATTAATGCCTGGATGTGAGATTACTGAGTCTTTTGTTAAGTATATATTTAACTTTATAAGAAACCACAAAACTGTTTTCTAAAATGGCTCTACCACTGTGCATTCCCATCAGAAATGAACAAGAGTTCCAGTTATTCTGTATCCTCACTAGCAGTTGGAATTATTAAGTAGTTTTCTGTTATTGATTTCTACCTTATTTTTTTCTGATTAGAGAACATACTTTGTATGACTTCAATTTTTTTTTTGCCACTTACTAAGACATATTCTGTGGCCCAGGATATAGTCTATCTTGGTGAGTGTTTCATGTGCACTTGAAAAGAATTTGCATTCTGCTATTGTAGCATAGAGTGTTTTTTAAAGTCAATTAGTGTTTTAAAAATGTCATTTGTTGTTACTTTTATTTTTTTAATTTTTTGTCTACCTGTCCTATCATTTACCGAGAGAAGAGTGTTACAGTTTTCAACTTGAGTGGTGGATTTGTCTATTTTTTCCCTGTCATTTCTATCACTTCATGTATTTTGAAATTCTTGTTGTTAGCTACATATGCATTTAGGATTGCTGTATCATCTTGCCTAATTGACCCTTTTATTATATAATGTCTCTTTTATCTCTCTTAGTATTCCTTGTTCTGAAGTCTACTTTATCTGATATTAATATAGCTATACAGTCTTCTTTTAGTGTTTGCATGATTTTTTTTTTTAGTTCTTTTACTTTTAATCTATCTTTGTCTTTATAGTGGATACCTTGTAGATGGAACATAACTGAGTCTTATTTTTAAGCCCAATCTCATAGTCTGTCTTTTATTTGGTCATTTAGACCATTTACATTTATTATAATTATTGATTTAGTTGGATTTAAGTCTACTATCTTATTGTTTTCTTTCTCATCTTTTTCTTCTATTTTCTTTTTCCTGCCTTCTTTTGTATACTTAATTATTTTTAACATCCCATTTTATTTATTGGCTTTTGGGCTATATTATTTATATTAATTTATATTAATTTTTTAGTAGTGGCTCTAGGGATTACTATATATATATATATATATATATATATATATATAAACATTTACAGACTACATAAAATTAATGTATTACCCCTTCAAGTAAAATGTATAAGCCTTAAAACCATGTAAGTCATTCTACTCCCCTGCTTTTGTGTTATAATGGAATTATTACCTCTATATATGTATTATTATTTCTGTATACATTGAAAACCTTATCAGACGATGTTATATCTTTTGCTTTCAACTGCTGTATATGTTTTAAGGAATTTAGCATGAAAATAGTTTTAAAAATGTTTACCCAGATATTTGCCAATTTCTTAGCTTTTCCTTTATTCCTGAAGTTCCAAGTTTCCCTTTTGTATTATTTCCTTCAGCCTAAAGAAATACTAAGGAAATGTCTTCATCATTTCTTTTAGAGAAAATCTACTAGCAACACAAATCTCTTGATTTTTCTTCATCTGAAAATGCGTTTGCTCTTCCTCCCCTCCTGAAAGATATTTTGTCTAGATATACCAACTTATGTTTCCATAAACAGTATATCAGGGCCCTGTTTTCATAGTACTCTTGCTAGCTTCAGTGCTACCATTTTAGATAGATTTGCTGATTTGATAGGGAAAATGGCATCCCATTTTTTAGGCATTAGGAATATTTACCTTTTGTTATATATTTTGCCATTTCCCTCCACTTTATTATTTATTTGTAAAAAAATACACAGTGTTTAATTTCTAGGTAGAAAAAAAATCTTCTTTCCCTTTTAATTTTTCTCCCTTTGCTTTTATTTAGAAAGATGTTTTACACCCCAAGGTTAGATAAATATTCACCTACATTTTCTTTTGACTCTTTTTAGTTCTTGTTTCCTAAATTTAGCACTCTTCTTTCTTTGCCTAAGTGATTTGGTTAGTGTGAGGCAGGCATCTAACTTTATTTTTTCTAATTAGTAAATATGTTCAGTAACATTTATCAAGTTACATATACCGTCCCCTTGTTTGAAATAGCTACTATGTTAAGCATTTTTTTAATTTAAGTTTTTATTTAAACTCCAGTTAGTTAATATACAGTGTAATATTAGTTTCAAGTGTACAATATAATGATTTGGCACTTCCATATATCATCCAGTGCTCATCAAGGCAAGTGTGCTCCTTAATCCCCAACACCTATTTCAACTTATCCCCTTACCCCCTTTGCCTTTGCCTTTGGTAACTATCAGATTGTTCTTTATAATCAAGATTCTGTTTCTTTATATCTTTCTTATTTTTTCTCATTGATTTTTTTGTTTCTTAAATTCCATATGTGAGTGAAGTCATATGGTATTGATCTTTCTTTGACTTATTTTGCTTAGCATTACACTCTCTAGCTCCATCCATGTCTTTGAAAATATCAAGATTTCATTCTTTTTTATGGCTGAATGATATTTCATTGGGCATAAATGCCACCTCTTCCTTATTTATTCATCAATCAATGGATATTTGGGCTCTTCTATTATCCTGGCAATTGTAAAAAAAATACTGCTATAAACATAGAGGTGCATGTTTTTGAATGAGTGTCTTTGTATCCTTTGAGTAAATACAAAGTTGTTCAGTTTTGTTTTTAAAGTAAGTTCTATAAGCAATGTGGGGCTTGAACTCACAACTCTGAGATCAAGAGTTACACACTTTATTGGCTGAACCAATACTTTAGTAAGAATTAATTACTTTCATAGAGCTGTAACTGGTTCTGGGTTTTTGGTTATTTTATGCCAGCCTATGTATTTGTACTGTGCTATACTTTTATAATTATAATTTTTTAGTATTGCCAGATTTAGCAAATGAGATTACAGAACACCCAGTAAAATTTGAATTTCAGATAAGTGATGAATAATATTTTTAGTAAATGTATGTTCCAAATATTGCATGAGATTCTGAAATTCAAATTTAACTGAGTGTCCTGTATTTTATCTGGCAACCCTAAATTCCGGTGTCTAGCCATACAGGTTGCCTTCGATCTTTTCCTCTTTACAAAGTTTTTTTTTTTCTTTATTATTATTATTTTATTTTAGTACAGTCCTTTAAAAATTGGTGGATAGGTTCTTTGGGGAAGTATTTAAGTGTGATTAATGACTACAACACCAAAGAAAACAAAAATGGGGTACATTTTCATTCTTCAAAACAGACAAATGTTACAACATGTTAATTTCTCCAAGGCTAGTTCGTCCTTTTCCACACTCCACCCTTCTCTTTTATCCTAAAGATAAGAGTGCTTTACCATTGTCGTGGACTAAATGTTTCTGTCTTCCTGCTCCTCACCCCTTCCACTCATATGTTGAAGCCCTAACCCACAGGGTAACTTGGAGATAGGGCTTGTGAGGAAGTGATAAAGGTGATAGGTCATAGGGTGAGACCCTAATCTGTTAGAGCAAAGCCCTTTCTCTGCTATATGAAGACACAGTGAGTCGGTGACCCATCTCCAAACCTGGAAGAGAGCTTTCACCAAGGAAGCAAAGCAACTGGAAACTTGATCTTGGATGTCTTAGCCTCTATAACTGTAAGAAATAAATTTCTTTTTTTGAGTCTATGGTATTTTGTTATGGTGGCCTGAGCAGATTAATAGACCATTTGCTGACTAAACTATTTGCATCTTACATTGCACATTTCAGGTAAAAATTTTTAAAACAATTATTTGTGTTTCAAAAAATCCTATAATTTAAGCAGAATTTGTGTCATCTTCATTTTCATTTTACATAAGAGCAAACGATTGACACTTTAGAAGGCTATGTAACCTATCCCAAATGACTCAGCTGACAACTTCATAATCAAGGCTGAACATTGGGGTACAATTGATTTATTTGGGTTAGTCCAGGAATCAATTGTCTCTAGGATTTTTGCTGTGGGTATGGGCTCATCTAGCATTTTTCTGCTGACAAGGGACAGTTAATCTGATATAAGCAACCTCAGTTTTTCTACTTTTTGTCTCAAAATGTCTCTAAATCTTTATTCATTTTTCATTTTTCTCTCAACTTTCCGTCTCCTCCTTAATATCACTACCTGTCATTTTTTTGTAACAATCTTTCCCATGATTTGCTTATCCTCCTCTCATCTAAAATTCTTTCTCTATTTTTCTTTTCCTTTAGTCTACACATTCACATGCTTCCCATTGTAATAAAACTTCATGTTGTTTTTCAAATTGTAGACCCATTTCACTTCGTTTTCTCACCATCTATTTCTAAAAGAAGATTAATTTCTCCTACATTTATTTTTATCCCATTACAAACATAATATTCATGCACAATGAAGACAACTTAGACCACACACTTACACACACACTATCTGAAATCCTGCCACCCATGAATAGCCAATAACTTCAGTTAACATTTTTCTCTCTCTCTCTCCTCACCTATCTCCCTCTCTTTCTACCTCTTGTTTTACGTTCTCAGGCTCTCTCATCTATCTAAAATCTATTGTGTATATATAATCTCATCCACTTTTGTGCTATATAGCTTTTTAAAGGTTGATTTAATATTTTAAATTAAAATGTTATTGAAATATTTTTATTTTCATAAAATAACGCAAGTCTGTAGTTTAAAGGTCAGTAATAATACAAGACTTATATTAAACATATTTTAAAAACCACACAGAATAGTTTCTTACCCCATCCCTCTCCACCCATGTATCTCCTTATAGATGAACACTTGAAAAGTGTTTATCCCTTAAAACTTAAATTTTCATAGTATAATTCATATGCTGTATTGCTCAGGGTCACAGCAGAAAAAGAGATGATTAAAGAAGTTTAATGAAGAGTTGATTAACAAAGCAGAAAGCCAAGTTAAAGAAACAGAAAGGGGTGATAAGGCACCTGAGACTTGTATTAGTGTAACTAATAATAGTAGGATGCCATTACCAACTCTAGGACTAAGAGGGTTAAGGTCAGAGGAACAATTACCAGAACACAGTAAGAACAGTAGTGGAGGAGAAGGCCCACCTTGCAGAGCTGTGACCATAGATGGAGGAATGCGTACACTGCCCAGCCAAGGGTGGGAGGGTAGAAGCTGCAAGAATCAATAGCCTGCTTTCTACCTCTTCCTGTCCTCCCATTTCCCACTAATACATCCCATCAAGCAAACCCACCAGAAGCTGAAGACCAGGAACCCAGATGATAGTCTGAAGAGGTGAGCCTTCTGAGGCACAGAACAGGTTAGAAAGGGTTACTATAAATCTGTAAGAGCACAGGGAAAATTACCAGCATATAGGCCTATACTAATATTTTTTGCTTTATGGATTTATATGTTGACAACTTACTGTGATAATAATTGAGCTCTTTTTCTCACACTTTCTCACCGTTTCTTTCCATAGACCTCATAATGTAGTACTTTATAAATTTCATTTGGAAACAAAAATTATACAATATCTAGTGTTTTCCACACTTATGTAAATATTCACTGCTAAGCCAAGTAGTACTCCAATGTTTCCTTTTTATACCGCTCCCTACCTTACTCTCCAAAAATTCGTAATTGCCCCAATCTTCATTTGTTTATTTTTTATGTGTTCGTCACTATTTTTTTTTTCCTAAATGTCACAAGTTATTCTTCATAGGGCCAAACACATCAGAGTATCTTTCAGTTTCATTTTCCCCTGGAACATTCTTTTCCTTGGTTCAGTTTGAATCAGTTGCTTTCTTGGCCCTGATGTTAACTGTCCACCCATGACTTGCATCTTCAGGTTTATCTTTCTTTTTTCCCATTTGCTGAATTCCACGTCTTTATGTGGTTTTCTTTGTTTTGGTAGAATAAACCATGTACTTGTTTCATAAGAGAAGAAGTAAAATTTTGAGTCATGCATGTCTGGAAATATCTTTATGTTACTTTCGTACTCAATTGATAGTATGTCTGGGGATAGAATTCTAGGTTGAAAATCATTGTCCTTCAGAATTTTATAGGCATTGCTCCACAACGTTTTAGCTTCCACAGTTGCTGTTTACATATTACGTGCTTCTACGACTCTTGCTCCTTTGTATGTGACCTGTCTTTCCTTTCTTAACCTCTGACATTCTGAAATTTCATTGTGAAATTTTGGGCTTTATTTATTGTGTTTGACACACAATAAACTTTCAGTCTCATCTTGTTCTTCAGCTCAGCTCAGCAAAATTCCAATATAATGTGTTTTTAAGAATTTTTTTCCCTCTATTTTGTTTTTTTCCTCCCTTTTGAACTCCTGTTGTTTGGATGATGCTGTATCTTCTGATTCTCTATGTTTTATTCTGCACCCTGCCCCAACCCAGCTTTTAGTTTGTGAATAACTTGTAATAACTGTTTTCAAATTTGGACGTATTATCTCTTATTATGGTCAAAAACATGCACTTTCATATCCAATATGTACCTAATGTACATTAGACCATTCTTTTTTCCACTTTTTTCATAATCGTCCTTCTCGATGGATCCTGCCTCTTACCATGGTGTGTTGCCTCAGAACGTTAAACTTTTAGACATACCAAACAAAGGAATACTTGGAAATAATGTTACCTGTCAGCCTACCTTAATTAAGGTGGCATAAGAAACAGTATATTTTGGCCCAAGTTAGAATATTTTGAATTCAGGCTTTGTAGAACAGGATAATGACCACTTCTGTTTAGCAGACCTTACCCACTTATTTTCAACATGTATTGCTCCTGAGGGAAAGACCATAAAAGTAAAGAAAGTAAAGCATCTATTAGAAATGCAGGAGGCAGACTTATGGCAAGTATCGATGTGGAATTACTGGAATTCAGACATGAGATAGCTATCACAGAAATAAGTGTTAAGGTACTTACTGGAAGTGAAAAATTAAGTTGGATAGAAAGTAAGTCTGATTTGGAAAATTAGTTGGATAGTGAGGACTGAACTTTCCCATGAGGTTATTTATGATAGATATTTTCCATGAATTGAACAAACTAAGAATCTAAACCCAAGTTCTAATGATTTGATCTAAATAAGGCATGTGATAAAATAGAAGAATTTTATTATATATGTGAAAATGTGTAAGATTAGTATTTCAATTCTTCCATCCTCTTCTCAGTATATCAGATTAAGCAAGTTACCTTTATGTGAAAGAATCAGCAATATAATTGATAGTCTTTTAGTAAGCCTTGATAAAACCTTTTTGGTATACTGCTTAGAAACCAAGTGAGGAATGATTATAACAACTGGATAACAAGTCCTTCCACAATTTAATTCTTTGATTTCAACAAAATTCAAGAAGCATCCAAATGAGTAGTTAACTGATAGGTTATTAAAGTTTATTTTTATTAAAAAACAAAACAAATAAAATATATATGTATGATTAATTCTTATGTGCTTTTTGGCTATGATTTGGAAATAGTTTATGGAATGACTATTCCATCCCTATACTATTATTTATGAAAACAAGATTTTTTAATACATCTATAATAACATAGTATGATAATAGAATTTATGCCAAACACTCTTTAATTTTAGCAGTAAGAAATATCTACCCATTAATATTTGATTGAAAAATAAATAACTTGTGCTTCTCTGGGGGATCCCTGGGTGGTGCAGCGGTTTGGCGCCTGCCTTTGGCCCAGGGCGCGGTCCTGGAGACCCGGGATCGAATCCCACGTCGGGCTCCCGGTGCATGGAGCCTGCTTCTCCCTCTGCCTGTGTCTCTGCCTCTCTCTCTCTCTCTCACTGTGTGCCTATCATAAATTAAAAAAAAAAAACAACTTGTGCTTCTCATTGACATGAAATGTAAAATAATGACTTTAAAAATGAATAATATGATCAAAACCTGCAATACAGATTTTTTTCATCTTTTGTGTATTATTAATAATCATAAAAGCTAACTCAATACAGAAAAAAATGTTAAACATTTTGACCTTCTGGTGTGGGATGTTTTTAAACATGAAAATTCAAATTACAGGTATTTTTGTTACAGATTCATAATAGAATCATCAAAAAGTTGTTTAAAAGCATATAAATTGGTTATTTGGGATAAAATTATTTGGGGGAAATGAAAAGGAAATCTGATAAAAGAGAAGAGTGCAGTAAAATTTCCAATTACTAATATATATGTATTTATATGTATTTTAATGGTTGTGTTGAGTAACAAATTACTAGGTATTTAAATTCCATTAAGTATATAGAGCATAGCAAATTTTAAATATCAATACATACTATATTTAAAAATCACATTCTTTGCAGCTATTTAAAAAAATTTTAGATGTTGACTAAAAACCACTGTAGTTTTTTTTTTCTATTTTGTTCTTTGCGCTGTAACTATTTGTTTTCAACTTTTATCCCTTTTATGTAAGTGGTTGAGGATATGGACCACATTTTCTAAATTTCGTGTCTTTCACAAAATTTTAACAAAGTGTCTTATTCATAGTGGGAGCTCAACTAAATATTTACTGAATGAAATTTTTTATTTTATCAAAGGGAGTCAGTTGTTTTTACCTAGACTTCAGGTTAGTTTTTCCTACTCATTGATGATCAAAACAATTGCCTGATAGAAATAAAATTTGAATTTGAAAAGTAACTCACATATTATCTTTAAAATGAGAATAGGTATAATACTATAAGAAGGAAATGAGGATATATAGTAAAACAATATTTATTTTCTTAAATGGGTTATTTTTTATATAAGATAAAGCAACACTTAAGCATTCAGAAATGTATTTATTGACATAAAACTATAACGTATATATACCCCTAACTAAAACCAGTCTCTTTTCATGATGATTCTTCCTAATGTGCACTAAATTAGAAAGCAGTAAAAACACCAGCAGATGGCTCAGTGTCGTTGACAACACGCCTTTTCTCCTCAGGTCACTGATAGAATTGTAATGAAAAGTTATATATTCTTTTACACTTTACTCAGCACATCTGCTTAGGACACCATAAGCACAAGATATTGCCTAACATTGCCTTAGTTGCTGCATATACTATAATAAGCTATCAAGAAGTAGCTTATGCATGCACACTGGTTTACACGTATATACGTGTAACATAAAAAGGATTAACTCAGTGCTCCACTTTGTGGGGAAAACAGTCTGGAGATACTTCACCTCCCTTCTAAGCCTTTGGTATCCATCAGAATTGTGTTTCCATAGTTGTAAAATTGACTAAGTTTTGGAGGATTATCAAGAAGGTTTGGTCTTGTCCTGTGATCATAATCTTGTTGAATTGCATTTAAATATATAGCATTTTACTCTGTACTTAGTATTATCCAAGAAATAGTATTACATAGCAACCTTTTGAATTTTTTTTAATTTTTATTTATTTATGATAGTCACAGAGAGAGAGAGAGAGAGAGGCAGAGACACAGGCAGAGGGAGAAGCAGGCTCCATGCACCGGGAGCCTGACGTGGGATTCGATCCCAGGTCTCCAGGATTGTGCCCTGGGCCAAAGGCAGGCGCCAAACCGCTGCGCCACCCATGGATCCCACATAGCAACCTTTTTTTAAAAAAAACAACATAACTTAGGCAAAAACAAACCTTAAAAATACAATAAAAACTCATAACCAACTT
The DNA here is from genome assembly GCF_905146905.1 of Nyctereutes procyonoides. Lineage (NCBI taxonomy): Eukaryota > Metazoa > Chordata > Mammalia > Carnivora > Canidae > Nyctereutes > Nyctereutes procyonoides. The sequence continues at coordinate 66,486,281 of NW_026575142.1, forward strand.
AGAAATACCAAGTTTGAATTTAGGAATTAGATAGCCTAATATCTCCCTTAATTTTTACCATTCCTTTGTCATTGTGAAACTGTTGCTTCAAGTAGGAAAATATTATCTTGAATTTATATAATTTCTTGTTTATTCAAAAGCAATTTGGAAAAACTTTAAAAAAGAAAAAAAATTGGAACTATCTTATATGTTACAAACTTTTATTTTAGAAGTATCTTTGTAAACACTAATTCTAGGTAACATTTATTGAGCACCTCCTTTGTACCAGGAACTCTGCTTAGCACTTTACTTTTAATCCTCACCACTCTCTGAGGTAGGTAGTATACTCTGCCCATTTTACAAGAGAGGTCTCCAAATCAAGTTTCATGGATGGCAAAAGGCACAAGTGGGGACATTCATACCATGGTCTTCCCGAACTGCTTATTAGACCTTGAGCTCTTTGAGGTGGAAGGGGGAGTCTTAGCTTATCGCAGTGTATCACAGTGCTGTTTGCATAGAGGAGAAAGTTAGAGAAGACCCTTTCACTGGTGTCATGACTGGGCAGTAGCTAGGTGTAGCAGGTGAGTAGCCAGACAAAGAATTGTAATCATGCTTCGAATAAGCTAAGAGAAAAATCACATTTGTTAGAACATCAAATATAAAAAGAATTCCACAAAAATGATAGAGTACTATGAAAATTAAATGGCCAAACTCACATCTGATTTCCCTATAATTACATCTAATTAACCAATGCCAATTTTATTATTTATTATGATGTATGCAATTGAAGATCTCGGAGTTACTATTACGTTAAGCTAGTTTCTAAGCTTGTTCCTTTGCCCTCCTATAAAGCTTTAACAGCTTCTTACTTCACCTTAAGGTTTCTTTTCAACTCATTTGTATTTCTGCAAGGAAAAAAATATGAAAGGGAAACAATGTAAATTAGTTCAATTTCTCTGAGGCAGAAAAAACTCCAGGCATGAATTTCTGGTGTTTATGCATCAGTGGAAGTAAGTGATTAGAACTTAAAAGTGGTGTTTTGGGTTCTTTATTTAAACTTCTACTAGTTTTAAGATTTTATTTATTTATTCATGAGAGACTTAGAGACCCAGAGACATAGGCAGAGGGAGAAGCAGGCTCCCTGTGGGGAGCCCAATGCAGGACTCAATGAGGGGACTGCAGGATCACGTGCTGAGCTGAAGGCAAATGCTCAACCACTGAGCCACCCAGGCGTCCCTAAACTTCTACTACTTTATTTTTTCATAGTAAATGAGATCAGGAATGGCAATTTGATTAAATCACATTCATCACTTGTGAAAATGTTAAACTTCTTTATCATTGTAACTTTGGGCTTCTCAAAGACCACCAGCATCCTAAAGAAGAGTACAAGAGCCACACAGGAGCCATTATCCTGCTCCTGCCCAATTCAGAGTCTCCGCATTTTTTTTCTAGAGTTCACAAGCTAGCACAAAAGTAAACTACTTAAGCTCATCTTAACTGTGTCCTGAAATCCTAAGTAAAAATAATGTATTCCAAATTGGTCCAAAGGGAATAAAATGCAAAGTGAAAATAAATGATTTTAGTTGTTTGGATTGCCAAATTATATAAAGGTAAACAATTCTGGGAAAAAACAATAAGTGTTTAGCATTTTTTTCCCCTCCACTCATAAAAAGTACTTTTTTAAAAAAGTACTCTGTTTTGTGTACAGTGAAACAAACATAAAAAGGATGGACTCAGTGGTCCACTTTGTGGGGAAAACAGTCTGGAGATACTTTACCTCCCTTCTAAGCCTTTGGTATCCATCAGAATTTTGTTTCCATAGTTGTAAAATTGACTGTAAGTAAAAGTTTATTTAATCATCTGTGTATTTCCAGTTTGCCTACATAGGTAAAACCCCTTAGAACAGCACCTGGCACATAGATAATATACAGCAAATGTTAGCAATAACATTAGAACGGCTTAGATAGCATCCATATACTGCCATGACAAAGAAGGAACATCAAAGCGGATGACTGTCTAACCAGGAAAGTAAATAGGGATTTTGATCAAGTCTGAAACTGAGCATTCATGAAGTTTCAGGACCCCACCTTTAGGAATCCTGCAACCCACTCTTTCAACTTGTCTTGAAACATAATTCAGAAAGTATTTTTTTAACAAGCAGAACAATCCTTTATTTCAAATTTCCCTTGAACTGCTCTAACCTATTTAGGGTTTGAGGAGATATAAAAATGCCCAACTTAATCACTGTTTGAATGTGTTTTACAAAAATGCAGTTGAGACAACCATGCTGTGCCCAATTTAAAAGCAAGCCAAAATAGAGCTCAAAGGATTGAATAGCAAGGAATTAACATAGGTTTATAATAGATATTAACTGACAACCCAGGCTATATGACTGGTAAAATCTTTTCAGTCTTTAATCTTATAAAAATCATTTGGTCATCAAACAAAGGAATTAATTGGTTTTTTTTTCCAAGTACCAAAATATTTGGTAAACATACCAAAAAAAGTTTTTCTTTATGAACATATCTTAATACACTCAATAAACTATTCCACATGAAAATACAGAAAAATAAAATTTTAAACAAAATACAAATTCTAATACAGAAGAAAAATGGTGAGTGGGAGAAATAGAAAAGTTACCAATTTTAACATAAGCCTTATTGCCACTAGCCAAATCTTTAATATGAGGTCTGTGGGTACGAAAATGCCAACATAATCATATTCAAATGTAATGAGTTCAAATGTAAATGAGTTGCAGCTTCAGGTTTCCAATCACATGCTTAATGGAGCAATAACATGATACATTGAAACTGCTTCCGCTTCACGAGAACCTTGTTATAAAGGATAGAGCTAGGAACATTACAATGTACTTGCCCTTTGGTGTAGTAAAATGAGCGAAACTTTTTAGTTTACTTAATTACAGAGTCTTACTATCAAAAATAGATGCTCTAACTTAAAAAAAAAAAAAAACAAAAACAACTTTCTTTGGAAATATTTGATGACATTTCTGAGAAGAGCCCATAAAAGCTCTCTAAAGAATAATACTTTCAAGACGTAGATATAAAATTCTCAGAGAATCGTCCATTAAAAACACAACTTTCTTCCAGTTTCTGTTCTTGTCAAAAAACAAAACAAAACAAAACAGGTTATCTTTACACAGTCTCTGTAGCTCCAAGGAATTCCATTTCCACGGTAGCTTTTGGCTTTTGGGCCAAGCCACGCTTCTTTTGGAACTCTGCTGCGATTTCCTCAAAGGATTTTCCTTTGGTTTCTGGGACTTTGAAAAATGTAAACAAAGTGAAGGCCAGGATCACTCCAGCAAAGAGGAAAAACACATAAGGGCCACAGAACTTCTGCATAGAGAACAAATAGAATTCCAGTTAGCGGCTGCTCTCCTCCATCTCTGTTCAGCAAGTTTGCACAATATGAGGCTGCTTACCGCAACGTACTGGAAACACAGAGCGATGATGAAATTGCAGGCCCAGTTGCTGAATGCAGCTATTGCTAAAGCAGCAGTCCGTGGCCCTTGGCTGAAGAACTCTGCCACCATGAACCAGGGGATGGGACCAGGCCCGATCTCAAAGAAACTGACAAAGAGGAAGATGGCTACCATGCTCACATAACTCATCCAAGCCAATTTATTCTGAGGAAAAAAACAAAACAAAAGCAAAAGTGGAGTTGGGATCATTGGCTGCTGCTTCCCTTAGCTAAGCAGGCTCTCAATGAGTTCCGAGGTGACATAGCCCTCTTCCAGACGTGTTTATGTGCAAATAATTATAAATTATCCTGGTTTGAGACAAGTTTATTGTAGTCTGAGTCATGCTTAAGTCTTTTGAACTTTGATACAGGAAATCCTCTGGATTAGGATTTTATAGGACTCTCAGTCACTCTGAGCATACCAAGATTGCTAGACAGGATGCATTACCCTCCGTGAAGTAGTGGACGAGGGTGCTGGTTGGAGAGAATCTGGTGCTTGTGCTAGGTCACACAGGTAGCCCAGTGGCAGAGCCAGTTTTAGAACCTGAAACAGGCTGACCCCAGAAACTATGCTCCGACCATTTTGCAACACTGCCTCCGTTGGTAACAAGTGTGACTTACTTGTGACTTTTAAGTCTTTAAACCCAAAAAGCAAATCCCCTTTCTCTTTACATTTCTCCTTTGTATTATATGCTGTTCCTCTAGCCTTATTTCATAAGTCAATCTCAAATATTTCGACATAAGAAGCACTTTAACCTGGAGCACAGAAGTGCTATCATATATAACCAAAAATCTCAGTGCAAAACTACACTTACCAGTAGTACAAGTCCCAAGGACATGAAGATGGCACACACAAACATCCCACTCATTCCTATGAGAAACAGAGAGCGTCGCCCTGCCTTCTCCACAAGGAATACCTAGGAAAGTTTTAAAATGTTACTGACTTAAATAGTTTTTGCTGCCAAAGAGTCACTTTAATTCATACAGCTGGAAGGAGGCAGTTCTATAATCCCATTTTACAGATGTGGAACTGAGTGGGGAAGTGACTTTTGCCTCAGGTGGCTGAACTTGGTCTCGGTGAGCAGAGGTAATCATAGATACCTGCTTCATTTAATCACATTGATTTGAACAGGCCATTCTGGAGAACGAGCCACAACCTTACCATCACTCTGCAGTTATCACCTGAGTACAATATTAAGAGGCTGTATATCTCAGATCTCTTCCAGTAGGTTTGTTGAACATTTAAAATGGCTCTACATAAAAAAAGGACATTAATTTATCTTTTGGTAATTATCCTGTTATAAGTACAAGGTTTCATGAACTGCAGACACCTGTAATAGTATAACTGTTGGGTTGTCAGCCATTCTCATCCAACTTTCTCACTGCTAGTAAGGTCAAATTATGACCACTCATTTGGCAACTTACAGAATTTGATCACTTTACCAAATAGATCTGCATTTTTCTGATGTGCCTAAATATATTTAGTGCTGGAAGTGAATTATCCATTTGAAAAGATAAGACTTTAAAGCAAAACTTTAAGTGCTTTCTTATCCTAACTCAGGAGATATATCATTGATACCTTTAGGTCTGTGGACCTTTGTGTTAATGGTTAACATTTACCAATTAGTCAAGACCAATGTTTGTTAAATAGACTCTTCCTGCTTGATCCTTAGAATACTGCCAAGGTTGGTGAATCACATCTAAATATTATCTGTCATGATTTCTCACTTCAATGAGTAAATTGGCTTGGCTCATAGATCTATTAGTAAATCAATAGCAATCCAGTACCCTGGAGCTATGGCTCTGAAGATATCTAAGAAACATTTGTGTTCACCTAGAGTGAAAGCCCCTTTCACTTCAGAGGTGTTTCACATTTGAGTTTCAAATCACTTCAGGATGATGAGCAAAGAGCCCACACTTAGTGCTGAGAAGGTAGTCAGAAAAACAAGTCTTGTCCAAGTTCATACCATTTCTCTATTTAATTAGACTCTGTAAATATGACTTTCAAAATTGGCTTGATGACACCATGTCAAGCTGTCAAGAAGATAAAAACATTTCTTCAGGAATAAGGGCTTTTACTGTGTTTCTTCTGTTTCTGAACAATTATTATTAATAGGATAATAAATTCTAAACTCACTCCTTAAGGATGGAGATGTCTGCCTGACCAGAACCCTTGTCTTTGCTCAAGACCATGTGTGTCATGCAGATCCTGGATGTCTCCTTGGAGTTTAGTAGCTACTGCTTCTCCTGTCAAGCCTTCTGTGTCCCTGTTCCTTCCACATTTCTTCCTGTTTTGTTTTCTCTCAGGTTTACAGTCCCTCTTCTACTGGCCCACTAGTGTGGAAGAAAATATGGAATGTGGAAACATAATTCATCATGGAAATCAGAAAGTCTTTCTTTTCCCAAATATTCAGGAAAAAATTGATTATGTCCCTTCCAAGTTGGTGAAATATTAATATCTTATCAATGCATATTCCTATTTGCATATCTTTATGTGAAAGGATACACAGAATTCAATTTAGGGGAGAGAAATGGGGTGACTGAAGGACTATACTTTTTGTACTTTTTGAGCCTTAAAACAACTTTTCAAAAATAAGTATAATTAAAAATTTTAACTGTTGTATGTAGTCCTGGAGGGTTAATTAGATGATTACAGATGATTTTTAAAGTGTCACTTATCTGCTTAAAAACTTTCACAGAATAAAGGGATAAACTCTAAAAGGTCATATTCAAAATAATCAAGAAACTCAAAACTCTAGCTGGGTTGGTGGGGAGGGGGGTAGTAGTTTCCTTTTAAGGCATTTACAGTTTGGGTTACCCAATTTTGACAACCTGATGCCTTAGGTTGGCAAATCCTATTACATATAAAATGTTTTAAGCATGATCTCTATATTAGGAAAATATGTTGACGTAGGATTTGTAAAAAATATACCGACAAAAGAATATGAGTAGCCTTTGGATTACATCCCAGTAACAGGCCTTCATTGATTTCAAGTGGCCTTTTGGCTTGAACAGGCATTATCTCTAAAGGCATGTCTACAGAATGGCTGGTGCTCCCTTGTTATCTGTTCTCCCTCCTCTTTCCAAGGTCCAGCACTGTTTAGTGTAGTCTGGACAAATCTACTTTTTGATCTAGGTAGCCAGCCTGTAATTTATTGACCACCCTAAGGTAATAGTTAAAAGTCCATGTGCAGAGCAGAAAAACAAGTGACTAGAGTATAGTGAATATAACATGGTGACCAGCATTGAAAGGCACAAGCTTTTAGAATATCCTGCATTCAAATATGAAAATAAATCCAATTATCCTCATTTTAGAATGAATGACATGAGTTGGGAAGTTTTAGGGTTTTTTTTTGTTGTTGTTGTTTGTTTACTTTAATTCTTAGAGTGTTTATGTTAAATATTATTGTCAAGATGCTTATTCCTTATATAAGGTATTCAGTCTTGAGAAGACTACATGACCTTTCTCCCTTGTCAGAAAAAAAATAACATTTCAAAACTAACAACATTTCAAGTTATATCACTTCTACTCCATCTCTTATAATATCACATACACTTTTTTTGTATCACCAGAAGTTATATCCTCATGAGCTATCTGGAAGCTCTGCCAATTAGCCTAATATCATAAGAATTTGCTGAGTCTGTTTAACTCTGTTATAGGCATAGATATCTGTTACAGAAGACCTTTTTTAAAAAAAGCATTTTTGCCAAGACATCAGGATAAAAAAAAGAATTTCAACCATGGAGGGAGAGGAACCTAGGTAGAAGACCCAATATTGATAGAAATGAGAACTGTCACCTGATCCCAACAGATTCAAGTACAGAGCAAAGGAGAAGGAATCCAGGTATTTACACAAAGAAATCTTCTTTGCCCCAAGTGAGTTATTAATCTACAAATGTGTGACTACATGGCATCCCAGCAAATGGAGACAGCCAGTGATCCACCTGTTCAGCTCTGCTTACTGATTTATTATACACCCAATAAATGTAAACAATAAATCACTAGTTGCTTTTAGCTCACAAGGTAGCCTCTTCCCCCACTTCTGAACTGAGGAACAAGCAGCATATTTATCCAGAGTATTAACTCACAGACACAGCAGTGAAAATCGTGTTGATGGTTCCAACTCCAATGGTTGCATAAACAGGTTGGCTGATTCCAGCTGTCTGGAAAATGCTGGTTGAATAGTAAAAGATCTGTAAAGTAATAGCAATTTAGCCTTAATAAAGAATTCTAGCACTGATAGCTTGAAAGGAAGAAATATTTTAGGTTGTTTATTTTTAGTTGTTTCTATTGAACCATGATCCCTAGAACACCCTAAAGATTTTATCTCTCCTCTCCTTACAGACAATGAGAAACCACTATCAATCTTTAGTATTTAAAACTTCTGATTGCTTAAAATTCTCCTTAAATTCAGCTGAAAACTCTGAATCTGCATTATCCTGACATATACGTTTTTAATTTTTAAGTTTTTTTAAGTTATAAAGTATATACAAAAAAGTACACCCAATGTAAGTATACAGATTAATTTTCACAAACTGAACACATCTGTGTAACCAGCACACAGACCAAGAGTAATTTATTACCAGTCCTCCAGAAGCCCCCAGAACATCCCCCTATTTTTCCAAGGAAACTCTTCAACTTCTAATATCATGATAAATTTTACCTACTTCTGTACTTACTATAAATGGAACCACACAAAGTGAATTATTTGGTATCAGGCTTCAACATTATCTTTGTGAGAACCATCTACATAGTTGTGTGTATTTGTACACTGTTCATTATCATTGATTAGTTTTTTTGGTATTAATATACCACAATTTATTACCCAATCTACTACTGATGGATAGTTAGCTAGTTGTCATTTGGGTGAATATGAACGGTGCTGTTATGAACATTTTAGCACAATCCTTTTGATGAAATACGTACACATTTACATCTAGGAATAGAATTACTAGACTATAGTGCATGCCTATGCTCAGCTTTAATAGATACTGGCAAATGATTTTCCAGAAAAGTTGTATCAATTGACACTCTTACCAGTGTGCATAAGAATTCTGGTTGCTATTGTTTTCAATCCAAAATTTTTCACTAATCTCAGTGAACGTGGAGAAATCTTCAAAATCTCTCTAATAGTGTTTATTAATAATTATGTTTTTACATCTTTTGTAGGCCTTTCTGTCATTCTGTCATCTTTCATTCTTTCTCCACTTAAGTCATCCTGTTCCTGGCACCTCTTCTTGTACAGATAGGGCTAATGGAGAAGGACTGTGCAGATTATGCTCACTGAGGAGTATCTTACAGCACATTGCACACTATCCCACATTTTTAGGCTGCCCAACAGCCTCAGTTCAACATTTCCTGGATGCCTATAAGTCAGGCACTGGGACAGTAGCTAAAGCAGGGAGGTTCAGAAAGATTAAATATTGTTCCTTTGGATATACAGGCTGAACTAATTTGGTCTCCAAATGCTGAAGTTCTGTAAAATGTTAGATTGAAATGAACATCTAGGACCCCTTAAAGGAGGACAGAGATGACAGAAGAGTAGTATTCAGTGTGTTGAGTGAGGTTCAGGTCTCCTTTTGCTTCAACTGATGTAAATTACTTTCTTTACCTCTCCCAAGGCTTTGCCCATCCGCAAGCCACCCCCTTGTGGATCTGTGATTGGCTCATTATAGAGGAAGCCCAAAGCACATTTTTAACAGCAGTAAAAGGGGGTAAGTGATTTTTTTAAATCTAGTTTTTTTTTTAGCAAATGCTTATTTTTCTTCTTTTAGTAGCTAATTGTTGCCAGTACAACAATTTTAGTCTGTGTAATACAATGATTTCAGTTCAAAACGTAAAAGCTAGCTAGTTTAATATTCAGTATGTTTTCCAGTCATGTCTGGTCTACTATCCTCAGTCACCAGTTTCATGCCAGTTCACACTACTATTTATTTTGTTTGCTGTCTCCTCAAATAGAGTGAAAGTTTCTTGCATGGCAGGAAACTTTTCTGCAGCTAGCTATTTGGTTCTATCTATCTATCTATCTATCTATCTATCTATCTATCTATCTATCATCTATTTATTTAAAGTAGGCTTCACATCCAGTGCAGAGCCCAATGTAGGGTCTGAACTCACAGTCCCAAGATCAAGATTAACAGCCCCATGATGCTCAATCAACTAAGCCACCTAGGTGTCCCTAGTATTATTGGGTTAAACAGATGTTGGAGGTGGAGGGTTGGTGGGAGGAGGATGCCTGGGTGGCTCTGTGGATTAAGCATCTGCCTTCTGCTCAGGTCATGATCCCATCGTCCTGGGATTGAACCCCACGTGGGGTGTCTGCTCAACAAGGAGCCTGCTTGTCCCTCTCCCTGCCCCCACTCATGCTCGCTCTCTCTTTTAAATAAATAAAAATCTTTTAAAAAAACTAGTCTCGAGCTCACGTCTAACACATCACCCTATCTTAATTCTTTGCATATCAATTATCATAGTGACTGACTTCCTTGATTATTTATACATTTGTTTGTCTGTCATTTCCTTTTCCCACCAGTATAAAAGTTGTGTAAAAGCAAGGAGTTTACAATAAAAACTACAAATATTTGTTGAATGTATGAATAAATAAATGGATGTATGTAGGTACTAAAGTTTGTAAATAAGATAAATTGCAAATAAAAAAGTTATAGTGGAAAAAAAAAAAACAATAAAAATACATAGATAAAGGGAACCATGAACTCATTTTGCCTAGGCTATCAGAAATCCTAAATTTGCTACTCAACTCCAGAAGCCCCTTGTAATTTAGGGCATTTTAAAAATATAATTATTCTCTTTTTCCCTCTTTTGTGTTAATTATGATTTTTGCCTTCCATCTTAATAGATACACAGTACCACTGATTATTGACATTTCAAAAAACTCTAAGCCAATTTTAGGAAGTGGATGAGGCAAAACAAAGAAAATTAATGCTTACTCAATATCTGTTTATTATAGTACAATGTGATGTCAACATTTTAAAATGCCTTTTTGTTATTTAAATTCATACCCCTTTCTTTCTCTATTTTAATTCACTTTGCTTTTAAATTAGAGAGTATTCTTAAACTTACCCCATTGATTCCAGAAAATTGCTGAGCCAAGTGCAGCATCAGTGCCACTAGAATAGGCTGTCTGTAGCTGGAATTGGTGAAGAGTTGAATTATGGAGACTACTTGTTCACTTGATGCTTCTTCCTTTTCTTTTCTCATCTCAGTGATGTCTTTGGTAATATCAGCATCTCCTCTGAGTCTTTTCAAGCCTGTCCCCCAAAATGATCAGGTTGGCACAACTCAGGTCAAAACAGAAGTAAATTATAGTTCCACATAGCCCTATCTATGGCTTTACAGCATAAGTGCTGACATTCCTTTTTGTTAAGTTAAATCCTGTTTTTAAATTTAAAAAAAATTTGGTTTTATCTAATGACCAAACAAATCCCTGATCTTTATTATCATAGAAGCATAATGCAAGTAAAAATCTTTTAGAAGCCTCTGGTTGAGTCCAGTACCCTGCACGTGGATTTCCCATTTGGGCTCCAAGTGTTTAAGGGTTTAAAATGGCATGCATGAATCATATTGAAGTGGTCTTTCACATTCTTCTTACATGTAGTCATTGACTTCATCTGGAAAACCCTCATACCAGCTTAACCAGTAAACATTCATGTACACTGCTTTTCATTGGCTAATAGTTCCAAAACACTAGGAAGAAAAAAAAAAACAGACTTACTTTTCTTTGCTTTGACTTCTTCATCCAACTTAATGTAAAGGTATCTGGGGCTTTCTGGACAGAAAAGAAGCAGCAAAGACTGGATGATGGCTGGCACACCAGACAAACCAAGTAGGATATGCCACCGCTCATGATTGCCCAGGATAAAGTTGAGGCCAACAATCTGAAAAGGCAGGGAGGAACCATGGCAACTGCACAACACTTTGAGTCTGCCTTCTGTAACCATTTGTTGAAAAAAGTACATTGGTTATTTAATAGTAATCCCTGATAACTTTGATTCAGGTATGTCCAAAGCAGAAACTATTAGTAGCATGTCTTACCTTAACTAAGTTTGAGACTGTTTTATGAAAAGTTCACTTAGGTTTGTTTTCATTAACTTATGTGGGCCATTTAGGATGGGAAACAACTAAACTTTTAAGAACACATTTGACATCTAAAGCAACACCAAAAATTATGTGTAACTTTGGACCTTAAAAAATTTCTTCTTAGATTACCTAGAACTTAAATAAAATGGGATTACATAGAACAATTATTGTAATAAAAACCAGCTTTGTCATCCTTAATGCAGGGGTTTACCCTCTGATAATCTTAAGCTAGGGATTCTAGGTCTCTGAGTCCATGGGATAGAAGGCAAGCATAGAGCCAGCTGAACAAGCATAGCCAGCTGCTATGGTAATCATATATATGTTAATTTTCTAGGTAAGATGCTCAAACAAAGGAAACCCAAGAAGTCAAAAATGTGAAATTTTCTATTGTTTGAAATCTGCACAGAATAATTTAATTCTAGACTAGCTCCAGAAGTTCAAGACCTGGCATGTTGGGTCATCTCTAGTGCCAACCCTTCCACATATCCAAGGGGAGAAGTGAGGAATGGAGTACTAATAATTTAGCTTTGAGCTAAAGAGCTTAAGTTTGTATAGCATCCCCACTCCCAATAGTGGAACTAGTTTTTTTTCCTCTATGTTGGTCTACCATGAGAGTGGACTGTTAAGGAGGGAAAAGTTGGATAAAACAGAGGATGGGTGAAGTAGGGGATGGGAGTTTTTACCTGACTAATAAGAATGCCTGTGACAATGGCCAGCTGATGAAGGGTACCAAGAGCACCTCTGAGTGTGGTTGGAGCAATTTCACCAATGTACATTGGAACCAAGCCTGAAATTAGTCCTGCATAAAACATGAACATAAATGTGAAAGTGCAGCCAGGACTATCTCAATAACAATAACTTGGTTTAAGTATAATCAATATCTTAAGTGAAAGTCCCTTTCTGAGTCTGTTGGAAGGAAGACCTCTTGTCCCCAGTCATAGACAAGTTTATGCAAAGAATATTTGTTGATAAGACTTGAATGAGGTTGTAGTTGGATATAGGAATAGAAAGAAATGGTTAGTCATGGATTTACCAATCACTCATAGCGTTGCCTTATTTAGTGGAAACGATGTTAAAATTGATTTTACATCATAATGCCTTAAATTGTCTTCAGAAAAGAGACTAAAGAATGCTTTAATAATATTCTTAATCTAAACTCATGGTATCAAAGGAAATTAGAACATACCTAGGCCAATCTTTTTACTTGATAGAGATGAGAAACAGTTTATCCAAGATCACAGAGCTTTAACACCAGAACTGCAAGCCCTGAGTCTCCACAATGCGGAAGTACCTCAAGATTACTGTTCTAGTGGTGAGGGAAGTACGGACAGGTGGAAGAGGTTAAGGAATTCAAGGGCTCTTGCCCCAATTACTCCCACCAGAGCATTATCTTCCAATAACGGGCTTTGGAAAAGATTCTGGTGCTTAAAGGAATTAAAAAAAAAAAAAAGAAAAGAAAGAAAAGAAAAAAAGAAAAGAAAAGAAAAGAACTAGGCAATCCAGCCTTCTATAGCTTTCTTAAATACAGATGTAATCAGTCAGGTTGGAAATGGTGGAGTATCCAGCCATTTGCTGAGTGCATAAAAAGGTCAGATGTTATCAATAAGCAAGGCTGAAAGTAATGTTTAGCATTTCCTTAAGAATTTAAAAATAAGACTTGTCAGAGTCTTCCTCTTAGAGAGTTTCTCTACAAAAATGGAAATGTATGGTTTTTGTGTAAAGAATGAATCTGGGAACCATATCAGTATATTTTTAATGCTTTAAATTGTTCTTAATATCTCACGTGAACAGTTGCATGATTGATATGGCTTCTGAATTTTGGCTGACATTTACATATAACTCTAATGCGTGGTCTGTTGATCTTAAATAAGAAAAAGCCTATTTATTTGGCCCTATTCCAAGCTATACTCTCTCTGTAATGCTTCCTATTGTCTCTCCAGAACATAATAATGCAGATAAGTTCACAGGTCTGAGTTCACATAATTTTAAAGTCAAAATGTATTTCCTATAATTTTTAGCAGTTTTAATGCTCAGAGCAGGATGAGACATTTTAAAAGGTAGGTGGGAGTACAAATTACTTGGCAATGCTAGTTATAGGTTGCTCCACATCGTTTTATAGCATTTCTTTTCAATTTTCCCAAAAATATTTGTGATTTTTTTTCATAATGTATTTTTAAAAAATGGAGAGAGAGGAAGGAAGAATCATGATGATTTGGACCTCCTTGATAGTGTTATTACTTGCATTTCACAAAAGATCCACTTAATATATCTAAGGCCAGACAGAAACAGTGCCAGAATTAATTCATTCTGAATTTAAATATCTCCATATGTGGGTTGACTCTTCACCTTGATAAAACTACTCCAACTTTCAGCTACTTGTATTATCATTGAAAGTAATGAAAAGAGACTTTTAATTAAGTTGTTAACTTGTGGGTAATTTAGACTTTTGTTTCAAGGGATCACTGAAGACACATGGAGCTATATAAGTCTTTTCTCTTTGCAAGTAAAAGCTGTAAACATTTGATAGGTCGTTTTGTGCTCTTGTACTTCCCCCCCCCCCCCCAGCCCCAGTGAATATTAGTGCTTTGATTTGCAACTTTATGATTTGGGACAATGGATTAAAACCCTGGCTCCAAACCCATCAGAATCAGGGATTCACTGGCATTGAGAAGTTAAAGATTTGGCTATTTTAGAGATTAAGTGATCTTCCCTTTGTTCAGACCTCTGCTGATTAAATTTGCTTCTGAATGTTTGAAACTTCCAAAAGTTTGAAAAGCTGTTTCAAGAACTAGTGATTCCAGATATTCAGATATGAGGTTTTCAAGGGGAGCATCCTTCATCCATTATGAACTCCCCTACCAGCTGCTCCTGCCTAACTACCTCTACCTGTGGTCACAGCCACTGTAATGCTTCATCCAGCCACATCTGGAATCTGGTTGTTAAGGGAATGTGTTCTGAGAGATGGGCTTGGGTCAAGGTCTTTCTAGGAAGGAGAGACAGAGACTCAAGTGGCCAAGTAAGCCGTAAGAGCTGAGTCGGGGGTTCTGGGCGTAGCAGTGTGCCACTATCTACTGTACAACAGGAGCAATAACAGCAGCTAGCTTTTCTTGGCAGCTTAGTACAGGCAGATTCTATGCTGAACATTTCACATGTATTCTCATAAGTGCCCTACATGGTGGATATTATCTCCTTCATTTAACAGATAAGGAAACTATGAGTTAAATAATTTATCTGAGATTATACCACTAGAAATTGCCATGAACAAGAAGAAGCTTTGCAACTCCCACTTAATGGTCCCAAACCTCCCTGACTCAGGACTTCAACTTTATGCTATTGCCTTTCACTTTTGTGATGCCACCTCTGGCTCAAAAACTTCCCTACATGTTACCTTATCTGTCTTTAGAATAATTTTCAGGCAAGTAAGTGTGTGTGTGTGTGTGTGTGTGTACATGCACAGGCATGACTTACCACAGTAGAGTCCTGATAAGCTTCTTCCTGAAATTATAAGAATGTGAGATGGTCCCAGTTTTGAAAACCCCATCAGGAGAGCTCCAGCTAATGAGAGAATGTTGGCTACCAACATGGCTTTGACTCTGAAATTTTAAAAAGCAAGGATTACAAATTCAGCATCAAAACTTGATAAAATTATTTTCTTTCAGAGTATGCTATTTACCTAAGAGCAGTTATTGTAATTTTGCTGAAAAAGTTAGTTGGGGAAATTTAAACCATGATTGCTAGTTTATCGGTGGACTAAAGCATTAACAATAATGTTTATAATGAGAAAATCTGATTTTCATGCATGTGATGTCCACATTTTAATAGAGGTGATTCAATTGTGGCAATGACTAGTTTGATTTAAGATAACACTTCTCAAATTTTTCAGTTACCTAATTAAGTTTTCTACAAATTGATTTTTTTAAGTAACAACTGTGTGGTGATAGCTACATTCAACACTGTAATTCTAACCTATTACGTCCTCTTTTTTCCCCTCTTTCTTCCTTCCTCCCTCTTCCTTTCCTTTCCTTCCCTTCTCTTCCCTTAACCTTTCCTTCCATTCCCTTCCATTCCCTTCCCTCTCCTCTCCTGCCCTGCCCTTCCCTCCCTTCCCTTTTTCTTCTTTCTTTCTTTCTTTCTTTCTTTCTTTCTTTCTTTCTTTCTTTCTTTCTTTCTTCTTTCTTAATGGTGCAGGTTTTTAGTTGACATAGATGATGTAAGGAACTTTCAAAGTTAAATTTGTTTCGATAAGAATTAGTTGGAAGTAAATTAAAAGATACTTTTACTTTAGCTTTATCACAGAGAATTATAATTACTCATATTTTAACATTGTATGTAATGATATTTTTAGAACCTATGAATTAATGTTAACCAATGTAAAATATATAAAGCTGACAATAGCAACAAAAACATTATTTTCAAAATTAACCATATGAAAATTAACAATATTTATGATGTCTGATACTTTTTTTCCTATTAAATGGGAAGGTGGGGCACAAAAAACTTCAGAGTTCAATAAAGTTCAATAGATGATAAGGCAGCCAGTAAAAGAATCTGAATGGACAGGTGTGGAAATACTGTGCCACAAAGAGATGTAAGCATCTTGTTATGTCCTGTGTTGAATAGGTGAGCTTTTCTTAAGCAACTTTCTTTAATACCAGACTTTTTTTTCCCCGGAGAGTAAAACTATGTGGCCTAATACTACAATGATTGCCCAACAAGTATGTGATAGGCTTAGTAATATCCCCTAAGAGTTCACATCCTAATCTCTCAGACTCTGGGAATGTATTACCTTATATGGTAAAAGAGATTTTGCAGATGTGATTAAATTAAGGGTATCGAGATAAAGAGATTATCTCAGATTATCCTGACGGGCCCACTGATGGAATCACAAGTATCCTTATAAGAGAGTGGCAGAGGAGAAGATTATGTAATGGCAGAAGTAAGATTGGAATAATGTGCTTTGAAGATTGAATAAGGGGCCACAAGCCAAGCAATATAGGTGACCCCTGGAAGGTGGAAAAGGTCAAGGAAATGAGTTCTTCCCCCAGAAGCTCCAGAAGGAACCAGCCCTGCTGACACCTTGGCTTTAAAACCAAGTGAAGCTGAATTTGAGCCTCTGACCTCCAAAACTGTAAGAAAATAAACTTGTGTTGTTTTCAACCACTGTTTACGGTAACTCATAAGAGCAGTAATAGAAAGCCAACATATGAAAAATGTCAACTACTCAAAGGGAGGGGAAACAGTGATTTAGAGCTGGCCTGTTTCAGAGCTGCAGAGCAGAAAAAGACAGGGCTATTTCTCTGTGAAGTGCCCTTTCTCTACATAAGGACAGAGGGCAAACAAATTTAAAATTTTACCTTGAGAAATTGTTATTAGCTGGCTAGTAGTATATATTCTGTTAGGAAGTATATTCTGTTAGGGAGAAAAACTCTTAAAAGAGATAGCCTGAAAGTATATTTGATGCCAAATTGCTCTAAAGTCCGTCTTCCTTACCATCAATGGATGCTAGAGCACTTTGCACTACTTAAAGGATTTTTAACTTCTGCTTAGGCAATAGCCTAGAATAACCCAAAAATACATGGAATTATTGAATCAGGGAGAAAGAAATATATTTCTAAGTATATTTCTTTTAATTTTGCTCCAAATACTCCTGTTAGCATAGGTTTTAACACTGTCATCATCGTCTTCATCATCATTGTCATCAAAGTAAGGCTATATTCAGTACCTGCTTACTCTGTGCTAGGCATTGTGATAAGTCCTCTATCTGCGCTCTCATAATTTTCACAATAATGCCACGAGTTAGGTATTATTTTGTTCCCTTAGTGTAGATGGATGGGGAAACATCTTAGAGAACTTAAGTAACTCACTCATTTTCACACAGCTAATAAGTGACAAGCTAGAGTTTGATGTGTGTGAAAACAAAGGTTAATGCTTGGTTTAAGTGAGTTGTTTTTTTATACAAAAGAAAGAACCCATTCAAAGGAAGGCTATGTATACCTTCCTACACTTAACAGTAGTGTGGATTGCACAGACCATGGTCTCCTCCACCATATCATTATAATTAAATTTTAAGTGTACAGCTTCTGGAAAAAGTGACCCTGAGAAGCCAAATCTATAAAACAGTGGCCACAGACATTTATTGCCTATTACACAATTACAAGGAAAGACTTTTTTTTAAAAGCAGTAATGGAAAAATACATTTTTATTTACTTATTTTTAACAGAGCACTGACTTAGTAAGGAAAATCATGTAATTTCTCAGTGAATCTTCCTAGTAAAATTGTCTTATAGGAGGCTGAACTCTTTTGTCGTAAATTTTGACGTTAAAATTATCAGTTTTGTGGCTGTTAATCATAGAGAATCATTTTTCTCCTGAGACTTGGAAGAAGCTCCACTTTTAGTTTACCGTAAGTCGTTTGATACATGATAATTAGACATTGATTTGGGGTATGACCATTGTTGATGATACATTCTAAGACTTGAGAGGGTATGCATCCTGTTTCCATCATGAGGACATGAATTAAATGTTTGACTACATTACTGGACCTGCCAAAAATTTCATTTCTGAATGAGATGAGAGCAAGGGCTGGCTGGTTTGTTCTTTCTTTCTTTCTTTCTTTCTTTCTTTCTTTCTTTCTTTCTTCCTTTCTTTCTTAGCTCTATGCCCAACTTGGGACTTGAGCTCATGATTCTGAGATCAAGAGTCAGGCTCCACCAACTAAGCCAGTAAGGATGTGAAAAAGTATAAAATATCAATAGCTGCCAAAAGAATTGGTTTGCTCATATTTTAAAATTTAACTTTGCTTAATTTTGTTTATTTTAGAAATAGTTAATATAGAAAAATTTTCAATGACTGCTTAAACCAGTTTGGTTCAAATTAAAATGATTTTTAAAATTTTTAAACAATTAAAGTCAGTTTATGAACCCTGTAATTTGCAGATTCTGATTTTAAGTTCAGCTAAATACCAGTAAATTGATAAAAACGTGAGAAACTGACTATTTTATGGTATTATTGGTATTCATTATTTAAGAAAACTTCTTGTAGTCTTATTATATAAAATCTCCAGTGCAAGAGGAGGAAATTATCAGAATTTTAATAACAAGAGAGATAAAATTATAATTTAAAATAGGAATTTTAAAAACTAAATGAATTGTAATCCAGAATTACTAAAATAGTTATCTATATCACTTACATCTTAGAAGGTTTTTGCATTTTCTAAATTTTCCATACTTGCATATTTATTCTTATCATCAGGGAAAAGATAATTAATAAAATGTGGCCTCAAAACAGAAAATGAATATAAAAAACCAAACATTTGATTTTCTGATTTTATTTCCTCTCTATGTGTGGCTATGGAATCTCAATTTAGTATGCCACATGACTAAGTGAATGAAATTTAAGTGTAAAGGAGTTTCGGTGATTTTTTTTTTTCAGTGACATTTTAATCCAAGACACCTGATTAAAATCAGAGTAAAGAAGTGGAAACACTATTTGCTTCGTTTCTAGTTGGGGCTTTGAGATAGCAGTAGCAACAGCTAGAAACCCATGCCAAGTATATGGGACAAATGGGAGTTAGGGATATTGACTGACCTTAGGACTTGACTGATCCAAATGACAAATTCTAACTTGAAAATGAAAAACTGGATGTCTGAGAAATGAGAAATGGAGTGATTTGGTGAAGCAAACAATGGATTCCCTGGTTAAAAATTTTACTCTTGGCTCTGCCATTGAGTTCCTGAGTTAACCATTTGTATAGTGGTTTCTTAATATGTTCTTTTTTTTTTTTTCTGAAGATTTATTTATTTGAGGTGGGGAGAGCATGAGCAGAGGGAGGTGAAGGAGAGTATCTCCCAACAGACTCCCAAATGAGTGTGGAGCCTGACTCGGGCTGGATCTCAGGACCCTGAGATCATGACCTGAGCCAAAATCAAAAGTCAGACACACAACCGACTGAGCCACCCAGGCACCTTGATATGTTTTAAAACTAACAAATTTAGAGAATCAAATCATTTGTGTGGAAATACACACAAAACTCATTTTTGCTATAAATGCTTCCATGATTAAGCAAACTAGGGCAACAGCTTTCTATATTATTTGTTCTAAAACCAACCTAATTCATAGAGTCATGAATTGAGAAGCAACTCTGGAACTATTCCACAAAAATAAAGACAATTTCTTTCTAAACAAAGTCTTAGAAACCTCCAATACTAAAGTTTCCATGTTTATGCTTATTTATGAAACTTGCCTACCTTCCAATCCGATCCCCTAGCCATCCACCGAAGAATGATGCAATCATTCCACCAATTGCAAAGCTAGACACAGACAAGGACCAGAGCATGGTGACAAGGTTCGAAGATGCTGTAGTCTCTTCCTCTGCCAAAGGGGTTGGTATTGAATCCATTAGGCATGGGGTTGTGGGCAGTTCCTTTGTACTGTTGATAGTATAGTTGTTGATAGCTTTTCGGTCATCCAGTGGAATACCCAAAACGTATGCATAATGGGATATTATTATCTGAAGAAATAAAATAAAGAAAAGTAGCTCCAACAGTTCAAGTAATCTATACACTTTTTGTTTATTTTTCCTTTGGAATGTTTGTCAGGTGTTTAAAAGGGTCATCCCCATTATGTGTATTATATACATACAATCACGGATAGATTTACTTATAGTTGACTATATCCTGTAAAACAGAGGTTGCAAATTCCAGTGCCCACAGGAACTAGGCAGGAACAAATTAAGTGAAGGAGAAACTTGATAACCAAAGGACTGAAGTACTATGTCTATTACTGAAAATATAATAGCAAGTGGGCAAGATTATAGCACTGGAAAGCATTTGTCCCACCTAAAGAAGGAAGCTGCAAATGTGACACTAGTGTTCCATAACCTGTAAGTTTTAAAAAGAAGCCAGAAATCTGGGTTTTATGTAAAATTCTTCAAGTTTTAAATGCAGGAAACTATTAAAATTGAAAATATTCTGCAGGCTAAAAAGATAACACTTTTCACACCAGTGTTACCTGTGCACAGCAGGGTTTAAATAGATTGATGCAACTATTCAAATAGAAGCATAAAAATAGCTATAAGAAAAAAAGATTGGGAAAGATGAAGCCAAAAATAAAGTTAGTATACAAAATCTAAACTCTAGGTGCTATTTCCTTGCTAGAAGTATGCTATAAATTTAACGATAAACTTCCTAGCAGCCAGCGCAAAGAGAGGAAACCAATCATGTTGATGAATTTGATGAATTTCAAAGATAAAAATAGCTGAGTGGCCCCTGAGAAGGGATTAAGACCTGAAGGACTTTTCCCGTCTGTGTCCTCATAGATTTCTGTATGTAATAGAATGAACAGTATTCAAAACTAAATTTCATTGAGCCATAGTTTATGATGCGTTTCAATAGAGGCAAAGATCCTACCAATGTGTAATTGAGTAAAGGTACAGCCTTTGGGCTTCCTTTCTTGTCCTTCCTCTCAGGGCTGATTGGGTCACTCTTCAGCGGCCTGGGAGGACCTCTGACAAGGGCCTGGCATGAGCTGCCAGTCATGGGCAAAGCCCTATGTGATGAAATCTGCTCAGTGAGGGACAGAATTGATATCCTATTATGATAAAAGAACTTTGACCAAGACATTTGCCTCATTAGTAGACCATTCTACATGGATAATAATGCATAGAAAAAAGGCTGGAAGATAATATTCAAAATGTTCTCAGCTGTTTGCTCTATGTGGTAGAGTAAGTATAGGTGATTTGTTGTGAATACTTTCTGTAACAGGTATGTGTAGTTTTTATAATCATAAAAAAGTATAATTTTAAAATCATAAAAAAGTATAAATTTAAAATTTATAAATTTAAAATACCCTAAAATAATGCCACGTGTCATTCCACTAACATATGACGCTAGATGACTATTCTTTAATGGTGTTTAAGTGGCTTGTTAAACACAGAAAGAGGGGCTCTAGAGTGGGCACCAAGCCTGATGCCAGTGCGGGATCCATGTTTTAAAGGACTTGTATTGAAGGAGGGGGACCTTTAATTTTCCCTCTCCTTCCCTGGAGAGGATGATTTAAGTAGGAAATGAAAAGGTTTACACAAAAAGAGGCTCTTCTGATTCCAAATTATGCTGATGTTGAACCAAATTTTAAGAAGGCTGCTAAGTTGGCACGTGTTGTCATCACTCACAGAAAAAAGCTGTGGCCCCCAGCATTGTTATCTAAATCTTTCAATCTCATGATAATATGGTGCATCCAACCAAAGCATATCTTCTGGCCCAAGGAGCAACACTTTTCAGGTGACAGACTAGAGCCAGTACACATTTTTTTTTTTTTTTGGAGTCCAACATTGTAAGGGAAGCAGATGAAATATGATGTATTCATAGAAAGCACCCAACAAATGCTTGTGCCTTTAATCTTATGCCTCTTCTCCCCCACCGCCCCACAAGCTTCTCTCCTCTTTCTCTCTTTACTCACCAAACACTTCATTGAACACCTTCTTTATGCCAATCATTGTGCTTGACATTGGTTACAGGAGGAAGAAAAAGACGTCGATCCTTCCCTAAATGCCTCAATTAGAGCAAAGGGAATGAAGTCCTGGTTCCCCCACTTACAGGCTGTGGGAGTGAAGAAAAATGACATCCCCCTCCTATTTATTCATTGGGTACCAGAGTAGGGATGCACAAAATAAATGAGGCAAATGATAGGAATTATTCAAGATCTTTAAAAACCCCCATCCAGATAGTTATTGTGGTGAAAATCCAAATTTTGTTGGACTTCTTGACTATGATTTAGCAGTTTTATATTATCTTTTTTAAAAAGATTTTATTAAAAAAATAAAAGATTTTATTTATTTATTCATGAGAGACAGAGAGAGAGAGAGAAGTAGAGACACAGGCAGAGGGATAAGCAGGCTCCATGCAGGGAGCTGACCTGGGACTCCATCCTGGGACTCCAGGATCATACCCTGGGCCAAAGGCAGTGCTAAACCACTGAGCCACCCGGGCTGCCAAGTTTTATATTATCTTATTTTGAATTATCTAGGGGAGATAGAATTAGGGGGGGAAATGGGGCCTTTTTAGTGTTAGGTCTCCTAAAGTTTTTCATCTGGCCTCAAATTGGGCATAATAAGGTTTCTGGAGGTTAGACTGGGACAACATATGTTAAAGCACCCAATGCACAGTGAGTTGGTGCCCAGTGAAAGTTTGTGCATAAAATGAATCATATCCTTTTATTCCTCTGGCTTATTTCCCAACTTTTTTTTTTTTTTTTTTTTTTTTTTTTACTCACGTATGGCTCGGAGCTCTAAATACACTCTTAAGTTTTTTAAAACAACATCTGTAGGCACGTGGTATTCTGGCTTGAGTTTTCAGTGAGCTCAGCGAACAGCAGAGTCAGAGATCAAGAATTGTTTATTACCTTTTCTTTCTTTGTGAGGGTTATTGAGTAGTCAAGGCCAAGTTATCAGCTTTGAAGCCATGCACACAGTGCCTGACAGAACACTGGGATTACCCCATGTTCCCCACGTGGGTACACTTTATCTCTGTGTATGAGGAACACAGATCGTTCAGTCACTGACAGAAATCGCCAAAAAGAGATTTGAATTGTATGTGTTTCACTTGCCTCTTGAGGTGCATTGATCACGCCAATGTCATATCCAAACTGGAAGGAGCTGAGTGTAGCGGTGAAGACAGTGAGAACCAAGGTCCCGGTGATCTGTGGGTAATGAAACACAAGGCTGGGAAACACTAGGCAGTTTCAGTTACCTACCCTCCTGGCAGTCTGTAGCTTGGACTTCTGACAGGCTCCACAGGCTGGTTCTTGCTCCTTGCTACTTATACACAGTGTGCCCTATGCTCCCAGCAGAGTCATTCAGGAATGCAAGAGCCATCCGTCAAGTCCTCTACATTGCTAAAGCTGAGAAAAGTTTGGGACAATTTCTTCTGAGACAGGAAGGAACCAAACCTCCTTTTCCATATATATATATATATATATATATATATATATATTTATTTATTTATAAAAATATATTTATATTTTATTTATAAATTTATATTTATTTATAAATATATTTTATAAAAATATATATATATATTTAAGATTCAAAATCAAGATTGAGGACTAGAATTGCTGCTGACCAAAGGACACTGCCATGATAAAAACAGCCAATTTGTATCATTGGGAGAAGCCAAAGAGGCACTAGTAACAGAGATAGAGAGGTCTGGGCATTGCTACAGTACAAAAACACCTCAAAACTCATACAAGAGGCATCACTCAGGCTTTATCATGACCGCATCAATATCCAAGTAAGGATAATCTTCAAGATTTGTAACTAATTGAACCTAGAATTATGGACTGAAGGAAGTTATTTTCTTTCCAACTCCATGTAGCTACAAAACTCAGTGTAGAAAGGGACAGAGTATTCACTCCCTTCAACTCATAAATACATGTCTAACCTTCTTAGAGAAATCCCATCATACTTGTAGAATCATATATCAGGATATTTGATTCAGCACTCTGTGTGTGTGTGTGTGTGTGTGTGTGTGTGTGTGAGAGAGAGAGAGAGAGAGAGAGAGAGAGAGATAGCAAGATAGAAAAAATTGTAGAAAGAACCAAAATGTCATTCAATGGAAAATGGCCAGATAGGTTCAAAAACATGATACATACAACATGCCATGCTGCAGTTAAAAAGGTAATGTGATCATTATGTACTAACTTATTGTTAAGTGACAAAGGAAGGTGTGTAATCTCATCAATTTTTTGGAGGCTTAAACCTGAGTATTCCATGATTTGTGCGTGTTAAATGTAAGTCACATAATATTTTTTTGAAGAACAAATAACAAAAGGATGACCATTGAGGAATGTGCTACTAGAGAAGGGAAACAAAACAGTATTTTTTCTTTAATATTTATTATCAGACATTTTATAAGGAAATCATTTCATGTATAATATATAACTTAAATGTTTAAATAAATTGCATGGGATATTGTAGAAACTTCATTGAACAAATGAATGAGTCATATCAACATGGATTCCAGCTCCCATTTGATATTTAGGGAGTATTATGACCCAAACCACTTTTCCTATAGGATCTTCAGATTTTCTCTAAGCAGCTGGATGACTGTAAATCTCTACTCCATCATGAATAGTTTATTAGCTAAATCTCCTCGTTCCTTAATAAAGTTAGAGGTCAGAAATCTCAGTGTCATCATCAATGAAGTATTATCACAGAACCAGCCTGAGAGCCCTTGAGTTATAGAATGTAGAGGTTCTAAAACAAGACCCCCATTGGAGAGCTTGTTACTGGTGTAGCTTCCTGGTGTACTATTGGGTTGGGATGTCTGTGATGAGAATTGGAATCTGTAGGTTTGTACTCTCTTTCCACTAATTCAGAATGAATTTCAGGTGGCACCTCTGTAGGCTTTTCTTCCCAGCACCTTTCTTCTCTGAAAGGACTTAAAACTATCCCCAAAGGTATGATGATATATTATCTTGAAAGAAGCATATATATCCTATATCCATATATATCCTGAGGGAAGCATACATATATATAAAATATACATTATATTGAGATATAAATCATATATGCCTATATATAATACAATAATTACAAATAAATTCAAAGTATATTAACTGTAACTGTGTATGCACATACATACACACAATATGCTACATTGTGTATGGGATTACCAGAGATTTTGAATTATCCTTTAATATGTAACTAGATACCTAATACCTAGTGTCTCAGGCAACCAAACTAAAATGAGTTCCATTTACTTGGTTGATAGTTTCTCCTCAAATCCTTTTTCCTCTTCAGCTGTTTCCAAGGACAGGGAATTTTATCCTTTCATTTTATTTGTAGGAAGTAACCGTCATCAGCAGTGAGGGGGCCAGGGGCCACCTTGACAAGGCTTCCACCCACTTCCCTGAAAGTCTCCATCACTACAGTCTAGACAATCTGATAATGGGCGCAATGCAAACACAACTTCAAGGCCTAATACTGAATATTTCTGCCTACTGCATGCCTATTCATCGATATAGGTGATTATCTCTTTTAACTATATTGGTTTTCTCTTGCAGCTATAACAACACGTATTTGTTATTTTACAGTTCTTATAGGTCAGAAGTCTGGTATGAGTCTCACCAAACTAAAATTAAGATGTTGGCAGGCTGTGTTCCTTTTTTTGGAGGCTGTCGGGGGAAATTTGGGTTGTTGGTAGAATTCTGTTCCTCATGGCTGTAGGACCAGGATCTGTGTTTTTGTGCTGGCTGTAAAGTGAGGGCCATTTCCAGCTCTAGAGGCCTTCACAGTCATTGGTTAGTTGTGCCCTTCTTCTATCTTCATAGCCAGAAATGGGCCAGTAAGGTCCCCATGTTGCATTTCACTGATCCTGACTACAGCTGGTGGAAAAGTTCTTCCCTTTGAAGAATTTATGAGATTAGATTTGGCCTATCTGGATAATGATAGATAATCCAGGTAAATCTTCCTATCTCAAGGTCCATAACCTTAATGACATTTGTAAAGTCCTTTTTGCCATTTAAGGTAACATTTACACATCCTGGAGACTGGGTAATGGACACTTCTCATGACAGCACCATCAGTGTCCCTATTTTATAGAGAGCTAGACTAGTTTAAGGTCTCACAGCCAGTAACTTGTACAATAATGATTTAGACTGAGACTCTATGCTTTTAACTAATTAGTTATTTTGTATTTCTCATCGGTCAGAAATATTCAAAAGTCAAGCACATCTAAAAGTCTAGGATCATAATCTTCCTAAATAAAAAAAAATCTGAGGGTGCACATGTTCATAGAATTTGCCAAGTGTGATGCTGAAGCCAAATCACCAATACCCACCAGTTTCAAGTGCATTTTCCTACTACCCACCAGACAAATCCCCTCCTTCCTCATCTACCCACAAAAAACTTTTATGAGGTTTCTGTACAAAACTACAAAAGAGCAAAAGCTACTCAACGCTCATCTGTAGCTCAGTTGAAGAAGAACCTTATGGCCTTCCCACCACCAAGCCCAGGGCCATGATGTACTCACCCAGTTTCATCCCTGCATCTCCTTTTCTTCCTGTAGCAGAATGTCCAAGCACTTGGTGTCTTAGTGACTGCCCTTCCCACTCCATCCCTGGGCTTCTGCTCTCTGCTGGCTCTGTCCTCCTGCCCCCACCAGACAATCATATAGTTCCTTTCTTCTTATTTTAACAATCCAACTAGTCACCATGCCAATGGTGAGCAGGGGTGCTATGGAAATGGAAGTTAGGGATGAAGGTGGTGGCCACAGCAGATCTGGTTCCCCATAATCTCCATCGGCCCTCCCCGGCCACTCCAAATACACACTCTAAGTCACAACAGCGTTAACTGCTCCTATATTACTTGATAAAAATGAAATTTTAATTTTCAAAGATTGAAGTTCTCTGGAGCTCCCGTTCCTTTACTTTCTAATCAAATTGTTCTAAGTCATTACTATAGAAATTCTGAGGCTGCCCCTAAGACCAATTTCTCATAGGAATAACGGAAAAAGGAACTGTAAAGGAAACAAAGTTTTTAAACGTTTAGAAATCTTCAAGTGTCCTTTAAGTCCTTGTCCTCTGGTTTTCCTGGCTGCTTGTTCGGAATTGGCTTGGTCTTACCATGCCGGGGAAGGAGGTGGCTGCAGGTTCCCCACTTTAACTTCCTAAAATAGAAATCTCACCTAGTTGGTCA
Organism: Nyctereutes procyonoides; assembly: GCF_905146905.1. Classification (NCBI taxonomy): domain Eukaryota; kingdom Metazoa; phylum Chordata; class Mammalia; order Carnivora; family Canidae; genus Nyctereutes; species Nyctereutes procyonoides. Next base: position 66,513,523 of record NW_026575142.1, read on the forward strand.
TGTAAGGAACAATGTTATCAATTTTAAGAAAGTTACTTGAATTCCCTACTAAAGTGATAATTCCAAATATAGAAGTCTCTGGAGCTGCTTGATTGCATTTCTTCCTTTCTTTTTTCTTTTGTTTTCCTTTCCTCCCTCTCTCTTTCCCTTCCTTCCTTCTTCTTTCTCTATTTTTCTCTTTCTTTCTTTCTTTCTTTTGCTCTCTCTCTTTCTTTTTTTTTCCTGTTTTATATTCAGGTTCAATTTACCTCTCTGAACTTTGCCTTAAACTGGCTCTTTGCTTTCCATCTTTACTTTTTCTGTTGTGAAATGACAATAGATAACATTTGTAGTCAATCTTCTATGCGTGTTGATATTAGGCTTGGTCAAAAAAGTTTTGTTTATGAGAGGGAAAATTACTGAAGATCGCTACGCTTGAATGAATTAGCCCATCAATCCTACCCATTAATCTAATGTCCAAGAGGTTGACTCAAGGATAGGTATATAGGAGCTAATAAGAACAGTGAGAACTTAGGAACTTACCTAGTGCAGGCTCTGGGATCTAAATGGTTCACCTGTTCTTTCAACAACTCTGTAGGTAGTAATTATTATTTTCATGTCACATATGGAAAAACCAACACACAGAGGGTAAGGAACTTGTCCAAAGGCCACATGCCTACAGAGTGGCTGAAGGTCTTCAAGCTTTGTCTTTTACCTCTTCATAGGCTACAAGATATTAAGCCTGACTCTTAGAAGGACTACTTTCACTCAGAGCTTAATAATTTTAAGTTAGAGAAACTAGGTTCTACATCCAATGAAAGATAGGCCGCAGGATAAATATGGGATTACATAGAATGGACGAGGGCTGAGCCCTAATGTAAAACAAAGTGTGGTGTTTATTTTGTGGTTTAGAAATCATATGGGGTTTGTTAGAAAGAACAAATCAACGTGGAATTCAGAAAACCTAGAAGAGTCCCAGCTAGGCCCTTATCCCTGAACCTGCTTCTTTACCAAAAAATGGGTATAATAATAGTTATTGCATAAGATTATCATAAAGATTAAATAAGATACATAATATAGTCTTCCTACAAATAGTGAGAGGGCTATAAAACAATTGCATCTTTAATCACATTAGCATCTCACTTATCTCTCTTGTCAACTGACCATCTGTCAACTTTTCATGTCACCAATAATCTTAATAACAAAGTACAAGAAATTATCCCTATTTTATAGGTGAGGAAACAAGGGCTTAGTAAGTGATATGTCCAGTACCAAATAGCTAATAAGTAACAGATACTCTAGTGTTCAAACCAAGAACTGGTGTTCATAAACTCCCATTGCTAAACAAAACAAAACAAAAAAAAAACAAAACAGATTTTAAGTAGCTACGTATTGACTTGGTATGGAGGAGAAGCTGATGTCTTTCCTCTAAACTGCATGGCTCCAAATGCCAACCTGAAGGTTATCTTGCACCCAACTTTGGAAAACTCCAGGGACCTCTCAGGCCATAGAGTTTTCATGCTGAAAGGGATCTTAGAGAACAGAGGATTCTAGTCTAATTTTTATCATTTTTCCCTTGAAGAAACTGAATTCAAGTCCTTGTCTGAGTTATACAGCCCATTATTGGGCATATTCAGTGTGAGAACTCAGGTCTCCTGACTCTCAGTTCCATGCTTATCCCACTTCTTTCAAAAGGTCTGGGCAGATTTACAAAGCTGAAACATTGTACTCTACATCAGTTCTCATTATTTCTGGGTTTCATTATTAGGCAAGAACCAAAAGCCAAAGAATTTCTAAAGCAACAATTTCTAAAGCAAATTTCTAAAGGGAATTTAATGATAGTTCAAAATGAAGCTTGAGCATTTACTATATGTCAGACACCGTGGTAAGCATATTACCTTCGCTTTTGCAGTATCTTATACACTTTAGTTATTTGAACACTACCTTTATGATATTTGCCAAATCTACATGCCATCCATATAGTTATTAACCTAATATTTGTTTTTGTATCATCTTTAAAATGCTAACCATTTTAGTTCTATCCTGCGCTATAATAGGAAATCATGAAATCCTCGTTATTTTTAAAATACATCATACAAATACATAACTAATAACATTAAAAAATTTGTCATCTGTGTCTCTCAAATATTATCGCATTTAGATACTCCCAGACTATAAAGAACTATTATAATCCCCTGTATATCTTATATTATATTCTCCTATTATATCCCAATATGTTCTTATTTTGTCACAATATAGAAAACTCAAGCTCAGTTAAATAACTTAACTTTGGTCTCATAGCAGGTACGTAGCATCACCACACTCCAAATCCAAGCCAGGCTAATTGCAAAGTCTGTGCTCCTACTTTACTGACATCGAAAAGTGCTCAGCAGAGTAAATTAAAATCAGAACTTGAGAGATCCTACTCTAACAGGGCCACAGACTTACCTCTTGGTGTGATTGTGTGCAGGGGTAGGTGCGTGTGGTTGGGGAAAACTTATAAGGGAATGACAGCACTATGAGCTTTCTAATTTTAAGTGTTTATTTTCAAAAGTATCATATCTACAAAGAAGTTGAAAAAGTAGCGCAGTGAACACTCCATACCCCGTGTTCAGGAATGGTTACCATTTACATTTGTTTAATTTTCAGTGTGTGTGTGTGCGTGAGCACATGCACGCACGCATACACACATACACGCATATGTATGTAGTTTGGTTGGAATCATTTGAAAATAAGCTGCAGATATTAGAATTAATTCATTCCTAAATACTTTAGCATGTATTCACTAAGAACAAAGACATTCTCCTACATAATTACAATACCATCACCATATCCAAGAATGTAATAAATACGCTATTATCTACTGTAACAACCCATTTTCAAAATTTCATGACTGCCCCCATATTGTCCCTTACAGCTGTTTTCTTTTTTCCAGGATCTAAGATCGCTTGTTGCACTTGGTTGTCAGTTCTTGATCTCCTTTTATCTAGAACAGTCCTTCTACCTCTTGTTTTTCATTCATTGTCATTTTTGAAAATTTCGGACCAGTTTTCATGGGTCGTTGATACAGGTTAATTTGCCCTTTTTCTGCACATTCTTTCAGAATTACTTGAGAAAAAGTTACATAGACTTCTCAGCAAATAGCAAATATCCTTAAAGTTCTGAATAGATTACATGATATAAAATCCTGACTATGATATATATTTTAGCAGCCAAATCAACTATCAGTTGGCCAAGAGAAGTAGCCTTGATCTGTGGTAGGTACACCCAATATCCCCCAAATCCTCCATCTGGACTTGAACAAATCCAGATTCATTTGGATTTCCTTAAGCTGATTTAAAATGAACATAATGCTGCTTTACCTTGTCTTCTGTCATTTTATCGGTTAGGAGTCCTCCTCTTAACTCCACGTCCTGTGATGAGTGTGGCACATGCAGCTGGCCAGCCTCTGCCTTTCTCCAGCTTTCTACTAGTTAGTTATACATTAGAGGAGGAGGAGCAAGGAAAGGAAGCGGAGTGGTCATTTTTATTAAAGTCCAAATCTAATCTTGGCAGAGGTTGACTATTGAGAAGAATCTAATCAATAAATGCTTTGCCTTCGTGACTTGTAGCTTCAATGCTTGTGCACCAGCAAAAGGAAATGGGAGCAGGTCCCTCTGGCGTAAGTTACGAAACCAGGGACGGTCACACTTTAAGAAATTTTAAGTACACCAGTAACCAGGGATGGTGAAAAAAGAAATCTTGGGTGTCTTTTGTAGAAGATGAGATGCTGGGCTGACGTACCGTGTTGTGAGATGACAGAGACAAAGGACATGGGAGGTACATTGCACTCTGCCCTGCAGAGAACCAGTACTATGGTGTTTGTGCTTTAGAGCTGGGCTGTGTGGCCAGAGGTCCTTGTAAGCTTGATTGCTTTACCTGGATGAGTTTTGGAGAGCTACGAACTTGGGTTTGAATCTCAACATTTTACTGGTGGTGTTACTTTGCTTAAGTGGGCCCTAGTGACTTTTCTCTTTGTTTTTTTCACCGAATAAAAAGAAAGTAACAGAACGCATTGTTTGCTATATGGATTAAATGTGATAGGAAAGTGGTTAGTCTAGTGCATAATAAGTGCTCAGCAAATGTTGGTTGTTGTTATTTTTGCTATTATTATTATTGGTATAGTGTTATGTCGAGAGGTGCTTGTAGAATATAGAGTTCTCAAGTAGATCTGCTCTTATGGCTTGAATCTGTACCCTTCTGTGTCTTCTTTATCATGTTCAGCCCTGTGGGAGCCCAGACACGGTCAAAATTGGTTGAGCTTGAACTATGTTTGGTGACTGTTGTCACTGGCTCTACTGAGGCTCAGCTGGAACCAGTTCCAGCAGAGGAATTACAACAGACGGTCCCCCAAATCCGGGGATGTTATGAAGAAGCAGACAGTGATAAAGTGAAGGATAAAGGAGACTCCAATTTCATGTGTCTCTTATTTCACCACCGCCCTTTTATTTCTATTATCTCTGCAGGGCAACCCGACGAGTAAATAATTCAGTCTAAACCACAAACTTGAGCCCAGCACAGTCCTAGGTTCTGATATGCATGAAATAAAAGACACTTAGGTGTTCACAAGGTATAAGAATATTGTCTAAATGGAATCACAAACAATAAAAGGTTTTTTCTTTTGGTAGAAAAACATGAACTAATATATTATTAGCAATAATAATTAATCTTTATTGAGTTGTTGCTTGTCGCCAGGTGCTGCTCTCAGCATTTTACACGGATGACTTTTTCATCCCAAGGCAATCTCCTTTGTAAGCTGGGCTTTGGCGAGCCAAGTTAGCCCAGATAGCCACACGGACGTCAGCGCACAGCCAGCACCTGGCTTTCTGCACCAGTTTCAGCTGGTTCTGCACGCGTTTCGGCTGGGGATGCGCGCTGCCCACTTGTCAGAGCGCCCAGGATCAGGAGAGGATTTCTTAGCAAACCACTTTCCAAGCGACTTGACCCTGCAGGGAGGGGTCTTGGGGCAACCGTGAGAAAGGAGTTCCCTTCTGATTTTTACCAACCTCGGGTTCCTGAGTCGTCCTTTTAAGAGACGGAATTGGCCTCGCGCGCGGCGTGGGGTCCGGGGAGCCTGCACCCACCCCCCACCCCCACCCCCCACCCCCGCGCAGGGGGCGCGCCCTGGAGCCGCGCGCCCGCCTCCCCGGGTTTGGGCAGCACCTCTCCCTGCTCTGTCTCGCCCGGAAAGAGCAATCCGTGCCCCCTTAGGGATGGGCTGAAGCTGCCTCCGTGGCGCAGGGCGGCGGGCCCGGGATCGCGGCGGAGGCCTGGCGCGGGAGGCGCTGCGGTGGCACCTGCGCGTTCCCGGGCGGTGATGGGGCGCTGGGGGGTGGGGGGGGGTGCGCCGCCCAGGGTCGCCGAGAGATCCCCGCTGAGCCGTGGGGTGGTTCTTCACGCTCCAAACCTGGAAGGGCAGAGTCTGATTACTTCTTGGCTGATCTAACCCTCGTGGTAGATAGCCCTGGCTCTAGGGGGAGAGTCTCCAAGGATAGGAAAGAGTCCCCCCTCCTCCCCTCCCCCCCCTTTTTTTTTTCATTATTTTTCTTCCCTTCAGTAACAGGAGACTTCTAGAAGAGGGAGGAGAGGAAACCAGCCCTCCCAGCTTGCTGCATTCCTCTGTCACCGGGCAGGTGCGGGAAGGCAAAGGCAAGGCGTCCCGGGGAACCCCATCCAGTGTGTTGAACTGGGCCAAGCTAGGGGCACAGGGGGCAGCTGGAGACTCCTTGACCCTGCGGGAGACAAGTGTACTTTAAGATTTCCGAGTCAGACTCGCCCTCATGGTACTTGCCTCTTGCCCTCTCTAGACACTCTGGTCCGGGCCACCAGCGTCTCTCCCGGCTGTGACCCCCTGGCCTCCCTGTCCCCATTCTTACCCTACAGTCCCCTTTGACAGAGCAGCCAACAGTGGTTTAAAAATTAAACCAGACCATAACCCCCTTTGCTTAAAAGTATCCAGAGGCTTCCCAGTCACCCTTAGAAAGAAACCCGAATTCTTTTCTATGGCAGGAGCAGCAGGTTTGGTGTAGCCTTCATTCCCTGACGCTGGGATCTCTCCTCCTCCTCCTCTCCTCCCCGTCTGCTCAGCCACACTGGTCTCAGGCTTGTTTAATGTATTCCAGGCTCAGCACCTTTGTACTCCGTGGGCCCCTGCCTAGAGCACTCTGCCCCAGATTAGTATGTGGCTGGCACCTCTACAATCAGATGACAGCGCAGACTCTCTAACCAGCCTTGTTCAGGTGGACGCCACCTCCCTCTTCCAACTCATTCTCCGTCCTGTTACTCTGCTTTTTTTTTTTTTCATAGCCCTTATGCTTGAAATTTTATTTACTAGTATTTTATAATTAAAACAGAAAATATTTCATTAATAAGATAATGAATAATAAATGACAATATTATGTATTACATATGTATTATATATGTATTATATACATTATGTGTAATAATGGTTATCTATAACATAATAATCAACATATTTAATTATTTGAATATTACAATTATTTTAATTAAAATGTATTATTATTTTATTATTTTACATGTCTATTATTTATTATGTTCCACTTTCCCCACCATATTTAGGTTCCATGAATGTGGAGACCTTGCCCATTATGTTATTTCCAGTGCCCGCTAGAGTGGTGGGTACATAGTAGGTACTCAATAAGTATTTGTTTAATAAATGAAGGAAGTTCAAGAAGAGTTGCTACATGCTTGGTTTTTGTTTTTTAAAGATTTTACTTTCTTATTGGGGGGGGGAGAGAGAGAGAAAACATGAGCAGGGGGAGGGGCAGAGGGAGAGGGAGAAGTAGATTCCCCAGTGAGCAGGGAGCCCAATGTGGAACTCGATCCTAGGGTTCTGGGATCATGACCTAATCTGAAGGCAGGCACTTAACCAGCTGAGCCACCGGGCGTCCACCACATGCTTTCTTGCAATGCGGGAGGAGGCATCTGAGGCTGGCATTAGATATTTATTGATTTAACGTTCAATAGATGCAGTATTTACACTGCATTTTGGTAGGCACCAATTACAACAGTGAACGGAACAGACAGGTCTCTGCTCTTATGGGGCTTACATTCTATGAAAGATACAAGATGGGTGCTGAGAAAGAGAACACCAGGGGGTGCCCACTTTAGAAAAAGTGCTCAGAAGAATGTTCTTTGAAGAGGTGTCTTTTTAGTTGATACCTGAAGAAGGAGCAGGCAGGGTGGAGGGGGAAAGTATGTGCCAAGCTTCAGGGAGGAAAGATCTTAGGTTGAAGGATAAGAGAAGTTTGGTTAAAGCAGGGGAGCAAGAGGAAGTGGCAAGGGATGCTATTGGGGAAATAGACAACAGCTATATGCAGTCAGAGCCTTGAAGGCCATGGGAATGAGCTTGGAGTCATGCCAAGGACAATGGGAACTCCTTGGAAGGGATTAAGCATGGAAGTGATGTGATCCAGTATCCGTTTTAAGATTACTCATGCTGCTGAGTGAGGGGTGGAATGCATGGGGCACTCATGAAAGAGGAGAGACACAATTGCAAGGCTCTTACAACAGTGCCTACTTGCTTTTGAGCACCAAAAATAATGGTGGTAGCAGGGAAGGAGAAGTAACAAATCCAAGATATATTTTAGTGGCGAAGCTGGACTTTTTCCTAAAAGTTTTGGGAGAGTGAGAATTCAAGATGGCAGATTGGCTCCTGGATGTTGAATTGGGATGATTGTGATGCTATTTAATGGTACCAATGCTGGATTGTTTATTCATCTGAGTGATAATCTAAGTTCATCTCCCAGACCTCAAGAAAGGTGGCAATAAAATAATCGAAACAGATACATTTTTTTTTTACTTTTTAGAAGTTAAACTTTGTCAAATAATTGTAGTTGTCCGAAATAATATAGAGTTCTATATACCCTTTACCCAGTTTTCCCCAATGTAACATCTTGTAAAACTATAGTATAATATCACAGTCAGGTTATTGATATCAGTAGTCAAGATACAGAACACTCCCATTGCCACAAGAGTCTCTCATGTTGCCCTTGTATAGCCACAGCTACTTCCCTCTCACCCTTACTGACTCCCAAACTGTGGCAACCATTGATCTTTCCAACATTCCTATAATTTTGTCATTTAATGAATGTAATAGAAATGGAGTTAGCTAGGATGGGTAGTGTTCTCGGAGAAATAGAACCAATAGTACATGTGGATAAATATGAGAGAAAGCGATTTATTTAAAGAATTGCCTCATGTGGTTGTGGAGGCTTGGTGAGTCCAAATTCTGATGGGGGACACCGGCAAGCTGGGAACTCAGGAAGGAGTTGCACATCAAGTCCAGAGGCAGTTAGCTAGAGAATTCCCTCTTGCTCTGAGGAGATCAGCCTTTTGTTCTATCAGACCATTGGCTGATGAGACCCACCCACATTCTGGAAGACAATCTACTTTACTCCAAGTCCATTTATTTATTTATTTATAATTTTTTGAATTATTTTTTAAATATTTTTTTAAACTTATGTATTTACGAGTCACACACACACACACACACACACAGAGGTAGAGACACAGGCAGAGGGAGAAGCAGGCTCCATGCAGGGAGCCCCATGTGGGACTTGATCCCAGGACTCCAGGATCACACCCTGAGCCAAAGGCAGACACTCAGCCTCTGAGCTAACCAGGTTTCCTCCACTTTCTTTTTCTTTCTGAAACTTGTAGTTCCTTTCCTTTTCTATACAAAATTCAGAATAATCTCATATATATTTACAAACATTTCTTGCTGGGGTTTTGATGGGGATTCCATTAAACTTGTATACCAGTTTGGAAACAACTGATATATTTGCCGTGTTGAATGTTCCAATCCATAAATATGCTCATTTATTTAGATCTTCTTCAATTACTTTTATAGGTTTTATACTTTTCAGCATATGAATCATAATACATATGCATTTTTAATTTTAGTGCCCATGCATTTGTTGCTAGACTATAGAAGTATAATAGATTTTTGCTTATTTTTTTTTAAATTTTATTTGTTTATTCACGAGAGACACAGAGAGAGGCAGAGACACAGGCAGAGGGAGAAGCAGGCTCCATGCACCGGGAGCCCGACGTGGGATTCGATCCCGGGTCTCCAGGATCACGCCCTGGGCCAAAGGCAGGTGCCAAACCGCTACGCCACCCAGGGATCCCAGATTTTTGCTTATTTATCATATATCCTACAACTTTGCTGAACTCACCTACTAGTTCTATGAGGTTTTTTTTAGCAGATTTCTTGAACTTACCTATGTAGACAATCATGTCACCTGAAAATAGGGAGAGTTTTATTTGCTACATTCTGACCTACATGACTTTTATTTCCTTTTCTTAACTTATGACACTGGCAACAACTTCTAGCACTGTGATGATTAAGAGTGATATAAGTGGCTATCTTTACCTTGTTCTTAGTCATTGAAGAAAGCATTAGTCTCTCAAAATTAAGTATAATGTTAGCTCTGGGTTTTCTGTAGATGCTCTTTATCAGGAGGCAGTTCCTCTTCAAACAAATTATTCTAGGACTTTTTTAAAAATCATGAATCTGTATTCAATTTTGTCAGTTTTTTTTCCATCAATTAATATGATCATGTCATTTTTCTTCCTTAGCCTGTTAATATGATGGATTACATTGAATGATTTGAATCAGAATTGTTTCTCTGGAACAGCTTCACTTGGTATTGAGTATAATATTTTTTATATATTACTGAGTTCTTTTTTTCTAGCATTGGGTTGAGGATTTTTATGTCAGTATTCATGAGAAATACCAGAGTTTTCTTTTTGTATCATCTTTGTCTGGTTTTGAAATCAGGGTAATATTAGATTCACCAAATGAATTTAGAAGTCATCTTTCATCTTCAGTTTTCTGGAAAGGATTGTATAAAAATGATGTTTAGTAGGATGCACCAATCAAATAGTTTGGGTCCAGAGATTTCTTTTTGGGAGGTTTTAAATTATAGATTCAATTTCTTCAGTAGTTACAAGATGATTCAAATGATCTATTTCATATTGGATGAGTTGTGGCAGTTTTGCTTTTTGAGAAAGCAGTATATTTCATCTAACTTGTCATATTTATGTCTTTATTAATATTCCCTTATCATTCTTTTTATGTCTGCATGGTTTATAGTGATATATCTTGTTTCATTCCTGATATTGATAATTTTTTTCTTCTCTCTCTGTCAGTCTTGCTAGAGGTTTGTAAATTTTATTGATTTTTTTCAGAGAAGAAGATCTTTATTTCATTGATTTTCTATATTGTTTTTCTATATTCAATTGTATTAATTTCTGCTCTTATCTTTATTAGTTTCCTTCTTCTGCTTACTTAGGGTTTATTCTGGTATTCTGTTTCTACATTCTTGAGATGAGAGATTAACGGATTGCTTTGAGGATTTTCTTCCTTTCTAAGAAACTTAGAATTTAGTGCTATAATATTCCTTCTCAGCACTGCTTTAACAGTGCCTCACAGATTTTGACATGTTGCATTTTAATTTTCATTCTGTCAATGTATTTTTTTTAATTTCCCTTGAAACTTCCTCTTTGACCCATGAATTATTTTGGAACTTTATTGTTTAGTTTCCAAGTCTTGGGAGTTTTTTCTCACTCTGTTATTGATTTCTAAATTGATTCCACTCTGTATGATTTCAATTCTTTTAAGTTTGTTTAGATTTGTGTTATGGCCCAGAATATAGTCTATCTTCGTATGTGTTCCATGAGTACTTCTGTTGTGTCTCTCTTCTGTTGTTGGGTGGAATGATTGATCAATGTTGATTAGGGCCTGTTGGTTGATGGTTTTGTTGAGTTCTTCTAGCTCTGTGGTCTAGTTGTTCTATCAATTGTTGTGAGAGGAGTATTAGAGTCTACAACTATAATGATGGATTTATCTGTTACTGCCAAGTAAAGGTAGAAGTCCATGTTGCCCATTGAGCTTACATTGACACCCAAGGTAGTGGGAGGGCTTTTCATTCATGATGATCAGGGGTAGGATTTCCTCTTCTCATGTGGTCTCCAATGACACCATGATAAGGATGACCTCATTACTGATGAGCAAGGTAAAATTCCTATCTCTCCAGTAGGCATCTTCTGTCAATACCCTGACAGGAAGGGTAAGGAGGGGCTTTGTTATTTCAAGTAGGGGGGAAAGTCTAGAGTCCCCACATGATTTCCACTGATATTGGTGAAGGGGAGTTTCAGTAAAGCATGGATAAAAGTCCTGTTCCCTACTGGGCCTTCTTTGACATCGTCCTGGTAAAGATGTTAGTCTTGTTTTTTGTTTTCTGTTTTTTGTTTTAGAGCCTCACAATGTGGAAGTGTAGGCTCCCTACTTAGTCTTTGCTGGTATCATTTGGATTGCAGCCACAATTTTTTCTGTGGTGACTGGCTGGAATAAAGCAGTTATTATGCAAAAGGTTTTTTTTTTTTTTTTTTTGGTTTTGTTTTGTTTTGTTTTCCTTTCTAAGTTTCCCTTTTCCTTGTCCTTTGGCTAGAGAGAGCAGGTTTTTGAAGGTGAGAGGCAGAGACATAAGCAGAGAAAGAAAGCAGGCTCCATACAGGGAGCCCAATGCGGGACTCGATCCTGGGACTCCAGGATCACGCCCTGGGCTGAAGGCAGGCACCCAACCCCTGAGCCACCAGCCATCCCTGTTTGTTTGTTTTTTAACTTGTTTGTACCCATAGACATTTCTGGGTTGCTGACTTCATTCCAAATCAGGGATATATGAGGCAGTGGAATTCACCACTGCCATTTTTCAGATGTTGAAGTTTCTAGCCAGGTAGCCCTCTATTCTCCACTTTCTGTAGTCTTACGTTTGTTTTATATTAATGCCCAGGATTTTTTTTTTTTATTCCAGGAGGAATAAGGAAAAATATGTCTACTTCATCTTCCTGGTTGCAGAAGGTTTGTTTCACTTTTAAAAGACTTTAGGGAAAGAAACCTAATTAATTATAAAACAAACACAGAGCAAATAAATAAACAAAAGATGAAGTCAAGCCAAACAAAGAACAAAAAATTTTTTATGGCATTTAACCTAACTTTCCCCTGAAGTAACTTCAGTTCTCCCATTCTTTTTGCTTTTTCTTATCTCATCAACACTAGGATTGAGAAGTTACTCTTTTCATCCCCTGTACTTTGGTTCATCATATTTGGGGTGAGATATAGGGGAAAGAAAATGAGTTGGAGGTAGATAAATTGTGGGCTAAAGACCATCTCCCTTCAAGCTTCAGACAACTGGATACTAATTGCCTACTCATTATCTTCATGTAATTGTCTAATAGGTACAATATGGATTTTATCATAATTAGACAGAGAGAGACCTTGATTTCTTACCTTCCTATGCTCAAATATGCCACTTGCTACTAATGTAGCTTTGGGCCTCAGTATCTACTTCTGTGAGACCGATAAGATAATGCCTACTTCTTGGGTTAGTTAAACCTTTAGTCTGCTCCAAAGCCAAAGCCAACACTCCTTTCTAGCCCCCTCATACCTTCCTAAGGACCTCACTCCTGCAATTATCCACTTTCTCTTCTTGTCATCAATAGAAATAAATTTCCCCATCTCTACTAAATCGTTTACTTCACTGGTGTAAAGCACATTAACTTGGCCCATCTCGGGGAAAGTATCTCCCTTAGCTTCCTAGATGTTGCTAATTTCTCTGTTTCCCTTCATGGCAAAACTCGTCCAAAAAATTGTGAACGCTATCTACACTGTTTACCATTCTTTTCTCCTCAGTCTACATTAAGTGGGCTTTTGCCCCTCACCACACCTCTGAAATAGTTCTTTATGAGTTTCCCCACAATCTATATCTCACCAAGGCTAAAGGACAATTCTGTATCTGTTGGACCACTCCCCTTTTTCTTGAAATGTTTTCTTCTCTTGACCTCATGACAAATGGATCACTTGAACTCAAAGGCCACTGTCTCTCATTTTCTGACTCCTTCTTCATCTCCAGACTTAATAGTTTTATAGTCCAGTACTCAGTCCTTGGCTTATTTCTCTTTTTATCCACATTCATTCCGTAGATAATCTCATTAGATCTAATGGCTGGTATCCAATAAAATGTCCTGTGATGATAAAAATGTTCTTCATCTGTGCCGTCCAATGTAGATGCCACTAGCCACATGTGACTATTTAAATTTTAATTAGTTAAAATTTAAAGATTCAGTTGCCTGTTGTACTAACTATACATTTCAAGTGCTCAGTATCCATATAAGGCTAATTGCTATTATATTGGACAGCATAGAAGTACAATTATCTGTTTCTCTTTCCAAACTTCAGATAATACTCAACATCTCTATGTAAATGTCTATGAGTTTTTGTCTCAAGTTAATCCTATGTAAGTAGAACTCTTTCTCTACTTCCTATCTTTAAATTTGCTACACAACAAGCCTTTTCTTGTTCAGTAAATGGCATCAAAATTGCTCCAGGGGCCAATTCACTGGAGAGCTCTGCCCACTATGCCTTCCAAATATGCCTTGAAACTGACCACATCTCACCATCTTTATCACTATCACTCTGGTCTAAGGAGCCACTCTCTCTTGCCTTGACTATTGCAGTAGCCTCTGAACTGCTCTGCCTGTCTCAATTCTTGCTCCTCTGCAGTTCATCTTCCTTATGGCAGCCAGGAAATCGTTAAAAATATTAAAAAAATAAAAAGTCAGAATACATTTCCCAGTTTAAAATGCTCCAATTGCTTTCTAGTTAAAGGAGAATAAATCAGAACTCCTAACCTTACCTAAAAGGCCTGCATGATTTGATTCTTTGTTTATTTTTTTAACATCTGCTCCTCCACCTTCAACTTGTTCATTTTGCTGCAACCACCATTTTGCTTGAAACCATTAAGCTAGTGCCTTTCTGTCTGGAACAGTCTTTCCAGGATGGATGCCTCCTTCTCATAATTTAGTCTCAATTCAGATATGTCCCTCTCACCTCCACCTACTTCCTCCCCCAATCTACCTCTACCCATCCCTTCCCTGACCACCCTAGCTAATATAGCATCTTCCCTGCTTTCCCTTATTAACATAATTACCCTATTATAATTTGTTCATTGCGTTTGTTAATACCTAACCCCACCTTATGTATTTGTTTCCATGTTTATTTTTAGTCTCTCCCCTAATACAATACAAAGTCCTTAAGGGACAGACTCTGTCTATCATGCCCACTGTTGTATTCCCAGCCCCCCGAATATAATCAGTACACCCACATGGTAGGTGCTCCTAAAGGACTGACTTATTAACTTTAGGCTTTTCTGGGGGTATTATATTTGTTGATTAATTCATAATTAGGCAATATACACAATTTGCCAGAATCCCTTCCTACCTTACATCAAGAGTAGACTGCCTAGGCCCTGGAGGATTCATACGCGCTTGATAAGGTACTGATAAAATCATGACCAGGTGGGCACGAGTTACCACCACGCGTACCAAGAGACCTTTGGCTGCAACATCATGGGAAGACATGAAGAAGGGGTCCTATGAGGGAGAAAGCCAAAACCTACCAAAGAGTAAACAACTTGAAGCCAATAGGCTTTCTGTGAAAAATGATGCTCCCAAAGCAAAACACAGAAAGAACAAAAAGAAAAAGGAGTATTTAAATGAAGATGTAAATGGATTCATGGAATACCTAAGACGGAATCCACAGATGATTCACAATGGAGAGATGATAGGAACAGACAGTCAGGAGGTAAGGGAAGAAATTGCGGTTGCCTTAAAGAAAGATAGTCGACGGGAAGGAAGAAGACTGAAAAGACAAGCAGCAAAGAAAAATGCAATGGTATGTTTCCATTGTAGAAAACCTGGCCATGGGATTGCAGATTGCCCAGCTGCCCTTGAGAATCAAGATATGGGCACTGGAATATGTTATCGCTGTGGGTCCACAGAGCATGAAATAACCAAATGCAAAGCCAAAGTAGACCCAGCTCTTGGTGAATTCCCTTTTGCAAAATGTTTTGTTTGTGGGGAAATGGGACATCTGTCCAGATCTTGTCCTGATAATCCCAAAGGACTCTATGCTGATGGTGGTTGCTGTAGACTTTGTGGCTCCGTGGAACACTTTAAGAAAGATTGCCCTGAGAGTCAAAATTCAGATCGAATGGTCACAGTTCGTCGCTGGGCAAAGGGAATGAATGCGGACTATGAAGAAATTTTGGATATGCCTAAACCACAGAAACCCAAAACAAAGATACCTAAAGTTGTTAATTTTTGATAGTGACTAGTCCTATCATTTGTTACCACCTCATTGTTAAACATGAACTGGGCCTAATTCACTAATTGGAGCTGGGCTTCCTTGGAAACCTGTGTTGTGGGACCAGTATGATCTGGGTATGATCGAACAGTTTCCTGAGTGCTTTCCATTAAAGAGTGCTTCTATCACTGGAGAAAATAACTGAAGAAAAGTATAAGATGTTTAAATTGGATTCTCTCAAAGAACATTTTTAACAGAACTGAGGTATTACTGAGTGGTTATATGCTTGATTGTAACAATCATCTTTTTATTAAAAATTATGCATTAATGTGAACTACCCCTAAACAAAGTATAACTGCTTTGCATTTGGAATTGAATTTTTGGAAAAAAAAAAAAAGGAATTGAATTTTTGGTTTTATTGTTTTCTTGGTTCAAAGTGCCAATTTTTTATTAAGAATTTATAAGTTGCCATAAAATCTACTGTATTCTTAAAATATTTTTTTAAATTTTTATTTATTTACGATAGTCACAGAGAGACAGAGAGAGAGGCAGAGACACAGGCAGATGGAGAAGCAGGCTCCATGCACCGGGAGCCCGACATGGGATTCGATCCCGGGTCTCCAGGATCGCGCCCTGGGCCAAAGGCAGGCGCTAAACCGCTGCGCCACCCACGGATCCCTATTTTTAAAATATTTAATAAAAATTCATTTGCTATTTTTTTAAAAAAAAAGAGTAGACTGCCTAGGTTTGAATCACAGTTTCATCATGTCTAGCTATATGTGACCTTGGGAAAGTTACTTTTAAACTTCCTGTGTCATGGTTTCCTCATCTCTAAAATGCACATAATAGTGTTTCTCTCATAGAATGGGTAAGGATTAAAGAAGTTATTACATGTACCTGGGATGCTTGGAACATTGCCAGGCCCATAATAAGTATTTGCTATTATTATTATTATTATTTATTACTGAACCTATGCTACATTTCATTAAAGGGCACCTTCATTTCCTAGAAGATTTTCAGTAAGGACATTGGGTTACAAGGGACGATGATGATATTTCAAGAATTTCCCGACTCTGATCAAAACATGACAACTGTTTTATATTGTAGATTTTATTTATTTAAATAAATACTGATTCTCTGTTTAATCAAGGATACTTAGAATTAGTCCCAGGAAGCAGTTCAAAAATATCTCTTGCCCACTTAGAGAGAAAGGGAAGAAAATTTAATTAATTAGTATGGCCTTCCCACAGTGGGGTTACTGGTGGGCAGCTTTAAGCCTTGAAAGAGCCCACAGGACCTTAGCATCCTTCTATTGCACTGTATGTCTGGTAATAAAAGATCATGATATTATCCTTAGCCTTGAGAAAATAGGCAGCAAGGCAAGAGGCAGCTTCACAAAAGAACTAGGGACTAGAGGGATCCCTGGGTGGCGCAGCGGTTTAGCGCCTGCCTTTGGCCCAGGGCGTGATCCTGGAGACCCGGGATCGAATCCCACGTCGGGCTCCCGGTGCATGGAGCCTGCTTCTCCCTCTGCCTGTGTCTCTGCCTCTCTCTCTCTCTCTGTGACTATCATAAATAAATAAAAATTTAAAAAAAAA
Source organism: Nyctereutes procyonoides (assembly GCF_905146905.1). NCBI lineage: Eukaryota > Metazoa > Chordata > Mammalia > Carnivora > Canidae > Nyctereutes > Nyctereutes procyonoides. Next base: position 66,530,308 of record NW_026575142.1, read on the forward strand.
AAAAAAAAGAACTAGGGACTAGAAAAGTAATCATTAACCAGATTCCTAACCCCTCTTTCTAAACTACTGAACATCTACCGTAGCTCAAAATTTTACACATCATCACTTCATCCCTATAACATCATTTGAGTGAGACATTATTTTCATTTACTGGCAAGAAGACTAAGGCTCAGAGCATTGAAGAATCTATCCCAAGCTTCCATGGCTAATCAGTGGCAAAGCTGTTCAAGAAAAGTTTATAGACTATCTTTTATGTGCCAGTACTGGAGGGAGCAGTGAACTAATCAGGTGAGATTCCTGTCTTCCTTGAATTTACGTTTTTATAGGTATTATTTGGTTCCAATTTTAGAACCTATCTTGAGAGCACCTCAAAGTTTTCCAAATGACAACCTATGGGGGATGAGGTGACACATTAACCAATACATCAGAAGAGTGAACAACCACTGTAACAGCAGTCACAAATATTTAATGAACAGTTTGTAGGTACTTGTGCTTATAGGTTCTAATAACAGCTGGAAAAAAACAAACAAACAGACACAATGCCAGAGTCAACAGAACTTTTAAAAAAGATTGGGAAACAAGTGCTTAACAGGGTGGGGCAAGTAATGTAAATGGAAATGTCTACGCATTGCATCCTTTCAACACAGATATATATTGTGTATTAATCAATTAGACATACTCTTCAGTTTTTCAAAGGACTGTGGCTTTGTCTAATTTTCTTAAAACACAAGTCTCTTTGCCTAGCTTTTCTTTTCCTGAATTTTGTGAGTGAAATTCTATCTTATTTCCTGCCTCGTATGGGAAAAACTGCAGTACGTATATATCTATACCGTGATAGACGGCATCTGACACTTGGCTTCAGCCTCGGAGAGTAATAGAGATGTAAGGTCTGTGACAACCTGGAAAGGCAACTTTCTTATAAGGAGGGTAGTCACTACCCAATTCTAGATGATTTCACCATCCAGGCCCAGGGATTTGTGTACCCAGAGCAAATGTAAGCAATAAGTAAATGGGTGGATTGTTTGTTTTGAGTTCTTCCAGAATTGATAAACCCAAGAAAAAAAGAAAGAGGAGAAAATCTGGGGAGTTTAAAGGCAGGAACTGACTAAGCACATTTTCTTTTCCTTGTATTGTCTCAGAATGGTTCTAGGTCTATAGATTCCAGAAAATGAATCACAACTTGTAGATTATCTATTTGCATGTTATTCACTGTGTGTTTTCCTTCTGTCATCTCTATCCCTCTAGCAAAGCTTTCAAGAGGAACTAAGGGATGGGTTAATGCCCACACTGAAGGGCTAGAAGGAGCAGCTGGGGGCACAATGACAGGATGGTGAACTTGGGGAGACTCGAGTCAGCCCTGTGAGTGCCCGCCACCTCAAACCGTGTGGACTCTTGCTTTCTTGCTAATATTGGGGATGTGGATTTGCTTCTAAGGGAACCTATAGTTTTATTTCAAGAAAAGAAGGAGGTTTATAAGTATGACAATTAAGATGAAGTGACGTGAAGTGCAAAGTTCCTGCATCTCTTATCCACATTCATTTGGGTGTGCCCACATGCAGTACATGAAAGCTCCCCAAAGGTACAAGTCTGCGAGATTGAGTGTAGTTGCTCTGAAACAAATTACTAGAACCTTGTTCATTTGTGTATAGTTCTGTATTAATGATGGTTCACATAACTAATAATCTCATTAACTTTCACATTCATAATGAATATAATCTTACAGGGTTTTCACAATACACTCTGAAGTAGGTATTATTATTGTTCTCATTTTATAAACAATGAGTCTGGTATTCAAATGCAGTTTAGTAATTTGACCAAGATCACGTGATTAGGTAGGGCTAGGGTCTCTTTTGAACTCAGATTTTTGGCTTCAGATCTTTTTGCTATGACCTGCTATCTTTGCTGTGGCCTGGAAGCTACTTATAAGGGTTGTCATCATGTGATCTATGCCACAGTGAATGGTTGGTGCCGAATGGCCTAACTTATTCAGCAATTCTGAATAAGATTCTTGATCATTAAGGGCAGGAGTAGACGGTTGTTTAAACTGCAAAACTATTGTTCCACTTGGTGGAAAACATACTTTTTTTATTTAGTTCTACCCACAAGGAAAACACTAAAAAGAGTGGAGTCTAGGTTTCCAGCAAGGTCTGCTGAGGCTGGTATATTGTTCCTGTTTGGATGCTCTGGGGTTCAAATGATCTCTCGGACTTCCCCTGGAAATGAACCATGGCAGGGGTCCAGGGAGATCAAGTCACGGTCCAAGTGCAGTCATGATCTCTGTCTCCAGCCACACCCATGGCTAGGGGAGACTGCTAGGAGCTTAAGGATAGTGTCTTGTGCTGTGATTAAAAAGAAAGAACCCTGGCAGATTGTTGGTGCCAGTTCTGTGGCAGCCAATGCATCGGCCTATTTCCTTTATTCCTTTTCTTTTCCTTCCTTTAATATTGCCTATAATTGAGTTAATTCAATGGATTTATATAATGGATCAGAAGGAATGAGTGGGCTCTTCTGGCTAGCTCAGTGGTTACCTGGAGAGACTCAGACAATCTAAGGTGACAAATCCAGATGCCCAGAGGACCTCTTGACTCCATCCCGAAGGCAGACCTATGGCTACCAAGTGCAGGGCGGAGGAAGTAGCCCTGGTCGCTGGGGCTATGACTGTTAAGACTTCTTGGACAGATGCAGTGACCTTAATAGCTTTACAGTGACCCACACTGGGAGTCACACATGAAAAGCTACCCAGTAGATCCTACAAGCCTAGGTACCATTCCCACCTTTTTGCTCTTTCTTTTAACTGGAGCTCGTGATACTTGGCAATGAGGACAGCTCTCATTAAAAGAGCAAGAGGTCTGCTGAATGGGCAGCCCCCTGAATCCGTGCCATTCATGTCACGAAGGTTTGACAATCCTGTGTCAAATTCCTTTGACAGTTGCACATCTATGGCAATTTTTCAGTGAGCACTGTCCCAAATTAATTAATCATTGGGTAATTCAGTCTAAATTGAATGGTGCCGCTGCATGCAGAAAAGTTTTGTTTGCGATTTTTAAGTCATCTCAGTTTAAATGAAGTCTATTAAAATTCTCTGTTCCTAACCAGTTTTCAATCAAGGATGCCTAAATGGCCACAACACTCTGCAGGGCATCTTTCTGTTTTGAGTTTGTGTCTCTTCAGTGTTCAGGGTTAATCATTTACAGACAGTGTTTGTGATATTTTCTATCTTTGCCTTCAATACCATTTGCTGCTAATTTGTGGGGTGCTACGGGAGGCTTATGAGGTTGACATAAAAAAGTGGGAGTAAAGATCATGAGGTCATCATTGAGGTTTAACAAACAATGTTCCTCTGTGTTGTTGACCAATAGGTCACCAATAAAAGGACTAGTGTCAGGGAGAAATGGTTCTCATGACAGCTGTTTACCAGACACAAAGGAGTTCTAGGAATGTACTGTCACAAGCAGATGGTGCAATTTGCTGTGGGCAAGATGTTGACCCAGGTACTCCTTTGTCTTGCAGATCTCTAAGAGGCACAGCCAGCTTCCACTTATTACCCCCATTCCCTGGAGAAAATCCCCAGGGCTTACACCAAATGTGGGCCTCTGGCATTTTTTCAGAGACATTTGAGAGACAGTGGCAAGACCAGCAAACATAATAGCAAATAGAATCTCTCTCCCTTGCAACTTGAAATCACCTCTTTCTTTGAGCAAGGCAAATGGATTTGGTGAAGCACTTTTTGGTGATTGATGGGAAGAGGAAACAGTTTTTGTTTTTCTTCAGTGACTCGAACGAGCATATCGAAATTGAAGATTGGTGCCTCAGTGACTCTGTGCAGCAGAGGACTCAGTTTCCCATAGGAGGACTCCTGTGGGCCTCTAGTGATGTTCAAGGCAGGCTCAGAATGGAGCCCTCCTTTGTGGTGGCTACAGTCTCCGATTACAGGGGGAGCCTGCCCCGAGGGCCTGCAGTAGCCTTTCCTCTGACCTTTCTTCTCTCTAAAACTCTCCTCAGGTGGCCTATGCTGACATGAAGGGGGAAATCGCTCTGCTTTGCTACAGCAAGAGCACAGGCCCCCATCCCTGACCCAACTGCCAGGTTGTAGCCAATCCTCCTTACAGGTGGGCTCTGTTGGCCAAAACAAAGCCTTTGCCTTTATTTTGCCACTGATGGGAGGAGGGTGAAGAGGGTCAGGAAAACATCCTGGTGGACAGGAGAGAGTGCTGTCCTTGGAGTGGGGATGAGCCTTCTCCTTCCATTGCTGCTGCAGCCTTTCAGGCCACCTTGAGCCACTCCGTTATGGTCTCTGAAGGGTGAGGCTTTAAGTTCCTTGCAGGTATGCAATTTTGTCCTTTTGAGACATGTAAGATCACGGCAGGGATAAGAGAGAGATTTCTCGCTGATGGCTTCACGCTAAAGGGCAAAGAGATGGTCTGAGTGGTCCCACAGGTAAGAGTCTAGATAATTTCTGATGATTATAGCCCCCCACACCCTGCCCCAAGAGGAGGCCTAATGCTAGAATGTGATCCTTTGTCCTCATCACTTAGCACCCAGCCTGACTAATCCATTGTCTTTACTCACAGATTGTTTGCCAGTAAGAATTCACTTAGCATTTTAATCCATTAATTTGCTGCTGCAGAGCCAGCTCTGCCTAGGAGATAACTGTTGCAGATGCCAGGGCACTAAAAGATCACTGCTTGAAAAGTTTATTGGGTAATGAAATTTTAAAAATCTCAAATACCAGGTAATGTTTTTTCTGATTGTCATTGTTGACTTCCACGAAGATTGTAACTGGAACGTTTGTGGGAATGTAGGAGTACAAAAGAGATTAGGGAAGAAATTATGGAATTGCCACAGAGGCACTGCTTGATTGGTGAGGCTAAATGGGAGTCTAAAGACAGACATTCTTATAAAGTATCTCTTACTAAGGTCGTTCTATTCATTTATCTTAACCATCAAAGCTTAGGGAATGAAGCAGGCCAATGCATGCATATAATGCAGGAATAGAAACCCAAGAGCACCAGATGGAAATGTGTAAAAAACAACAGAAAGTCAATACAAAGTAATTTTGTTTTGAAGGAGGAAAAGGAAAACATATAATTTTGGGTATTGAGTGGCATAGGCACTTTTTTTTTTTTTAAAAAAAAAAAGCTTTTATTTATCTGTTTGAGAGATAGCAGGAGTGAGGAGAGGAGGAAGGACAGAGGGAGGGGCAGAGGGAGAGAGAGAAGCAGACTCCCCGCTGTGCGCAGAGCCCCAATCCCAGGACCCCAGATCACTATCAGAGCTCAGGCGATCACTACCAGAACTCAGGTCGGACACTTAACGGACTGAACCACCCAGGCACCCCCTATTCTTTCCCTCTTTGAATAAATAGATACACACACTAGAAAGGTAATGCCATTGTATTCCTTTTACATAGTGATTCCTCTAACCTCTCTTTTGAATGTTATGGTCATTATAAGAACAACTACACACAAAATTTACAAAGAGCTTTTCCGTTCGTGGCCTGATGTGATCAACATAACACAACTGTGAGGTGGGCAGGACTGGTCTCTAACCCGTGTTAGAAACAAGAACACAGAGGCTTGGGGAGGTGTGTTTACCTAGGAACGCATATTGTGTGGGCTTCAGACCCTGTTCTTCCAAATAGTTTAGGAATGAAGTCCCAGTTCTCAGCTTTGCCCTTTCCACTTGATTTTCACCCACTCCCTGGGTGATCACTGATCTTGAATCATTTCTTGACCTTGAGGTCTCAGGAACTAAATGCTCTTTGAAGAGGTCCTAATCAAGTGGTCTTTATTTTAAAGAAAGGTCTTATTTGCACAGTCATTGTCACTGCACTGGTTTGGTAGAAAGAGCACTAGACCAGTAGCCTAAAGAACAGTCTTCTTATTTCAGTTCTACCCTTGCTATGCTAAGATCTTGAGCAAGTTATTTCTAACTCTTTGCATTTTAGCTTCCCCATTTATAAAATAAGAGGATTAAACAGAATGAGTTTTAAATTAAAATTAAAATTAGGGAGAAAAATTTTACGTATAATGGAAAAATAATTATAATGAATAATTAAACACTGATTAGGACATAGAATAGACAAAACCAATAAAGCTAATCAAGAATAAATTAAGAGTAAAAAAAGAACCTAGGTGCAGAGTAAAGCATATAGATAAAATATCATAAAAACGGAAAAAGTTAAAAACAAATAACACGCAAAAGTGTAGGCAGATGTTTAATCATATAAATAAATATTCAAAGAAGAAGAACAAAGCAAGAAGAATTGAAAGTCACAAAGACATGGAAATAAGGCCAGTTGCCAAAGAAAAGGGAAAGGCAAAAAAAGAAGAAAACAGTAAATAGCTGAGTCAAAAGAAATGAGAAGTTGGTTATCAAGGAGAGAAGTATTAAAAGGAATAAGTAGTCATAAAAAAGGTTATCTCCACCTAAATCTAAGAGACAATTATAAAGAAATTAAATGGAGATTTGAAGACTTGAGACACAAATGGAGGGCTGCTGAGGGGAAGTGGGTGGGGGTGGGGTAACCGGGTGACAGGCATGAAGGAGGGCACATGAGGTGGTAAGCACTGGGTGTTTGGCTATATGTTGGCAAATTGAATTTAAATTCAAAAAATTCTATTTATTTATTTATTATTTATTTATTTATTTATTTATTTATTTTTATTATTTTTTATTGGAGTTCAATTTGCCAACATATAGCATAACACCCAGTGCTCATCCCGTCAAGTGCCCCCCTCAGTGCCCATCACCCAGTCACCCCCACCCCCGCCCACCTCCCCCTCCACCACCCCTTGTTCGTTTCCCAGAGTTAGGAGTCTCTCATGTCCTGTCTCCCTCTGTGATATTTCCCACTCATTTTCTCTCTTTTCCCCTTTATTCCCTTTCACTATTTCTTATATTCCCCAAATGAATGAGACCATACAATGTTTGTCCTTCTCCGACTTACTTCACTCAGCATCATCCCCTCCAGCTCCCTCCACGTCGAAGCACATGGTGGGTACTTGTCGTTTCTAATGGCTGAGGAATATTCCATCGTATACATAGACCAAGACTTGAGACAGAAAGGGGGTAAGCATGAAAACATGGGCAGCTCTGGGCGTCGGGAGGAGCGTGCCCCAGCAATGAGGAGCCCCCCGGCAGTTGCACTGCAGGCGAAGAGCGAGGTGGTGGTCAGAGAGCCAGTTCCAGGGGTTGGGCCCAGCGGCCTCCAGGCTGCCCTCTCTCCCCAAAGCTCGGCCTGGGACAGAAGATGGTACCGGAGACCTGCACCATATAAAAGAAGGGGTGGCTTTTGGACGCACTTTCTGTGTGGAAAACATACAGAGTTGTTCAAAGGGGAGGAGGGAAAAGCTCAGAAGTGTAATGTGTCTCAAAGCGTGGGGTTGGGGGTTGTTCAGGCCCAGGGCATCAACATTAGAGCCCTGTCCGCAGCAGGCTGGGTGCCCCGGAGCTCTGCCGTAGTCAGGGGCACGCAGGTGGTCCTTACTGTCGGGGGAACCTGGGCCAGTGGGGCCACAGGACAGCTTCGTGCGTCAAAGCTGGAGTTTTGGGGAAACCTGGGGCTGAGTGGCACGGACAGCAAGTACCGGCGTGCACGGAATTACACGTCCAAAAGGATGCCTTCAGGGGCCCCTCCCACCGCACGCAGGAATCATCACTGTCATTCCTAACTGATGGGGTGATTCACCTCTGGAGGCAGCCGGCTGAATCCGCATCTGGAGAGCTCCGGGGCCTGTGTCAGAGGATGGGTGTAGGGCTGCAGAGGGGGTGCCAGGCGTGCATGTAGTCCAGTGGTTGCTTTTCCTGCTCCCCCAGCACCTTCTCTGCTGTGCTCAACTACTTGGCCTTTCTGTGCCCACATGCTCTTCATTCCTGTGCCTTTGCTTACCTGGCTCCCCTGACCGGGAATGTCTCCCTCCCGTCTCCTGCCTCACAGTCTGGAAGGGCCGCCTCCTCCTGAAAGTCCTCCACAACCCTCCTCTTGGGTCTCATAGCATCTCTGCATTCCTTATCAAACCCTGTTGTGGAATCCTGTCCGCGCACGGTTGTATTCCTCTCCTGCTTCCCCCACGTCCCCTGTAACAAAAGAAAACTGCGGCTCCTTGAGGGCAGGGATCCCTTCTTCCTCAGCTGCTCGTGTCCGGTGTGGGGCCTGCCGTGTAATAGGCCACCGACACATCAGTGGCCACTTGGCTTTTCTTCACACAGATGGTAAGAGCTGGGCTGGCGTTAGTGTCTTGTCGAAAGTCTGATCCTGGATGCCACGAATACTTAAAGAACTAAGGTGGCATATAAACAGGCAAAAATAGAAAAATGCCATGATGATATTTTTTTAGTTCCCTGCTACCCGAAGGTGACAAGGGCAGCCTCATTAAGATGAACGAAACCAGTGACCACGGACATACCCACCTCACACATTGCCATAAAACACAAGAAAGAAGCAAATGAGGGAATGAGGGTTCTCAGGGAAAATGTTTAAAGTTGCATTTCCCAACTTGTGGATTAGGGACCTCAGTGGGGCTTGGGGGTAGAACTATAACAAGGGGTCAGGTAACCCACGTGTATTCCCAACACTGTAGACTAAACAAATGACTCACGGATCTTAGTACTTTTTTTTTTTTTTCCAAATGAATGTGGCTTATGAAAATGAATGTGGCTTATAAAAAGCAGTTTCACTTGAAAGTGTCATGAACTTCCTGCTGCTTCTTGCTGCTTTTCAGTTTCTTGGGTGATTACGATGGAGGTCATCATGTTTGAGAAGATTGGGAAGCACAGGGCTGGCAAGGTGGCTGGGACGCAGTTAGCTGTTGACACCCGTGGTTGCAACGTCTTCCACCTCACAGCGTGTCCACCCCGTAATGGCACTGCAGCCCCTGGAAGTGGCCTGAATTTCTGCCCCCCCCTCCCCGCATTACCCACCACTTACCTTGACAAAGCCAGCAACGTGAGTCTAAATCACAGACACTAGGTGGGGCACCTGCTTTGCTCCTGGTGCTGGAAGGTGCTGAACCCCCCCCACCCCCTTAAAAATATTTATGCCATCCAATTTTTGAGATGGTTAGTACCTTTCTGTACTGAAAAAAGATCTGGACCTTTATAAGTACTCTGGAGCAGTCATTACCACATTTTTGGGGGGGTTTCACTAAGCAGAAACATTTCAAAAACCAAAACCAAAGCCTCCCCAACCCAAGCCCAAATAATGTGAGGACCAGCGAAAAGGCTGCCAACTTTTAATTTTGCCAAACTAGAACCTAAAAACTACTGCCCTCCAAAAACACCCCCAGAATTCCAAAGCCAGCTCCTCCCCCACCCCCTACACCCCAACTAGAACATTTAATAAAACGAAGAGCTGCCTGTATTATGAGCGTCAGCTCTCGCATCTAAACCCTATCACTGTGCGGGGCAATCATGCCGTCTCCACATACAGGTGTCCCGCATACAAGAGGGAGCTGTATGGAAAACTCACTCTATTGCCCTTTCTGATCATTTCGCCTCGGACTAGGGGTGACTTTGGCATGCTCTGGGTTCTGGGCCTTCGATCATCAACGGCCGTCAGAGGAGGAGAGGGACGGAGGAGGGGCGAAAGCCTCGGGTTCATCTGAAGGCTATGCGGATTCTTCCTTGCTCCAGAAAGCCTTCTGGTTCTAGATTCTCTCATCTTCCAACGGTCACCTATCTCACTAAGGGGGTTAGTAATACAAGATAGCCTGAGATCGTGGAGCACTGGGGGTAGAACTAAAAAATTTGGTCAGACCGTGCGTAATGCTGCTAATCCATGTTTTCATGACAGCCTCTGGTAAATTAACTTTGAACTCTGGAAAGCAGGATGACAGCTCCGGGGAGCGGACACGTGACCCTCTATCGCATGGTTGTCGTCACAAAACTTGGGCTTAGTTGCTTATGGAAAGATGAAAACACATCCAGGCTGGGGATATTCCATTTTAAAGAGAACTCAACTCTAAAATGCTTTTCCACAAAAATTACGGAAAGCTCATTTTGCAGTAACACCTTGGGCATCCCTTAGCATCTGTTTCACATGCTTCATCTATACTTGAAACCAATGGCTTGTATCTTTTGTAAAGACCTTCAGGAATCTGCAGCTTAGCACCACGGAATCCCCAAATGGCTTTGGTCCTGGAAAAGGTCGATTGAGACCTTGACCCTGGCTATTTAACAGGAATTACACGCTATCTTTCATTTGGACAGATTTGTGAAAAGACACAGAAAATAAGAAAGGAACAAAAAAAATCATTTCATTGTTATAGTGGTTCACATGATGTCATTTCATGATCTTCTTCCTTTATTTTTTAAATATGTTTCTTTTATTAAGTGAGCAGGAAAATACATAATTGAACAGATCGAAACTACAAGGTGTGCCCTTTACAAGACTGAGTGAAACAATAAATTCATCAGAAGGCCTGTTTCAATTTCCTAAATGAAACTTCATGCAACAACATTCAGCGGCGCTGAGTATATACAGATGTTCGAGCCCGCCCGGGCCAGCCTCAGAACTCGTCACCTGGACAAATGATCAGTCCCAAATGTCATGAGGTTTTCTTGAAGCTGCCTTGGGCAGGGGGATACTTTTCCCATTGTTTATTTCTTGTTTTAGGGGGAAAAAAAGTGTCATTTTTAAACATTTAGACCAGGGAACAAAATGCAAAATCCTCTTCCCATTCCATAACTCTAATACCAGTAGCTTAAGCTGGGTCCTTATCCGTATAAACGTTAAGAGTCGGGAAATGCTGCTTTTCTCCAGCTTCTATACAGTCTCTCCTCCAGCCCTGCGACTTGGCCCGTTAGGGTGATTAGTGGAAAAAGTACAGCCAGGATCACAGTCAGGTGTTTTCCATCCACAATAGCCTTCCAGGAAAGAAAACCATAGGGTTTTCTATTTTCTACATGAGAGCAAACCAATGCTTTTATGATAAAAAAACAGTGGACATAGCTTTTTGTTTTGATACTGAAATCAAATGACCATATAGCTCTGTAACTTTTTTCAATGCCAAAACTCTGTTATTGTTTATTTTCCTTCCTTGATTAATTCGTCCGATAACTACATCTACTATTTGCCAGCTGTTCTTTGAAGTACTGGAGATCGGCCAATGAACAAAGTAGATGCTGATAAGTACTATGAAAAGCAATAAAGCGGAAAATGAGTGGGTGATTAGAGAGCTGATATATCTCTGACAGTAAAGGAGTATTTGTGTAGGGACCTAAGTCACGCAGAGGTGTGGGGGAAGAGATTTCCGGACAGAGGAAGCAGCCAGGTCTAAGACCCTGAGACAAGAGCACGCTCTGAGAGTGTTCTGGATAAAGCAAGAGAAATGTGGTGAAGCAAATGAACTAGGGAAGCAGTAGATGAGGTGAGAAAAGCGGTATTAGTGGTTGGAGAGGGGGCAAAGGATAGGTCAGATTCATAGGGCTTTCTAGCAATTGTAAGTACGCTTGACACTTCCGGTGAGTGGGGAAAGCATTGTGGGCTCGAGCAGAAAAGTACCATAACCTACATGTTTGTAAAAGTCATTCTTCCCAGGCAAGCTGTGGCCTGGGCTTCTGTATCCATAGACTGTGGATATATTCTGAGGCTAGGGAAAACAGAGTCCCCCCTCCTCCCCACACCCGCCCCTCAATGGATTGTATGTGGCATGTGAAAGAGAAAATTTAAAGGCAACTATAAGATTTTCTGGTCTGGAAGAATGGAGTTGGTTGTTTAGTGACACAGGACATACAGTAATGAAGTAGGATGGTGGGTGGGGTGCAAAGTGGTTTAGTTTTGAACGTGGTGAGCTGGAGATGCCAACCACACATCCAAATGAAGATATCAAGTAGGAGCTTAGACATAGAACGCTGGCGTTTGGGAAAGACGTTAGGGCCGGAGCTACAAATGTATTTCAGTGTATAGAGATGGTTTCTAGAGCCCCAATTGTGGAGAAGATCTTTTAGGGAGGGACTGTCCAGTGCTGGGCACTCCAGGAACTTGGCAAAGGAGACCGAGAAGGAGTGGCCGGTGACGTGAGAGAACGTGAGGGATATTCCAGAGCTGAGAAAGTATTTTGGGAGGGAAGAGGTTATTAACTCTGTTAAAGACCGAGTCCAAAGTATGAAGCCAGAGACCTCATCGTTGCATTGAGCAGCATGAAAATCACATTGTTCTTAGCAATAGCTATTATGGTGGGAATGAGAGCCTGATTCAAGTCGGTTCAAGAGACCAAGGAGGGAGAGGATTGAGGACAGGAAGTATATATAATCCCCTCTGAGCAGGTGTTCTGTGAAGGGGAGCAGATAAATAAAATGGTAGCCAGGGTGAGGTGGTCAAGGTGCGTGTTCGTAAGACAAGAGATGGCGGCATAGATGTAGTGACATCCTCCACTGGGATGAGGGACATCGGTGATGCAGGAGAGGGAGGGAATGGTGGGGGCAGTGGCCTTTATTTGGTGAGGTTGCAGAGGACCTACCCGGAGCAGATAGAAGAACCACCTGCTGTGAATTAAGGAGGCACAGTAGTAACGGGTAATCTATTCTACTGGACAAGGCCAGGAAACCAAGAAACCAGGGTGTATAGAGGATTGTCGATGTGGATATTGAAATCACCAAGAGTTAAGAAAGGGTGGTGGTGGAGCCAGCGACGGTGAGCCACAAGTGAAATCCTTAGGCACTGTGAGGGAGTGCTGGAAGGTAAATGAGGACTCTGTAGGCTGATGGCAAGAGCTTCAGAGCATTGGGTGTTTGGGAGGGACGGATAACAGTCTGGAGGTGGCAATGAGGAACAAGCAGGCATCCTACTACTATTAATGTTTTATTACCACATCTTGACAGAGATCATATATTCTGGGGCATGGCAGTGACTCTAGGGGAATACCTTGGCTTAGAACCCACCAAATCATTTCTAGCTACTGCTCGGAACAACTATGCACAACAACTGAAGGCTTTTTGTATGCAGGGAGAAAATACTGGAAAGTACCCAAAAGGTTCAGACGAGAAAATACGCCAAGAATGTTTCCCTTTTTACCCTGACACAGGTGAGACTTACCCGGCTTCAGCGTATTTTTGACATTGTGAGACGCTTTAGAAAACTGGAGATTTCAGCAACGTAGCCACTTGTAGGCATAGCAGCATGATAGCCTCCCCTCCCAATCTTGGTCAACCTGGCATCTCTACAGTTATGCTGACATTGTAAATAAGACCGCTAAAATGCACAGAAATAGTTTCGTAACATCCGATTTTAAAGTTCATCCAAGCTTTTTTTTTTTTTTCCCCCTGCTATGATTTCTTGCTGTCACCTAACATTTGAAATTCTGATTCAGGGTACCAACTGAGGGTTTTAAACAAAGCATAATACAGTATTACTATTCCTTTACACGAACCTCAGGGGAAGAGATTAAGAGGAGAGGGCAGCTGGGGCTGGGACATTTGCTACGTACACAGAGGGACCCACTGTGGGAAATGAAAACTCACCTCTCCACCAGCCTTTGCTCAGCCTCAGTGGTGTAATGCCACGCACCGATGATAAAAACAAACCGTCAAAACCAAACTGTCATGCAAGGAGTTGAGTTAGTTTGAAGATATCTACACAAAGCCAAAAACCTGTAATCTTTAGAACATTTCTATTTTTAACTGTGATTTTTAGTCTTCCTGCAAATGTTCGGCCTCATGGACACAGAATCCAAGATTTTGATCTGGATTTAAAGTACCTCAAAAACATATCCAGGGACATTTGTTTAAAAACACACTTTTATGGGGATTTGGGCTGCATCTGGCACTTCCTGCAATGGCAGGCCTAGAAGAATAAAGTCCACAGTAGAGATTAGGGTCTCATATTCTTTAGCACTATTCTTTTTTTTTTTTTTTTTTTTTTAATATTCGAGTTGCCTGTGGAAAAATTCCCAGAACAATGATACAGGACGGAACTCAAACACTAGAAAATGCTTGGTAGAAATGTACAAATGGTCAGTTTTGAACCTGAAAGTTCTCAAGGGATTTTCTTTGCTGGGGTTTCTGAAGAGAGTTCAGTTTATACCATTTTGAGACCCACGGAAGGACAGCACACCTTAGGGTTCCTGATATCACTATACTGATCAGAGTCAAAGGGCAGTGAGGCATTTGAGAAATAGTGGCAGGTGAATGAGGTCACATTTAGACTTTTGGATTTTATGTTGTACTGTGTGGTCTCAAGGGAGGCCAGTTATAGATTTGTTTGTTATGCTTCCTTTGATTTGGTTGGTCTCCAAGTTTTACACAGACTGTTGAGATGGCCAGAAGCGTAGTATCAGAAAGGATTCTGGAACATGAGGGGCCCAGTAGGATGACTCAGAACAATCAGTGTGTTGTGGATATTGTCCTGTTTTCCTCCAGTGGGTTAAAAGAATTTTATTTTCTTTCTTAAAAATAATGTAGCGCACCTTATATCTTAAAGCCGTCAGCACAAACGCAGGGACGCTTGTTCAAGCAGACTTCCAAAGACAGCACACATAAAGAGCTTTTCCACATTTCAAGAAAACAGCAACGGGAACTGGTACACATAATAGTAAAGAAAAAAAATTTTTTTAACCTCATGGAATGGGGTGGGGTGGGTGTCAGACTTCGGGCACTTCTTTTGTCTGGCAGTGGACAAAACCAGGAGGGCTCTGACTGCATGTCACATCTCTTTCTGATCTACTGCACAAGAGGGACCAGAGACACCAATTACCAATGAGTCACAACAGCAGACAGAAAACTGTTAGTAGGTCTTGACAAGCAGGAATGAAGATGCTTTTCAAAAGTGTGTATTTGATGCCAAGTATGTAAGCAGTGTACCTTAGAAAGCAATGCCATGGTGTTAGAAAAATGGAGTCCCTGTCCAAGTGGCCTTGTGGGATTTGGTCTGCACCTTGATCTATACTGTGCAAATAGCTCTAGCTAGGTCTTCTTGAAGCATCGTTTACGTCTTCAAGAAAAATAATGACATCTATATAAACAGAGCCATTAATTCTGTGTGGAACTTAGTGCGAGCTGTCTTCATCTCTGTCGTGTGCGTGGCAACGGTTGCATGTAACTGGCACGGGGAGGCCTCCAACCCCTTCGAACAGAGATGCTGGAGGTCATCTGTCTCTACCCCCCCAAGCTGGATGCAGGAATCCATACAGTTCCCCTGACTGGCACCCTAGAATGACGGCCACCTGTCAGAACCCGGGCCACGACTACAATGGGCAGGCTCAGGGGAGGTCACTGCATGATTATCAATTTAGAGCAATAAGGACTGAAAAGACCGAGTGAAACTTACTTGGGGGCGGGGGGGGGGGGGTTGGCTTAGTTTCTCTGTAGAACAATGAAACTAAAATCAATTCGAGAAACAAAATCCCCTCCGGGAAGAACTAAAACTAGTTTCAAAATTAAAGAAATTTTTATTAAAATGCTATTAAGATGTATGAAAAGCACAACCCTCCCCCCAATGTAAAAAAAAAAAAAAAAAAAAAGCAAGCAAGCAAGCAAACCAGGAAGTTGGGAATTGTTATGAGCCGTGAGAACGATAGTCTGCAATACTCTGCAAGACCGGGGTCTCAGTGTGTCGGGGCTAGGGCCCACCTTGGTGGAAGAAAATGTATTTTTGAAGATAAAAGCTTCAAGGAATTCTTTAGATATCTGTCAGGGGCCCTTTTAAATTTAGTCTTGCCTTGTACTCCGTGTAAAATATTTGTACAAAAATATAAAAGGCATGGCTTGATGTTTAACGTCTGTGTTTTATTGTTGTTGGCACCAGAAAAAGCTCATGTTCTATGTTATGTCACTGTACATACTGTAAACAAGACTGCATTAATATTGTTTTTATGAGTTTTTGTTTCAATGACTCTAGATTTTAAAAAATACATTCACAAACTACCTTATGTTTAAACACAATGATTCCCTTTTATTTCTTAACTGTACCCAAAATCCCACAATAAAAAAATCATTTAAAGCTGTGTGTTTCGAACTCATCACTTGGAAATCGAAACAAAACATAACATAAAAACAAAGATCAGTTTGCAACATAATTTAAAGAAGCTTCTGGTTTAAAATACCACAGCAGCAATATAAAGAGCTGGTGGCAATCACATTTGGGGATGAGGCCCAAATCAATATATTTTGTCCACGTCAGCATCCAATTACAGTAGTTGCTAAATTCAATCCAAAAAGTTATTGCTGAATCTGTTGCATGGAATTTGCGAAGATAGTACTGTTCAGCAGCAGAGCCATAGCAATAAAAATGAGAACGGGAGGGTTTCATTGCTTTTGAGAGCTAAAGGGACCATGATGAGGACATCTTGGTGATCGCCTTGAAGATAATCCCCAATTCCATTATTGTGTGTTACCTGTTTAAAATAAATGCAAATGATAACCACCTTTACAGGAGGGGCATAATCCTCTAGGTCAGAAACTGGAATAATTCCCCTGCCCTTCCCCCGATTGCCCAAACCACCAGATTGAAATGGCTCCATTTTCCTAACGTGTATTTCGTTCTCATTAATAGTACATCAGCTGCTAATGTATTTAGGCAAAAATCAGTAGGATCACAGACTTTGAAAAAAAAAAAATCTGTTTACAGTGATTGTTTTCTCCAGAAACCAGCCACATTAGTTTTTACTGATGTTGGATTTTTTTTTTTTTTGAATTTTTGAAGAACAACAATTTGGTCAACTACTGTTTTGTTTAAAAAATATTAAATACGCCTGAGATTGCCAGTTGAGCTCTCTATATGTCTCCTGGAGATAACACTGCTGTGATGAACCGTGAAACAAAACAAACGAAACGAGGTAGGTTAAAACAGGAAGCGCAACACAGATATCGTTTTTGCAACACCTCGATACCACAGGCGGCCATGCTTGTAGCTTTGGAAAAAAAAAACCCCAGACAGTCACATAAAAGTTCAAATCATTCGAGTAAGAGTTTATAAGGACACGAGTCAACCTGAACTAAATACATACATATCTCTGCACAAATGTTGTTTACCGTATGTTGGGTAATTTGGAGGAAGGTAAAATGATTAGGGTCTCAGAATTTTGGCCAAAGCCTTGCTTTTAAGTTCTATAAAATCTGAACCAATGATGCCTGCTGTATCTCAGGCAGGCTTAGTAGTCTAGTCCCTTCTCTCACCAACCCAGAGAGAACACAGGCAGCTCAGAAACATTTATTATTATTATTTTTTTTCAGTCACAGTTTTCATCTTGAGAAAGTGGCACCCTCAGGAGAAAGCTGGGGATGACCAGAGCCTGGATGTCATTCACTCCCCGATTCCCAGAAAGAACTCAACAAAGTCTCACTCCTAATGAAGCCCGAAGCAAGTGACCTCTTAGCTAGAGGCTTTGTGCATTAAAAAAAGAATGTGTGTGTGTGTGTGTCTCTCTCTCTCTCTCTCTCTCTCTCTCTATATATATATATATATATATATAAATTTTTTTTTTTAGTTTGTTTCCCAGAAGCTCTTTTTGTCCGACCTCATCAGTCATCCCATCTTTTGCCCTGATCTGTTGCATAATAGCTGAGGGAAAGTTGTGTTACAGAGTCCCTCAATTGCTAGAGCCAACTCAACTCAATGGCACTACTACCCCATTCAACACATTCCATTCTGTACAGGGCCATATAAAAATAGGGCCTGTCAGACTTGCAAAAATGGTAGTTGATTTTATTAGTCTAAGGCTAGTAGTTTAGCCATTTAAAATCTATTTCCCCAAAGAGGGGAAAACTAGTATTTTTCTTCTCTTTTAAAAATTCATTAGCCAGTTGCTATCAAAAAGCAACCTTTTGGGTTGGTGAAGGCAAAAGAGTTCTAAAATTACCCCACTATGCAATTATGGCCTTCAGTGTAAGGAGATAAGGTACATTTATTGTGCTGTCTCTCACTATTTGAAATTGGAGATTTTACAACGTATCATATACTTAAAGCTAGCAGGCAGACAGAATTAAAAACAGACTCATTTTCTCGGTATGCATTCTCTCCCCAGTCTTACAAAGTCAGGGGGTAAAGAAAAAAGGTAAAAACGGAACAAAACTCAAAATCCACCATAACACAGCTTAATCATAAGAGCACACAATATTTGTTTCTATCCCTAACTCCGAAGGGCACATGATCCATCTTTGTCCACAAGACAACGCAGCATTCTTGGGGATCTCCTGGAAATTCCTGCCACCTTTTTCTCTCCTTCTCAACCAGGCTGCAACACTGCAAGATGGACCGTGGACTGTACCGGGACAGGTGGAGGAAGAGGAAAAGGGGAAAGCAGTATGTTCAACCAAGCCTTCTGATTCTGCCTCTAGACTGGCATTAGTCCACATGAGTTACGTTCTTTTTAATTAGAAATAACGCCATGAAGATAAGTGCCAAGTGCTCTTCTGTTACCAGTTCATCATGGAATTTCTGTTGAGGGTCATGAAAAACACTTGGCTACTTCCTCCAGATCGCACGGATGCAAAAAATACCTGTTTGAAATTAAAAAGAAGTTAGTTCAACTGCACGGTTGTTTCTTTTCCTCTCTTCTTCCACCGTCCATCCATTTTCTCTCACATGACCTATCCTTTCCACGTGTCAGCTCTTAAGACTCAACGGCTGGTGTTTATAAAAGTGCCTTTAAATACGGTGCATCCTCTCTAAACACGCCTGACGTTCTCACTACGATTGTTACTATGACTTATTGTGGCACTGGCCTTCAGGAACGTGGGAGGGGCTATATTTTGATTTGCGACATCCCTTCGGATGCGCGCATTTCAAAAGGGAGTTTCATGCTAGGTAATGTCCTAAATTCCTGGCCGAGGACACAACAGGTCCTTCGTTCATCTCTGGAAAAGCCACAGAGGGCTTCCCTTCTCTCCCTCATAATGACAAGGGGTCAGAGTTTAGGATGGAAGGGAATGCTTTCAAATTCCCAAAGTCAAGGGGGGGGGGAGTTTTGGGTCTACTGTCTACTATACAACTTAAGTTATCAGTTTTTAAAGTTAAAAAAAAAATGGTGTGGTCAGACAGGATAGGGTGTTTAATGCCTATTCACTTTGGTATTAAGAGTTAACCCTTGGCTTGTCTGCTGGTGCAGGGTGTATCCTAGGCCAAAGGAGATAATGGCATTAATAAGTAGAACCACAGTCCATTTGGTCTGGGTCTGTTAAATCGTTTTATCAAACAACTAAAAGAAGTGAGCAAAAAATAAAAAATAATAATAAAAAAAAGAAGTGAGCAAAATTTGGGTTACTGCTTGCTTGAATGTCAGTGAACCACCGCCCTGGGAAAATGATATTCTGGGCTGTGGCCTAGCCCTTCAGTCAGCCAATACTAAACTTTGGTGCACAGCAGTTACTTTTGTCACTAGTGTAAAGTCTCTGCTACTTCATTTCCACAACTCCTCCAGAAGAACACTGTCTCTCCCAACAACAACTTCTTAGGAAGTTCAGTGGAAATGCTTGTCATTCAGCTAATGCTACATACATATGTAAGTACAGCTACTGTTAGGGTCAATGAATCAAAACGGGGAAGCACAGAGGACCCATGGAAACACAGCGTGGAGGGGTGGTAGGAAGAAAGGGCTGCCGTTCTCTCCGGGCTGTGTGTACCCTGGGCTGTGAACCTTGGGCCCCCTCAGCCTGCTCCTGAGGGTTTGGGCAGGGCTTAAAACAGGCTTCCTGGGATGGGTCTTCAATGAACTGAAGTGTGGGGGTCTATGCCCACATCACTCTTCATCTCACGATCCCTTGAGACTGGGTTGGGCCTAGAATTTCACTGGGGGTCAGGTCTATTTCTTGGCATACTCTGGCCAGGCCCTGGAACTATCCCGGCCATCCACAGCTGCTGTCTACCCAGACCACACCAACTCAAGAGTAGCTGGCCAGGGTCAGATATAGTCTAGACTCATAGTCCCAGGGTTGGACTAGGACCCCATTCTGGCTTTGGGCAACCAAGATGGAGTAAGAGATGTCTGTCCGTTCAACCCATCATATTCTTTACTATAGGCACTTTGCCTGCTATTTGGGGACAGCATTTCTAAGTTGGCCATAGTCACAAAGGATGAATTCACAAATGAGCACAGTTTAGCTACTAAAAACTCTGGGTTAGTCTACAGGGAGGGAAAGGGAGAAAGCAGCACTGCTGCACAAATACCCTTCTGAGGCGACTGATCATGCCAGACGGACTCCCCCAATTTCACTGCAAAACAATCCCCTTATGACACTTCAGAAGAAACATGGCTGGAATGACACAGGATATGGCACTAGTTGAGTTTGTGACTGTGCATTTCTTAAGGAATGGGTGACATTTTGCAAAAGTTGGTATTTCTACATGTCAAATGTCTTACATTTAAGGTGAATATAATGTGATGGATTAGGTCCCCGTAGTGACTTTGTGAAAAGTCTCAAAGTGGAGTGTGAAGTCGACCCGCTGTGAATGATTGATGATGGGCCAACTCTCCCAAGTGCGGAGGAGAATTTGGGATGTCTGCTGAGTCATTATAAGGCCTTCAAGCCACAAAAGTTGCTAAGAGTTTCCAAGAAATTTGTAGAAGTGTTAATGTCTTTTTAAATATGTGAATAATATATTTTGAGGGCTCACATGAACCAAACCAAATAATGCCATTTCAAGATAATACTGTTTAACACAGATATGATTCAAATCAGTATAAAGGAAAATGAAGGTTTCACAGGTACCTGGTGGTCTCTTAAAATGCAAACACTAATGCAAATGTTGAAACGGATTTACCTTATCATTTCTTTCACATAGAAACTTTAACCTTTGAGCTCGCTTATGCATAAATACTCCATCCAAATGTCCTGTTTCCACTGACCGGATCTCAATAGCTTTCTCGCCCCAGCCCATTATCTGATTGGAATGAATGTAGGCTGTCAAAAGGAATTTCCAAAACTGCATTAAAAACATTAGATGGGCAATAACTCACAGCATCTGTTCACATCTTAACCACAAAAATGACAAACGACTTGAGATAAACAGACAAAGCAAGTCTTACAAGTGTTATTCACAGACTTTTTTTTGTTTTGTTTTGTTTTTTTTTGTTTTTTGGTTTTTTTTTTTGTGGAATCAAATGGTTGTTTCACATTTCTTGACTTTCGTTTCATTTGGGGGGTGTAACTGCTGAAGGAGATAAGGAATGGTTAACCTACCCACGGACGTGGGCATTTCTCCCCATTGAAGCACCACATCCTTAGTTATCCGGCCATAGGTGTTTACATACACCCCCTCATCCTCATAGCAAACGAGCATTTCCATTCCATCTGTTTTAGGCAAGATGACAATGGCATGAGGAGTGATATTGCCCTGAATCTAGGAGACAAAGAAAGGCCAGGCATTATTCTTTTTTAAAAAATAAGACAGCGTCTTGACTATTAATCACTAAGAATTGCAAAAAAGAGTGTCCCCCCCCCCCCCGCCCAACCACGTTCATTCTAGAAAATGACATTTTGCTTTGCTTTGCTTAATTTAACCACGGACCTGTCAAATGCCCTAGTATACAAATACAAACTCAGGCACCAGGTCAAGAATCCAATTTACCTGGTTCCTAAAAACAACAACTGCAAGTATGGGACACCTACAGAGTGCAGAGCACTGGGCTCTTCCCATACATGATTTCTAGTCCTTAGAACAGTTCCCCATGGGAGGAACCATTCTCTATAGACGAGGCATCTGCATGTCAGAGGGGTTAGGCAGATTGGGCAAAGCTGCACTGGTATTTTGGTGGTAGAACTGGGATTTGAGCACATGTCTCATGGCCGTAGTAATTATGTGTTGTCCATCTACTTCTAAAAAAGATGAGGGGAATGCAGACCAGCTGAATCTGATGGAAATAGCCTAAATGGGGTCAAACGGTGAGGCCCAATGCCTACCAAAGAGGCCCTGAGCGTACAACAGACTGTTCATCTGTGTGCCTAAACAGGAAAATCCAAATTAACAGCTCGTTGAGAAAAAAACATTTAAAGTGACCACTCTATTGGAATAAATAAACACAGATGGGCTTTTGGAGAGGAGATGCGAGCTGGGACACAGCAGTGAGCGCTGTGTGTGCGCATGTGAGAGAGACTGTGTGTGTGTCACGTATCGGGGCAACTTTTTTCAATATTCGTGCTTTGTTTTGCAGTAAAGCCT
This sequence comes from Nyctereutes procyonoides, assembly GCF_905146905.1. Classification (NCBI taxonomy): domain Eukaryota; kingdom Metazoa; phylum Chordata; class Mammalia; order Carnivora; family Canidae; genus Nyctereutes; species Nyctereutes procyonoides. The sequence continues at coordinate 66,552,401 of NW_026575142.1, forward strand.
ATAAACTCTCAAAAAATCCCAGTCGGCAATAGATGGGGCCTCGGACTTTCCTGACAGTGTCTACTGTATGTTGGCCTTGGGATCACACGCAGGAAACACAGCTTGCACTGCGCCAATCCCAGTAAGTGAAACCATGTGCAGTATTTCTGTTTCACGGTCAGATTTTAGGCCATGTTCCAGGATTATAATATGAAGACGATAATTTGCAGGGGCTTGTGCCAAGTACCTTAGAGGTATTCTCTCATTTAATGCTGAGGACAACCCTCTGGGATAAGTCCTTTCACCCCCATTCTGCAGATGGGAAAGCTGAGGGCTGGAGAGACTGTCCAGTATGCCGGGGTGTGCACTCCAGTGTCTGATTCTACTACACGACACTCCCCTCCAGTTGGAGAGAGGAACAAAGACAGCAAAAGGAGACCACTGACTTTCCAAGGAACATGAACCCATCTCCCTTCAAGAACTGAAAACATGGAACTTGTCCATTGTACCCTTGCTTAAAAAACACAATTTATGTCCCTGAAGGAAAAATATCATATGCATTTTAATCTAAAGTCCAGAGAGGCAACATGTCCAGTAAATGGCAGAGAACTGCCTTTAAGTGCTACTCAGTTTCAAGCATTTGTAAAAGTTGGGCAAAAATTAGCCCAACTTCTACTAAAAATGTGCAAGAACGAATCTCCTTCTACATGCACATGGTTGCACAGAGAGCCCGGGCGGCTTACTTCCAGAAACTTACATGAGACGGTATGTAGATATCATAGGAGTTTCCTGAATCAACATCAATTACATGGAAACCAGTGTGTGAGCCAAAAATAACCTTTAATCTTTGACCTTCTTCTACCGTGAGGTCAACAAGCAGTGGCTTGTGCTGGAGATCTGCAAAAGACTTTAAGAAGCACCCCATGAGTGTCCACATTGTTCAAAGAGGTTATCTTAATTTTGTCTTTTAGCTAGAGCCTGGTGAAGTTAATGTCTGACTTTCTTATGTTGAAAAGCCAGATTTCTCTTTCAGCTTTAGGTCTATTCATATTCTGGCCCTAGGGAGAAGGGTCTAGCACCCATGTGTGGCCCCTTCCCCACCTCTTGTCCTTTAGGGCAGAGAAGTGGTTTACAGTTGTCAACTCTGACCGTGTCGTTATACCTGAAAAAGTTGGCACCTGGGTGCTGCTGCTCTTTTCCTATTTCTGGCTTTTCCCCCTGGAGAAGGTCCAGCCACTTCTCTGGTGCCTTTCCTTCCCATGGAACAGCAGGACCCAGGCATGACCATGACCTTCTCAGAGACAGCCTGGGGTGGGCTGCTGGGCCAGCTCTGTGCTAATAAACCTGTTCAGAATTAAGGCGTATGCTCTGTTCTGATTTTCCTTCAATGACTGAGTGGGCATCAGATTGGCACCTTCTTTTAAACTCATTTGAGATCTGAGACTTAGGTTTGGCCAATCAAGAAGCGGGGGAGGCTGGAACATCGTAAGACTCATGGCTTAAGTTGGCCAGTTGGGCTTAACGAGGAAGGAAAAAGAGAGCTCCAGCCAAGTTTATTGAGGTTCTTGAATCCAGAGCCCGAGCCCCAACTAGCTGTCAAGCATTATTCCTCTGTTTTCTTTTGCCGTTATTTCAGGACAGTCTACTTTTTCTAGGGCTTTGGTGTCTGGGAGAGAATCTGTAAAACCACAAGTGGCTCAGCTATCATGCCACCGCCACCCAGTGGAGCCCTCTTTCTTCATTTTTTTGCTAATGGAGTCTCACAGAAGGGGAGGCTCCAGTCTTTCCTGTTCTAGTCTTGGCCTTGGCACTGCCCTCCTGCCAGGCTGGGCGTGGTCTACTCAACACAGCCTTTTGCACCCCCTCATTCACTTTGGCTGGTAAACTGATGGCCGTAACTTCCGAATTGGAATGGGAAGGGACCCTGCCTGGAAAGCTTTTGTGGACTGAGATTTTGGCACAATGGCAGCACCACTTTAGCTTTTAGGTGTCACCCCTTAAATGTTATTACTAACTTAATACAGTCTAAAATTTCCACAAAAGTGCAGTTATGGAGGAAGCCCATTTCCATTGATGTATCATCTGTCTTCCTGAGCCCATCAGAAATGAGCCTTTGCGCCAAGGCAACAAGACGGCCTCAAAGAGCACCTTACGGTGTTCCCAAGGCAGCTTCTGCCCTCACATGGCCTAAGGGGCAAGAAAGAATACATAAAGGGGCCAAGGAAGATCAAAGCCACAAGGGTGGGGAGAAAAAGTGAGGGCCAATGTGCTATGAAGAAAGTGAGAGGTACACAGGCAGAGAGACAGGGGACAGAGATAAAGTCCCATGGGCTCTGCACAGAGCTGCAGCCCTGCAAACACCCAAGTGCCTGCACGTACTGGTCCTTCTGGCATTTGGGGGTCAACTTTCACGAGCCGGGGTCCACAGTGCTAGCACATCCTCATCCCACTCCTGTTGAGTGTCATGAGTGACCAATCCAACCATGGTGGTTATAGACTCAGATAAGGGCAAAAATGAAAAAGCAGAATGCAGAGAAACTAAGCCATTTCCTTACGTAACTACATTCAGCACTCATTTCAGAGAAGTCCGATAACACTGGGGATACATAGGCATCATGTGAGTTTTAGGGGCTTTACCCCAAAGGCTTATATGGATGACAAGATTTGGAGACACGGTTCATCCTTGAGATCTGGTGCTGCTGTTGGTATGCCTTTCTCAGACAACATATCAGAGTACTCTAGTTAGCTGCCTTTATAACGACTCTCGTTGCCTAATATCATGGTTAGTGCTTTGCCCAGTAGCCACGCCCCTCAGAGATGATTCGTAGACCTGAAATGGAAGAGGGCGCACCCTAATTTTTCCCCATTCACCCACCCTCTCCAACCCCGGTAAATTTTATAGCGCTTATTAGTGCTTAGTCTTTGCTTTTGGAAGAATAAGTCTAAGAGTACCTATACTTTAAAAGAGGCTTATTACATATAGAAAAATTGGTTCTAGTCAATATGCAAGACTGTTAACTGGTGCAAACCTAAAATTAAAAAAAAATCCCTTCTTTAGGGAATCGGCGTGCCTGCTTACCTTAAATGCCATGAACTTATGATAGGGTTTAGGAGCCCAAGCATATATCTCCACAGCATTCTTTAAGGCAATCACTAGGAATTTAATCCTTTCATATTTAACTGTAATAGACAAATTATGAATTAGAACAAGGATACCAACTTATTCAGGTTTTTGTATTAACGTATGTGTAAACCACGATACGTAAATATGTAACTGATGGTGATGCTCTTGGTGTGAGATTTGCTCATAGATCCAGATTGAACTTTCTTTTTTTTTTTTATTGGAGTTCAATTTGCCAACATATAGCATAACACCTAGTGCTCATCCCATCAAGTGCCCCCCTCAGTGCCCGTCACCCAGTCACCCCCACCCCCCTGCCCACCTCCCTTTCTACCACCCCTAGTTCGTTTCCCAGAGTTAGGAGTCTCTCATGTTCTGTCTCCCTTTCTGATATTTCCCACTCATTTTATCTCCTTTCCCCTTTATTCTTAAACCACTTGGTCTGCAGAATACTTGGGGCCTTTTGCTTTATACTGAAGGCTCCTTTTTTCATCTGAAGGCTTAGGACACTCTTTAATCACTAGGTCTAGATGTCAATGATTCGTTGCGATAAGAATCTGCACAATCACCTTCATGTTCCCCTCCTGGCTCTTACAGTCATCCACATGCAAGAAGCTGAGGGCTGCCATGGCCAAATGGTAGAAGAATTAGCAAGAGGGTAGAGACATAAAGGTGGCCATTTGCTTATTATCCAAATTTGAACTCCAGTTATTAGGGATTTATAAGTGATGAGTGCCTCTATAAAGAAGGCCCTTACATCGATCCCCCTCTCCATACACTGCAGGCGATTGTAGCAAAAGGACTGCTGTGTATGAACCAGAAAGCAGGCCCTCAGCAGACACGGAGTCGGCCAGCACCTTGGTCTTGGACTTTCCAGCCTCCAGAACTGTGAGAAATAGATCCCTGTCGTTCATGGTGTCTGCCATAGCAACCTGGACAGGCTAGGACGGTACCCGTGGCAGTCATTTCCTTTGGGGGAATATTTGAATGAAGAGAGCACTCGTGTCCTACAGAAACTGGACAGCCCATGGCCAAGAACCAAATTCTTGCTCTCTGCGCTCTTTTTCTGTAGTGTGCCCCTTCTGTTTACATGTTCTGCCTTTCATATGCTTTCAACTACCTCCTTGGCCATTTATTTCCATATTTCTAAATAACAAGCTTATAATGTGATTTCTTGATTTTCTTCAGTTGCAGGTATTACCGACTGAGTTGAGAGTCTGGAAACGATTTAGTCTCTTATGACCGTCTCCTCTCTCTAGTTTCTTTTCTCACATACACGTTTCTTCCTCCCCCCACACCACTAATACAATTATGGTTCAGATTTTTGGTTAAATCAAGATTCCATGTTGAAATGATTATTGTTCTCATGTGAGGCATCTAGGATGCCACAGTCACATTTCCTTTCTTGTTCTCCCTCTTTCTTTCCCACTTCATTCTTCTCCATGCGTCTATCTCTAAGCACACGTAGACTTGCTGCTGGTGCTGTAAATGCCTTCCATGTGGTCAAACGGGGCAGGTAATCTATTCATGACCTTTTCTTTTCCCTGGAGACATCCCTTTTGGAAACGCTCCCTTGTCTCACTCTACTTGGACTGATTTCTCTCTAGACCTAAGACAGAACTGTCATTCACATTTCCTTCACCACCATTCTGGGTATTTTCTTCCCTTTTTAACCTTTTATGGCTTTATTTTGATGGAATACATCAGTTAGTAGTTTCCTGAGAAATACTGTATGGAACATAAATGTTGTGAGACCCTGCACGTCTGAAAGGGTCTTCACACTGCATTCAAAGTGGACAAATGGTTTGGTGGTGTGATGGTTAATTTTTTGTCAACTTGACCCAGCCACAAGGTGCTCAGATATCTGGTCAATCATTGTTCTGAGTGTGTCTGTGAGGGTTTTTCCGGATCATACTAATATGTGAATGGGTACGCGGAGTAAAGCAGATTGCCCTCTCCATATGGATTGGCCTCATCCGGTCAATTACAGGCCTGAATAGAGTAAAAAGATTGAGTAAGAGAACACCTCCTGCTTGACTGTTGAGCTGGGAAACTGGTCTTTTCCAGACTTCAGATTGGGTCTGAGACGCTGGCTCCCCTGGGTTTCCAGCTGGCCGGCCGCAGATCTTGGGATTCTTAGTCTCTTAAGTCTGTGAAGCAACTTCTAGAGTAAACCTCTTTCTACAGAGAGAGCAGGTATACACACACGTATATGTATTTATATACACACATACGTATACACACCTCTGTGTGTGTGTGTGTGTGTGTGTGTGTGTATCCTACTAGTTCTGTTTCTCTGGAGAACCGTGGTTAATCGGATGGCTTATAAAATAACTAGTTGGAGGCTTTGTTTCATCTTCTTGGAAGCTTCTAGTATTGCTACTAAATCTCAAGCCACCTAATATAGAAACTTTATTTATAATCTGGAAGCCTTAAAGACTTCCTCATTTCCTGGGTCCTGAAATGTCATGTTAATATATCTTCATGTGAGTCCTTTTTTTTTTTTTTTTTTTTTTCATTCACTACACTGGGTATTCACTGAATCCTTTTATTTTTTTATTTTATTTTTTCACTGAATCCTTTTAGTTTGCGATTTTTAGTTCTAGAAATTTTCTTATATTCCTTCTTTGATACTTTCCTCCATTTCCAATTTGATTTTCTCTTTTTCCTAAACTCGTATAGATTTTGAAGCACTTGGACTGATACTTTTACTTTCTGACTTTCTGTCTCCTTTCTGATCTTTTTCTTTTCTTTCCTTTTCTTTTTGTCCTACTTTCTGGGAGATGCCTCATCTTTATCTTCCAATACATCTACTACACTTTCTATACCTGCCAATATATTCAGTTTTCCAAAATTTTTTTCTTGTTCTCTGAGTGACCTCCTCCGACCCTGCTCCAACTTTCTTCTTAATGGTCCCTGTTCTTCTCTTCTGGAAATAGTTTTTCTAATCTCCCTGAAGTTATTACAGTTTCTTTTTAATTTTCTTCCATTCCTCATTATCTTTGTTTCCTCTAAAGTCCTTTCTTTCTGTTTAAGTTTCCTTCCTGTTAGTGGATGTCCCTGCTTCTAGTACACGTGAGCTTACCCACTGCTGGGCTTCAGCTGTAGGCGGTGAGATAGCAAGCTTTTCCACGGCACTTTAAATGTTACTACCTGGATACCTTTTCTTCTGGCCATTTAGTTTCTCCAAAGACAAATCTTTCAGTCTCTTGCTTGGGAATATAAGTATGGCTGCCAACACTCTGGGAGCTAAAGAGGGAAAACGTGTGTGTGTGTGTGTGTGTGTGTGTCTGTCTGTCTGCTCTGGCAATCCTATATTCACACAATTCAGACCGGCTGTGCCAACTTTTCACGCTCTGTTGAGTGGGAGAGAACTTGCTGCCTCTCACCCTTCCAATAATCCTTCTGTTTTCAGTTCCATTCACATATACCTGCATCTCAGACAGACCTGGCCTCTGACCCTGGGCTTTTCTGGGTTCTGTTAAGTGGCTGGATTGTTTTTGATGACTTTCCTCACTGCAGGCATAGAATTCAGCATTTCTTGGTCACCTAGGCTAGTAACTCGTCAACCAACTATTCTTGTTCAATTCTGTTGACATCTCTTGTTTGCTGGTTTCTCATCTCTTTGTCCTTGTGGGTTTATGGCATTTTTTTTTATTCCTTTGCTGTCATTTTAATGGGTATTTAGGAAGGAGTAGAGATAAATGTTTAAACTGGAGCATAGGACTTTAGTCTGAATGTGCTCTTTGAACTTCATCAATCTGACTTTTGGGAAACAATGCAAGTTTACTGAAAGTTCCAACGTCTTAAACTTGTAACAAATACATCATCAATACCTGACAAAAAAGAAATGGGATGAAGCTTAAATTGAATAATTAGGATTGAGTAAACAATTCCATGTCTTTACACTTACCAACTTTGTAATGTATGCAGCCTTCCAAGTCCCCAACCGTGATCCAGCCTTGTTTCTTTTCTACTTCTGGGTCATTGTGTAGTATTCTGTTTCTTAACCATGAAAGATAGTAAACTCGTAGTTTGTTCTTCTTTCCTGTTGAAATAATAGAGCTCTAATTTCAAGCCTGTGACAGCCTTTTCTCTCAGTCCTTCCCTAAAATCTCTATTTTATTTTATTCATTTATTTTTATTTTATTTACAATCGTGTATGTGTGTGAAGGCACAAGAACCAGTGTGCCCGGCCTCATCAAGGTGTTGTCTATGCCAACAGTTCCAAGTGTTTTAGGCAAATAACCATTTTATAATTTGTCTTTACCTTCAGGTTGTTTCTTATTTGAGAAGCTGCTCTTTGTCTTCTCAATGCAAAGGGAAGTGTCGAGTCGAGACCTAATTCTTGCAATGGAAGAGTTGGTCAGAGTTCCAGAACATTCTAGATCTAATTACACAAAGGAGTGTCGATAACTGGACATTTTAACACGCTTATGTGTGACTGTCTCTCTCACCTTCTAACCTAACAGCATATGTTAATGGAGAGCCTCTTATTTGCCTTCTCTATTACTTTGAAGATGACAGCTGGGCGTAGTTTTCTTTTACCTGACTAACAACAACAACAACAAATTATAAGGAGAAAAAAGAAAAAATTTTAATGAAGGCAACCTAGGCTCAGCAGAGAACCCTGGACATGTTGATGATTCTGAGATCACTGAAGGAAATACCAAACAAAAATAGTAGAGAAAAGATATATGTACTTGGAAAAAACCCAAACGTGTACTTGGGAAAAAACAAAGTTCCCTTTGGTAAGGTGCTTCTGGAGTGAGGAATTTTATGATAAGAAAACATCTTAAAAATGTTGAGGAGTACACAGGAGCAAAATTTAATATACTCTGTAAGATGATCTGAGTATCAGATAAGAAAGCATTCCTTGGGGTGGCCCTTCCTTTTTCGGGGAGGCAGGGGAGATGGTGTCTCCTAGGTGATCATTTAGGCCTGTGGGTTATACTTCTTGGGTCCTTATTTTCCCTTGATTTCCCTTAGGCATCAAAAGATGTTTTATATTTTACAGATGTGATAAGAAGAAAATTTATTAAAGCATCGCACACTGGATTTGCAGGACAGTGCATTCGTGAGTTAAGGGAATCACTGGACAGTTACTATTCCTTTTTGTAGCCAGTGGCACAGAATTGATCCCAAGAGCTAGGCTGAGCACAAAGGTCATGCTTCCTCTTTCCTATGCCAGTGCAGATCTGATGGCAGTTCAAGAATCATTTGCTCCTATTTTCATTCTCTTCTTTTGCCATCTTTACTTCATGCTAAGAGGAGATGGTTACTTTTTTTAAGAATGGGAACATGTCATTCACAACAGAATGAAGCCTGAATGTGAATTTTCTGGTATCATTTCCACTCTTGGTAGGTGAGTGACAGATGTACTGTTTTAAATGGGATTTGTGAAAGGAAATTAGTGAAAGGGAATAAAGGGAAAGGAGAGAAAATGAGTGAAAATGTCAGTGAAGGAGACAAAACATGAGAGACTCCTAACTCTGGGAAACAAACAAGGGGTAGTGGAAGGGGAGGTGGGCGGGGGTTGGGGTGACTGGGTGACGGGCACAGGGGGGCACTTGATGGGATGAGCACTGGGTGTTATGCTATATGTTGGCAAATTGAACTCCAATTAAAAAAAATAAAAAAAATAAAGGATTTGGTAGCCTAGCAGTCAAGTAAGCAATTAACCAGAAAAGAAGACTATACCGAATTAAGCTCAAATGATAATACAAGAAGAACTTACTCAGCTAACTCTTTTTGGGGGAGAATAAAAAGAGATATAACTCTTGAGTATTCCGTGGAAAGGTAAAAGAAAGGGAATTGTAGCCTCAAGTGAAGGCAGCTTTTCAAAACAGAAATATGGCTCAAGAGCTAAAGTTTATTCAAGGTTGAACCCAGTAGCTCTGTGTTTTCTCCTTGTGAAACAATGGCAGAGTATAGAGCCATAGTTCTCAAACTTGGCTGCACACTGGAAACACCTCAGGAAGTATGATGACTATTGATACCTGGGCCGTACTCCCAGGGATTCCGACCCCCAGGTGTCGGGTGCATCCTGGGTTTTCCCCACCCATTCAAGTGGTTCTAACGTGCACAGGTGCAATGGTTTCATACTGGATGGGATGGGAAGGCAGGGGTATGAAAGGGTCATTGTTTATTAAACTTCAAACATCATCAGAAAGCAAAGAACTTTCAATAAACACAGACTCTTTTAGACTTTTATATTGTTAACTTGTCAGTAATAAGGCCTTCACTTCTGTGTCCCTAGTTCTTTAAAGTTCTTTTTTGGGGACCAGAAAGCTGCATAGCGTAGCGGTAACGATTCCCACATTCGAATCTCTTTGCAGACTCAGCCACCCAATGGGCCGACTGCATGTGCTGAAACATCAAAGGGGGATAACCTAGAACGGTTCTTGAGAGAAAAGAGACCAGAGAAGCTTCTGCTTACAACATTTTCCACTCTGGGAGGCCTACATTTTGATACTCTCCACCCAAGAACAGGTAGCAACGACCAGAGCTCAGACCTCAAAAGCTCCTTGCTGAGTCCCGGCAGAGGTTAAAGCCCTATGAACATCCAGCCTTTGTGCTACGTCGGCCTGATTCAGAGATCATGGAGAGGTGAGAGGTTTCCCTTTGGAGGGTGGGATCCCCAGGTGATCTCACTCTGGCCCGCCTGCTATAATTCCTCGTGTCACTGTTAGCCAGGAGGACAGCGCTTGCTGCTTTTTCAGAACGAAGGTGATGGCCTTTCCCACCCGTGCAGACCCGGAGGTCTCGGTCATCCCAGTAACATACCTGATATTGTCACCAGGACATTCAGTCCCTCTAGCACGTCCATCTGCTGAAATCGCCTCCGGTTGATCAGATTATAGACTTTGCCTTGCCCACTCCGGTCCAAAAGCATCAGGCCATTTTCTGTTCCCACCAGGAGGTTTACACCTGCAAATTGAAGGAGCACCTCGAGACTGACTTTTTATGTGCTTCAACCTTCTGCATGCGGGGTCCCTGTAAAACCTGAGAAACTGTGGCTTGTTAATATAAACTAATGGGCAAGTAGGTACCACAGTAGGGAGTGAAGAAGTAGAGGCTCTGTCACGGTAATTAAATCACTGTCCCTCCGGTAATAAAATTAGTTTTCTTTTATAAAGTGGTAGCAGCATTCATTACATCCGGCCGTTTACTACCTGGTGTAGAGTCCTTCTCACGAGAAGCCTTGGGCACAGCTGCGACACCGGCACAACTAGCCTTCCCCAAGGTTTATCCCCACCCCTGTTCATGCAGGGATTTCGAGCCTACCCGCCCTCAACATACAGCAGGGTGCCCTATTTCCATACCCCACTGGAAGGAAAGCCCTTCCTCCTTCTGACACCAAAGCTCACCTATGTCTCATACCCTCAAGTTTCTGCTGTCAGGGAAATGACAAGCCACTGCAAGTGGAGGTGTCAACAGCCTGGGAGTTGTAAGGGACCACCAGGTATCTAAACCTCATGCAGCCCATCTCTCGTACCCTGTGCACTAATCCCTATTACAAAATCCCTAGCAGGTTAGTGGTCTTGTCTGGATAGCTGCCATCCTAAAAATTCGTCACTAGGCAAATTAACTCCACCTCCCTTGCCCTGCAACACACATGCACATTGAGGGTCCACTGTGCAGTGGACTATATGAACATGAACTCTCTAACTTCTCCTGCTTTTGTACATCTATTTTTTGATTAACATAAACGTCTATTCTTTTGCCCATAAATTATTCCATATTAAACATGACCATCTCGTCTCCTATCTCTTCCCCAGAGGACATAGCCTTACTCCCTCCATTGCATCTCCCATGAAATGGTTTCCAGCCTTCATCCACGTCTCTGAGCATCTCAAATGCTTTTAAAACTGTGGTACCCCAAAGTAGGCCGAGTATTTTATATTTTAGATGGATACAGATGGGTCCTTTTTTAATCAGTATGTAATGTTTGCAGTAACACGGACCAGGACTTTAATAGAATCTCATCCTACCTAAACTGCGTTTGAGGTCAGCTACAACCTGTGCATCATTTTCATAGGAACTTCTCAACTAAAAGGGAAAGTTCATCATGGGCTGCCCTTTTCGAAGTTTTATCTTGCCACGGCTGGCGTTCAACAATTCACTCAAATATGCTAGGCTGGCTTTTCCAGCTGTGAAATGGGGGGTGATGCCCTCATTCCCCTTACAGGATGTCGTACAGCTCACAGAGGTAGACTGTGGGGCGCGTCACACAGTGCTGGGCACACAGTGGGTGTGTAGTAAGTGGTAGCTTGTACTGTTGTTGACTTTAGTCCATCACTATTATGTGATGAGGCCATTTCGAGTCTCATCTTCATTATCTTGGGCATTAGGTTATCAGTTCTTGCTACATGTAAACCTGCTCTTGATCTCTCCTGAGGCCAAGACAGTCCGGAGTTGGGACTCTGACATCCATGATTCAGCCACTGCTCTGCTGATGGGAAGCTGCACAGGCTTCTAAGGTTTGAGGGTTGATGTATTAAAGAGTGGTAAAAAGCAGCACTTACCCCAGAGAGCTGCACAAAGTATTTCTGAGTTGAATCGTTTCTTATATTTTCTGATTTCCGGTGTGTCGCTATGAGGTCGAATGTTGGTTGGATTTACGTTCACCACTGAAATCTTTCTTGCTTCATTGAGTTTGGCCTGTTCTTGCCTAAGAAGTTCGCTAGTAAATAGAGCTTTGAGAAAAAGAATCAGAGAAGTCAGTGGCACCTTAGAAAACAACCAGTGGAGATACGGAGAAGGCACTTCAAAACACTACGATTTCTCCTTGTTTAGTGGGCATTACAGGAAAGGCAGAGAAACTCTGCAACTATGCACATTTTATACGTTGTTTTAGTAGAAGACAGTGTAAGTCATTCACAGAAGCGGTATTTTATCCATTAGTAAAACAGACTTATGGGTATGACTTGGGTGGTTTAGAGAACAGGTATTCATCTCACAAAATTGAACACAACTATCTCCTGTATCATACACAGGAAAGATCTACTTTTTAAAATTCTGTATCATCAACTGACAAACTGGCCGAAGCTTCCCCTGATGATTAGTGAGTTGCGTTAAGTCCAAAAAGCAAGACTCTGCTCTATATCAGCCAGACCCGGGTGGTAGGAAGCACACACCTAGAACTCAACACAACTCGACACGCACTTATTAACTGCCTACTGCGTGCACAGCATTGTACCCAGAAATTGCTTTTGAGAAGTATGCGGTAAGTTTGTAGGTCTCTTAGGAACAGCTTTTCCCAGGGCCCCTGGATACCTCTGGGTTCCTACCAGAAGCAAAATAGGAGAGATGAAAAAAAAAATGGAGAGAAAGAAGTTGTTTTAGAAATCCTACAAAAATAATAATGATAATAATAATAAAAATAATAAAAACAAAACAAAAGAAGAAAGACTTCCCTTTAAGGCAGGCCCTAAGCAGAAAATGGCTTAACTACTGGGCCAATAATTAATTTCTTTACCAGGTCGTACCGGACAGGAAAACCAAGCTGTTTCTAAAACATCCGGGCCTTCTTGCTTACCCGCAGCTGATGATTCTTCATCTTCTTCATCTTCATCAGTGGGAGATGTCTGATATACTCTGGGATCCACAAAGGGGGTGAAGGAGGCCTTCGTGCTGCTCCCCATACCGTACTAAACGATATGCAAGAGGATTAAGAAAAGCAGATAAATAAATTCTACGAGGATGAACAATACTAGGAATACTTAGCTTGGACTTTAAAGTGATAACAGATTCTTCAATTGTCCTCCTGGTCTTGGTTGCCAACAAGCCATTGTGCCTCTACAGGGCCTCATTAGTTGTCAGACTGCAAGAGTTGCAGTGAGCAAATTATTACATTTGGGACAATATGGTAAGATGGCCGTGGCCATAGAACTCCTCTCTCCCTTGAATAAGAACAACCTCACATTGACCATATAGTCTCAAGAAAGGCTGGCAATAAACGAAGTGACCACATAGTAGCGTTTCATCCCATACAGTCTGCCGAAGGCTCCCTCTCGGAGCCTCTGGGCCCTTGCACACTAGCCTGGTGATGTGAGTGGATTGGTATTGGCCTTAAGAAGCCTTAAAATCCTCAATTCAGGGGCAATTTCACCCAGGATGGAGTGTTTCTCCTTCCCGGAATGGTTTCCTTAAAAGGATACTTATATTTACACGCCTTATTTAGGGACTTCATGAAGATACTAGGTTTGTAGACAGTGCACACCTCGAGGGCTTACTGAAAAAATAAATCTCAAGGGCTTGCATGGCACCGTAAAGACATGAAGTCAAAACAGACTAGGGAACAGCAAGCTAAACATCAGGGCTTCATGGGGCGGGAGTCCGTGTTTCAGCTTTGCCAAAGAAGGTATAGTAACTACCTCCCCAGCCTGTCTGCCCTCTCTCTTCCCTCTCCCATACTCAAGTCCTTTTTAATATCACAAGCAGACCTGCATTCAACATTAAGAAATATCTCCTTTTAGGACAAATGTCTTTAACTAAACTTTTAGTTTTCAGCCTTGTTTTTAGGTTTCTATTTTAAAATAAAAACATCTCAAGACCCCTCAACACATATGGAGAAAATCACAAAGATCCAACCTGATTTCATTCAAGATTCCCCCCCCTCCACCTTATGAAATCAAAACCCTTTCATCCTCTACAAGGTAGGACTCCTTCCAAATAGAGGGCTTTCACATGCATCTTCTCCTTTGATCTACAGAAGTCTGTGAAGGAGGTGGCACAGGTACTGATATTCCCACTTGGAGCTGGAGCAGCAGCAGAATTTGAACCAGCAGCAGAATCATTTGAACGATTGATTGGACAATCCCACTGGGGTTCTTTTTGGTACCACGAGAGGGGTTCAGGCAAAGAAAATCTGCCCACATGGCGTGAAGTCGCCAGAGGAAATGCCGTGCCTTCCAATGCACCTGTGTGCTCTTTCCCTCGGGGTAAACAAAGCTCATCTGCTCAATAACTTCAGAACTCAAAGGGTATATCATAAAAAGTGGGTGGACGGCATCAAAAACACCAGTGCATATGCTTCATAATTCCCTTCGGGGCCTATGTGTGATTCACAGGACTATTCATGAAACATGACCAAGCACCATGAACTCATCCACTGGTCAAGGCTGGGTAACACCACCCACGAGCACTTCCTAACAGACTATTTGTTCAGGCTGTTTCCAGGGACTGTTTCTATTCAGGAAAGAGAGCATCTTATTTCTCCTTTCCCCATACAATTTGGAGTTTAGGAGGAGGAACGGTTGGAGAGCCTATTCATTGATTTCTGTCTTTCAATTAACAAATAATTTCAACCTCATTTTAGGTCAAACTTAGGTTGACTAAATTAATGTAAACATGACCCTCAACTATTGGCCTTGGGATCTCTATATGCTGAAGTTTCTATCACTGGCCCGGAAATTAGGAAATCCCAGTTCTACTTAGATTTGTCACAAACCAGTTGTGGCCCTGGGCAAGTCACTTAACCTCTCTGAGCCTCAGTATTCTCATCTGTAAAAACAGATTTTGGGCCAGATGGTACCTAAGAACTTTTTATCGCTGTGCTTCTATGATTTTCCTCTAGTTAAGTATTTGCATAAGCAGTTCTATGATAGATACCAACTGAACACATTTCAGGGAGCTTAGCAAGGCCTCATTCTTGAAGCTGGCAGGGTTTCAGGCCCCCTGCCCCTGCACCCTCGGGAGAGAACAGAGCTGTCCTGGCTGTTGCCCAGCACCTACTTCAGTCCCGGATTCCATCTCCTGGGAATGGGTGGACACGCGCCCCAGGCCCTCGGTTGGTGTCCCCGCTGGGGAATGGCTCTGCTGCACCAGGTCTGGGAGGTTGATGTGGCCGGCGAAGCCATTGCTGTCACTGTGGCCAGATCGCTTCTTCTCTCCAGATGTCTGAGGGGGCATAACACATGAGGAGCATTAGAGAGAGGGCAAGGGTCTCAGAGCCACATCCCTCCTCACACAGGACAGGCATAGTGGTCTCCAAATGGACCCGCTGGGCTGTGTGGGATGATAACATTCACATTTCTATTTTATTAAGAAAATAAAGAAGACGTTAAACTTTGTTAATATTTAGTATCTGGACTGACCATGGGGCCTTTTGCTTCTGCATGAGGAGCAGTCAGGGGTCACACGGATGTGGGGGTTCCCTGTGGGAAGAAGGGAATGCCATAGGCAGGTGGAGGGACTAAGCATCAGAGGTGTGCACCTGCCCGATCCCCTCCTGCAGTATTCGTGCGTACACACCAGCTGACCAGATTTGCAGATTATATTACCAGCTCACAATGACACAAACCCACAAGACATATACATGACCTGAGATATTGCTGAAACGAACAGGCTGAGATGAGATGATGCTAATAATCCATGTACCATGGGCCCCAAGAAAATTCAGAGACAGTATCAACCCAACTCCCAGGGCTCTTTGTCAGTCGTGAGATCAAAACAATGATTAATTAATCAGATCTGACAGGAGTTACCAAAAAAAAAAGTATTGAAATGATCTACAAATTATTTGAAACTACAAGTCTATGTCTGCTATCATTTTATTTATTTTTTATTTTTTTATTGGAGTTCAATTTGCCAACATATAGCATAACACCTAGTGCTCATCCCGTCAAGTGTCCCCCTCAGTGCCCGTCACCCAGTCACCTCAACACCCCGCCCATCTCCCTTTCCACCACCCCTTGTTTCCCAGAGTTAGGTGTCTATGTCTGCTATCATTAATCTGAATCTCCCACAAGCAATTATGGTGCCTTGGGGTAAAAAATGGAAGTCATCGTGACTAGCAAAGAATTTGAAATGTTTATAGCATCCCTTTTTCATGTCCTTTCCAGGATTACATACATATAACATATGCAGTAGGACACATGCATGATTTGTAAGTAAATACACTGTAATTATGGGGTCCTTGGGTGACTCGGTTGGTTAGGCGTCTGATTCTTGATTTCGGCTCAGGTCAGGATCTTAGGGCTGTGAGATCAAGCCCCTGCATCATGCTTAAGATTCTCTCTCTCTCTCCCTCTGTCCTTCCCTCCTCTCCCCCCCAACTCCTGTGTCTGTGCTACCTCTTAAAAAAAATACACTGTAATTATGTGCGATGGCCCTAAAATTTTTACTGACGGGACTGTATGACCTAAGAATTTGGAAACCACTGCTCTGGAGAGCAAAGCCTCCCAAAAATCCCAGGGAAGAAATACAAGATTAAAAGACAGCTCTGCTTCCGTAGGCCTGGCTTTCCAATTTATATTTATGCAACCAGCCCACCGAGGTTTCTTAGAGCAGACCTGACTTAGTAATGAGTCCCTTCTTCCCTTCTCCTTCCTTCCTTCCTTCCTTCCTTCCTTCCTTCCTTCCTTCCTTCCTTCCATCTAATATTACTGAGTGTCCACTAAGGGTAAAGCATTTTGCTGAAGGTGGAGGAATCAGCCAGGATCAGAGGACGCAGATAACACTCCATGCCTTCTTTGGGGCTGGCTGGCATGCGCTCACCAGCCTGGCTTCCCCCATCCAGAGCCTGTCCTCGTCTTGCAATGACCACTCTGGACCTGCTTCTGGTGACAAGTGAAAGGAGGCACTTTCTGGGGGAGGGGATGGGGTGCATGGAATGCATGTTACCAGGGAGCTTGAGAAATAACTGGAAGGCAGAGGCACCCTCTGTTTCTTGGCAACCTGCTCGTGGCCTGCAAGCTGCCCCAGCAAGGGGTATGCTCTGGGTTCAGTCTGTCCTGGTACCCACCCGCAACGTGTACTAGTGCCTGCTCTCTGAACGGAACACTTTGTCTTCTAAATAACATTGATGGGGTTCGGTCCTGATTCATCTCACCGTCTCCAATTTTATGTGTACTGGGCAGCTTTTCCTTCCTTCTAACTTCTGTTCAAAAGCTGAAAGCCTTTTTTTTTTTTTTTAACATTTCCCCCCAATCTCCTAGTAGCTATAAATCACACATGGTGCCTCTTTAGAGTTTTATGGGCTCTGTTCTCTCCCCAGCATTCTGACTCGGGCCAAAAATGGATGCAGACACACTGCTTATCAAAGAAAGACCTGAAGAGGCTAAGGGGAAAAGGTCCCGACAGTGAGAAGCCTGAAGGAATCCAGTGGTGACCCCTGAATCTCCTGACCCCGACTCTGAGTCATCAGCCTTTGGTCCATGCAGTCAGCTCCTTAGAATCAAATACCTTCTGTGCACCAGGCACTCTGCTGGGAATGCAGAAATCAATGAACCACAGCCCTGCCCCTGAGGACCTCCTTACAGAGCCCAACAATTTCTAGACACTTTCCGCTCTCGCCATTCCCATGGGGGCGGGCACTAAGATGTGCTGAGCAACACACGTGTCTGGGACGATGCCAATGCTCTGGGTATGTTATTCCACACCGTCCTTAAGATAACACCACGGGCTAGCTTCCAGTATCCTCATTTGCAGATGGAAAAACTGCAGCACAGAAAATTCCGCTGACTTGCTCCAAATGACACAGGTTCTAAGTGCTGCAAACGGGGGGCCGCTGCCACACCAGGTGGTTCTGCTCTCGGCCACCGTGACTGGACTTGGCGTGGACACTGAGCCAAGCAGGATCAAGTTCCCTTTTGCGTTTAGTGTTGGGTCTGAGGACACTGGTCAGTGTGTGCGGGGCAGCTGCACCGGGCGGGATGTGGCGCATATCTTGCAGCTGGGGGGCAGGTGGGGGAGGTGAGAGCTTGTGCCTGCAAAGGGAGAGAAAGCGGGTCTGTGGAGTAGAAAGAACAAAGGAGAAATTGGAGGAAAGAGAAATGAGGGAAAGGAGACACGGGCATCGAGGAAAGCAGAGATGAGGGTAAGGAGAGACAGGCCGTGAGAGAGCCAGAGATGGGCGCAAGATTGCTGCCTGGGCTCCTCACCCGTTTTAGTTTCTGGTTCCAGCCCTGCACAGAGTCCCGACTTACTCTTTGCCTTTGGATTCCGTGTATGAAATACCTCGGAATTTTTATTTCCCTCTCTCTGACACCTACCCCACCTCTTCTTCCCTTGTTTAAGTTGTGTTAAGCAGATTCTTTTTCCTATTACTTCCTATTACCAGCTGGTCAGTAAGAAAGATGCTATGGACAGAGGCCCGTGGAGTCCCAAGAGAGGCTTCAAGGAGAACGAGGCTGAGCCAGGCCCACAGGGACCTGCTGGGCAAGGAGTGGGCAGAGGGGAAGGAGGAAGGGGGAGTAGCTCTTCTAGTAGATGAGGCCCTGTGGACAAAGTGGGGGATGACAGCTGGTGTGGTGTGTTCTAGAATTAGAGTAGGAAAAGGTCTTATAGGGCCATAGGACAGGGAGACAGAAAACCACGGGGCCTGGGCGTGCACCAAATTTGTGTATCTTGGCGAGACTGTGGATAGTAGAGCCAGTATGTTCCTCTGGAACCATCCTATCCACTCACGAGAATGCTGACTTGAGTGAGTTCTCCTTGATGTCCATGTTGGGGGACTTAACAATAGCACCCTCCAAGCTAAGTTCGATTACGAGTTTTTCTTTTCTTACTGTTTTGTCAGGGACATACTTTTATTTGCAGTCAACGTTTGAACACCTCTCCTTTTAATGGATTCCAACGCAAGGTTTGTTATCTTAAAAGTCCACGTTTGGTTAAGGTGGAATTTAGAAACTGAGAGACGAAGAGATTTGGGGCCCTCAACAGATCAGATGAGTGCTGTTTTCAAAGTGATCGGCTGCGGTCGCGGAACACTGGAGTGCTTTCAGCAACGTGGAGCCATTCGGGTACCTCGGGCCACGCAACTGAAAGTGTGTCTCCTGATAATCTTCGTCAAGGTCCTGACTCTGTCACAAAGACTCAAGCAAATTTTGAACCGCATCAGAAATCAGAGTCCCTTTGTGTGGAGTCAGAGTAACGCATTCCAAAACATTTCCCCCCAAGTCTTCCCAGTAGCAAGTCCTAGTGATAGCAGCCTTCTACACGTCCACTGGAATTACCCCCTCACCACACTGGGAGATTCATACACCAGCACTACGCAATGCCAACTGCACGGCCAAGTCCACTTCTTATTTCAGGCTTGCATGACAGGACTCTTTAAAGCCTACTTCAAAGATTCAGCAAGGCCATATAATGAGATTCTAGCAAGTTGCTCTGGGAACTACTCCTCCAGTGATAGCCCTACTGCCAATTATTATTTCAAAGGCCTTATTCATCTCAAAACTACAGTTCTTTTCTTTCTTGGGGAGAGCAAAGCCTGCCATTACAGTTTCCCAAGCTCTCCTGGCTGAAGAATGACAGACGATGTACATTGTTTCAGAGGCAAGAGTGGGGAGTGATAACAAGCAAAAGGAGAACTTGATTCTGTGGTGACAGTGAGATAAAATAAAATAGAGCTGACCCTTGCAAAACACGGAGGCTATGGGCACTGACTCCTGGTGCAGTTGAAAATCTGAATAGAACTTTGGACTCCCCAAGAGCTCAACTACTTTAATAGCCCACTGTTGGCTGGGAGCCTTATCAATAACATAAACAGGTGATGAACATGTATTATACCCTGTGGTTTTATAATAAAGTAAGCCAGGGAGAAGAAAAATGTTATTAAGAAAATCATAAGGGCAAGAAAATACCAGTATCAGACCGCATTGAAAAAAACCTCCGCATGGAAGTGGATCCACGCAGTTCAGACTCGTGTTATTCAGGGGTCAACTGTGTTCACATTTATTATTAACTCACCCAATCCTCTAAGTCATCCTATGAGTCATCTACCATTTACGAAATTTTATACATGATAGCACCGACCCACGGGGACATCAGGTTACCAGCCATTACTTTCCTTCTAAGCAAAGACTTGGTGTCAGACTTGCATGGGGACGATGAAGTGAGAAAGGAGAGAAGACAAATTCTGATTCGTCAAGGCCCTTCTGGTTGGCACAGACGCTGTGGGAAGTGCTGCCTGTGGGAGGACATGTGCAAGGGAACACACGCCCCCCCCCCCCAACTCAAATGAGATGATGTGCCTCGAATTTAAAAAAAAAAACAAACCCGAATCGTACAGAGTGCTAAGGTACATTTTCGAGTAGATCTGCATATTCGTTTGTTCTTTCATCAAAATAGCTTAGCAGCCTTTTTAATGTTGACTTAATTAGGTAAGATGATATCACCACTTCTTGGAACTTCTAAGCATTTTCTCCATAAAATCCACAAGGATAAAGCCATGGGGGGAGGAGGCATAACAAGGGCCTCGGATGCTACTGAGAGAGACCATTCATTTCTGTTTTCCTGCTGTAGGAAACATCTAGATTTGCCAGTTTTATATCCTCAAGCTCAAAATCTATATTCCGATTTGCATTGCTCCGACTGAAGAATTGGGATTAACGTAATTAAGTCCCACTTGCAGAAGCTTTGAAGGGTACGGGAAAGAAGGTGGTGGACCACTGAAATCACTCAGCCATTTAGAAGCACAGGGTCCCCCTGTCCCCAGGCCCCATTCACATGATTCACAAGGCTTAGACTACGTGCCGGAAGCTTTCTCCAAGAAAGCTCTAGTATTGAAACCTTAAGAAATGCACTTCCTCTACACGGTTTTTACACCAGCTTACCTCTCTTATCATCAAGGTTCCTTCTCTTGAAATACTGCTGCTGAAAGTGTCCGCGTGAGAGGTCTCCAGCCCATGCGTGCCGACCATTCCCACATTGTACTGCTCCGTGCTCCCGGGGGCTCCCGTTGGTCTGAGATGGGAAGGAACAACAGAACCAGAGAGGTACGTTTAGGGAACGCCTGCTTCTTGGTTACTTGAAGTCTTTCAAGTTGTGGTAAAGAAGCATATGTAGCATAAAATTTAACCATCTTCACCATTTTTAAGTGTACATTCTAGTTCATTTGTAATGTGGCACTGATGCCTGAACAGGTGCCCCACTTTTGCAACATCCCGCCTCCACCTCTTCTGCACACAGCAGCCCTCGTGAGCAAGCTTCAGACTCCCCAAGAACAGAACTGCTGCCGTTGGGGTCAGAGCCGGTTTCTGAGCCCTCCTGACTCCTTCTTCGACCTGCACTTTGCACATGCTGTTCCCTCTGCCTGGAAAACTGTCTCCCACCCTGGGTCTTGGCTGGTTGCCTCTCATCTCAATGATACCTAAGTACCGATGCTTCATCTTTTTTTTTTAAAGATATTATTTATTTATTCATGAGAGAGAGAGAGAGAGAGAGAGAGAGAGAGAGAGAGAGAGAGAGACGCAGAGACACAGGCAGAGGGAGAAGCAGGCTCCATGCAGGGAGCCTGATGTGGGACTTGATCCCGGGCCTCCAGGATTGTGGGGTCCTGCCTGGGCTGAAGGCAGACACTAAACTACTGAGCCACCCAGGGATCCCCGATGCTTCATCTTAAATGATAAATTGCCTTGAGCAGTCTTCTCTCAGCACCTGGGTCTTATCCTACCAACCCCTCTTCTTTCTCTTCATCCTCTGTCCTATTAGTTCTCATCACAATTTGTGATTCTTTGTCTTTTTGAGTCTCTTGTAACTTTCTCCTTCTATCTCATTAGAATACACGCTTGCGGGTGCTACACTATATGTTGGCAAATTGAATTTAAATTAGAAAGAAAGAAAGAAAAGAAAGAAAGAAAGAAAGAGAAAAATGAAAGAAAGAAAGAAAGAAAGAAAGAAAGAAAGAAAGAAAGAAAGAAAGAAAACACATGCTTGTGAGGGCAGTCCCGTCCATCTCTGCTCATCACTGCTATACCCAGTGTGGAGCTGGGCACAGAGTAGGAGTGCAACACGCAATCATTTGATACATGGATTTATACTATTTATGGAGTAGAAATATCAATTAAGGGCATTCTGGCTTCCTAGGACATCCATCAGCTACGCTGTTTACCAATATGTAGTACTTTTTAAATCTTCTGTAATTGTTCCACAGTGTGCTAGATTTATTTCCAGTTTGTTTTTTGTTGTTTTTAAGATGTAATGGAGAAGGTAACAGGACCTTGACATATGCCATGAGAGCAGAGACTGATGCTGAAACATTTCGCATGTGTCTTGTGGCACAGACCATAGCATCAAGGGAAACTGAGAACCAGGTCATGTGGTTCATCCACAGGATTTCAGTTTCCAGTGTGGACCTCACTGACATGCTGTAGCAGCAGCTGCCTCTCTTTCAAAGTGGGTTTATTAAAAATAAAGGCATCAAGCCCTGTTTATCTCATTAGATACATTTTTTTTAAAAAAATTTCTGGTCTCTGGGATCCAATCAAAGTCCAAACATTTGATGAAATATTCAATTCAAGAAAGAAGAAACATGCCAGTTTTCTGACATCTCTGGGACAGAGAAGACATATGTTAAAGATCCAAACAAAGGGATCCCTGGGTGGCGCAGCGGTTTGGCGCCTGCCTTTGGCCCAGGGCGCGATCCTGGAGACCCGGGATCGAATCCCACATCAGGCTCCCGGTGCATGGAGCCTGCTTCTCCCTCTGCCTGTGTCTCTGCCTCTCTTTCTCTCTCTGTATGACTATCGTAACTAAATAATAATAAAAAAAAGATCCAAACAAAAAGATGAGAAGATGAAAAGATGAGTCCAGACTAAAAAGATGCAGAGCAAGATGCTTACTTCAAAACTACTAAACTGGAGCAGTAGATGGACTGAATCTAAATATCAGTTAGAACCGATGTGTTTGGGAAGAAATTTCCAAAGAAGCAATTTCAATATTGCATTCCCAGAAAGGAGACGTTAAGAGAGTTCAGGAGGCATGGAAAAAGATACTGCTGCAATGAATGCCTGAGAGCCAGGTTTCCCACTGTTGGAGTGGGAATTTCCAGGTAAGGAAGTGGAGGGAGCTAGAATGAGCCATGTGTTAGTGAATCAGAGTTGAAGAAAGCAGGATAAACCTTTTATTTAATGTAACACAGATGGCTATATATGGAAACATTTGTAGATATGTGTACATGATGGGTTCAATATACAGGTATACATTTCCTTGCTGTGTCAGCTGAGAGGGCCTAAAAGAAACGATACACTGGTAGCAATGAGCACACCTAGGGTCCAAATCTTGGTTCTGACATCATTCTTTAGTAAAAGGAATCAAGGCTTCCAGGAGAAGTGGCTTATTCCAGGACCGGAACAAGGAATACACAAGATAAGCCTGGAGCATCGTACAGTGTCAGAAGGTAAGGAAGTGCTTGATTGGGATGTGTCAGCCATAGGGGTATAGGTGCCAACTGAAACAGCCTCCAATGGTTGAAGATCGTGTAAGCAGCAAAATGAAGTACGGGATCATAATCCAAAGTGCAAAGTAAATATCTAGGAGTCTATATTGATATAAATAAATGAGTTAATAAACAGAGAAGAGATAAATCTCTGCAGAATGAAATTATGTAGAGACTCCACCCTAAAGGAACGTAACTCCTCACTCCCTAAGTGCCAGCTGTGGACTCTGGCTTCCTTCCAAAGAATACAGTGTGGAAAGCGGAGGAAATTACATCACAGCACAGAAACCTGACAAGCATTACCTCTCGGCCAGATGATCAAGGTTAATGCCAAGAGTCCTAAGTCACATGTAGAGCACATACTCTTGATATGAAGTGATAAAAATGACATGTGACCTCTGTCATCTTTCTCCCTCCCCCAAATCCATGACCTTAGTCTGATCATGACAAGAACATCAAATAAATTCCGGGAGAGGGTGATAGTCCTAGTTGGTACTCCTCAAAGCTGTTACATTCATCAAAAACGAAGGAAGTCTGAGAACCTGTCACAGCCAACAGCAGGCTAAGTAGATATGGTACCTGAATGACTAAATGTAACATGGTATGCTGGACGGGATCCTGATACAGAAAAAAGAACTTTGGGTAAAAACTAAGGAAATCTGAATAAACTATTACAATATATTGATTTTGGTTGATTACTTGTAACATTTGTACATACTGATGTACAGTGCTTATCATAGGGATAAGTGGGGACAGTGGGTAGGAGCAGTACCAGGCGAACTCTGTACTATCTACTCAATTTTCTTGTGAATTTAAAACTGTCCTAAAAAAAAAAATAAAGTTTATCAATAATAAAAGAATGAAAAAAAAGGCATAGTTAAAAAAAAAAACACTAAGGCCAAAACAACTAAAACATTTTATAGTTCAAGTAATCCTTTGTTCTAAAAAGTATTTCCAAGATCGAGCCTGGGTGGAAACAACTCGTTGTCCAAATTCTTATAAAGAAAACAAAAGAAAACAAAACACTTCCACTGATTAGAAGGAAATCTATAGGAAATTTACTGTGATGAGGTCACAGGTTTAGAACAATAATTTCCTCTAATAGTATTTGTCAAAGTGTTGCTGTAGGTACTCATTTAATTCAATTCCACACACATTTATTGAACACCGGCTATGTGCATGGCCCTTAGTGTGGCATTGGGAGGTGGATGTAAAAGCTGAGGAAGGGCACCTGGGTGGCTCGGCTGGTTGAGCATCTGACTTGATTTTGGCTCAGGTCATGATCTCAGGGTCACGAGATTCAGCCCCCCATCAGGCTCTGTGCTGGGCATGGAGTCTGCTTAGGATCCTCTCCCTCTCCCTCCCCCTCCCACCCATGTGTTCTCTCTCTTTAAAAAAAAAAAAAAAAAAGCTGAGGAAGACACGGCTCCTGAAACTACAGAGGTGAGCACGCCGAAGAGGAGCATCAAAACATGACGCGAATACTCAAATACAAGGCAGGACCTAAGTGCGAATGCAAGACAGAGGGAGAGGTCATTGCAAGAAAAGGTGCAACACTGGAAAAATACAAAGCATCATTTGTAAGAACTGATAGGTGGGTTTGGATTGAAGCATATGTTGATGCAGTCAAGAGCCCCAGGGATGAAAAGGGTCCTCCGGCACCAGGATTTGGTGTAACAAGAGCCATGCTTCTAGGACACTAATAAGACCAGAGCTGGAAAAATGGACAGGAGGGCAGAGAGGACCACAGGCAAGGGGCGGGGGGAGCACTACAGCAGCCTGGGAGGGCAACGGGGTCAGAACCATGGCTTCCCAGTGATAACAGAAGGAAGAGAACACACACTATGTGGCTTTAGTGTCCACACTGCATGCCCTAAGACTACGCAGCTCAAGGGCTAGGCCAGCAGCAGAGGGTCCTAATGGTTAGATGTGCCTCCCCTGTACTGTTCTGAAGCAGGCGCAGGCACTTAAGGGAAGATGCTGATTCAAGAGGATGCTTCTTCAGCTTGCTTGATCCGATGCAAATCACCTTGGCGCACTTTTCCTTCCCTTCCTCCTGTTTTATAAAGCTTTTGTTTTTTTTCCTGCTTATAAAAATAGTAAATGCTCATCATAAAATTGGGGCTCTACATAAAATAAAAGCCACTCATAGTTGTATAATCCCGAGGTAATCACTTTTATAATCTTAGTCTATTTCCCTCCACCCGTTATTTTTCTATGCACGAGGCATAGGGCAACAGTGCCGTTGGTTAGTCAGGGAAATAATCTTGGTTATGTGCACGCTTATAGGTTCCACCCTATACTATAAATATGGAACCAGCACCATCCATTAAAAAAAAAGTTGTTGCTTTGAGCAGTAGGGTCTACAGTTGTTTGTCTGAATGCCTGGGCTCCATTTCTGAGAAACTCTTTTAATATATTTCATGGCAGTGAGCTGTGCTGTCATATGTATATTTAAGTCTGTGTGTGTGTGTGTGTGTGTGTGTGTGTGTATACACACACAAAATATGCCATATATATGTATGTGTGTGTTTATTTTAGATATATGGATCTAAAAATATGTGGCACAGAATGTAAAGGCTTATCTTAACAATAGAAAATAAAAATGATAAGAATATATATAAGAAGTGTTCTAACTCTGAAATACCCTATTCTGAAAAAAAAAAACAATTGTTTTATAGTGATTTTTTTAACATTGTGAAATTTCTTAGGTATACAACTATGCTGCTATAGCAGAACAGACTGCATTTATTTTATACTCACAAAAATGCATATATTTACCAAACCGGAATAAACACATAGACACCCACAAACTTGTATCCTGCCTTGTTTCTGAGTGTATCTCATACCCAATTAAGTATTTTAAATGTTCTTTAGTGGGTGGTCATTTTCTTCTAAAATTTACCAATTCTTGGGGTGCCTGGGTGGCTCAGGGGTTGGGTACCTGCCTTTGGCTTAGGTGGTGATCCCGGGATCTGGGATCAAATCCCGCATTGGGCTCCCTGCATGGAGTCTGCTTCTCCCTCTGCCTGTGTCTCTGCCTCTCTCTCTCTCTCTCTCTCTCTCATGAATAAATAAATCTTAGAATAAAATAAATAAAATAAAATAAAATAAAATTTACCAATTCTTAAAGAGCCATGTCAACTTTTGCCTCCATTCAGTGATAGCCCATTTATTATTTCTAAAGAAACAGATCCTCTGAATTGCTTTACCAGTGTCTACTCTGTCCTTTTTACAAATCATCTTGCTGAAATGATTTCTCTCACACACGGCACTGATCATGTCACGTCCCAGCCCAGGAGGCCTTCAGTGGTCCCCAACGGCCCCATGATAAAGCGCATGCTTCTTAGTCTGGTTTCACTAGACCAGGCCACCCCCCTCCCTGCCTCCATGCACCCTGTATCCCTACCAAAGCCAACCGTCTGTGCCTTTACTTCAATTCCCCCTTGCCTGAGATTCTAATATTGCCGCACACTCCCTCTATTTTGATGAGTTGTGAACATGTCTTTCTTCTGGATTGGGCTATAAACTCTATGAAGCCAGGACTTGCATTTTCAGTTCAGTGCAATTGAACATAAATCAAAGTCACTGAAGACCAATTCTATTCCAGACACCGTGCGAGGTGTTAAGAGCACGGAGATGAATGAGACACAATCTTCACCCTCAGGGATCTCACAGCCCAGAGACGGAGACAGCATGTAATAAATATCCCGATTCCAGTACGATATGAAACTGTAGGATTATGCTCCTGCAGGGGCCCCACAGGGGAAGGTACAGGCTCTCTCTGCGCAGGCTGGGCTGTACGCAGGTGATTTCCAAAGGGACAGGAGAGTGCCGGACAGCAGAAAGGAAGTGCAGCATGGCCTACCTAAGCAATTTTAGAAAGGTGGGTGTTTCCACAGCGCAGGAAGAAATGGATGTGCCCTTAGCAGCAGCAGGCTAAACACTGTCAACAGCCTTGCAAAATATGACAGGGCCTCAAAACCAATGTGATCGAACATCTCTTCCAAGGCTGCCTTTGGTCATTCTTCCAAATATTTATATTAGTCTGAAGTTTCCACGTGTAATCTTGTTTCTCTCCAACTAGCCTACACACACTTCTAGAAGGTAGAAGGCAGGACTCATGTGTGTACTCGCCGAATGTCTCAAAGCCCTCGGTATGGTATGGAACACAGAGTGGAAGTTTTATCAGTATTTTAAATTCATTATCCACTCTCATCCTGGTAGTTGTATGCTTGGTGGCTTATAGGGAATGTAAAACATCTGTTAGAAAAATTAACCAATGCTGAGTCAAGATAAAAACTGAAAGGACCAGCATATTTTGCATAAATGTTTTGGATTAGTGATTTTGCCTCTAGAACAATTTTATTTGCTGTTAAAAAAGCAATTTAATGCAATTTGTTTCAAATGTCATATTTTAGCATATTTATGGTTGTCAATAACTGTGTAATCAACAGCGGAACAACAAGTATAAATTTTCAGCTATGATAATTGGATTTGCCTCTCAGAATTGCTCGTATATAAAGACTGTTAATCAATGGATGACATGCTCTGCAGCCTGGCCAGCCCTCTCTCTCCAATCCCTGCTGGACAGGACCGTAATCTGTGACCCGAAATGGCATCTTCTCTATGGGGAGTGAGTGCAGTGTGATGACCAAGACTAGTAGCTGAGCCAAAGAAATGGAGGTGAATGGAGAGCAAAGTTGGTATAGTCAGTGTCCCACTCTGTCGAATTTACAGCAAATCAGAGCAACAGCAATTGTGTGTTTATTTGGGGGAGGAAGCAAGAAATGTATGTGAGTGTGATTGTCTGAATCATCTACCTGCTTTAAACTGGAGAAGGAATAGGGCAGAGGAATGCTCTCATGGGACCCTGTCCAATGAGAAAAATAAAAAAAATGAGCCTCCCCCTTCACTAAACAAAGAAAAGTAGTAAAGGCTGAAATATAATATTAGTAAGCAATAAGGGAAATGTAGGTAGGCATAAATGTAGGTATAAACAGCCAAAAGAAGACTGCAAAGAGGTGGATAGAACGTAGTGCGGCAGGTCACAGGCCACAGAGAAAAGGATCGCACGAGGGAGACAGTGAAGAAGAAGAAAATTGTAACAGGGATATGTTAAAATCAAACCCTCAGAAGGTTCTCTGCAGGATGATCTGACTCCTGAGTCCTCTGCTGGGATGCTAACCCACGCTGCCACGTGCATTCCTCCTTATGCAGTAGTGGTGCTGATGATGGAATATGTCTCATGCTGTTAATTTTAACTCCTAAATGTCATTGCCCATAATCCCACTCTTTCAGTTCTAGGGGGACAGGCAAGTGCCAACAGGCTGGCTGTCAATATCATCTTCCCCGGAGATGACAAGAACCAAGAAAGTGTCACCGAAGGGAGAGCCAATCCAACCAGAGTACCTGGATAAAGCATATGCAGGCCGCATCGCTGTGTACTGCAGGGGATGGTGTCTGTGGACGGGGGTAACCACAGGACTACGCTCTAATAAAAACTCAAAGCCTGGGTGGCTCAGTCTGCCTTCAGCTCAGGTCATGATCTTGGGGTCCTGGGATCGAGCCCCGTGTAGGGCTCTCTGCTCAGCAAGGAGTCTGCTTTACCCTCTCTCTCTCCTTCTTTGCCCTCTCTCCCCCTCTCTTATAAATAAATAAAACCTTTAAAAACAAAACAAAAAACCAAACTCAAGTCCCCAAAGTCAGTTGGTCCTGCCAGAGACCCATACACGATCCTAGGTTTAATTCGTATTTCTTGAATATTTAATTCTTCATATTTCAGCTTCCACTTTGGAGGCCTCGCCCTCCCCGGCTGACATGTGAAAAGCAGCCCCCCTTACATGAGTCTGGGTATGTCACTGACAGCCACGGTCCCATCGTGGGTCTCGCTCTCGCCATCCTCCTCCTCCTCATCACTGCTTTCTGACTCCTCACTAGAGGAGGAGTAATCAGTCACCTTCTTCAGCGGGCGGTTTGTTTCTTCAATCCGGAGTTCTCTTAATTCTTTGGCTAATGCCGTCAGATCCTACAAAAGAAAAGGTTGTTGGGCATGTGTGAATTGTAGAGACGGAGACGACCAAAGTCACATCTCTCATCAAGTCAGTGCTCCCGCTTAAGCGACAAGAAAAGAAAGCTCTATATAGAACTGTTACAAACATAGTTGCTGCATGGAACTAAGAAAACGATGTTTGTAGCGCAGAGAAACTAGAAAAGAAAGATGAAATAAATTTACACTTTGTTCAAAACCAATGGCTAGACTGCGACGGTTCAGTTCTGAGTACACATGCGTATATATGTGTATGAGCGCTGTGTGTGTACACATATATACCGACATCGGGGTCTCATTTTATTTTGGGAAGGTGAAGTTGGTCACCCTCAGAGTTAAGGGGGAAACGCATGGGATTAGCAATTGCTCCCCAGTATTATGGGACTCCTGCCCAAGCCATGGTCATGGCCTTTCCCCTCTTTGATTGCTACTGTACCAAAATCTAGCATCAGTCACAGAACAGAGCAATTCCCAAGGTTCCAGCTACTACAATGACTCATTTGGTGTGTCATCATTCCCTGGAGAGCAGAGGCACGGCATCAAAGGATGGCCCACCCCAAAGCCCAGTGCCACTGACATTTAGAGCCACAGAGCTGAGTTAATCAAGAGGAATAACAACAACAACAACAAAAAGAGAAAAGAGAAAAGGAAAAAAAAAAAAAAAAAAGAATTCTCTTCCAGCACGATAGGTGTTTCATTTTCTTTTGTTTAAAATTACAGTCACCTGGCAAAAACCCTCGTAAGGAGTATGGAAACGAATGTGCAAACACCAAAAGGAAGAGATCGTTTTTCAGCTTTCCATGAGTATGATGCGATCTTTAGCCTTATGGAGGTGATGATGTGGTATTTAGTCACGAGGCACACGGCAGGCAGTGTGTGGATCTCTGACTACCTTTTGTTTCGCATGCTTTCAGAGCAATGCAGAGGGAAGCCGTTCTGCAGAAGCATGGCCACTCTAATTTGCATGGGTTCAACTGCCCCTGGCACATGGCATGCAAATGAGGAAAAAGCAATTTGACATCATTCTTACCATTTCTCCCTATATTAGTGACCCATGTGGGAATCAGAGCATTCAGTGAGAGACAGGGCATTAGGGAGAAAGAAACTCATTGAAAGATACTAAAGCCCACAGTTTTCTTATGGCCATATTCTCTCTTTATTTCAGTTCAGAAATGTTATTTGTCCAATTCGCCTGATACAAGATTAGAGCAACGTATGTGATCAAAGTGACATCTCATAATCTAGCCGAATTGGCTAGAAGAAACACTGGGATAAATGTGCATAGTTAAATTAGAAATAGAATTTATCTGGGGGAGGTAACAAATCGTCATGCTTCTTTATCGTCACCTCTAGGTCAGGCATTTGCTAGGCTGGCTAAGACTAGGAGAGGAAACGTTTCGGGTGTTTCATTTGGTCTGGCAATTCAGGAAGCTCAAGGAGGGAAGTGAAGGAGTCATCTCTCCGAATTTCATAGTAAAATCAAAGGAAAGCGATCGTGGCTTTTAAATTTGGTCTGAAGGCACCTGAATGGCAGCATTTGTAAAAGGGAAGCTTTTGAAAATTCAAATTGTGCATTTTCCACCCAAACATGCTTGCTTGGCTTTTTACACACATGCACACACGCGTGGCCTCGCTATCAGTGGATATATTTACCCCATCTGTGAAAATGGAAATAGGATCGTATTAAAAACACTCAAAGGTGTTTAAGTAGAATGTATACCGTTGAGGAAGAAAATTACCACATAAAATTTATGCAAATTTATTTCTTGTTTCTTTGGTAATGGGCCAAAATAGGAAAAGCCAATATTCAGATTTCAGCTTTATACTCCTTATTTCCTCTGGACATTGGTAATGTTTATCTTTATCAAATTGAGAGGACAGTGAAGAATATGCAATATTGCAATATGCAATATGTGGGAAACAGTTTAGATATTTGTTAAAGCTACGAATAGAAAAGGATACTATAATCATCGAAACCAGTAAAATAATGACAGATAAATTTATTTTGCATTTTGTTTTCTATATGTTAGGAGCATGTTAAGTCTCACCAAAGAATGTAAAGCATTTAAAAGGTTACTTATCATTTAAAAACACATTTTATTATAATTTAAAGAGAGAATATGGTTTAAAATAATTTATTTCTAATGGCAATAATTCTGAGTAAAATATAATATTATTAGTTGTGATTTATTTAAATTTATAATACATTTTCCCCGTGGGTTCTTTTTCCTTATCTCTGACATTTCAAAACAAGACAAAAGAGATTTGAAAAAAAAAAAAAATCAAAACGATTTAGAAATATTTAGTTGGTTCAAAGCCTGTTCATTTAAAGAAAGTCTCATTCATGAAAATGTCCTAATTTTTTCTAAACACCGGACCCAGGAAAAGTTTAACGTTCTGACCTGTTTTATAAATCCCACTTTTAATTAGAACTTTTATTTGTTTCTACATTATTAAAAAGCTCTCTTTCTTGAAACACTGAAAATAACTGCAAATTCCTTTTAAGTTTACTTGGTAACGGCTTGGTCGGTGAGACATATATGAGACTCCCAAAGTAACAATAATGAGTAACTCAAAGGTAATACCCCAGTCAAAGAAAATTAATCTTCCATTGCCAATAGCTGAGGTTTTGTTCCTTATCCATCCACTCTGGAAGAATTTACAATAGCAAAGTTATAGAAAACAGACATGAACTAAAATTGACACCATCAGGTTCAGATCCATTTTCATACATTTTATTTTCTGACAATACCAATTTTCTCCATATAATGAGTTTTTGTGGTAATTTATTGCTTGGCTGTCTCAAGCCTGGAGCTAAAAAGTATTAAAAAAATGAAGAAAAAAGTGCTATTTAGCATGAAAATATTTGAGAAACATATAACTAAAAAAAAAGAAATACAGCAAAATGGTAAGATTTTTTGACTATGGAGTAAATGTGAAGACAGGAGGCTCTTATCCAAAGGCTTCTCTTGCTGTAACACTTTTTAGAATTAACTTGACATATTTTTTTTCATTAAAAAGACTCTTATTTGATCTGACAATTATGCACACTTTACCTTAAAAAGGTGCTCTTTTAGGTCTCTTTTTAGAAACAACGCGGTTTATTCAGATTTTAGTTAAATTTTTTGGAACTGTTAAAATAATGGTTAAAAATCTTTAAGCTGCTCTTTTGTCTACACATGAAAATAATTTAGTTCCTTTTTAGGAAATCTTATGAAATGTCATTGGGGAAGTTCCTTAACCTCAGTACCCTCATCTGGGGAAAAAAAGGTTTTAGACCACTAGCTGTTGTTCAAGGTCTGCCCAATCTATGGGTGTGCTCTGGAATCTCTCAGATTCTTACACAGTAACAAAAAAATAGCGCTAAAGCCAGTGTTTGCTTATGTACCTAATCCTCACGTCGTATGTTTAATTGTGCTAAAGGAAAAAGAATATTTATTTTCAACGATTATATTAAATAACCACAGACAATCGCACAATCTCCTATTTCACTAGAAAGGAATGCTAAATTAATGGACACTACCTCAGATCGATTTTCATGAAAAATCAAACCATTAGATGAACAATAACAAGCAACACGTTTTCAGAATCTTAAGGCTTTTCCTTTCAATCCTGGGTTATCTAAATGGCAAATCAGTTACCATAGAAGGAAGCCATATCAAAAGCTATGAATGAAGGTGGGAGAAAGGTTTATTGGACTCGTTTTCTCACCTGTGGCACTACTGACATATGGGGCCAGATCATTCTCTGCTAGGGGTTGCCCTCCTCTGCACGGGAGGCTGTTGAGCAGCATCTCTCTGTTCTACCCACAAGACACCAGTTAGCCCTGCCTCCTGCCCTCGAGTCGTGACAACCAAAACTGTCCCCAGACTTTGCCAAATATCTCCCAAGGGGATGAGGGGATAGGAGGGAAAAGGAGAAGGGGAATCGTCCCTGGTTGAGAACTACTGAGTTAGGTCGAACCAAGTAATCCTCTATTTTTAGTGGCCTAGATCTGTGATCTCAGAATCACCTGGAGGGCTTGTTTCTACCACACAGCGTCCAGAGATTCTGGGGGTGCAGCTTATATCCCCTCCACAATGTGTACTTCGGTTGCCCCCTCTCATCTCTGTCCAGTGTATGAGAGTAAAGCAAAATAAATAAAGCAGTTTTTAAAAGCCTAAGGCATCCTGGGCTAACCAGATGAAATCCATTCCCCTTACGACTGCCACCTTTGAGCTAATTTCTGCACTCATGAGCTTTCCCTTGAGTTACGCACGCACGTAACCATTTTACTGGCAGTCATGGCACCAGAATATCGTTCTCTTTCTTCGACTATTTGGGAGAAAACTGAAACAAGTTGTGAGAGTTGCTGTCCTTCTGACTATTATGAGGGGAAGGGCCAGACTGTGGCACAGAGCAGTGAAGAGCACCCTCTGTTTCACTTTCTATAAATGCTGCCTACACGTTGTAGACGTGTAGAGTCTTTTTTTTTTTTTTTCCCAAACGAACAGCAATCCTTTACCTAAGAAATAATGTTCTAAATCACTCTGAATGGGAAGGCGGTCCTAATTCTGAAAAAGGGGGCTCTTTTTTGGTAAAGATCAGATGCATAGAAACCTGCTTCTTCCACCTGCCAAAATGGTTCCATGTCTCAGGCCCAAGCCTTAGCATGAGGACAGCCTCTTGGCTTTCTGCAGTACCTTACACTTCATAAAATGCTCTTGCATACGTGATCTTGAGTGATCCTAATCAATCTCGTAATCGAGGCAGAGCAGGTGTCTTTATCCCCATGTTACATATGAAGAGACTGGCCCAAGGACATTATGAGACTGGTCCTGGCCAGTTATTTTTTAGGGGGAGCTAGACTTTGAGTCTGTTGACTCCAAAGCCAATGCTTTTTCCATATCATTTCACAAAAAATGGTGCTCAGCAGAGCTACAGCCGTAAAGCCATAATAATAGTCTTCAGATTCCATGCAGTTAGGACTCTTTGCAAGGCCTGTCTCTTAAGAAACAAAACAAAACAAAACAAAACACAAATCTACTATGCTGTGTTCATGCAGGTCTGACAAACAGCAGTAAGGCAGTCATCCTTCTTAGCAAGCTACCTAAGATTGACAAAGCCATATATTTTTCTAATGGAAAAATGTCTCCACAGATAAGGAAATAAAGTCACTTAACTCGCCAGGATTCATTAACTAAAGTTGATGTTGCTGCTGCTGCTGTAGTTAATGTCCCACAAAATTAATCTAACAATACCCAGTAACTCCTTGTTCACAAATCACACACTATAAATTTGGAGTGCTTTAGAATGATGTCTCTTTTCTTTGTTAGTAAAACTGCCACCCCCTCGCAAAGCTGGTGAGTCCAGGTGAAGGGCTGGGCTTTGCTATTGGAAGACGCTGGAATGAGAAATCCCCAATAACAAAGCACTAATGCTTATCTTTAGCCAGACTCGAACGTTGGAGAAGTGACATTTTGGCTCAGGAGGAAGGTCTCTGGAGCTTACATGGGTGTCTGAGGGCCTCAGGCTGGCTGCAGTTGAAGGGGCTCGCCTTCCAGCAGACCACTCCAGAGGACTAAACTTTAAATCTGTGATCCAACAGGCCGCCTCTCTGAATGTCAACACCCGGAAATCAGCTTTATATTTACATCTCATGACAGCATGACCAAGAAAAGGTAATACTAACCTCATCTATCGCTTTCTTATAGCTCTGAGATAGGAGGAACCCAATCCAGAAGAATCCACAGGAGAGGGAAAACCCAGAAGAAAGGCAGCAGGTTAGACACAAAATGGGCATTGTTAGTACACAACTGATAAATGCAAAAGAGTGGAGAGAACCTCAACCCTGGGTGGGTGGGGGGGCGCAAATCCCCGTCGTTACTACTCTTACTGTGCCTCCCGACTTCAACATGTACAGGGCAGAGTAAACCAAAAAAGTCTTCACATTCATTTCATAGAAAAGGTTCTCAGAAATTTCAAATAAAGTAAGTGGATAGTAACTCATCCCAAATTAATTTCCAACTTTCACATGTCAGCCGCTATGCTCTTATTTCTTTTGCTAAAGCTAATGGGGTCTGTTATGTCTCAGCAAATGAAGCTAGATTTCAAGTTGTCAGGCCCCTTGTCAAACCATGCTTATCACATTTTGGTCTGGAAAAATATAGTCCTGAAGGCATGAGAAACAGCAAAAATTACATTAATTCATATGGAAAATAATACGGGGAGAGGGTGGAGTAGACAAGAGAAACCCACAGAAAGTGCCCACATCTCCTTAACTGCCAGCTTTCACATCTTTTTGCCAAAGCTGCCGAGAAGAAATTATGTAATGCTATGAGTTATTTCTCCCCCTTTTTTAATCTCTAAAGTAGTGCTAATGATCAGCAAAATGCCTAAAGGCAGATAGGCAATCCAAAATCTGTTCAGTTCTTTCTGGATGGCTTCCTTCTGGATGCTTCTAGCATCCATTCTTCTTAATCTCAGTAAGTTTTGTC
The DNA here is from genome assembly GCF_905146905.1 of Nyctereutes procyonoides. NCBI lineage: Eukaryota > Metazoa > Chordata > Mammalia > Carnivora > Canidae > Nyctereutes > Nyctereutes procyonoides. The sequence continues at coordinate 66,588,193 of NW_026575142.1, forward strand.
TCAGAGTCATGAGTGTATCCCCAACTACTTTATCCTATGGTTTCTCTGGTAACTTAAAAGAGTTCAAAAGCACTCACAGCTGGTCGACTAGGTCGGGTAATATCCCTGGATTCTTCTGGCTTCACCTTGGAAGGCTCGTGGGGGAGCACAGGTGATCCTTCCGACTTACTGTTAGCTAGATAGAAAAACAGGGGCCAAGAAAAATAATGACCATCACAAAGTGTTGACTCAAGTTCTGGAGTTCTGTGGTGAGTCATCCTTCAGGATTACTCAGGGAATACGTCATTCACTTGGGCAAATCCTCAGACGCATCTGTGAACAAATTGTTAATATTCGGGCAAACACATTTAGGCCTGTAACCTGGAAGTCACTATTAATAATAAGAAAAATTGGCAAGCACCACTACCACCGCCATTTACTGAGTGCTAAATGCGCATCACGCTTAATGCTAAATGCCTTCCAGGTCAACTGTCTCATCGGATTCTTGATCCAACCCAATGTGCGGCACCCTTTGCCCATTTTACAGTTCAATATAGACTTAGATGGCATACTAGCCTAGGGCTATGCTGGAATTGTGGGCAGAGTTGGGATTCTGTTTTATCCGAGCCCACTTCTAGGTTATTACACTAAACCAACTTCTGTGTTAACATTCTTTGCTCGGCTGCTTCTTTGACCACTTACCCATCAGGGTAGGTTATTCTGAAGGGATAGAAATCTATTTCATTTGATGGAATGGTTTTCAAACAGGAGGCAGGGGTTGTCTGGGCCCTTTAAGGAAGAAAGAATAAAGTGGGAACAGGAAGGAGAGTGTCGGTGACAAAAGGGAAGATTCCCAGAGTAGAGGTACAGAGCAAGGGTGGGGGAGGGCTCCCCAACAGCTACAGAGTAAAGAGCATCTCTCCGATTTACTGATGGTAGACAAAATCAACCTGGCACAGGAGAGATTCTTTTGTTTTAAACTGGACTTTCCTGGGCACAAACACACCAGGGATACAGCAGTGTTTTTAACCCAGAAGACCTAGAGGCCAAAGGAGAGAAGATATGAAGTAAACCCAAACCAGATCAGAGAATTAAAATGATATGCCTAACTGTAGTTTTCTTTAGTTTGCTCTAAGGATATTATGTTGCTTATAAAGAAAAAAAAAGTGGGTGAGTTTTCTAAATTAAGCAAATTTATATTTGAATTAAAGCAGCAAAAGCACACATAGCTATGGGCTGGGCCACACCAATGTCTGAAGAATGCATATGGGGGCAGCCACATCCCAGTCCAGCGACATGAGCACCACATGTCAGGTTTCAGCCTTTTCAAAACAGACATACAGTGATTTTACTTATTTAAAACCTTCGGAAGATATTAGGGGCCCGACTGTGTCTAATGAAAGAAAAAAAAATAAAGTACTGGTGTTTTTTTCTCAGGCAGAGAAATTTGTTGATATCTATCAAATTACACTTTGCAAAGTTCTAGTGTTTATTGCTTGGAAGCAAAATTATCTTTCTGAAGGAGGTTGTTCAGAAAGAGTCCGTTTTGTCGCGAGAAACAATGTGTTGTCGTGTGTAATTAGCTGGACACGCTGCTGCCTTTCACAAGCTTCTTCATTAATGAAAACTGAACAGTGATGGGAGACTTGAATAAATGGTCAGAGAGGCTCATTTTTTATTCCTCTTTAGTAGGAATAACCCGAAGAGTCAAATAATACACTTTTTAAGTCAAAGAGTTTACTTCTTCTCTAAAGCGTATATGTGTTCTCCATTAACCTTTGCCAAATTCCACTTTGAGAGATTCCCAAGTATCATGAGCAATACTCAGAATCCCGAAAAGGGACGATGGGCGTATCGGGGAGGGGGTACTAGGGGGTATCTGAACCTTGAAACAGGCAACAAGGGGCAATGGGAATTCAGGTGACTCACAAGTGATTATATTTTCAAATAGGGCCAATAATCTTCCTGGAAGACAATGTCATCGGCAAAGAGAAAAGATTTAGTCCAAACTGTGGTGTCACACATGCAACTGGGGCTGGTGGTCCTCTCGTCTACGGAGACCGAGGCTGCGGGCAGAGAGGACTGTGCAGCTTCGCACCGTGGGGGCCACAGAGGTCAGGGAGTCAGCGGAGCCCGTGGCCACGGCTCTCGGCCCCAGGCAGTGCTGTCCGGGGAAAGCTTACCTCGAACTCTGGTCCGTTCGCTGGACCCTGCTTGCGATCCAGGCTGGGAGCCCCCTTGGGAGCTGGGCTGGGAGCTGGGAGTGCTGGAGCTAGAGGAACTGCCGCTGCTGGTCCTCTGCAAGGGGCTCTCCAAGACGGGCTCCGTTCTCCGGAGGTCAGGGTTGCTGTACGGAAGGCAGAGCACGGTGACTACACCCCCAGACCTTGCCATCCACAGACACAAGCACAGTCCAGTCCCGCCCCCATGCAGAGGAGCAACGATGGCCCTTGTGCCACCACGCACTGGAAGGGTCCACGGAAATGCCAGTCCTGAGGGTCTCCGTGGAGCGCCCAGCCTGATACTGCCAGGCGGGTCCTGGGTCATCACGCTAAGGTGTGGGCTCTGAAATGGTGTTCTCCTTGGGAGGCTTTCTCTTAAACCCTTATTCTCATGTTCATCATAAAAAAAAATCTTGAAAAATATTAAAAGATTAAAAAAAGAGAGAAAGCCACACATGCAGTCTCTGGCCCAGGAGACAGCCAACTATGTTTTGTTATTTGGTATAGTATCTTCTAGAATTCTTTCTTCTGCATACACAGGAGCATGCTGTATGTTCAGTTTTGCAGCTTGCTTTTTGCCCTTCGGACGGCATCGTGAGCAGCTTCTTCTGCTTACCAAACAGTAACGGCTGCAGAGCAGGCCAGTGTATGGATGAGTTAGTTTAACCGTTCCTCGACGGTTGGGTATTAAGGTGCCTCTACTACACTGGCCTGACGCATAAGGCTGAGACGGGTACCTCCAGGCATACAAGTACTCAATCACATCTCCTTCCTGGAACTGGAATTCCTGGGTGGAAGGACGTGAACTGGCAGGTGTGCACCACATAGGTCTGTATGTGAGTGTGCAATGACGGTATCACCGGTTTTCGCCGAAGCGTATGAAACGGTCCATCTTACTGAATCCTTAGCCATACTTTATTATGAGCAGTTCATTGATTTGTAAAAAAGAAAAAAAAGTGCCCTGTTTTAAAACATTACTATTGAAGGAGAGTAATTTTTATTCACCTTTATTTACCATTTGTAACTCCTCTGTGAATTACTTATCATGGTCTTTGCTTATGTAGTTAGTGGTGTATTTGCATTTTTAAATTTATTTCAGGAAGCCTTTATATACTTTGGCTCTTATCAAAGGGAGGGATGTTTTATTTTATTTTTTAAGATTTTATTTTATTTATTCATGACAGACACACACACACACACACACACACAGAGAGAGAGAGAGAGAGAGAGAGAGAGGCAGAGACACAGGCAGAGGGAGTAGCAGGCTCCATGCAGGGAGCCCGACGTGGGACTCGATCCCGGGTCTCCAGGATCAGGCCCTGGGCTGAAGGCAGGTGCTAAACCGCTGAGCTACCCGGGCTGCCCAAGGGAGGGATGTTTTAAAATAATTATTATTAAGCACTAATTTAAGAACAAATGCTAGGAGTCACCACTTGTTATAAAATCTTACTGTATTATTCACTTTCATACCTCAAGTGCCCCCCAAATAGTGGTATTTACTAGCTCACTCAGTTGGTTATACCAAGCACTGGCTCAGGCATTTGAGATATGATAATAAACATGACACACGCCCTTGTCATCTGCCGCTTGGCCAGACACAGCCAAACTCGCCCATGCTCTGCCCGCAGTGAGCACCGGCCAACAGAGGGGCATGGAACAGGGCCACCTAGGCCACTTCTGATCATATACCTGCTCTCCACTTGCCAGGGGGCGTGACATCGGGCCCCTCCACGTTCCCGATGTCTTCAGTTCTCCAAACAGAATTGCATGTCTTTGCTAAACAGAGTCACCGTAGTGTGACCATGGACTCTGACTGTAATGCAGTTAAGTCGTGTTAAAATGTAATTTTATGCCTTCCTTTCCCTCCACTCATTTCAAGAATGTCAAGTGCACTCTGACCTGTGTTGGGTACCCCATGTTTCATGTATAAAAATGAAAATAATACGGTCTCTTCCCTCGAGACAATAGCATTTTAGTGTACTAAAAATCTGGCCACAGAATGGCATCATTGATTTCTTTTAGAAAACACAAGACCCCCGCTTTTTGGTGATGTATCTGCCAAAAATATTTCATTGACCTACAAACATTTTAAAATATTGGGTTATCGGAAGACATGGCTAGTGGCCCTGGAAAACATATGTAAAAATAAATATGTCTTCATAACCTATTAGCTTTGATCATATAAATATAGGATTTATGACATATTTATCCTTTTAAGTTTTTATTGGTAAAGGAGTTGCTAAGTCAACCCAGCAGTATGATCAACTGCAGCAGAACTGATGATCAAACTTAAGGAAAATGTTTAAGATTCTCAATATTTTTACAGAACTCCTTTGTGCAGTAATTACTTTTTGAAAACTGCCAGCACTTAACTGGTTTAAATAGATTTGGATCCATACTGGAAGTGGCCCTGATTTGGAGACTACCTAAAATGAAAAATGTATAATACTTATGCCACAGCCTACTTTCGAATTCTCCTTAAGAAAACAATCTTATCTCCTTTTATTTCCAAAAATAAATTCTTTCCCATGGTCCTCTTTTATTAAATAGTGGTGGACAGGAATTATTTAGATATAATTAATAAAGCCCCCCAAACACTTTTTCTAAAAAGTCTATTGCTAACCAACTGTATTGCAGATTGAAGGTGACAGGCAAGTGAAGGCTTCTTGATAATTGCTTTCACTTTGTAGACTGGTAATGTAGTGTTTTTGTGTGTATATATATATATATATATATATATATATATATATATAAAATATTACATGAATTTTAATATGTATATATATTAAAAAAAACAGCTATTAAGAGAAGGGTGACTGTGAGCTCTGAGATTTTTTTCCTCCTGTGGCTGTGGTGTGGCAGTGGGACCCAGCTGTTTGCTTGAACACAGCACTCCTTTGATCACTTAACCAACACCTTTCTATGAAGCACCTACTTTGTGAGTCTCGTTGGACCCGTATGAGGGATGGAGGAGAGCACAGGACACAGGCGCAAGGTGCAACATAATTCTCGAGATGGGAAATGTGCAGCGGAGATAACAGTGGATAAGGCCCATCTCTCTAGGCTGCGTGTGAAGGAACCTGTAAGTGATGTTGGAGTTTGGGGAACGATGGATGCAGCCTGGGGTGGTGGTGTCAAGATGGAGACAGGACTTGACTGGGCCTTGGGGGGTGAGCAGGAAGTCTGGGGGAAGCTGAGCTAGGACACCGGCCTGCTGGAGTACGGCGTCTGCATCCGCTTACCCTGGAAAGGTGGCTCAGCAGAAGGAACGGATGGCTTGGGGAGCGGTCCTGCGGGGCTGGGGGAGCTCATAGGCCTCCCGGTGCAGACTGAGCGGGTGGGGGGAGGCCACCTACCTACAATGAGGCCTGGGCCAGGGCTGCCAGGGAGGGGCATGGAATTGGCAGGACCAGCTGGGATGTGCAGGCCTCTCTGATGGGACTCAGAGCCTCTCTGGGTGTGAAGTTAATTGGCTCCCACGGGCATTAAACCCCTGACCTGGGCTTCCTTAGGGCTTCCTCCTCACCGGAGCTAACCAGCGTGGGTGCTGACCTTAGGAGGCTGCTGTTTTTGCGGCTGGAGACTAAAAGAAGTGTTTAGTTTCTATATAACCACATACAGAAATTGGGAAAACTTTAAAATGCTTTTTCTACCTCATTTTTTTGGGGCAGGGGGGGGAGTAGAAGTATTTTGAGAAACTGTTACACCACTCGTATTTCTCTTTTCCTTATTATGTAGTAATATGGTCTGGCTGTGGGGCCAAGGGGTCTGACATGAATGCCTTTAGAGGGAATTTCAGAAGAATTCTATGAAATAACAGATTTCCTTTGTTCACATCTTAACTGAAACTACTCAGATCCAAATGTGTAACAACTTGAAAACATTCACATATATTTCTTTAAGTGCCAACTTTTAGTTCATACATTTGCCATCCCACAGACAATGCTATAAAACACACAGTAAAGTGAAAATGTGGCAATTATTCCATTTATCCGACTCATATAAAAAGTCGAAACAGAAAATTAGGATTACAAAGTGATTTCTTGGCCCAAATACTTGGGCCAAGTCTATAATTAACTGGCTGACAGCCAAAATTCACTTTACTTTGTTCTTTGATGACACAGCCAGTGAGAACAAATGAGGCATGGGAAGATAGGTTTGGGACGGGACAGAGAATTATTTTTTGAAATTAAGCATTTAGTCATTGGGTTTTGACCAGGTGTTTCTGGCTTAATTTAAATCTCTTCATATTCTAAATGTGCTTGTTTGATCAAATTTTAATTTGCTTTAGAGGAACACAAGAATCAAAGTTAAATATTGAAGTTACCTGGGAATTTTTTAAGACAGTGTTTTAAAAAAAGAACAAATCAAATCTTGATCTAGACTCAGCTGGTCACCTTGACAACATAAGGCACCCAGGAGTCCATGCAGCAGGTAAGAAAGAACTGCAGGCTGACGCGTGCCTGTGTGAGAAGGAAGAGGGGAACAGGCAGGCGGGGGGGTGGTGGTGGTGGTGGTGGCGGTGGTGGTGGTGGCGGCGGCACGGTGACTGGGTTGTCACGCAGACTTTGGCCATGTAGGATGGGAACTGTCAAATGCACATAATGACGTTAGCACCAGCTTGGGTAGGAAAGTCTGGGGCCTATAAATAGATCCCATGGGACAACTATTTTTGTTTTATTTATTTTTTTAAAGATTTTATTTACTTATTTGGCAGAGAGAGAGAGAGAAAGAAAGGGAGAGAGATCAAAGCGGGGGGGGGGGGAGTGGTGGGGAGACAGAGAAGCAGGCTTCCTGGTGAGCAGAGAGCCCGACTTGGGGCTCGATCCCAGGACCCTGAGGTCATGACCTGAGCCGAAGGCAGACGCTTCACCGACTGAGCCACCCAGGCGCCCTGATACACGTCTAGTTTAAAACATATTCCTATAGGGCTCTTTTCGATTTGGTGTCGTGTGTGTAGACAGGAGAAGAGTGACATACTTGGACGTTTTTTTCTGGGAGAAGGAAGGCTTTTGAAAATAGTAAAGCTCCGATGTTTTCCTCACGTTATGGGTACATGCTTGCATACTCTCACTTTAACTCACCTCAAGAATCTTCCATTCAGGGTGCCAAGTAGTTTACTGATTTAAACATACTGTTTCCTATATTCTTAGAAATTATCACACATTCTGCAGTCACTGGGGAACATACACCATCTTGCACCTAGTACCTGGACGTCATTAGTACCTGAATTCAGGAGGCAAAAACTGAGCTTTTTAACCATTAGCCTCTGTTTTCTATTCTTTCTTTCTTCTACTGACTTTGCACAAAAGTGGCTTATTTCCCACTCATATCACAATATACACAGATAGAACTGCTCTCCTTGGTGGTTCTTCTCCAAGCAGGGACTTGGGGTTCCTCCTGGGTTCAGACACTGTTGCCTTAAACTTGTCGTCCCTAAGTCTGCCACAGAAGGAGAAGACAGAGCCTCTGCCTTCTTTTGCTTTCTTCAGACAAGCCAATTCACAGATTTACCCCAAAGCAAAATAAGAAAGCAAGGCAAGTAACAGAGTTTTGCCCCTAATAATGCCCATAGCCCCAAAGAGTAGCAGGTAATGGTTTATCCTCTGACCCATGGGCCCTAGACTCAGGTGGTCTTGGTTGACTCACTGGCTCCCAAGGTCCCATGTGGCCCTTTGAATAGGGGGGGCCCATGCCTCTCTACTGGGGACCCAGGAGGTCCCCAATATACATTTGCTGAATTTAGCAAATGAAAAAAAATAATAACAAAACATCCTGATTTTCTTATTTTATTAACATGTGTGGTTTTTCTTGGGATCCATTTTTTACTTTGCCAATTTCCCACTCTACCCTGAGGATCATTTTCAAGCAAGAGGGCTGGAGGATAAAAAGGAATATTGACCAACTATAAGAAATATAGCTTATAAACATTGTAAATTATTGATTACTTAAAACAACCCCTTTTTATGGCTTTATGAATGGGCAATTGCCTGAAAAATGGTACAAAAAGAACTATGAGGACTTCATTAAGACCAGTGTAAAACAGGAGAGTCTGCTTTACAGTAATGCCCCCGGCCAGTCACATCTCCCATTGTCCATGCCCCCGTGTGTCTCCTTTACCCACTGATTCAGGGCTTGGCCATGTGATTGTGGTTGCCAATGGGACATCAGCAAAGGTGAAACAAGCGAGGGCTGGAAAAGTATTTGTGTACTGGGGCTTCTGGGGCTTTCCCCGCCAGGAGGCTGTCCTGAGATGGCCAAACAATGAAGAAGACCAGGATGAGAGAGCACATGAAGGTACAGCTGACCCATCAGCTCAGTGCAGCCACATGGGGAAGCCCAAATGAGACCGTCAGAAAAACCTATTAGCCAACACACAGAATCGTAAGAAATTGGAAATCGTTGCTATTTCAGACCACTTAGTTTTTGGGTGTTTTATTATGAAGCAATCATGAGCTAAAAATTACATCTATCACAGTAGATAAGCCAAATCCTGAAACTTAAAAAAATGCAATCCAATCTAGAGTTGCAAAGTCTGATTCACATCTTAAGTGCTGGTCACTTGGAGATGGGGAACAGCAAGAAGCAGCGTTCAGTAGGATTACTGCACGCGGCAGGGATGGGAGGCTCCAGGGCCCTCCCCGACAATCCCTCTGACTTTCACTGTAGGTAAATAATTATTACCCCTTAGCTCCCTCCTTCCCTTCTCTGTAAGCAGAGAAATGTTAGCTGTCTCACAAAGTCCGCATTCTTTGGACTAAGAACAAACTTAAGTGGTTCTGAGGGGGAAAAGCTCATGTTTTACAAGCCAATGACCATCAAAAGCCAACTATCTTGGACCTAACGTCATTAAAATAACACTTCGGCGGGAACAAAGAGCTGCTTTTTATTTCATTATAAAATGATAGTGCGCTTTCTTTCTGGTGATAGGAGGGAAAAAGGCTTAGAGTTGAAATGAGGCTTGATTTACAGCAGCTAAAATTCTAAGCAACTGATCTGATGAATGGAGCCCTGGGGCCCAGGTCCAGAGGAATAAGAAGCACCGATAATCGGGGGCTCCCCGCTGCTTGAAGAGGGGGATCTGACAAAGTTCACCCCGGCAATCCCAGGGCTGCTGTTCCTCTCGCTCTGGTCACAGCACACTCTGGACTTTCTCAGCGCTGCTTAGCAACACCTGCTCGGGGTGAGGCTGACAAGTCCCTGGGAAAAAATGGCTCATGCGGAGCCTCCTGCCAGTGGCAATCCCACCCAGAACGGGCGAACTTCTTTGCCCTAAAGGGATTAATGTTCTTATTCTTAGTACAGTTCCATCTTATTTATTGTGGACTGGCCTCTTCCTAAAGCTCTTCACGTGAAGAGGAAAATTAAAGCCACACTATATCAAAATTCCATATATTAGAGGCAGGCACAGATAATCCTCTCCTTCATTCCAGCCTCTGTCCTTACTAGCAAGGGAGAGGCCTCCTCTTATGAGGGGAGAACAATGCAACAGCCTGCCCAAGCTCACTCTTTTTATAGTCTCAGCAGAGACCATTTGCTATTTCGGTTGATCCTAAAGAGTGGTGCATTCATCATGAAAAAATCAGAGAGAAGCTCGACAAACTAGAGCAGCAAATAGTGTCTGTCGCCACATAAAACCAGCTCAGATACAGTAAAGATGTTGTTTACTTTCCAGATTCTCTTGAGACCTCTACACCAGCCGGTAGGTGGATGCAGTTTCCTGACTGTAGGAATATCCATTGTTGATGGAAAATTCTAGGAGAGTACAGAGCCGCGGTGGAAGTAGAACTGTATCTGAGTGACCCTCCGTAATGCCAAGGAGGTGACTTCCTGCTAAGAAACAGTCTTTTTGTAACGTGCCAAGCTAGGAAGCTCTGCAGATGGCCACTGATGCGCTTCTTTGGCAATGACTTTGTAATGCCCCCCCCCTTTTTTTTTAAAGTAGGTTCCGCACCCAGCATGGAGCCCTACATGGGCTTGAACTCACGACCTGGAGATCAAGACACAAGCTAAGATCAAGAGTCCGATGCCCAACTCACCGCGCTACCCGGGCACCCCTGCCTTTGTAATGTGTTACTGGCTCCCAGGGCATTAAAAATCACCTCCAACCAGGCCATCTTGTTCTGCTGACTTTGCCAAAGGGTCTCTGAAGTAATGGTTTGGGGTGTTTTAACCAGACTTATATTTGCAACTTTACTCCCCAGTTTTTAAAATTGTCAAGTGAGGTACACCGGCTTGGCTTTTCCGCGGTCTCATTTTTCTTCACCCACTCCCTCATTCACCCAAGAGCCTCCACTGTTCACTGATCTCTGTGAAAGGCGCAGAAATAAGAGGCATGTATTCTGGCCCCACCAGAGCTCACGGTCCAAGTGGCCAGTCAACAAGCCTCAAGTGAAAAAAGGACGGATGATTTTTAGGAAAGCAATAATGACAATGACAGGTGGGGGCCTTTTCCTTCACTTGAAACCATCTTTTTCGCCTTACCTTGCTCTGATGGGTTGAGATCCTAGTCTGGGTCCCAGAGCACTACCATTTCCAGGAGAATTCTTTCTGGCTAATGCTGGGGATATGGAAGTGGTTCTTTGAGGCACCTGAAAGAAAAAGCAGGATTCAGAAAGCGTTTCCATGAAATAGCTCCAATAGGCTCCTTTCCTAAAATTTACCAGGAGTTACAGAAACTATCAGAAATGGGAAAGACATAGTGTTCATTTTTCAGAGAAAAGATTTAACTCCCTAAACAAAACCACACAGAAGGCACTGAGGCACATTCAGCGATCATAAAGGAGAATGGTCTTCAATTTTATGTATTTATTTTCTTAATAAATTTATTTTTTATTGGTGTTCAATTTGTCAACATATAGAATAACACCCAGTGCTCATCCCGTCAAGTGCCCACCTCAGTGCCCGTCACCCAGTCACCCCCCCGCCCACCTCCCCTTCCACCACCCCCTGGTCTTCAATTTTAAAAACAAATTAAAAAGCAGACCAAGCTAATTATTTTGATTCACTGGGCTAAAATAGTTGACCTCCTTTGCTTGTGTACGGGTGGTGGATACCAGAAATTTCTCCGGGATACCATTAACTCAGTTGATCATTGGAAATTGCATCAGATGAGAATCATCCAGATAAGCTGAGCTCCACCCTAACTGATAAACAGATAAGGAAATGATGAAACCTGGCGAGAAACGAGGGTACCGGGCTACAGCTTGGGACATGAGCCACATGCCAGTGAGCTCAGAGCAATTACTTCAATGGATGCTAAGTGTTCCCACTTCCTAATCAATTTGCAGTCATTAATTAAAAACACGCCCCCCCCCCAACACTGTGCTTTGGAAGGTCGATTTGCAAATGTGATTCAAAACAGGATTAATATTGAAAATCCTGGCAGGGTCTTCAAAAAGACTGTGCACACCAGCAGACACACAGTAGGAAAATGTATCATTAGTAGCTTAGCTGACGAGGGCCAAGTCTTAGCTTGGGAACCAGGAGGGGGAAAAACCCAAACCTAAGAAGGGGTGGTGCTCTGGCATTCTCCTGCTCCTCACTGCTGTGGAAGGGCTGGAGGAGACGTAGTAATAGTCATCGTAAACGAGGCTGAAGATGACAGGAACGCGGAGAGAGGCCCGCCAGCCTATTTACCTTTGGTGGAATGTCTTCTTCCTGTCGTAACCAAGAGCTTCGGTCAAACTTCTCAATGCGAGTGGGGAGAGGAGGGTTTTCAGAGGTGGGGTCCGAGTTCTGGCGCGGCATCTCCACGCGGTGAGAGGTCACGTTCAGGGCCTCCTGAAACCCAGACAGGCCCTTGGTGGGCTGCTCGTGCACGGACTGGGAGGCGGTCAAGGCAGGTCCCTGGGACTTCACAGCTACCAGATGTGGAATCTAAACGTCAAACCAACACGGTAGCGGCATTATTAGAAGAAAAAGCAGATCTACTAGGACCTCCATTCAGTGGAAGGGAAAATAAAATTTTAGAGCACAAGCGCTGGAGTACACGGAGCCCATCACAGCTGTCTCCAACCTGCTTTTGGAAGCTCTTCCACATTTCCCATTCACAGCCATGTGTAGGCCGGACCCAGGGCGCCTGGCAAAAACTAAGCGATTCACTTGGGCCCGCTAAGAAGTCTGTGAAATAGGTGTGAGGACAATAATAGCAATTTTTCAGTGGACACTTACTGACCAGCAGTATAATACGTTTACAAGCACTTTTCTTCTAATATGATACACCTCCTCCTTCAAAACCCTCAACTTTGGCTTTAGAGAGTGCTATGGCTCTGTAAAACAAGGAGTGTTCCGGATCACCTTACTTCTAATGAACTCACTAAATCCACTACGAGGCGGACACAATCATTTTCATCGTTTTTCACGTGAGGATGGAAGGTTTAGAGAGGTGAAGTAACAACCTGGATCTCACAGCTAATACTTGCTGGAGCCTGGATTGGAAGCCTCACACACCTCACGGTCCAGACATCTAGCTCCGCGCTACTCCACTTTCCGGTGAGCTGGCTCTTACCACCCATGACGGCTCTTACCATCCACACCAAGATGTTTCTTTTAGGGGGAAAGTCACATATGTGGGCACGCATTCATATCGTTCGTGTAGAGAAGACATGCCGTTTTTGGTAGAAATGTGGCTCTTTAAGACAAATCATTAGAATCAAGAGTTTTCAGGGGCGCCTGGGTGGCTCAGTTGGGTAAGCGTCTGCCTTTGCCTTGGGGTGTGATCCCAGGGTCCTGGGATCGAGCCCCACGTCAGACTCGCTGCTCACTGGGGAGCGTGCTTCTCCCTCTCCCCCTGCTCATGCCCTTTCTTGCTCTCTCTCCCTTTCTCTCAAATAAATAAATAAAATCTTAAAAAACAATAAGATCAGGAGTTCAGAGTGTTCTTGACCGTTAGCACCACTCACACACTCACACTTAACTGTTACTGTCTCCTCCCCCATCACAAAGTCCGACTCCCTGGAGATAGGAGCCGTGTCTGGATGGCATCTCTCAGTCTACACTGTGCCTGGCATGTGGAATGTGGTCAATAAATCTCGGCAGGCGAAACGGCTAGGGGACTTTCTAAATTAAACTATTAAGTCAGTAAACACTAACATAGTATCTGCTTTGTGCAAGGGACCTAGCAGACCCTCTTCGGTCTAAACTCTCGATGCCAGGCCACTGGGGAGCATTTCCGCAGCCCTCTTCCGCCAGCCTGGCCCTGCTCCTTTAGCCCTTGAGGTCTTATCCCTGGAGCAGCCCTGCCTTAGCTTCTTCACACCCTCTCTGGTCTGAAACCTGAAGTGTCATTAATTAGAGTTCAGAGAAAACCCTCAAGGTCTGCTTCAGGTGAATGTTATGCTTCCACCAGAAAAGACCTCTAAATCGATCAGGTTTTTATTAATGTTAATATAACAACATTATATATATAATATAATATATATAACATATATATATAATAATGTTAATATACTAAATCCTAATATGAAAACAGGGCATGTTTTAAGAACATAGCACAAAACAGAAACCTACTTAAGAGTCTTCAAAGACATTTGGGTGAAACTGGCTGCATTATCACTCTTACTTTTCATAAAATTCCACACTTTTTTTTTTCATTTTTAGTATTTACCGGTCAAGAGGTCCTCTAAAACCTCCCAGAGACTTGTCCTGGAGCAGAGGAACGGTTTCCTTTTTTTAAATAGCTCCCAGCTGGGGCTCTGCAGGCCGGGGGAGGCGGGAGGGGCCTCAAGGGCCCCAGACGGCTGGGCTGGGCCGGCACAGGTGTGAGGCCGCAGGTGGGAGGGGGCCCTGGGCATCCGCATTTCCACCAAGCTCTTGGGTGACGCTGATGCTGAGGGTGCCATGAGCACTCTTGGGGAACCACTGGCTTAGAAGCCACAATTTTATCCAGGGTCATTTACACTTTCTGCGCCCAAATCGCAGGGAGCAAGAGACAACTGTTCACCTATGACCCCGAGGCTGCCGTGGCCGGTACCTCGGCCTAAGGGGCTCGGCGCCCCTGCTCGACCCGACCCGTGTCCCCAGGGAGGCCGCTGCCCAAGGGCTGACCGGAGGTGCGCCCAAAGCCCAGGGTGGCGCTGGCCCCCTTCTCAGCGCTCCCCCCGCCCCGCATCCCCTGGGGCCTGCCCTAAGCCTGGGGGCCCTGGACCCCGTGGGGCCCGGGGGACCCAAGGGCTGTACCTGGGGGTCCACCGGCCTGAGCATGGGCGGCGTCCGGGCAGGCTGCACCCCGCTGATGCTGAAGGACTCGGACCTCGGGGGCAGCGCGGGGTCGGATATCCTGTTGGCGACCTTGTGCGGCATAGCGGGCGAGCTCTGCCGGTTCAGCCTCGAGCGCTCTTCCACCTGGGGGTCAAAGCAGACGAGTCGGACACAACCCAGGCCTGAGGGCCGGCGGGAGGCTGCTCTGCGTCCTCGGCCCTCAACGCCCCGCACCTGCTCTGCGGCAGGCACCTTTGGAGAAGCTATTCTCTGGGGCCCCGGGGGCGGGGGGGGGGGGCAGGCTGTGACCCCAGGGTCCTGGGATCGAGTCCTGTGTGGGCTCCCCGCAGGGGCCTCCCTCTCTGTGTGTCTCAGGAATAAATAAATAAAATCTTAAAAAAAAAAAGGCAGATCCTTTTTTTAAAACAAAAGTAGGAGGGGGCAGCTCGGGTGGCTCAGCGGGTGAGTACCTGCCTCTAGCCTAGGCCGTGACCCCAGGGTCCCGGGATCGAGTCCCCCGTCAGGCTCCCTACATGGAACCTGCTTCTCGCTCTGCCTGGGTCTCTGCCTCTCTCTATCTCATGAATAAATAAATAAAATATTTTAAAAAAATAAAAGGCAGATCCTTTCTTTAAAACAAAAGTAGGAGGGGGCAGCCCGGGTGGCTCAGCAGGTGAGCGCCTGCCTCGGGCCTAGGCCATGACCCCGGGGTCCCAAGATCGAGTCCTGCGTCAGGCTTCCTGCATGGAGCCTGCTGCCCCCTCTGCCTGGGTCTCGGCCTCCCTCTCTCTCCCTCTCTCTCTGGGTCTCTCGGGAAGGAGTCCCACCTTACACCACCACCCGCCCCGAGCCGGGAGCCATCACCCTGTGCTGCCGGGCCCTGCACTAGGGCCGCCGGCCGGAGTTGGGCCTCCCCAGCAGTCTCTCCTGCGCTGCCTGGCTCTCATCCTGCCAACGGGTCGCCAGGCTGTGGAGCAGCCAGGGAGCCCGAGGGCAGTGTGGGGGCATCGGGTGCCCGGGGAAGGCGGACCGCCTGGAGGAGGCGCCCACACCCCTTCCTCACGGCCCCACGGGCTGCGGCCCTCCCTTCAGTGGACTTCCCGCACCGTTTCCTTCCCCCTCTTTAGGGCCCTTTCTTTCCCCTCATCTCCCCGCTCCGCTTCCGGCCTGGACTCTCCCCACCCCGTTCTCCGGGCCCGTCCACGCGTGACCTGCATTTTCGCTCCCCGCCTCCCTGTCTCCCTGCCGGCCGCCCTCCGGGGTCACTTCATCTCCCTCGTCATCCCCCTTCTTGGGGAGTCTGTCTCAGCCCAAGGCAGGGGCCTGAGCAGAAGTGTTCCCCAGGAAAGGCCTACGGGCCGGGGGGCGCCCCCTCCATGGGAGGACACCCCCCACCCCTGTCCACATCCGGAGCCTGCAGACTGTCAAGGAGGGCATCTCCCATGGAGATTTAGATGAACACGACGGACACTGCAAGGCACGACTGAAGATCTGCGACAGCTTCAAGAGGCCTAGGCCTTTGCTTTCAGATCAATCTCCTCCTGCCCTTTATTTCTGTAGGGTCAGTTTGGCAGCCCTATATTCCAAACCTCCCAGGCAGCGCCCCCCACCGTGACCCTGCAGTGTGAGCCGGACCCCCCTTCTGCTGACTCACTGATGAGGGTTCCAAGTGCCCGCCAGGGAGCCCACCTGCAGGCCAAGACCCGTCTCCAGGGGGCGCCTTCTTCACTTCACTGCCAGATTTGAAATAAAAATCCACGAGAGCTGTTCTTTCCCATCCTTCCTATTTCATTTTAAATCTTTCTAGACGCAGACTCAGCCTCAGATACAGAAGCCTGTTATTAGGTGCTTATATTAACTGCAAACGTGTTAACATAACGAGGGGGGCTGAAGAATAGAAAACCGTGCCCCCGCTTCTACCCGGGGGAACTCAACATCTCCTCTCCCACCATGGCTGTGCAGGGTACATACGATTGGCATCCAGTGGACTCTGGTGTTGAAACTTCACGTCCCCCCCCGCCCCCAAAAAAGAAACTCCACGTCCCAGAGCTCACCACACACCAAACCAGGTTAGCTACCCAAAGCCAGAACATGCATACTTTGCGTACGTGTGTATGCAAAGTATTACATCAGCAGTAATTATTTGACCACTGCACGGAGCAAAAAAATAAAATAAAGCCAGGTTTGAGCTGAGACCATGAAGAAGAGAAAGTCCCACAAAGACAGATAAACTCAGACTAAGCCATGCACTGTACTGCTTTTCTAAATACTAGTGTCCTTGAAAACAAAGTGACGACTTCCAGACCACTGGACTCGGCCAAATATTAGCCATCTGCTTACTTCCCCGGAAGAGTGGAGAACACTTGCTGTTATTATTATCTTTTCCAGCTATAAAACACCCTCAGTTTTAAACACACACTTAGAGACAGCACATTCTGAAAGCACTAGAAAAAGTCTGCCTTGAGGGGATGGAGTCGAAGAGGATGCCACCGTGAGCAAAGAAACCTTTTTTGAGACGAAAAATCCTTTTGGCAACAGCCAGCAGCAAGGTTCCAGTAAAGGGGGGACTCTTAGCACAGGCCACACGGCTCCAGAGCCACGTGGGAAATGAACAGGGCAGGAAAGTGAGGCGCCGAATTCACAGGCAGGTAACGGGTTTGATAGGTTGTGAGTAAATATTACGAATGCACGTCTGCTAAAGTTGCCCGTGCCTTCTCTCAGTGGTTTACATACTAAATCCCACCACCGGTATGCGTCAGGCTGTACCATTCTAAAATACATGGTTACAATAATCTACTGTTGTTTCAGGACGGTTTAATTTGTTGAAATTTCCTGGGTTGGAGTATGTCCAAAGAAACTCAAAAATCTATGAGAAAGGTGTAATAATGAGCCATTTGGCTGTATGCTTTGTCCCAAGAGAACTTTGTCCTAAAGTTTTTAGGAAGAGAATGCTGCCCACTGCTTTTTGCACCAAAGGAAACAGCATGTGTACTGGAGCAAAGATACCAAATCAAGCATCCTACTATCAGACAGACAAAGGAGACGCTGGGTGGTGTATCTAGGCTCAGGCCCTTCTGATTATTTTGATACTGGGCAAAGGCCTGTCTCCTGATTCACCACATCTTATTCCTACTAATTGAGAAGGAGATGGATCTGTGAGTGAGACAGAAAAAAAAATGTTTTTTCACCCAGAATAAGGATATATATGATTAAACCCTGGGGTACAATGAAGATATGTTTCAATCTGCCTTATATAACACTAAAAATAAGTCTATTAGCTGAGCCTCTGCTCCAAGGAGATGTAAAATGTCAGAGTCACCACCAAAAAAAGAATGTTCTAGTAGCAACAGACATAGAGTGTCAAGGTGCTGGACCATGACAACAAGAGGTATCTGTTACGAAGGATTTCATACTTGAAGGGATTATCAGTGAATGTAGAGAACAAGATTAGGAGGGACTGATCAGTTTTAGGACAAAAGCCATATTTTTCTTATTAAAAGGATCGTTTTAACATTAAAACTAAAATTGAGAGGTTTAGATCACCTCTGCAGAAATGCTTTCCTATGTATTACAGCATTACAGGGAGAAAAAAAGAAACAGAATTGTGGTCTCAGAAATGAAAATCTGCTCCAGGCATGGCTGTGTTGTCCACTGGGTTCTACAGGAGTGATGCCTAACGCCTCTGAGATGCATAAAGGCTATGTAAACCCAGGAGACCTGAAAACAAATTTGATTACAAGATTTCAAAAAATTCCTCAGAATAAATAAAAATGTTTAAACATGCATAAAAAAAGGACACATGTCAATTGTTAAATTATTTTGTACGTTGGCGACAATTCATAGCTTTCGATGTCTCCCTTAGCAATAATGAATGGTATCTGTTGAGAGGAATATTTCAAAACAAAATCATAGGAGTGATTTTTTAGATGTTGACAGCAAAACTGTATCTATGATGTCATATGGGTGCATTTTTTATAACGCTTTATATGATGCAACATCCGTGGGGTCTGTGGTCTAGAAGGCCTTACTTAAAAGCTTGTTTATCTATGGTGAATTAAACACAGTCACGTGGGAATTCCAACTGAGCAAAACAGTTTGATGTTTTTGTCTTCACTGGCAATGTTGGGGAAAGAGAAAGAAGTCGACAGATAACCTTCAAGTGCTCATTAACTCTGTAGGACCCCACATTCACTGGTCACATAAAGAGTTGAGTCACATTGTCCTTTGGCAAAACCACAGGAACAGATGGTTACTGAGCAAGGTTGGGGATATCCCTTCTCTGAGGCACCTGTGAGAACCGGGGAGACTCATTCATGTGAAATGCTTAGAAAGGAGTCTCGTCTGAAGACAAGAGCCTGGACTACTTGTCCAGTACCCACTCTTAACCAATGACTCCAGAGAAGAGTATTAGGTCTTCATGGGGATGGAGCATGTAACTTAAAAATAATAAGGCAAGCCCTTCACAAGCTGAGATGAGAAGTGAAGAAGTGTGCATGTATCCCTGGAGGGGAGTGGGTGGAGGCCATGGGGTTGCATGTGGACTGCCCTTGTGAAATCCAAACCAGAAACAACAGAGGCAAAACACTTATTCCTGGTGGGTGACAGTGGCCTTGGAAACAAAACGTGACTGTGTTGAAGACTGTATTTCATTGTATCTGCACAGGGCCTAGAATTTCCATGGATCGCTCACATATGCGATGGCCCGGGGGCATTCCCGAGAGGCAGGACGCGCAGCTGGGGAAGCTGCACCTCAGGAAGGCTACAAGACTTGTCCCGGCCACCCAGCCCGGCGGTGGGAGAACTCGAACTCAAACTTCTTACTCCTTCCCAGGTCTCTCTCATGCCAGATCTTAAGAGAGCGAAGCAGAAACTGAGGAAAGAAGGGAGCAGAGCTGTAAACTCTAAATGGTAATTTGGGACCTCATATGTAAAATGAGTCATATAAAAAGGGGGGAAAAACCCCCACATCAGTGTAGAGTAGGGAAAACCAAGTGGAGGAGTTCTTACATGCAGGGATTTCAGCGTCCTATGGGCTGATGAGATATAAAGAGACATCTTGGCCCATCGTTTGCCAAATTACACCATGGCCAGATGACTGGAATGCATCACAGAGTAAGAACATGATGGAGTGTTGAAAAAAATTAAAATACAATCTCATACAGTATTCATGTGGGGACAGCATTCAATCACTGCAGCGTGCTGATGGAGATTTAAAAAAATACAGGGGGGAGGGGGGGAAGGCATGCACAATTACTGCCAGGCCCATCCACAAGCCATTTTAAGGAAAGGAATCTGCTCCGTTATAAGCAAAAAGGTATTATAAGAAAAGGAATCTCCATCTTTCAAAAAGTGGCACTGAGAAAAAACAACCTCCCGGTTCTGCTGATGTTTTTTTTTTTTTTTTTTCCTGCTGATGTTTAACAGAATATCATACTGATGTTTTTACCAAACAAATCTAACTTCCATCCCAATCCAGAAGTGGCCGAGAATTTGCAAGGGGTGAAAATGCCTTGACCCCGCCCCTTTCCATAGAGACAGGAAGGTTCCTCTCTGGCCCAAATCTGAAAATCACAGTCAGTGTGACAATCGGGACAAAGCACTCCGTCAGAGGAGGGAGGGAAGAGCTTGACAAGATGTGCAGAGGAGTATTTTCATTTCTTCTTATTACATCCAACAGATTAATGAGAAATGCGATGATGACCTAACGTTTTACAAAGTGAAGCAACAAAATCACCGACGGTGAGGCACTGTAACATCACAGCAGCTGCCGAGAAACTGTCGGTTTGAAAAAAAAAAAAAAAAAAGGAAGAGAAATAAGGGGATGAGAAAGTAACCAAAGAAGGACAAACCATCCTGGGGAGGAGGTAGAGAGCTGAGTTAGAAGACAGATACGGCATAAGTCACAGAGGCTGCAGGGGGAGGAGCCCGTGGCATGGGCACCGCTGGCCCCTCGTCCCTGGCAAGGATCACTTCCATTTTAGACCCTGGGAGAGGATGCATTTGAAAAAGAAAGGGTGCCTTTTATTCTAACTGCTAAAGAGAGTTTAACTCAGGTTCTTTCTCTTGGCTGATGAGTAAGATTCGGCTGGGCTTGAAATTCTGTCCACATCTAGAGTTTTGAAATGTATTTTGTCGTCTAGCTACTTTCAGCCCCGGCAACCTCACTGTTATAGGGAAAGAAACCTTTAAACAATGCTTGAGAAGTTCATATGCTGCTCGGAGAAGCATTAAAAAGGTCAAGGAGACCAGGATCCTCATACCCATTTTTCTTCCCATTTTAAGAAGTGGGTGTTAAGAGAAGGATGAATCAAACCAAAGCAGACAATTATTTGTTCTTATTTGTGTACCAGTCACTCCAGTTCCAAATTCAGCCCATCACTTATCCAATGATCTAAATGTTTCGTCTCTCTTCTAGAATATGAACACCCACTCTAAGACTTGGGAACGGTTTCATGAATAGATTGGTTAGTTGGAAGCCGGATTACGTTAAGCACACCCAGGAGGATAGGACTAAAGATGAATCCCCAAAGAATATTCCCACACATGTCTAGAATTGCGTGAAGCCCAAAGAAGAGTGCCAGCTGCTAGGAAGCCAGAGGCCTTGGAAGATGTCACCCACCAGAGGTGGCCCAGATTTATGATGGCCGGGGAACCTCACATCGGGAGTGCTTGCTGACACAGCTGGGTTGTTTGCACGCCCAACTGCTGTGTTTCTTTCACTGCTAGGAGCCTGGCCAGGGAGCACAGAGGAATTAGAAGGTCTAGGAAACCATCTTGATGGTATCTGCAGAGATTGGCCTCCAGGAATGCCACGACTTCTGAAAGCTCGGGAACTGTGACCCAATTCCGAACAGAGAGGATAGGCCGGGAAACTTAGCGAGGAGGACAAAGAGTAACTAGATAACCATGAAGTCAAAGTGGTTAAGTTCACATCAGAATGTGCCGGGTAGAGGTGGAAGGAAGGACGTGGGAACGGCTCCGGGCTTCTCCCCCTTTGCTGGAACATTTGCACATGAGGGAGGTGCACGGGGGAAAGGAGGGATTCTGGGATGCTTTGCAAAGAATCACGATCTTCTCCAGTGGGGTCTGTGGGTGCACCTCTCCTAGACTCATGCCTGGGGCTGGGAGCACCGAGGGCCATGTGGTCATGCATCAAGAAGAGGTCATTTAGCGATGCAGCACTTCTTAGAGGCGTTGAGGCACTTGGAAGGATGCATGGATTCATGCCCCTCCTGCCCCGAGGTCCGCAGGAGTCTCTAAGGCCCTTCTTACTTGCAGTGATGGACAACTTGGGGCCGGTCACTTTGAAGATGTTGGGAGAGGACACACAAACGACCTTAGACCCTAACTCTTGAGTTGGACTACATCCTTGGGAGCGAGATCGCCGTGGGGATCTCACTGTGGTCCTCCAGGCTTCCTGAGCCTTCAGGGGTTCTTCAAGACCAACTCTAATAGGACAAGCTGGTCCACCTTTCTTCCATGAGTGATGCTCCAAGAGAAGTCTTGATCTGGCATCATTAATCTCTGCAGGTGCTACTGGCATTAGCTTAGCGGAGCCTAATTTCTCAGCCTTCTGAACACCTGCCATGATCAGGAGCTGTGAGTGTAGCTTAGCTGAGGGTTTCAACTTGGCAGGGCCAGAAAACGGTTTAGCAGTGGAGGAAGGTGGCACATCTCTGCCAGCCAGGACGCACATCAGCTGCTGTCTAACAGCAGAGTGATTCTGCTTAGCTGGAAGAACAGGTGGGTTATTAAAGGGTCGGTGCTGTACCTGGGAGTAGGATCACAAAATTGAGTTATTGATCGAAGAGAAAGAGGCAGCTGTTAGAGACACAGGTAAATACAAATCATCTTTATAGACTCTAAAGGAAAGTGATCAAAAACATTCTTTATGTGGAATCAAACGATTTTCTCTACAGATTCCGTTTTTCTAAGTTTTAAAAGAAAAAAGTTTGGTTTCTGTAAAAATAGCACACAATCACCATAAAAGATTTAAGCAACATATGAGAATACAAGAAAGTTCAAAGAAAAAAATTGTTTGTGCTGCCCTTAAACAATCATCGTTAACATTGGGGCGACATCACTTCAAGCATTTTCTATATATATATATATATATATATATATGAACAAAAAAATAAAAAGACGGGAATATGTTTATAAAAATGGGATCTTAGGTAAGAAATCTAGTTAAGAAATCTAGTTCTGGTAAGACTGTACTCTAGATAACTTGAAATAAGCTCTAGCACCTGAAGATACTAGAAGAAAATACAAAATACCACAAACATCCGCTTAAATGACTGGCTATGCTTACAAGGAAATAAAGGAAATCACTGGGTGCCACAAACAATGACAGACCTGAAAACCAGGGTTTTAAGCACACAGACTGACACAGCGACTCCTGGGAAGGTTGTTAAGCTTGGCTGATCTTGTTTTTTTTTTTTTTTTGCTCTGTCCATTGGGTCATCACCTTTTTTCCTCCCATCCAAAGAGTTTTAAATTAGATTTTTAAAATAGCTCATCACAAGGCCGAGTTCTTAAAAATCCGCCCTTACTCTAGTAGTTGAGCAAATGAAGAACCAGGGCTTTGGAAGTACTTGCAAAAGAACTAGCAATGACCTCTGATCCTGAAAGCAGTCGCCACAACCGCGGGTCTGAGACCAACTGTGCCTCCATTCATACCGCAACGGAACAAGGGAGAGTCGGCGGCAGTGCTAACGATCACTTTTAGGGTCTAGGTACAGACAGGAAATGATTATACCTAAAATTCCCTAAGTCTTTACTGAATCATCTTCTTTCATGGGGGAAGTCATTAAATATCCTCATGTTGCAAACTCATTCGGACCCTTAGGACAAAAGTGACTTTTCTACTTCCTGTTATTGTGTACAAAAATCCCCTGTATCCAAGAAGATACAACAACAACAACAAAAAATCCCTGAAAAACAAAAATCACTAATGGATTCAGGTGCCTTGCCAATTCTCTACAGAAATAATATTATGGCTCTTCCAAAAGCAAAGCATGCACTGCTCACGAGGCATCGTTTTCCAGTTGCGTCGCACTAGTTTAATTCTCTACTTCTACTGGGTCAACTCACCGCAGCCACCAGCCCGGCCGGCGGGACATGGCTACACTTGCTGGAGCACTTACCTCCTTGGCCCATGCTGGCTTCTCGCTAGGACTCATCCCTTCCTTGTAATGGTACAGTGGCTTCTTCTCCACAGGCCTCTGCTCCTGCCGCTGATGCTGGAGGGAAACCAAGTAGTCTCTCTCTTGCTTCAGCTGTCTCTGTAGTCTTTCTGCTTGTCTCTGTTCTTCCAGTTGTTTGCGTTTATATTCCTATCCAGACCAGGAAAGAGAAGCAAAGAAAGGGCCAAATCACCATATGGAAACCACTGGCCGGCACCGGAGAAGCATGCAGTGGAGCCCAGAGAGATGGTAACAAGAGGCCTGAACGCCAACAGAACCACAGAAGGATGTCAGGGCGTGTTACAGAGATAGGCTCCAGCCGGGGCTTAGCACGTCACGAAAACACTCTTGCCTTAGTGGCAATCCCTACAGCACACCCCTCATTGCAAAGTGACTTGTCCCTGACCTGCGACCAAGAGAGTGGCAATAATGAGGACATCTGGATGGTCAGCACCACCCCTACAGGGAGCCATCCACTTCCTGATTTAGTAACCAAACCATTCAAACATGTCCAATGAAGCCCCAAACTGAGTAAGTAGCTACAGGTATTGCTCAAATCCTCTTTCGTTTAACAAAAGTTGGTCCAACGAAGGCCATTGGCAAGCATATGCAGAGGCTGAAAAATATCATAGGGCCACTGAAGAAGAATTTCAGGTAAAAAAAAAAAATCAAGAAGCTCATTTGGAGAGCAGTGCGATAATAATAAAAAAAGCACTTCAAGTGGAAGCCGCGTGAGCAGGGAACACAAAATGTTCCCATCGTAAGGGTAAAACTAATAGTCTGCAGATGAAATATGACTGCAGAGCTGAGTGGGTACCTACAGAGGAGGGGCCTTTTGCTGTGATTGTATTCCAGCACGTTGCAAATGACCTTAAAAATTACTCTGCGATAAACACAGTGGGTCTCGAAAACAGCCCCAACTGGTAATATGCCCGGATTCGTGCGAAAGTTTCGCAAAGAGGAGGCACTAAGGGATGCCTCCAAGTGCCTCACATGTATTCGGGTGGCAAACTAGGTCAGGAAACGTAGTAAGCCCCCACGAGCCTTTGGAGGTCCATGGGGCTTGGAGGACCCCCCCACCCCAGGACCGGCGTGTTAGGGGGCACACACAAGGACACACGCGCACACACGCAGGAGGAACACAGAGCAGGTGGCTGGCCCTCGGCTTTCCCATTACCAGAAGTAGAGCTTGTTCATGCAGTAGCTGCTGCTGCAAGATCTCTAACTGCCTCTGCTCCTCCTCTAACTGTCGCCTGATGTACTCCTGGAGAGGTAGGCAGCAGAGCACGCACAGCGACACAGGAGGGAGAGAGAGAGAGAAAAAGAACCGGTAATTTCAAAGGTGACAAGAGCTGCCAAGGAAAGTGTGGAAGGAAGGAGGGAAGTAAAAAAAAACAAAAACAAAAAACAAAACACCAGAAACCAAAATATACCCAGACACGTCCTCTCACCACACGGGGAAAGTAGGGAAGCAAAAGCCCTTGTTGGCGGCCCAAAGCCCAGGCCTCGCGGCTCTCATGAACGCGGCCAGTTCGAAAGCTTTCCAGCGCAGGTTCCCCCGCCCCGGCTCCCCACGCAGCAAGGCCAGGGGTTCAGGGGCTCCTGTGCGTGGTGGGAAGGAATCCTCGTGGGCTGTGGTCGGCCCGCGAGTGTCACAGGAGGGCCCATGGAGGCTGGGGTGTGACCGTCACTCGCACCCAGGGCCGCACCCGCTCGGCCGGACGCTGTGCGAACAGAAAAGCCCTTCCGAAGCCACGGCCGGGCCGGCTCGCTGATCGGGCCTCGGGGCCACGTTCCCAGGACCACCCCCTGGGGCTGGGGGGACCCCAAGATCAAGGTGGGTCAGGAGGCTCGGCCCGGCAGGAAGCCAGGCGCCACGCGGGCATCGCCACCAGTGGGCATCACCAGGGCTGTGCGTCCTGCTTCTGGAAGAGGCGAGAGGAGCGGGCTGATGAGCAGTCCCGGGGACCCCCCTCCACCCCCAGGGTGGCTGGTTCAGGAGCTTACTCCCAGGGACTCCCCCAGGGTGGCCGGCTCAGGAGCTTCCTCCCGGGGACCCCCCCTCCACCCCTCACGGTGGCTGGTTCAGGAGCTCCTTCCCGGGGAAACCCCTCCAACCCCCCACCCCCACCCCCACCCCTAGCGGCCGGCTCAGGAGCTCCGCCCTGGGGATACCCCTCCACTCCCCCGGGGCAGCTGGTTCAGGCACTCCATCCCGGGGACCCCCTCCCAGGGTGGCTGGCTCAGGAGCTTTGTCCCGGGGACCCCCCCAGAGTGGCTGGCTCAGGCACTCCGTCCCGGGAACCCCGGGGACCTCCCCCACCCCTACATCCCAACCCCCAGGGCGGCTGGCTCAGGAGCTCTGTCCCAGGGACCCCAGGGACCCCCCCCCAGGGCGGTTGGCTCAGGAGCTCCACCCGGGGACCCCAGGGACCCCCCCCAGGGCAGCTGGCTCAGGAGCTCCATCCTGGGGACCCCCCACCCCCCCGGGACCCCCCACCTGCTCAGGAGCGCCTACCTGCTCGTGCTCGGCGCGCCTCCTCTCCTCCTCCCGCCGCATCTGCTCCTCGTAGTGGCGGCGCTGCTCCCGCTCCTGCTGCTTCCGCAGCTCCTTCTCCCGCCGCTGTTGCTGCGGGGCCACAAGCAGGGGAGCGTGAGCGGGGGGACAGGGTGCAGGGCCTTCCGACGGTGGGGCACCGAGAGCAAGCCGGGGCCACGCAAGTCCCCGCGGCCCATGCCATAGGCTCCCCGGGTTTTACTCCCCCGGGGCTCCCGCCCAGTGCACCCCCCCCCACGGGCGGGGGTTCCACTCAGGGGCAGGAGGCCCCCCCGCACGGGGACATAGGACATGTGACATGTCAGCAAACCGCTGAGGAGATTCTGCGGGTCCTACACGCGTGGGCAAAGCTCGCCACCTGGTCTCTGACACGCGCAGGACAAACACAGCACAGGTGAGAGAAAGCAGGATCCAAGGCGATCAAGTGACCTGCTCGAGGCCATTCGGGAATTAATGGCCAGAATTCACTGCCTCTGACCCCATCCGCCACCCCATGTGCTACCCCACGCTGCCTTTCTTTACTCTCTGGAGTATTCTCCGGTCCGTGTGCATTTCAACTTCTCATCGAGTAAGACCCTTACACGCGCATCATGGCCAGCGGACAGGGTGACAGGCCTTTCGTGCTCGGCCTTACTTAATGGTCGCAAAGATCTGCTGACGGGGAGGTGACTATTACCATCCCCAGGCCCCATGAGAAAACGGAAGCGCGGAGACATCCGGCAGTTGCCCAAGGTCCCCCTCCTGTTGCAGGTCATGCCCCCCAGTCGGTGGCGGAGCTTGATTTCAAAGCACAGAAGATGAAGAGGCAACAGCAGTGATAGACGGGAAACAATCCGGCTCTTCCTCGTGCTCTGGGAAAGGGGGCCCATCTCGGGGTAGTTACAGGAAGCAACGGTTCTCGGTGGGACAGTACCGTCCCCCAATCCCTGGAGCATTGGGGATGTGCAGGGCCCTGCGGGAGTTCTTCTCCCGTCTCTAGGACTACAGGCCATGACTGGCACTTCGTGTGAGGGGCCAGGGATGCCAAACATTCCATAATGCACAGGACGCTCACGCATCGCGAAGTGTCTTCCTACACCACATGCCATCCGTGCTCCTTTTGAGAAGGGCCGCAGCCCTATACTGGCATTAGGATTTCTTCTTCCTCGAATACGAGGTCTGGGGGAATCCATGCGAGGGGCTCATTCCCCTTTAACATTCTCAACAGCACTTCGCTGCCCGGCTGAGAAGATGGGAGTTACTCAAAGCAGAACGGACCGGGCCTATATCACACTGACAAGCGAGCTTAGGGCAACCAGGGAAAGAACCTTCTGGTACAAAAGCTCTCCGTCACAGGCCCAGCTAAACCAAGCAGACGTCGGAAACTCCAAAGAAGCCCACGAATGGGGAGGCCTTCCTAAGGTGGCTCCCGCCTGCAAGCCCCGGGCCTGCTGTCTTCCAGTGACCTCTGACGCTTGGAGATAAGCTACAATTTTTTGAGACTCGGGATCAAGTTGGAGATCAAGAATTACTCGTCCTCCTTAGACTGTAGGGGATAGGGAGCCACTGTAGGACGTTCTGCAGTCTAATGCTAGGACCCGACTTGCGTTCTCAAGGGGCCTCCGGACAGCCGTGGGAGGGGGCAAGACTGGAAGCCGAAGTGCAGAGCGAGGCCGTTCTCTGGGTGCAGCCAGAAATGACAGGGCACCCATGAGTCAGGCAAAGGCAGCGGGGGACCCATGTTCACACTCGCGGCTGAGAACGGAGACGCAGCCAAAACGCAGACAGACTCAAAGCTACCCAGATTTCCAGCTCTTCTAACAGGACTGGAGTGGACGCCAACTTAGAAGGAGAAATTAGAATTAGGCCAAAATAAAATAGGCAGGATTTGGGGACTACGGGGCTTGGGAGGGTGAGGGAAATTCCTGGCCAAGGAGCAGGGCAGACGGTTTGAAACAGGAGGAAAAGCAGGTTTGGGGAAAGGAACGAGGGGTATATTGGGGGATGGGGATGAGTCCAGCTCCAGACGTGTAATTATTTGTTTTACAGAAAAATAATACCGGAAGATGCGAGTAGAAAACATCATCAGAGGAACTGCCTGAATAATTTGGATTACAGACCCAAAACAGAGATCTTTCCAACACTCAACCCAAGTGAATCAATGCCAGCACAGAGGATAGAATAATTATGTGTACAGATCTGGCTCCTGGCAGGAACTAGCCCTACTTTAGCTAACATTTCAAGTTTTTTACTCCCACCACTGGCCTCTTTCTGGACAAAAAAATAAAATAATCAAGGCTTTTGAAGATTTGGCTGATTTTTATGTGAAGGATTTGTACATTTTCAGCCCCTTTGCCGGGAATCAATACTGTTTTATAATTACATGCCACTCAGGTCCTTGTGCAAGGTGTACACAGTATTGATTGCAACTCAAGAGGGTCTGTAGTTTCTGAGAAAGACACTCAGAAGTGACTAATAATTAATAATGATCTCACTCAGATGAGCTGCCACTAACGCATGGAGGCATCTGCCGGGGCTTCGGTTCCTGTGGCGAGGTTGGAAAAATAAATCACTTCCCCAACCTTCTGAGGGCACCTTGCCAATTTCCAGCTGCTGTGTTTCAAAGTCAATGCCTTTCCCGGAAAAATCTTTGCTCTCTTTCCTCCTGGGCGTGGGGCTATTTGAGGGGACATACCAAAGGCCGGGTCCCTGGCCTCAAGCAGACACCTCACCTCTACAAAGCTCTGATGACGCCCGCTAGGAGCAGCTCATTGAGGGAAGGCCTGTGCTTGATTCCCGCTGGACCCGCAGACCCCCCACGTGTGGCTGGGCACCTGGCAGGGACATGGAAGTTTCTTTGGATTGACCCAAGGAAGAAATTCGGGGCAAAAGAGGACAACACAATATCTTACATTTCCTTGGAGGCATTTTCTGTCTCATCAAACCTTAGAGTTTATATCACACTGTGCCTTAAATTATGGTTATCTGAGTGTGTCTTACCTACTCTACAATCTCGCTGAAAGCTATTTGTGGGCAGGATCTCTGTTCCACTCTACTTTTTTATCTCCCACTAATCCCAGTACGTCCCTGATACCATTGATCTTTGTTGCACTTAATACAGTAAACTGGGTTGCAAGAGAGGAGGAGAAAGTCTAGCAGAGCCTCAGACAACCCCTCTACCCTTCTATGCCTTTTTGGGCCAGAATATTCTTTTGTGTTGAGCAGAGAAAATGCCCGAGAGTATTTTTCTTTTTTCTTTTTTTAAAAAGATTTTATTTATTTATTCATGAGAGACACACACAGAGACAGGTGGAAACATGGACAGAGGGAGAACAGGCTCCCTGCCAGGAGCCTGATGCTCAGGGATCATGCCCTGACCTGAAGGCAGACGGTCAATTGCTGAGCTACCCAGGCTTCCCCTGAGAGTATTTTTCTAAACCGAGAGCATTGGCATGGCATCTATTTGCCATCTTAAAGAAAGGCGGGAAAATAAAACAAGGGGATAAGAATCTAACCATTTCTAAATTTCATTTAAATTACGCATACAGTTGACAGCAGTCCTATTGTCAAAAAGGAATGGCTTACACCAACTATCCTAAAACTTTTTACCAATGCCCCACCTTTCCTGAACTACCTAGAAGTATGTTTTCATCCACATCTTGTATCACTTAAATTAGATATCCAATAGGTTTTTATAAGTTTCTTAAATTTTTTCCCCCGGTTGGGGGATGACTGACATAATACCCACTCTGAAAATTTTCCAGACTAAAATCAGTATTATTGCCTTGCTCTATAGAGTAGGTCACTGAGGTCTTCTTGTCCTTCTGTCTTCTATGGATCTTCCCAAAGAATAATTTTGTTTAGAGTAGTTTTGGTTCTCCCCCAGGGTGTTCCCCTCAGGCTCCCTCGAGTGGAGGATGTGTGGCTGTATTTCAAGGATGTGAACCGGTCAGTTTATCCAAATGAAATAATCCTGTTCCCTTGCTCAGGGGAAGGATTGTCCATTACGCCCAAATTGATTATGCAGAATTTTGGCTCTTTAAATTCTTGCAAGACAATATCACCTTAACTCTTAAGTATTCAATTCTTATTAAAGTTGAAACAAATAATCTCATGGCTGGTCATCTCAAAAGGCATGGTGTTGATCTGTCTTTCCTTTGTTTTTGTTTGTTTGTTAGTTCGTTTTTAAATAATCCTTTTAAATTAAGTTTAACCAGGAGAAAGGTGTGAACTCCACTAGGGTGCTCTGGCTCTCATAGAAGTGACTTTTGATGAACTGTCGGGCCAGACCCTGCACTTCACAAGGTTATCAGAACAGCTGAATAAAGCTAAGCACTGTGTTTGTGGGAGGAACATCGCCTCCCACATTCTTCGCAGCACTACTCAACCATGACCAGGCAAATGTACAGGTTCTCAGTTGTCTCAGAAAGCTGGCTCGAGCAACACATTTACTTGTATCCACTGGACAACGTGAATCTCAAACCACTCGAGTTCACCTCTTTTCTCAGGGGCTAGGGTTCTCAGAGTCAGACTGGGGGCCCCCTTCAGGCACCTGTGCCCGGGGGCACCATGTTGTGAAATGACCCTACCTGGCTTTGTCTTGTTTTTCTCTTCTGCTTTATAATCCCTTCTACTTAATCTTCTCTTCTATAAGAATTTTAGTTGCTGTATTAATCCTTGTAAGCAACCTTACGTCCTCTTTTTGGAACAAAGAAAAATCACAAAGGCTATGCACAAACAAATGAAAAATAAATCTTGGTTCTCATGAGAGACACCGAACTCTGGGAAATAAACAAGGGGTAGTGGAAGGGGAAGTGGGCAGGGGGTTGGGGTGACTGGGTGATGGGCACTGAGGGGGGCACTTGGCAGGATGAGCACTGGGTGTTATGCTAAATGTTGGCAAATTGAACTCCAATTAAAAAAATTTTTTTTAAAATTTTGGTTCTCCACAGATTTTATGACCTCAAAACCTCTCTTGGAAAGATGAAAAGGAGATAAACAATAAATTCAGACTTGTAATTTGGTTCTTTGTTTAAGAAGGTGGCACCTCTGTCGATATCACCTGAGCAAGTGGTTAAAGTTGTTTTTACAGCAATGGGGGCAGTTCCCTCTGATCCCACCACACCCTCTCACTGAAGGGCTGTGAAAGTGAGCAATGATGGCCTGCGTAGAACCGGCTGGCACCGAAGGGAAACAACACAGTCTCCTTCCTATTATAAAAGATCATACAGTGCACCGGAGCAAATGTGGCTAAATGCAGGTCACCCATCATTCTAGAACATGGAATCTTTTGGGAAAAAAGTACAGGATTAAAATCTGTCCGTATGGCATTATTTTTACCTAAAAAAGTACTGCATCACTGACTATTCTAATTATAGGCTCACGTTAGCTCTGTCAGGTCAGTGAGGCAGATGTCATTTTCTTTATTTTCCTTTCCGACTCTAAAGAAGGTTCATTGACTTTCAATGGCCACATGCTAAGTTGAGGGATGATCATGAAATGAATACAAATCGTATCAGGCAGTGTCTATGGGTGTCAGGTGTTTGCTTGGCTGGGTGATTTACATGCTTCAATTCATTAAATCTCACAATATGACTACACACTTTATTACCATTTTACAGATAAGCAAATTGAGGCTTAAGAGGTAAACTGTTCCTTGTCACACAGCTGGAAGATGGTGGAGCTTGGAATCAAGCCCAGGTTGGTCTGACTCCATGCTATTTCCACTCCATGCCCTACCACTTCCCAGCCCTGGTACCTAGAAGAATGTTCCAGTGGTTGGAGAGGTAATGGGAAGCGCAGTTCCGAGTATGCAGGGAGTCACTGAGCAAAAGATACCTCATCTATCCTACCACCATCAGCATTTTCTTCAATATCCTTAAGAAATTCCAGATGGGATACTTGGCTGTTTTTTCTACTTACTGAATGTTCGGATTGAATTTGAATCTTGTTCTCATGACAGTCCTATAGATTTGGGGTTCTGGGTCCATCTATTATATGCATTACATTTCCCAATATATAGACTCAGGGGTAATACCCATGTTTGAGAATGAATATCCCATAGCTGCAGTGACATGTCACCGGGAGAGGAGGGGGTAGGTAAGAGAGGCCATAGGGCCTGGGCAAAGAACACTGGATCAGAAATAGTAAGACTAGGCTCTGGTCCCGCTTTGCCATAAAAACAAACATTTAGACCACAGTCTCAATAAATATTTCTCTAACAAATGAGTGAATGTTAAATGACCTTGAATATAAGTCACCGTAACCCAACCTTCAGCATGGGAGCAGGCTAGGTGACCTCACAAGTCTGTTCATCTAGCCTAAGCAAGGATGTATTGTGGAAAGCCCAACTAACAAATCAGAAAGAGAAGTGAAACAGTAGAATCTGGGCTTGCTCTTGAACAGCTCCACTTGTTTCTCAACTTGGGTGACCTCCTGGAAGGGCTGAGAGAGGACCCCATTGACCACGGAAGACCTGAGTTGGCCTCCAGAAAACAGGCCAGCAGCTGACACAGGATCAAGTTGGGCTCCTTGGCAAATACCTCAAACCATCCTCTCAACAAAGAAGCTCTCTGTTCAAAGACACTTGGAGTGAAAGGACCCAGTGTGCCCTTCTGAATCGACCTCACAGCACACATGCCCCTCACTTAAGTAGGACTGTTCTGTAACAAGCCTTACAGCAGCTGTGAGGAGAGATGTTCGGGCCTTTGGGCATTCGTTAGCCCATTTAAGACTTGCTCACATTTCAGTTTTGGAAAAACCTTTGTGAGCCAACCATTTTTAGGGCAAGGGCATGATTCCCTGCAACTAACACTAGGATTCTGAACAAACACTAGGCGGTGCCTCCCATGAGGCCAGGCACAGCCCCAAGCCCTTCACTCATATTAACTCATCAATTCTCACCACAACCCTGTGGGGCATGTGTTGCCGTCACTGTCCCCATTGGACGAATGAAGAAACTGTGGCACACACATGTCGATACCTTGCCCAGGTTCACTCGCTAAGTGCAAAGCCAGGACGATTCCCTATGTCTGGTCTTGCCATGCCACCTCTGTGGATTCGAAAGAAGCTGGTTGAGACATCTACATACACAAAGTGAAAGATGTCGTCTTATGCTTTTTCAGGTTGGCCATTTTCTCTTCTTTTCATCCTTGCTTTCTTACCTACCTTTTCCTCATAGTCCATGGAGACCCAGTGAGAAAGCTCGACAGACCAGGCGGGCCTCATTCTTTTCTTTTTACACTTACTTTATACTACTAAAGCCAAACCATTCAACCTACCCATTCAGAGACTTCCTGGAAAATTAACTGCCTAAATGAAGCTCTTCCTTTGGGTTCTCGGGCCAACTTTTGATCAGTAGGCAGTCCAATCTAAGCCTTAGCTTAGATGGCTAAGCACCATCTGAGTACCTGTGTGCTAAGCTGGTTTTCATGCATGTAGTACAATGAATGAATGAAAGTTCTAACTGGACTGAGCTAAGAGAGGCTTAATGAAGAATTCTGGTTTGGCCTCTTCTCCGGGAGCTAGTCAGTATGATCAAGCTCCTTATTATCTCTCAGCTACAGTTTCCACCCAGGGGAGCGGCTACTGGGGTCTTCTTGGGTACCATATAGGGAAGCCGGAATGACATCCTGAGTACCTAGGACTCCATAGGTTAGTGTAAAAGTCAAGTGCAGATATACCTCCAAGTCCCTCTGCCACCATTTGGAAGCCTTATTAATAGGAGACTCTCAGATGGGGTCTTGTGAAAACAAGCCTGTCAGAGACCAGTTTATTAACACAGTGTCCCACATCTGGATAGTACTGGAGACACTAAATCATATCATCCATGGAAAGGTTGGGGGAACTGGTGACAGCTGGGAAAGAACATTCTCCTTGCCACAAACATTTCTGGGGCTGATGTGGAAGGTGATATGGTTTTCTTTGGCACAACTAGTGTTAATGCAGGGATATCACAAGGACTTGAGCCGATAATAGGATACATAGTTAAATTAGGAGCTGCTCAAATATAGGATATGCTTCCTTACGCCTCTAAGCATATAAACAGAAATTATATGTGAAACAGGTTAAATGACTATCCGAGGACTATTGACAAAGGGATTCTTGCTTTGAAAGAATTGGCTTAGATCACTTTTGAGGTCCCCTACGTTCTCCAGCCTCTATGGTTCTACAGAACTGCGCACTGAAGAAAACACGAGGGAAATGAAAACAATTCAGGGTAGAAGTCATCTGAAATAATACTGTGAAGCTACTGCTGTCAAAGTGCCACGGTTGGGGACAACCAGGAATACTGACTGTAGAACAGAGATGCAGACCAGATGCAGTAAAAGAAGTTCCATGAAGACCCTAGATACTGGAATCCCATGCTGTCCCAGGACAGCCGGCCCTGGCATCCATCTAAGGTGCTCTTAGGGGCAGGAGCTTCCTAATACTGGCTTTTTTCCAGTACGAAATGCTCGGAGTATGAAATGCTAACCCGTCTTTCCGATTCCTTGGGAATGGAGGAAGGGGCCTGGACAAAAGGATTTCAAACAGTAGTGACATCTGAAGCTGCCGTACAGGAATGTCAGCCCACCTTCACCCTACTAGGAAACCCCTGCCATCACAGGGTCCAGGAGACCGAGCAGCGTGGTGGGCCAGTCAGAACAAGGAACCTTCTGGGATGCCCTGGGGAGCAGCGTTCCCTGCGGCTATGCAGACCACATGGCCACACGGCCTCCTGAAGCACCAGCGTGACCTCCACACGCGTGTGACCGCGGACCGCTGCCAGAGGCCCACGGACAGGCCCTGCCCGGGACAGTGGGCATCCAGTTTGCCAGCCTGGCTCCCAGCTGTTTCATAATTTCTGTTCAGCTATTGAACCCAAAGAACAAAAAGGCCAGCTAGGAAGCGCTCAGGCTCCATGCGGATGCTAACGACACTCAGGGATGAAGGGCTGCTCGGCTTCCAACCGGAGGCCGCTCGCCAGGCACATCAGGGTGCCTACCGTTCACGACGAAGTGGATTAAAGGCCATTTCTCAGCAGCGCCAATGAATGAACACCCTAGGCCCTGAATGGAGGAGTTATTCTTGTTCATGGTGCTTTCTTCCAGCCGAGGGCCTGGGAGCGCAGTCCAGTGGGTGGGAAGGTGGCACCCGTGAAAAGCCACCCTGATTTCCCTGTACCCCTGCATCTGTGTCCCAAGCTCACCGGCAAGCACCTCGAAAAGATGACTCAGGGGAGCAACACAACGCAGATCATGGGATACAAAGATTTTCCCCTTGTGCGACTCTCTTCTTGAACTTCCTTTAGGTACCTAGTCAGCGCCAGGGAGTAGTACTCTAAGGGCTTCCTGTGTATTAACTCATTTAATCCTTGGAAGCGGCACTATCCCCTTTTATAAACAAGCAACCTGCGGCACAAAAAAGTCATGTCTCGCCCAAGATCACAAAGGCGGCAGGCTGGGCAGAGCCGGATTCAAACCCAGGCAAGTTTTTTTTTAAAAAAAATTTTTTTATAAATTTATTTTTTATTGGTGTTCAATTTGCCAACATATAGAATAACACCCAGTGCTCATCCCGTCAAGTGCCCACCTCAGTGCCCGCCACCCAGTCGCTCCCATCCCCCGCCCACCTCCCCATCCACCACCCCTAGTTCGTTTCCCAGAGTTAGGAGTCTTTCATGTTCTGTCTCCCTCTCTGATAGTTCCCACTCATTTTCTCTCAAACCCAGGCAGTTTATTAGGTGGCCTTGACTGCCTTGCATCTACCCTCTCGGGGAAAGGGTTCATATCAGTTCCTGCTGCCCAGAAGCTTCCTACGGAGGCAGGACGAGATCTCTATCTTCTTACGGGTCTTGTTTCAGTACTGGTAGGACCTAAGATTTGATGCAGCTACTTGGTGGCAATGACGGCGTCCTAAATACCCAGTGTCGGAAGTGACAGCAAGAAATACAGGTATGAGGGGATCCCTGGGTGGCTCAGCGGTTTAGCACCTGCCTTCGGCCCAGGGCGTGATCCTGGAGACCCGGGATTGAGTCCTGCATCGGGTTCCCTGCATGGAGCCTGGTTCTCCCTCTGTCTGTGTCTCTGTTTCTCTCTCTCTCTGTATCTCTCATGAATAAATAAATAAAATCTTAAAAAAAAAATACAGGTACGAGAATCAGAAAGCAGAATTTCTCCAGGGGGAGGTTCCCCTGAGGCTTGGGACAAGGCTAAGTCACCCGCAGACAGATACCCCAGCAAGACACAATGAGAGGGGCGCTCAGAAAAGAGCCCTCAAAAAAGGGATGGAAAAGTCCACATGTCACAGTAAACGGAGAAGGCACATCAGCGAATTAAGGAAGGCAGACAACAGGAAATGCCATCTCTCTAGACAAACCCAACAACCACTTTGGGATCTTCCGTTCCAAAACAACAACAAAACGTTCCCCGAGCAACGACAATCCTTCTTGTGTCAGGACTGTGGCCTTCCGTGTACGTGCTTCCCTTTACCTCTCCCAATAATCCTGCAACGCATACCGTACGTCGAGTGTGCGCATAAACAAGCTGGGGTTCCGAGAGGGTCCGTGCGTGGCTCAAGGGCACGCAGCTTGAACTACACCTGGGGTTCTGCAGCTTCAAAGCTGCCACACTTGGCCTCTATACTAATGTGCCATCCCGTCGTTTAAAAACCATCGATGTATACTTTTTTTCTCCTAAGGATGTAAATGAATTTCAACTGGTATAACAAATATTCTTCCCCAAGACATGAATAAAAGCTTACCTTTTGGTACATTGATCTTTTTTTCCCCCTTTTTTTAAGATTTTATTTATTTTTTCATGAGAGAGAGAGAGAGAGAGAGAGAGAGAGAGAGAGGCAGAGACACAGGAAGAGGGAGAAGCAGGCTCAAGGCAGGGAGCCCGATGCAGAACTTGATCCCAGGACCCCAGGATCACGCCCCGGGCTGAAGGCGGGTGCTAAACTCCTGAGCCACCCGGGGGTCCTCTTGGTACAGTGATCTTAACGGATTCAAGAGGGTTTTACTACTGTACATGAAAGAGTAAACTTTTGGAAATTACACCTCTGACATCAGCCAGAGGCATCTCCTCCAGTAATAATAACTAATATTTACCGAGTGTGTTCTCAGTGTTAGTCACAGTCCAACCAAGGGTTTCCATGCACTAACTCATTTAACCCTCGTGACAGTCCTGGAAGGGAAGTGCTACTATTTTTCTAGCTTTACAAAGAAACCGAGGCACAAAGAACTTATATAGAATGAGTGTTAACCAAAACACTACCATCAACAGAATCTCCCCCGAATGCTCTGAGGCCCACGGGACTTTTCGGAGCTTGAGTACGTTGCCCTTAAAGACGTGCAGATTCCCCTGTCTAACTCCGGCCCCTTTTCTTTGGTTTAAAAACATCTGGGAGGGGGCGCCTGGGTGGCTCAGTGCTTGAGCACCTGCCTTCGACTCAGGTCGGGATCCTGGGGTCCTGGGATCGAGTCCCGCATCGGGCTCCGTGCAGGGAGCCTGCTTCTCCCTCTGCCTGTGTCTCCGCCTCTCTCTCTGTGTCTCTCATGAAAAAATAAATAAAATCTCTCTAAAAAGAAAAAGATTAGAAACATCTGGGAGAAACCACATGGGTTCCAAAGAATAACCTAGCCGACCTGTGGCTGCTCTGGGCTCGGGCTGCAGCTGGCACAGCTTCTCTGAGACCAGTCTGCTCACCCCAAGTGGAAGCAAATGCTCAGAGAGAACGTGAGCAAGGGCTGACCCCAAATGGACGAGCACGTAGTTCTGAAGAGTCCTCTGAACGGAAGCCCAAGGTGGGACCCGTTGGCAACCTTCAAGCCATCCCGGACGAGGCCTTGAGAACAGAATGCTTTCAGGCCCAGCCTCCCGGTTCCTCCCCAGTGTCCCTTAGGGGGTGGGAACAAACTGCACGGGGTGGCGGGGGTGGGGCTCTCTGCAGAGCCCAGGGAGCGGGGCTGGGGAGACTCGGAGAGCAGCCAGGGCGGGCAGGGGGTGCACGGCAGCCCTCAGACCTAAGCCACGTCTTCGCACCCCAAATTCACATCTCACCGGCTGAGCAGATTGCTTCCCTGCCTCCCAAACAGGAAATGAACGCACTTTTAGAGAGTCCGACTGACGATGTCAAAACGACCTTTTTACATAACCTCTTTGCCACTGAAACCCGTGACCTGGTCACCTCCCTCGACCTCTGGCAGCGGGCTGTGAAGCTGGGCCCTTAGCTCGTGCCTGTGCTGGGAGCTTCTCTGCCTTCGCGCCAGTTCTCCTCTGGCCCCTTATCAGCCTTCTCTGCTGGCCTCCCCTCTCCGGCTCTGCGGTCTCAGGGGTCAGGCCCACGCTCTCCCCTCGTGTCGGGGCCCACTCCCAGAGCCCAAGGCCAGCAATTCCCCTTGTTTCGCCTCCCCCACCTCCCTTGCCTGGCTCTCTCCATATAATCCACCTGCACCCTTGGCTTCACCACTGGCCACCTCAGAGGCACCTTAAATTCACCGCGTTCCAGACGGATCTGGTCCTTCTGCTCCCACACCTGGTCCTCCACTGCTCCAGTCCGCACTGGGGACGTCCTGTGACCGCTTTCTCTCTTCCCTCTGTGACATCTAGTCAGCTGTCTCCCGCCCAGTCTGCATCCCTTCCAAATGTGTCCCCTTCTCTCACACCCCGCTGCCCCCCACCCACAAGAACGTCACCCTCCCTGGCCTACACTGACTCGGCCTCCTCACCCACCCTTGCTTCTTCCAGTCACTGAACCTTGCAGCAGCCAAAGTTTCCTTTGAAAAATGCAGATCCGATTGCATTCCCTTGAATAACACACATCAACGGTTCCCCACTATTTTTGGGATTAAATGTAAGAATCTTGAACTTGGCCTGTGAAGTCCTACAGGACTGGGACTTGGCTTCCCCGCTTACCATCTCCGCGGGCCCCTCCCTCCCAGTCGTCCTCCCGGCCAGGCTGGGCTGCTTCCCCATCCCTGCACCCCTCTTCCTTAGCCCCCCATTCCTCCCTACCGCGGCACCTGGCCATGATAATGAATGGCTATTTGGGTGGCTATTTGCCCAATGCCTGTTTCCCTCCCAGATCTGGTGAGCACCCGGGCAGACTATGTTCCTGGCGTCCAGCATAGCAGAGGGATGAATTCACGAAATTCGTTGAATGGCTGCCTATGGGACTAGGAAAAAGTTTTTAATTCTACTGTGCCCTTTTTAGAAAAACAGTTGAACCCAATGTCCTTGAAATAAGAAGCTCGCAATGAGAAGTTAGAGGCTCTAGGGAATTCACACACAGTGAGACGGCCACGCTCTCATTTTTTATATCAGGGCTCCGCTATGCCCGGCCAAAAAGATGCTGGTGGTATTTCTTTACAAAAAATTTCGGGGCACCTGGGTGGCTTAGCAGTTGAGGGTCTGCCTTCAGCTCAGGTCGTGATCCCGGGATCGAGTCCTACATGAGGCTCACGGCAGGGAGCCCGCGTCTCCCTCTGCCTGTGTCTCTGCCTCTCTCTGTGTGTCTCTCATGAATAAATAAATAAAATCTTTAAAAGAAATTTTATTTTCAGGCAATAGAACCAAAACAGTATAATATCTCTTAGCTAGAATTGGCTGTTTCTATAACGAGCGGTGTTCTGATGGTCTTGAAGGCACTAAGT
The DNA here is from genome assembly GCF_905146905.1 of Nyctereutes procyonoides. Taxonomy (NCBI): domain Eukaryota; kingdom Metazoa; phylum Chordata; class Mammalia; order Carnivora; family Canidae; genus Nyctereutes; species Nyctereutes procyonoides. The sequence goes on from NW_026575142.1 coordinate 66,627,952, forward strand.
GAGATGCAGGTGTCTTGGAAAACTTAACACAATTCTCTGAAGAATAAAACTTACCACCATTGAGCAGTTTGGTGCCCCTGGGGTCAAGGCGATTATTCCTGTGACTTAAAGATATTCTCCTCCAAATGAAGGCATAGAGAATGCTCTCAGCGAGTTGAAAAAAAAAAAAAAAGATAAATCCCTGAAATCATTCCAAAACTCTTGAGCACAGTTAAGCATCACCACAAATCTTTTGGCCGAGGTTCGTCTGTCTGAAAAGATGACCAGGGTAAGTGCCTTACTGATTCTTGGACTCCTCTCCTGCATCCTGCCCCTGATTCTGGGATCCTCCATCCGTGATGGAGAATAAACACGAGGGACTTTCCTAGGCCAAGCGGTAGGAATTTTTATTGAACTAAACAACAATAAAAGAGGCCTTCTTTGTACTTTTCTCACTATTGAGGGACTCATTTCACCTTAGCTACGTTTAATCAATTTCCTGGAACTTAGTTATAAATCGTACTTTATCACTGGTCAAAAGCTGAAAGCCTTGTACCCGACATTTCATTGGTCCAAAGCCATGTCCTTTTCATGAAGCTGATAAAGGACTACAGCCAGTGTACAAAGTCCTTCTAAGTATATGCAGATTTAGAACTACCCAAATCCACATGGTTATCCATAAATAGCAAAGGACGCGCAGGGAGGGCTTCCTTAGAAACCACAGCTCTGGTAGGAGGTGACATCTGAGACGGCTGGGGAAGACAAAGGCCACAGCTTACCTAGCCCTGTGTCACCAAAGGGGCATCTGATGGGCATTTGAGAATGGGAATGATTTTTCCCAGGACGCCTACAAAAGCCCACCTGACCCACACTGAAGCTAAATGCGCGAGTCTAACTGTGGGCTTTAAGTGCCTCCGTGTGCCAGCGTAGTCCAAGCTCCTACTCTGGAAACACAAGGTCATCACCATGGCCGGGGCAGCAGGGGCAGGATGCAGGAGAGGAGTCCCTGGTGGCAGAGACAATTGTTATGTCTGGGTTCAGAATTTACAACCATTTGAGTATGGAATATCTCTTCGTCTTCCTGTTGAGCAATAGGAGCAAGATAAAGGATTAATGGATAAAGCCACCATAATCTCTTAATGCCCCGCGGTTACAAGTGTTCCCGGAGAAGCCAGGACTCACGCACTGTGGTGCGTAAAGCAAAGGGTCCTTGGGCCCACTGTTGCCTTTGGTGCAAGTGGGGACTTAGCGGGTCTGTCCCCGTGGGTGCATGTACCCTGCTGGGTCTGAACTCTGACTTGCCTCCAAGACAGAGGCTCCAGAAAGTGCCACAAAAGAAGGGTCACGAGGAGGCCTCGGCTGTTAGCTCTGACGGGGAGCATGAGAACCAGAACCCATCGCAAAGAAGAGCACCTGCTGGGTGCAGCTCCTTGCCCTGGCTCAAAACTCCTTAAGTTCTCAAAGAAAAAAGACTACGGAAGCGGAGGCCGGGTACAGAATATGGGTAAACATGACTGGCTTATCAGCCGAGAGGCAGTGACAGCACCCGGGCTCTGGAATCCTATCCCCTGGGCTCGAAACCTGGTTGTTTTTTTTTTTTTTTTTTTTTGCCTAAGCTGTGTGACCTGTGGCAAGTTATTAACCTCTCAGACTCAGCTGCATTATTCTGAGACTGTGGGTTACTGTGACGATTCGGCGAGACGATTCAGGTAAAGTGTGGAACAGAGTAACTGTCAAAGGGCAAATGCTTTGGGAAGTGTTAGAAAATGTGATTTTAGCAACTCATGAAAAAAAAAATAGGAAGCTCAAATAAGTCATGCCAGGTAAGAAGGAAAGAAAATAGAGATCGAAACAAAACAAAATAATACCACGCATCCTTTGAAAGGCTTTGCATCAACTGAGGATCTAGGCTCAAGGGCCAAAAGTTCCCATGTTAAAATCAAAAAAAAAAAAAAAAAAAAAAGAGAGAGAGAGAGAGAGAAAGAGAAAAGAAGGCGCCGCCGACCCCTCGAAGCCCTCTGCCCCCCGCGCTACGGTGGCTCCGTCTACAGCCTGATTCTTCGCACAGGAGAGGGGGACGGTGCACGTCTCGAGCGCCGCACATTCCTCGCACTGACCATACGCGGACTTGCACTTACATCCGAAGGTGCTTCGCGTGCCCACTGCTGCCCGCAGAAGCCTGCAGGGTCCAGGTCTGAGGCTCGCAGCTCAAGGCTTCGGTGACTTATCTATACTTCCCGTCCTGGGCTCGTGTGGACGTTGAGCTCGGACACACCTGGGTGTGAGCCCTGCGCACTCGCTGGCCCTGTGACTCGGGACCGACGACCTGCCCTCCCTGCATTTCGGTTTCCTCCGTGTGCATCTCTGCCCGAGGGGCAAGGGACGCTCGCAAAGACGGAACGACAGCCGCTGAGATCCGGGACGGAGCCGAGGACCTCACCGCGAGCCGGCACACAGAAGTCGCTGCCTGGTCGCACGCACCTGGGACATTGCTGTCGCCGGCCTGCGTATGCGGATGTGTGAGGTCGATGGGGTTTTCCTGCGAGCCGGAACTGAGGCCCTCACGGATTTGATTACTTTTTAGCTTTTTGATTTTCTTTCTTTTTGAGGCCCTCGCTGATCTGAGCCAGGAACACTGGGGCCGAGGCGCAGCACCTCCCGCCTGGCCACCGGCCACCGCTCCGAAGCAGGGGGCGGCTGGGGCAGCTGTCACCCCACTGCCCGGCGGCTGCTTACCTTCATCTCCCGGCCCCCTTTCCCACCAGCCCAGGCTCTCAGCCTCCGAATCGTCTAGAGGCTTTGATTTATCGGACAGAGGAAAGGGGTTTTAAACCAAACACAGGGGAAAGGCTGGCGGGGCGGGGTGCCGTTTCCCACACAGGTGCCAGCGATGCCGCTGGGGAAGGCGAGGGTGGCCCTGGCGCTGGGGACCCGCCGGGATGCCGACGGCGTGCACAGGGACCCGGGAAGCCGCGGGACGGCTCGGCAGGCCCCGTGTGTCCACACGGGACACTCGGTCACTGGCTGTCACCTCCGGTCACTGCATTAGTTCACGCCCGCCCGACGGCGGCCTCCGGGGGGCCGGGGGGACACGGCCCCACCTCCCATCCTCGGGCTCGGCCTTATGGCCTTACGGTCCGTGGGAGACGCGAGGGTGACAAGTGCGGGCGGGACTCGGGAAGGAGGCAGGAGGCCAGGAGGGGGCCGATGTTAGGTCTGGGGGTCGGGGGCTGCCTGGAGGGGGCCCAGCCTTCACCTGCCCTGAGGCCACCACAGCAAGGCTGCGCGACCACCAGGTCACACATGTCCCCGCCCCAGCAAGGGGAGTCCTCGGCTTGTCAGAGCAGGCTGGCCTCACCCCCTCTGCAGGTGACAGTGTGCACCCCGGGGTCACGGCGGCGCCCAGGGTGGGACCCGGCATCCCGGGGGGCCCAGGGTGGGACCCCGCGGACCTCACCTCCTCCAGCCGCCGCCGCTGCTCCTTCTGCTCCTCGATGCGCTTCTGGCGCTCGGCCAGCAGCTGCCGCTTGTGCTCCTCGTTCTCGCGCTGCTGCTGCTCCAGCTGCTGCCGCCGCAGCGCCTCCGAACGCTCCTTGTTGGCCAGTTGCAGCCGCAGGAAGTCGCGGCGCAGCGTGGACTCCCCGGGCAGGTTCAGAATGGAGCTGCGGGCGGGGACACACTTGGGGATCCTGCGCCGGCCGGGCCGCCCCCCGCCCCACGAGCACCGCTGGTGACCGCCCCGGAGTCCCCGAGTCCCCGGAACCCTGGACCAGGGCTCGCCGCCTCGGCCGGGTGACTAGGGCATGCACCTGCAGTCACCGGCCCTTCCCGGGGTCACCACCTGCCTCCAGCACTATGCACAGGCTCCCTCACCCTGTGACCCGCACAGATCTGCTTCTGTAGGCGAGGGAGTGAGCCCCCGGGGCCGGAGCTGCAGGTTCTCATGCTCAGGAAAGGCATGAACAGAGTTGGCGAATGAAAAAATGAACCATGGGGAGCAGTAAGGGAACCTGCTCTACTAGGGGTGCATCCTCACCCCGGGGACTCCTTGCACCAAACCCCAGGAGGCCAAGGCAGGCTGCTCATGGGAAGATGCAATAAGCTAGGGAGGGTGGACCTCTGAGTCCAGGCCAACCCCAGAGTGGAGCACGAACCCACGCCGGCTGGCGTCTGAGAGCCAGGGCTGTCTCTCTGCCCCATGCTTAGAGAGCAGGGAATGGTTTGGCTCTGGAACACATGGTGTAGCTAGGACTTCAACCCAGCTCCCTGATTTCTAGATCCCAGTTAAGCACCACGGGCCTCAGTCTTCTCATCTGTAAAATGGTAATTGTGCATAGATGTGCGTGTGTGTCTGTGTGCATGTGTGTGTGTGTGAGACAGAAAGAAAAAGAGGACAGAAAACATCATAAAGGAACAGCACCTACTTCCCCAGTGGTCTAGGGCCGCCCTATTCACATCTAACTGCAGGTGAACAGCTCAAAGTTGGGCTCTTTGGTTGGGTGTGGCAGCCTAACGGGGAAGGGGGGGTAGGCAGGGCTCCCATTTGTTCATGCAAACCTAGCTCTTTTAATCTTTCTGGCAGCTTCCACCCGAAACCCGTTAAATAACTGGTGAGCCATTTGTATGCAGCAGGCACGGTAATAGGCTCTCGTGGACATGGGCAGTAGCTAAACAAATTCTCCCTCTAGTTACCTTCTTGTGGGGAAGAGAGACAAATAATTAGACAAGTGACTACAAATAGCATAATTCCCCATATGAACAGGCTCCAGAGAAGACAAAAGATGTAACAGTTTAAGAGTACAGTGGCGGGAGGCTGGGACGGGGGCGAAGGGCTCTGCTTCAGAGGGGGTGATCGGAGGAGACCCCTCTAAAAAGGCTAAGACTCAAAAGATGGAGAGTCAGTCCCATGAAGAGGTAGGGAAAGAACCTTTCCAGAAGGAAGAAATGGGGAAGCCAGTGGTAGGGACAGGTGGGACCTCTATGAGGACTTCCCAGAGCAGAGTGAAGGAGACAGGAGCTGGTAAGGCACGTAGCATGGAAGCCGTGCACGGAGAGGTTATCGTCAGGAGAGGGACGTGATGGGATTTGTTGGGCTGCTGCGTGGATGACTGTCTGCAGGGGGCAGGAGGTCAAGCAAGGCCACCTGAAGCCTGTTGATGGATCTGGTGTGGAGAGTGAGCGATGACTTGCAGGTTTCATCCTGGCACCCGGACAGTGGTGGTGACGCAAACTGGGGTGGCGAATGGTCAGGGGGAACAGGTTTGGTGGCAGCTGATGAGGGGATCATGCTGTGTTGGACAGTGTAACTGCTGCGCTGTGTGACTGCCATCTATGCCCAAAAATGACATGAAAAGGGCTTCGTTCATAATGCCCTACAGACAGTGCCTGCATTCCAGTAACAAACCTCCTTTAAAACTTCCAGCTTTTGTGTAGAGCGCTAAACCAAATCCCGAGCGACAGTGCGTACGTACCCAGGCCACCAGCCCTGGGCAAAGGCGGCAGGACGTGGGGAACCCGGGCTCACCATGCACACGAGGATGCTCCATGAATACAAACTGAGGTTGAATCTTTGTCAGGCGAGCTGAGCCGTAGTAGTGGCTCAGTCATTGACTTGGTGTGTGGCCTGGGTGCCACCTCTGAGCTCTTACCTCATTTCTAAAATGAGATAACCACTGTCCCTTTCTACTTTTCAGGATTGCATGAAGATTGATTACTTGTGTCCATAAAACAGGACTTGGAACAGAATCCTCAATGTGATATGATGACACATTGAAGTGCTGAGGCACGGCTAGGTCAGCCCGCTACGGGACTCCTAGCACACGGGTTAGCGAGTACGAGTTAAAACAGGGCTTTTCAGTTCTATAGAGAATGGTCAGTAGTCCTGACGTGACATCCGGGTGAGTTTGGGAAACATAAAAATAGTACGCAACTTCTCTGAAAAGCAGGGCGTTCGGTTCTTCGCCTTTACAAGAACGTTCATTTTCCATGTCACTATTTGACAAACGTCATCTAAACTGGGGGTAGCCAATGTGTAGAGTATTGGATGGAAGGAAAAATTCTTCAATCTTTGACTTTGAAAATTCCTTTAGTAGGTGAAGAGAAAAACTGGATGGCCCTCTAAGTCCCTCCCTCTTCCATCAGTTTAGCAATAATCCAGCTGGGTAGAGCTGAGTTAACTCAAAAGAAAGAAGCCACTGGCTTGTTCTAGCAGCAGTGGCCGAGCTGGCCCCTTTCCTGAGCAGCATGGGACCACAGGAGTCCCTCCTTGGATGGCTAGAGGACGGAGACCAATATACCCCACTGAGCCTTCTGCTTGTGCATTTTCCCCAATAAATTTTTCTGACTACGGTGTATGTGCCCGTACCCTCAATTCGCTGAACTGCCACCAGCTGAATTCTCTCACGGAAGACAAATCCTTGAAATGTGAGCACCCTCACCTTAATCATTCATACGCACACTGGAAGAAAGTTGCGATCAATGTCAAGTGAAATTCAAAATGCATGGATGATAATGATAAAGCAACACTGATCCTGGGGTCCAACATGTGACAACTGGAATAAGCATGTAATTTTCTATCTTGGGTTCCCCTCCAGAGTGTGATTTGGTTTCCTGGGAATCATTTCCTCTTGGATTAGCTTGTGGTGAAAATACCAAGACAGGTGACAAGGACAGTGGGTGCTGAAATGGGCTTCTCAAAGGTATGAAGTAACAAACTGAATGTGTCAAGTCCAAAGATACCACTTAGGTCTCCTGAAAGTCGCAGTTTTAGGCACTTTGAGCCTTGGATTACTCAGATAATTGCCTCCTACCCATTCTACACGTTACATATGTGAGGAAACAGAGTCTTAGAATAGAGACCATAAATCTTAGGGGACAAGATAAAGAATACGCTGATTTCCACGTTTTTGTAAGAGTCTGCCTGGGGACATTTTCCCAAATTAATGAGTAGGTTCGTGGGCAATAAATTAAATAAGACCACCTTGCTGGATTCTTAAAAATGAACCTATAAATCAAAAGGAAGCAAGTTTCACAGACGCCCAATTCAGAACGTGAAAATAAGACTTGGCTTTTGCTCTCCTACCTGGGCTCTCCTGAGTCATTCTCCTCCTCTTCTTCCTCACTTCCGCTGTACTCATACTCGGTCTCATCTAAAGAGAGACTCACAGAATGTTAGTGCACAAAAGGACGCTACAGTTCAGTCAATCCCACCCTCTTCTTACATATATATATATATAATGTAATCTGAGGCCCAAAGAATTGTCATTAATGCTGACCTGGGACAGGCTCCAGGCCTTCTGACTTGTGATCTAACAGATCCCACCACCTGGATTCAAGTACGTGGACTTAACATCCAAGACTGTCCCAGCTGATTCCAGATATCTGTCCCTGATGCCTGCTGTTCATATGAAAGTCAAGATAAGGAACTGAAAAATAACTTCTCAGTTTGTGTTAATTCCCATGAGAGGACCACGTGAACCAATCTTTTATCGGCCCACTAGTAACACATTGTCCTATTAGTCATTTCTCAAGCAGGAGTTTTATTAAGACTTACATGTGCCCACAGATTAGTCTTTAGATATCTTGATAAACACCAGAAGGAAATCTGACAACGTGCTATCAGAAATACGGAGTTAAATGACCCACTGGGGACATCCATTTAATCCAGTGATATGTTAAAGCAGGTTAACATGTAGTAATGAATAAGACTGGGTCTTTGCTTTGGAGCGGATCAGAATCTAATGGGCAAGGTGGACAAGTAGGTAATCAGATCCGCCATGATTCTTAAGAAATTAATCCATATTGAGTGTCTCCCATGCTGGTCACCCTTCTAGATACTTTACCTATGTTCTCTCATTTGTTTTGCTTAACAATCCTTTAACATACTGCCCGCGTTTCAAGCGCAGACACTATGACAGGAGGTTAAGTGACAGAACCAATGGCTTATTAATAAAAGGTCAATCAATCTGGGATTTGGATTTAGAATTCGATCCAGAACTTGTCCAACTTTAAAACTAGTGTTCTTTCTAACATATATACGCTAAAGAGAGGGGCATAAAAAGAGCAATGAGATATCAGAGATAGGCGCAAAGTCCATTGGTCATAATAGGGGAAGGAGACAGGAAAGTCTCTTGAGGAGGAGATGAGCTGGGCCTTGCAATGTCGGTGGCCCTGTTCTAGGCGGACGGCAGCTAAAAGCGGTGGCCAAAGGGCATTCTAAGCAACATAACCACGTGAGGAAGCCTGCTAGTATTACAGGGCATGCAGGACATGTTCACAAGGAGTTGTGAGTGGCTAGATGTGTGGCTGTGACGAAAGCAGATGGAATAAGTAAGCCCAGCACATGTGCTAGGACGTCTTGATCCTTACATGTGTATAAATATATATATATACATATATATATTTTTTTTTTTTCCTGAGGACTTCTCTGTGGGCAATGGTGAATTTTGGAGGAGCTTTTAATTTTAAGGAGGGAGAGTGTCACATTACTATTATCCTTTCAAAGCTGTGGGTTAGTAATTACAACTTGGGAGGTTTAGTTCCGAAAAAGGAATTAACACTGCAATTTGGCTGTGTTACCACCAGGAAGCAGCACATCTGATGAGAACTAAACACTGCCTTCCAGACTCTTCAGCCAGTAAAGGAATAATGAAAAGGAGCCAAAAGCACCATGACTTCAAGTGTATTTTTTTAAAATCAGAAGTTAGCTTCAAATATTTAGACACGTATGCGGTTTTCAGACGACTTATTTTTTTGAGTATTATCGCACCGGAAATGTAAAGGACCTTCATGAAGTGTTTCAATATTCCACACTGAAAGTTTACTATTCCAAACTTTCCTGAAATGGGTCAACAGGGAGCTTGAAGGAAGCTGCAGAGATTTTATCTAGCGAAGGAAATTCTAGCAAGGGAAAGCAGCACACAATTGATCCAAATATTTCTACTAAGGTAAAACCTTCATTTGTCAGGCCCTTCAATTGTAATACTTCACCAGAATCTGGTCTTATTGCTTTTATGTTACTGGCATAAATTAGCATATGTCAACAAACGTAAGGAAAAAATAACATCAGGTTAAAAAATCATAATGAATTCTCATTAAAGTTGTTTATTTGTGGGGCACCTGGGTGGCTCAGTTGCTTAAATTCCTGCTTTTGGCTTAGGTCATGATGTCATGGTCCAGCGATCCAGCCTGCCTCAGTCTCCCTGCTCAGTGGAGAGTCTGCTTCTCTCTCTGCCCACCCCCCCCCACTACTTGTATGCTCTCTCTCTGAAATAAATAAATGAAATCTTTAAAGAATAATTGTTCGGTAGTACCAAAAGCTGGTCTTTGAGCTACTAAGAGAGTGTGGAATTTTTAGAGGAAGTAAATTAAGTCATTTGGTGAAACCGAGCAAATGGAATGAGACCTCATTTGATGGATTCTCTTTCTGGGGAACAGACAGAAAAGAAGGTTTCTTTCTTTCTTTCTTTCTTTTTTTTTTGTTTACGATAGTCACAGAGAGACAGAGAGAGAGAGAGAGAGGCAGAGACATAGGCAGAGGGAGAAGCAGGCTCCATGCACCGGGAGCCCGACATGGGACTCGATCCCGGGTCCCCAGGATCGCGCCCTGGGCCAAAGGCAGGCGCTAAACCGCTGCGCCACCCAGGGATCCCGAAAAGAAGGTTTCTGACGGCTCTAAACCTACACAGAATTAGGTTCCTTACATTACTGGGTAACTCCTAAGGACATCTCCTACCAAGAATCATACTCACCTGCTCTGCAGAGAAGGAACCCGTTAAAAATAATCTATTGTCATAGAATGGGGAGTTCTGAGTCACCTTCCAGCATCTGAGCCCCCAAGAAGTGAAAACAACCCAAGGCACAAGCTTTACCCACTCTACTCACAGGTCAAAGGCAATGAAAGAGGTTACGAGTTCCCGGAAGGTAACTCTGAATTGTTCTTTAAACTTATAGTTCCGTAAAGAACTGTTTATGTAAGAGTAGCTAATATTTATTATGTTTATACGCCAGACATTGTACTAAACATCTTAATGCATTATCTCATTTAATCTGCAACAATGCCAGGTGATAGTGGTCACTATTATATCCTCTCTCTTATTTTAAAGATAAGAAAACTGGGGTGAAGGTCGTCTAACCCTTCAGGGATTAGAGCTAGAATCTCCACTCAGAATTTGAATCTGGAAACAATAGGCCTGCAGGAAAATAAGTTTCCCTTTTAAAGAAGTCAGCCTTTAATAGTTGCATGTTTGATGAAAAATCAGTCCTGGAATTATTTTAGGGGGTTGGGGAGGGGCAGAGGGAGGGAGAGAGTGAATCTCAAGCAGACCCCGCGCTCAGCATTCAGTGTGGAGCCCGACACTGGGCTTGATCTCATGACCCTGAGATCATGACCTAAACTGAAATCAAGAGTCAGACACTCAGTTGACAGAGCCCCCCAGCTGGCCCAGTCCTGGGACATTTTGATCTTGACTTACCTGTTTCTCTCATGCCTGGTTCCTCCTGATTTCTCCAGTTCCCTTCCCAGCTCCTCCTGACCGACACCTCATCCCTCCCCACCCACTAACAACTGGAGATGGGCCTCCTTTTTTATTTTTTGTTTTCTCTTGTGCAGGATTTTTATTTATTTATTTTCCAGTGCTGTAAGAATTTTATGTTCGATCAAAATAGGCAATGAAGCTTCATTTCCTATTTACCACTGGAAATAAAAATAGTCTGGGGAGCGCCTGGGTGGCTCAGAGGTTGAGCATCTGCCTTCGGCTCAGGGAATGATCCCGGAGTCTTGGGAACGAGTCCCATGTCCGGCTCCCCACAGGGAGCCTGCTTCTCCCTCTGCCTGTGTCTCTGCCTCTCTGTGTTTCTCAAGAATAAATAAATAAAATCTTTTAAAAAAATAGTGTGGTCCCCAAACATTTAACCGTGTATGTTTTTTAAAAACAATTGCAGGATAGTTGAATATAATATTTTATTAATTTCAGGTGATGGGTCTCCTTTCTTTTTTTTTTTTTTTATTTATTTACGATAGTCATACAGAGAGAGAGAGAGGCAGAGACACAGGCAGAGGGAGAAGCAGGCTCCATGCACCAGGAGCCTGACGTGGGATTCGATCCCGGGTCTCCAGGATCGCGCCCTGGGCCAAAGGCAGGCGCCAAACCGCTGCGCCACCCAGGGATCCCGATGGGTCTCCTTTCTAGCTTAGCCTTATAACCTCCTACTCCTGAGACGAACTTGATTGCACATTTCCCTGGCAGCCGGGAAAGAAACTCTTCCCTTGAACCTTCACTCAGGGCTTCTCCTCTTGCCTCAGCCCCCTACCGCTCTCACCTCTGCGTGGCTTTGACTCCTGCACCGCTCACCACCCACCCCACACACCTGCTCATACCTTGCCATATTACAGACAGTAACTGCAGAGGCAAAGAAGGGGAAGCCAAATGAAAGCAGAGCACCCTCCTTCCCGTGAGGCCCCCCACCCTCCAATGCTCCATCTGGCTTGGGAAGAACAGAAAGGAACGGTGTCCAGGACAGAAGCGAGGAAAAGCACGGGGCCATGTGCCTCTCACCCTAGGTGTCTGGCTTCCCCTTTACTCCCACCCCACATGCTCACCTCGCCAGCCCTGTAATGTCTCTTCACTGTCATCCCTCCTCCCCCCTGCCCCGTGGCTCCTCCAGCCTCCACCCAGGGAAGACTCACCCTATCTGTCCTCTGGATCTTCCCCTTTCCTCCCCCTACCTCAATCTTCCTTACCTCCCACCCACCGAGGCACAAAACCGGCCCCAGACCACCTGAGTTTTTCTCCTTGGTCAGGATGCTAGGTAAGGAAATCTGAGTCTCTACTCCCATAACCAGGACACAGTCCCAGGACTCCAAGTTTGAACTCTTGTCCACTAATGCACTGAGAAGGCAGTGTGTGGTGCCTCAGCCAGCTACAGCCACCAGAGATAAGGGTTTTGAATCTACAAAATAAACAAGTGCATGAAATGATCTTCTAGCTCAAAGTGACAGGGTTCCGTATATCAAGTCTGGCAACTCTGTGACTATTAGAAAATTCATCTGACTTCTGTAATAAATTCCAAATGGGCCTCAGAGCACAAAAACTTGAAGCCTGCCAGTCTAGAAAAATGTCAACTAAGTGCTTTTTTTTTTTTTTTTGGTCTCCTGTCGATTTTTTGTCTTCAAAACATGAATATTCATTTGAACTAAGCAAATCACTTGTCATATTAAACCACTTCATAGTATTCCTCAACATGACTCTTTGTCAGGGCCTGGAGAAGGTGATATTCCTTACAGTTGTATCCTTTCATGAAGATTCCATTTCACAGTCTCACTCCATGGATGCCTACAGGCTGCGAGCTCAGAGGCAGCCCTTCACACTAGAGAATAATGCAGGCCCATTTGAAAGCCCCACGGCCACCTCCAAATATATCACGAGCCCATGACTCACTCCATCTTTTGTTTCCTTTGCTAAACTACAAATGTGCTTCTAACCTTTCTCTCCTCGTTTCTTCTTTGTTCTGTCAATATGGTCCTTGAGTTGAATGCGAACCTGTCGTTCATTAGGTTGGTCTCGTATAAATGGATGCTTCATCAATTGTTCTGTTGCTGGTCGCTGGCTGTGATTCTTTACCAAGCAGCTCTCAATAAATGACTGGAATTTTTTCGACCTGCCAAGTGAAAGAGATGAATCCAAAGATAAAGAGGCAATCCCATGAAAAAGTGACCTTCCATTTTCTAAAACACTATGATGAGAACAAGAGGAAGGCAGGTTCAATTAGTCAACATAGGAATCAACCGATCACAGAGTAGGCCTAGAATTTTATTAGGCACAACGGAGTTCAAAGGCATCATTACCACCAACACACAATTCAGGCAATGTATGGGAGTCACATGCATAAGAGCATTTTTGCCCAGATTTATAAATAATATCACACAAGAAACTAAAAGGAATCAGATAAGAGAAAGGCCTTGGTGAGAACCACATATGGAAGGTCTAGTGTAATGAGGAACCTGAGCTGGGCTTGAAAGGGTGCAGAGGAAATCATTCTGGGAAGACAGCTCAGGGAGATAGGAAATAGTGAAAAGCTAAGGCTGAGGCTGGGCACACTACACACCAGGGCACACTGAGGTGAGCGGCCTAAAGAAGGCAGAAAATGCAAGCTGCTGGAGAGCAAAATCAAGGTTGGCCAGGGAAGGAGGAGGACATTCTGTAGAAATGAGAAAGATTCCTACTCGGTAAAGTGAACTTGATTAGGTGACTTTTTTTTTCCCACTGGCAATTTCAAAATTCCCTTTGACCTTTGCACTCCAATTATTAAGAACAGGGTGTATGTGTATGTTCGCTATCAACCAAAGGACTCGGAAACTTAAGGACTAAGTTCATACCCACACATGCACTTATCTCCCTCTAGGAAGGCACTATTGCCTCAAAGATAAACCCTGTGCCAAAGACGCACAGGGGAGGGGAGAGCTGGTGAGAGGTACCATACCCAGGAGTAGGCTGCAAGTCCACACTGTGGTAGGAATCACCGGTGGACGTCAGCTGTGACTCAGGAGTTGGGAATGCATGTTCTTGCTGAGAGTTCCAAGAAATTGTCCGGCATCATAAATAATTACTTCACGACTCTATAGCATGCGCTTCCCCTGGCAGCTGGGCACGGCACCCTCAGAGACCTCAGGGGAACTCTGATCACGCTCTTGGCCGTTCCCCCTCTGCTGGGAGCAGGAGGGAATCCAGCCCGTGCCCTCCGTCGCCCTCCTGTGGAGCGCTGTGGAGTCACAGGAACGGATCCCTGGGCAAGCTCCCTGAGTCGACCAGCTGGCTCCACGCGCAGACTGCAGGCTGGAAAGCTGCCCTGGCCACAGGGGACGCCCGCCCACACCCACCGTGGTGAACATGCTCTTCAAGATTCAAATGCAAGAGGGCGCTTGCATCTGCACCGCTCTCCACCTCTGCCCAGGTCCACGCAGCGTCTCCTCTTATTCCATGTGTTTAAAGGACCGAATATGAATATTTCTTCCTCCCTAAATGAATGTCTAAGCTCAGTTCAAGCTTTTAAATTATTTGACATCGAAGCAGATGCACCCTGCTAGGCTTGGGGGTCCCCCCCCAGGATCAATCAGGATCAGCTACCCTGTGGACTGTGGAAGACGGAAAGAGCAGGGTGGACACCCCACGCACCTCCGTGTATGTCCCTCAGCCCACGGCCCCCGCACTGGTGTCCCCTCTATCAGGGGTGCCACACTTATCTCTGCATCCCGAGCACGCCGCTACCTGCAGCCTCCAATGCTCGAGGAACAGCTGCATGCGTGCGTGCTTATCGGAGGCGAGTGCTGGGCAAGTGTGGGGAATGGCAGCCTGCAAATCTGTGCTTCTGAGGGATAGAGAGGGAGGGTTGGAGATGAGATAGTACTGAATATGCCTTCTCCTTCAGGCCCACCAGACCAACCCATGGAGGCGCCAATGTGGTATGACCGAAGGGGAGACTTTGCTTCAAACAAACAAAAACACAAACAGACAAACAAAACCCATCATGGAACTGTCCTAAGAAACACTCCGAAGAGAACGAGGGTAACCTGCATGAGGAGATAGACACATTCTACACGGCACCCTTCTAGGTAGGAGATCAGGCTCAGGAACATGAAAACAAAAACAAATTAAGACAGGGAGCTGTTAAATATTCATGAGAAATGCAAATGAAAGCCCTGTTTCTTCTGCTTGCAACTCGAAGGAAGTGCTTTCTTTTTATAAAGTGCTCAGCTATTAATTAGAAGGCGATAAATAAATCACACCCAATTTAAAAATGAGATCCAGGCTGGATAAACAGAACATTCCATTCCCCAGTGCTGACAACCAAAAAAAGTCAGTGGTGTCTCTCGGAGGAGACCGCGATCAGAGGTCAGCAGAACCAGCCACAGGACAGGCTCCTCTTTCCACTCTCTCTTCTGCTGGGAAGGAAGCCTCGGAGACATTCAGGAGAGTAACTCCGGGCCCCAAGGTCGGGCCAAGATGTGCAGAACCGGGGCAGCTGGGTGGCTCAGCGGTTGAGCATCTCCCCTTGGCTCAGGGCGTGATCCTGGGGTCTTGGGATCGAGCCCCACATTGGGCTTCCCGCAGGGAGGCTGCTTCTCCCTCTGCCTGTGTCTCTGCCTCTCTCTCTCTCTCTCTCTCATGATAAATAAATAAAATCTTTAAAAAATGTGCTGAACCACAAAGCTGGCGATGTACCTCATGTCTTCTTCAAATGGTACCATTTGAAGAGAAAATAATGCTTACTTTAAAACAAATCTGCAAAGAAAAGATTCATTGTCTCTTATTTAAGTTAGCGTGACCAAAGAATCAATATGCTTAATTACACATTTAATTAAACGTAAAATCCCTTCCCCTATGTTGAACACCACTTGACTATTTGCTGAGCGGTCTGATGGGTTTAAAGTACATTTATATAACTTTATTGTTTGCATCTCTGCTGCCAGTAATTTAGTTCTGTCTCAAAAAAAAAAAAAAAAAGCCTAAGATTAGTAATACTAATTTCCCCAGGGTTGGCCTGGAGAGATAAATGTTAATGTTTGGCGCTTACAGTCTGAGGCCCTGGTTCTAATACCTGCATCACCACTTTATCTTCCCAGAGTTTTTCTGTTTGTATATTTAATTGTGTTAGAGGAATTAAAAACGCCTGAAATATGATTACATTAATCATTATAACCTGTCGGGCTAAAAGTTTTTGGTAATCACAGGACTCCCTAAATGCAATTTGAGCTGCAGAATTTGCATTTGCCCAGAACCACCCCATTTCTCTACTCTGGGCTCTATCACTTCTTAACGGTGTGACTTTGGGCAGGTTCTTTAACTTCTCCGTGCCTCAGTTCCCTGACTGCAAATGGTGATGTTGTTAGGATTTATCTCAAAAGAACGTCGTGATGATTCAAGCAATGAACTGATGGAAGATAGTGAGCACGGCGCCCGTTACATCATAGACACCGCATGTATGTTTGCTGTTGCTATGACTTTTACTCCCACGATGATGACAAGGTCCTGGCAACCTGTGACCATCACCAAGCAGCAGCAGTATCTCTCTGCCGTTAGGTCTGGGGGTAGAAATTGGAAATTCAACTTCTGTTGAACTGAATAGTGTAGTGTTCTTAAAAGGGAATTACTGCACATATGTTTGGATTAGATACGCTAGCATGAAGAGTCAACGGGACCATTATCTCCAAGGAGACCGGGCAAAAAAGGTTAATTAAAAAAAAAAAAAAAAAAAACCTGTGCAGCAATTTTTGTTTTGATTTTTATAAAGTCCCAAGTCACATTACTGCTAGCAAATTCAGTTAATCGGAGGTATTTTCTGATATTTGCTTTCTGTTATTATTATTTCACTTAGAACATGCACACTCACACACACACAGCTTTGTCGTTTCTTAAAAAAACAAAAGTGCCTGGAGCGCTTGGGTGGCTCAGTCGGCTAAGCGCGTCGGACTCGTGGTTTCAGCTCATCCTGTGATCTCAGAGTGGTGGGACGGAGCCCCGTGTCGGGCTCCAAGCTCAGCGAGGAGTGTCTCTCCCTCGCCCTCTGCCCCTCCGGCTCATGCTCTGTCTCAAATGAATAAATCAATCTTAAACAAACAAACAGTGTCTGACAACCCAAGAATCAGAACTGGTGTTTCATAAAGTAGTAGGAGTGACTGAAAGTTTTGGGGTGAAGGCAGAAGGCGGGGGTTCCAGGTTGGCTGTACAGGGAGGAGCCAGCTAACCACACCAGGCCCTCTGGTCGTCAACTGGAGCACCAGTAAGCTTGGACCAAGGAACCTTATGCCTCTTTCCAGTGAGAAGCACTTAAGGTTTTTCTAATGATCTTGGTCAAGTGCTTCTTTGCCTGTGTGCAATCTCCACATTTAAGGAGCATGGGAAGGGAAAGAGGCCAACCATCTTTTACAGGAAGGAAGTCATCCCCGTATTTCTCCAGAAACTGCTACAGGAAACCATAGCACTCAGTAGGACAGGGGAGCCAGGGGGAGCACAGTGGGAAGAGAAAGGAGAGGAAATGGGTTGAGGGAGATGGTTCACCATGTGGGTGGAATCTGACCATGTATTAAGACGGGAGGAAGAAATGGGCATCACAACTGGCTGCGCCTTGGCCTGTGGTGACATGGAGACGGAGGCCGAGAGCGCGCTTGGCCTCTAATTCGGCGTAGGTTGTAATCCTCCCGGAGACCTAATTATTGAATGGCTGGGCACTGACTGGAGCCCTGACCCCATGACCTCCTCGGCACGGAGGCCTCTCCTGATGCGGGAGGAAAGGGCAGGTTCTGGAGAGTGGGGGTGCTTTCCTTCGCGTCCTCCCACAGCCTAAGGGCCGAAGGGTAGCTCTCCTGCCTTTCTTTCCCTGGTTTTAAGGCACAGGAAAAAAGTGTTTAACTAAGAGACTAGGATCCCATTCTAACCTTGAGCTTAAGAGGCCGGATGATACAGTGGAGGGAATGGGGGTTACAAACCTGGGAAACGAAAAGATTGTACAGACTTGTGCAAGGAACAGAACCCACCTAACCTTCGATCTTCTAGCTACAGAATGAGGACCCAGAGCATCTGCCTGGCAGGGTTGTGGTTAAGATTAAATATGTGTATATACATATACATACATATCTATAGATCTTATATATATGTACAAATAAGATGTAATTGTATTAAATTTAATTTTACTAAATATACATTTTAATTTTATTAAATTGCATTTTATTACATATATTTAATCTTATGTATAAGATTAATCATTATAATTATAGAAGATTAAATATGTACGTATGTGCATATATATATATAAATTTCTACACAAACACACACATAAATTATTGAGTCTACAACACGCGTATGCCCTCTATGTCCTGTATGTTGTAGATTTAGTAAGTTTGCTGGAAGCGACCCTCAACTGCATACTTGTACTAAAGAGTTGCCGGCCCATCTTACCACAACGGTGCACCCCCCTTTGGTAGCACTTCAATACATACCCTGAGAACAGGGTACTTCACCTGCTAATTCATCAGACAGAGAATATGGCTGGATATAAAAGGAACATTTTGGAGTTTTGTTTCTTTGGACGGGTGGGGAGAGGGATCCTCTCCCTTAAAAAATAAAATAAATAAATAAATAAAATATTTCACTTCCTCCCATATTAAAGGAAAACCCTAACTTTTTTTTTATTTACTCATGACACACACACACACACACCACACACACACACACACCACACAGAGGCAGAGGGAGAAGCAGGCTCCATGCAGGGAGCCCAACATGGGACTGGATCCCGGGACCCCAGGATCACACCCTGGGCGGAAGGCAGGCACTAAACCGCTGAGCCACCCGGGGATCCCCAAACCCTAACTTATTGCAAATCACTCCGGACTTGGTCATTCAAGAAAGTACTCTGTGGCTTATTTTCACTTAAAAAGTAGGATTAAAATATTTTTGCTTAAAAAGTAGGATTCTATTGCAGAGGATCGGGAGCCACATCCCGTGTACTATGGCTCGGGGACTGCATGGCCATGTTATAAAGGCGGGGTTCTGAGTGAGAAAGAGTCCTTCGCCAGGGCTCCTGATTGCCCACGCACACCCGAACAGCCAAGCCATCTCCCCTTCTCTGTCGGGCAGTGTGGTGCTCACAACCTAAGGGGCTTTCCTTCGGAGTCAGGGAGGCCAGGTGAGATGGAGGCCTGGTCTCCTCACTGTCCCTGGACGGACCCAGCCCCGGAAGCACCACCAGGATTAGTTCTGGTGGTCAAAGGTTTGAAGCAGCAAAGTCAGCCTGTAGTTTCCTCCAAGCCTGCATTTCTCAAACAAGGTCAGGGCAGAGTTGACCTTTCTTGGAGCAGGGTCAACAAAAACTAAAACTGTAGTGCAGGGCCTGTTCACTCACTTTGCTTTTCAAAAAAAAATTTTTTTTTAATTTTTATTTATTTATGATAGTCACAGAGAGAGAGAGAGAGAGAGAGGCAGAGACACAGGCAGAGGGAGAAGCAGGCTCCATGCACCGGGAGCCCGACGTGGGATTCGATCCCGGGTCTCCAGGATCGCGCCCTGGGCCAAAGGCAGGCGCCAAACCGCTGCGCCACCCAGGGATCCCCATCACTTTGCTTTTCTAAGGGGACAGAGAGGTTGGCCAAAGGGCAGTGCAGGCCTGGGAGAAGAGAGAAATAGGACATATGCAAGGACCAGGCACCCCCGGCTTCTGAGTTGGAGAGAGGTGGCGATGGGTGGAAGGACAAGCTGGCACCCAAGAGGAGCTGGAGCCACTCGGCCAGGCAGTAGTGCCACACCTTGGCACAAAAGGCCAGAAATCTCAATATAATGCTCCACCACCAGATTTTTAAAAGTTGGCGATTAATTCAAGTGTTTCTGAAACAGCCCCACTGTGCTGACCAACCATAACACCTGTGTGGGTGGCCAGGGTGTCCTCTGTGGGTCCAAGGCTGGAAACAGCTGTCCAGCAGCAGTGCAAGGAGCAGGAAGGGAGGGAGGGAGGGCACAGGGTCAGGAAAGCCCACTGTATACAGTATATGGGGTGCATGTGGGCGGGGGGGGTGCGGGGGACAGGGAGGCTTGGCACGGAGGACGAGCAGAAAGCTAGCAGAGGGCTCTGTGGTGCCACTGATGCTTCCTGGGAGGGAGGTGATCCGAATTCTTTCCCGGGGAGTCTGTTGCAGGGAGAAGAGAGGAAGCAGGGCCTGCTGCTCATGTGCCGTACACGTACCCAATGGCAGGCTGTTGCTGGGGAGAGAACGACGTCTCGCACAGTGACCCTCCAGAGTGAGGAGGAGGAGCCACCTTCCCCCTTGTTGCCAATAGCAACTCTCAAGCTCTTCCTCTGCAGGCCTTGGCAACTCGGGGCCGTCGGTCCCCCCGGCTGTTTCCTTCTCTTCTCGGTGCAGTATGCCTTTCTCCTGTCACACCCGGGTGGCTGTGTCATTACTAGGTGACTGGTATGAACTAAGACGGTGCTCTGCGTGGTGGAGGGGGAAGCTGTGGGTGAGAGGGGTCCCAGGCGAGGGTGACCATGAAGTGACCTTGAAGTATGAAAAGGGGCCGGAAGGTCTTGAACCTTCATGCTCTGACTTGCCCAGAATATGTCTCTAGAAAAAGATAGGGGGTCGTAAGTGGTCCAGGTGTTGGCCCCGGGCATGGGGAGTCAGAGACTCAAGAATGTGCTGGAATGAGTCCGGATGTCCCATATACACAGGGGGAAGAAAGGAACAATGAATTTTTGTCAGGCAATGATAAGCTACAAAGACCCTGATCTAAGTACACACAAAACTCAAAAGTCGACCCTCTGGTCTCACCTACAGAATTATATTTCCCAAACTTGAGCCAGTCGTGTACTACCAACACAGTTTTTTGTTTGTTTGTTTGTTTTTTAAGTAGGCTCCACGCCTCCCCTGGAGCCCAGCATGGGGCTTGAACCCACGACAGTGAGATCAAGACCTGAGCTGAGGTCAAGGGTCGGATGCTTACCTGTATGAGCCACCCAGGTGCCCCACGACCAACACAATTTTTAACCAGACTCTTACATCGTCCAGACTAGTATCTACTTGTTTTTTGTTTTTTTTTACATCAGGTCAATTTTTTTATGCGAATAGGTTTGTTAAATGGGAAATTTTATCACCGCCCCAAATAAGAAGCCAATACCACGTGTCTTAAGGGGAAGCAGTAGTAAAAACCAATATTACAAATATTTACGCACAGGCCAGTGAGATCATCCCTCATACTACCGGTGTGTGTACGCACTCACAGGATTACCATCTTCAGGAGTCGAAGAAATGCCAGCCAACCTAGCCAGCTGACTCTTGGAATCGTCACCGTCTCTGATGAGATGCCAGGAAAGAGATTTCTTGGGAGGGTGATAAATCAAAGAGCTTGCACGTTGTTACTTGGGTTCCACTACTCCCTTAGCTAATCGCTCCTCACCTTGAAGGTGGAGTGATAAAGACCCGCTGTGCAAATAGTCAGTACTGAAGGTTTGCTCTAAGATGAGTGACGGCAGATGGGAAATCACTCCCCAAGGCTCAGTATCTGTTGGTCTAATCATGCAGCTGGACCTACGGATTTGAGCACGTCCAAGAGAGCATCGCAGGAAAACCCGGCCCTCTGATCCATAAAACACCGAAGACCAAACTCACCACTTCTTGGACTTCAGGCGAGGCGCTGGGTTCCGGGGGATGAGGAAGAGGGCCCTCATGGGGTGCATGTCACAGAGAGCTGCAAGAGACCAGAAGAAGGGCGGGCTCAGGTTAGGAGGCCAACCCCAGGCCAAGCCCCATCTGGCTGTGCGGCTAATGCTGCCAAATGGCTCGGAGTCCACACAGGCCCAGTGAGCAGAGTCAGAAGATCGCGAAGCTTCTACGCGTTGAGCATTTAAAAGAGCTGATGTTTGACTACAGAAGTCCCATAAGGTACGCATTAAAACCCGACACTGTTAACATTTCTACGTTTACTTCGTCTTTAAGAAAACGAAGTTAGGGGGTCGAAACCTTTGTTTGGCTCTAAATAACCATCTAAGACGCAGAGTAAACAGCATCAAGGTAACAACTGCTCTGGAGACGGTAGGTTAGTTTTCTTTTTTTTTTTTTCTTTCTTTCTTTCTTTTTTTTTTTTTTTGTAGGTTAGTTTTCATAGTAAAACCCTACGTCATAAAATGAAAGGTAAATGGTCTGTTTCTTCTACACTGAAGGCTCACGCGAATGCAATGCTACCTACACAGAGTTTTAGAGTACAAGGCGCTAGACCAGAACACCTTTCTCTCTGTATTTCCAAATATCCTGATGGCTTTTCAGGTTTCATGACAGGTTTGTCTCTGGTTTTGCTTGTTTGTTCACTGGCCCCAGGAAGAACAGAGAGATCAAGGCAAATAGGGTCTGGTAGGAAAGTTATTAAAATATCTCAACCTGTAAACTACGGCATTACGGTTTCTAGAGAAAGCACTCACCCATTCTTATCATAATCACAAGATTTCACTAGTTTGCTTTCCAACCATCGGGGTATCTTTTCCTTTGTGCCCAGAATAAGAATATATTCTCCCCAAAAGCTGAAGGATTCTGTGGGTAGAAGTTCATTTTCGACCCCGTCTCCTGCTCATCAAGAATGACAATGTTTGAGTCATACTTCAGGCTGTGGTATCTGATTTTCCTGATTCATAAAGGCCTCTCAGCATCGCCAAAGGAGGGGAATTTTGTCCCCACAGCCCGATCATGCTGCAGAGGACGCCTCCCAACGCTACGGTGAGAACTACAAGGACCACGGCAACGTGAAGACCAGCAGTTGTGAGCAAAACCACCGATCATGCGCCGAAGGGGGCGGCTTTGGTTCAGGCCGTCTGCAGAGCAGGCACCAAGGTGGCAGTGACGAAGAGGAGGCTCTGCCGGGGGGATCCTGCCTGAAAGGAGGTGGGGGGCAGGCCGGCCGGGCTGTCCCATCGCTCTGCAAGGTTGACCCGAGTGAAGGCGAGAGGTGGCCCTCAGAGGCGGCTGTGCACTAGCAGGTCCTGCGGCTTGAGGACCCCAAGCCGGGGACTAAGGAGTGAGGTTTGCCAACGAAGGCATCCTGTGGCTTCGAGAAACAGGTCTGCCCTGTGTCCCTGCCATGCAGGGCACGAGGGCACTGAGTCGGTGCAGCAGGGTGGGGGTGCCTGGGGGACCCTGGGTGAGCCAGGCTTCCTGCAGGGTAGTCTGGGGGGCACAGGCTCGTGGCCAGCATGTGGCTGGGGGAGGCACCCCTAAGCCCCAGCTCTCCAGAGCTCAAGCCCTTTCCAGGGTCCCCCGGGGAGCCCTGGCCTCTCAGCGCAACCCAAACTCTAAACGTCGGGGTCGGGTGAGGACCCAGGGCCGCGGAGGCCGTGACTCGTGTACGGAGCGTGGGTTCTGAACTCTGGTTACGCGGGCGTTTACTGGCACTGTGGGTTGGGCCACTTCTGGGTTAGGTCAAGAGCGGCTGAAGAACAAATGACACCCGGAATCCGGGAAGCACACAAGAGTCCCCACGTGCTTTTTGCCTTTTCTTTCCTTTTTCCCCTCTAAGCTCAAGATCCTGACTGCGCTCCCAAATCAATGGATTCCTGGTTGATGGAAGCGGACTTCGCTTTCCACGCACGCCAGCCGCACCCCCACGGGCTCTGCGCAACCGAAGGAAAGCTCCTCCGGCGCCTGGCAAGGAAGGCCCAGTCCCCTGCAGGGAGCAGCCCGGCAGCAGGTCCCACCCGGTCTCCTGCAGGGAGCAGCCTGGCTGCAGGTCCCACCCGGTCCCCTGCAGGGAGCAGCCTGGCTGCAGGTCCCACCCGGTCTCCTGCAGGGAGCAGCCCGGCAGCAGGTCCCACCCCCACCCAGTCCCCTGCAGGGAGCAGCCCAGCAGTAGGTCCCGCCCCGGGGGAAGGTACTTACGGGGAGCGCCTTCTGCCATCTCGATCGCGGTGATTCCCAGAGACCACAGGTCACTCTGAAAGACATGCACATACGCGTCAGTGCGGGCAGCCTGCTGCAGCTGCTAAGTGCTCCAGAAGGGCCTGTAGGAAAGCCATTCCCTTAGCAACCGATTTCACCCACGAAGCTTTAAAAAAAGCAAGGAGAGCCTTTTATTTTAAAATTTTTTTAAAATTTTTTTTCTTTTTACTTCTCATGGGGAGCATCCTTCGTGGTATTGTCTCATACACAGTGGCTTTTCGGAAAATATGGGGAACATGCATCTCACGTTTTAACAATGAATGTACAGCCGAAAGGAATCTGTTGATCGGACCATGTGCAATTGGTATTTTTCGACAGTTTTTAACACTTTTATTCAGGTATGATGTTTCCTTTTTTTTAAAAAAAAGATTTTATTTATTTATTCATGAGAGAGAGAGAGGCAGAGACACAGGCAGAGGGAGAGGCAGGCTCCATGCAGGGAGCCCGACGCGGGACTCGATCCCCAGACTCGGGATCACGCTGTTCAGGTAGGATTATCATGTAATTAACTGCCCATGTTTCAAGGGTATCCCTTGAGAAGTCTTGACGTGTACGCGGCCCATGGAACCATCCTCACAACCAGCAGTGTCAACAGATGCAGCACCCCCAAACGGTTGCGCTTGCTCCTCCGTCGCCTCTCCCCCCGCCCCAGTCCCTGTTCCGAGGCACCCCCCAATCTGCCTCCGTAGTGACACTCCGGATTGCTTTGCATCTTTTGAAGTTTTCTGTAGATTCAGTCATTCCGTGTCCTTGGCTACCGCAGCGGATGACAGTCCAGGCCCGCTGCCGTGTGTAGCAGCACCTCATCCTTCTTATTGCCGAGTGCGGGCCCCTCGTGTGGATACACACTCGCCACACTTTGCTCATCCATTCACCTGTGGATGGGCATTGGGAGTGTTCCCAGTCGGAGCCACTGCAAATAAAGCTGCTACCGACGCTCACGTGCAAGCCTTTGTGCACACAAATGCTTTTCTTTCTTTTGTGTAATGGCTGGATCGCACAGTAGGTGCCTGGTGAGTGGGTTGTTTTGACCCACAAAAACAGCAATTTCATGTGGTCGGACCAAATAAGATGAGACAGGGCAAGTTCTGGTGGTGGCATTCGCTGATATATCTCCAGAGCCTAGGACGGAGCCAGGCCCAGAGGTCGGTGCTGGAGATGTTCGCTGAATGAGTGAACAATATCTTCTATCTTGCAAGTAGACATTACGTAAAACAGAGAGCCGGTACCCTTGTATTCTTTCTTATGTTCTTGTCAGAATTTTCTAGACTCATGTCTTTACCCCCTGCCTGTGCAATCTCTGCCTGCACCAGCATGCTTCTCCTCCACCGTGTGCATGGCTCAGTCCCTAAGTACTGCATCGGAGGGAGCAAAGTAGAAGGGGGACACCAGGTTAGGAAACCCCAGAAGGGATGCTTGCTGCTTCCCAGTCCCAGCAGCTTGGTAAGAACACACAACGTGAAACTGGATTCAACTCGAGGAAGACTCTCATCCTCCTCTCATTTTCAATATATCCTGCACTTTGTGTGTTATTCCAAATTCTCTCCTGTCACCTCACTCGGATTGACAGAGATCAAAGTTAAGTTTCCTTGCTATTCCCATCAAACAAATGTCAAGGTCACAAGAAAGGAGATACACCTGGAAAAGGGACTATGAAGTCCATGCCAAGCCATTACCCAGAACTAGACTTCTCGGTGTGCCGCGAGCGATGGCCAGCCCTGCTCAGTATTTGGACGGAGGCTCGCACGCACACGGAGGTCGTCTAGCCTCTTGCCTGAAGTGTACTCTACTTTAGAGCAGGTGCCTGGACACACACTAACCCCATTCTAGGACCAAGGTGGGGGGATTCTTTTAATTCATGAGCCCATCAATCTGTTCGTGTGTTACAAGCTCTCAGATCACCTTGTGACAACAACACACCTGCACAATACCACTGTTCTCAGAGTCCAACTCACTTCTCTGCATAGGACACAACTCAGGAAGGCCTTTCCCTTTGTTCTATTTCAAGACGTTATTCAAAGTTGTCATTACACACACACACACACACACACACACACACACACACACACACGCAGTTTGCAGAGCCCAGCAAGTGACTGGGCTTGCCTGCAGGCTCCTGGCCTCGCTCAGCGAGGCTCCTCTGGAGCTAATGGGGAAGGCCCAGTCCACTATTACCAATGGCTCAGGAGCACTAACTGGTAAAGCTGAAAAGCACAGCAACCCCGTACCTGGGGCTTCACGGTTGATTAACAGGGACGGTCATTTGAGAACATGGCAAAAAACACTGAGTCACTCGCTGTGCAGGAGGCTTTAAACAGGAAGCCCAGCAAGAATAGTCTGGAAATGGCGGGTTGTGCTATTTCGGTAAGATTTCAACATCTCTAGGACTTGGGGGCTCTACATTTTCCCTATATGCCCAGAAATCGAGTGTTTCTGTAATGTGAAATGGGGTGCAAATAAATATAAAGGGGGTTGCCAGGCTCTGTGTCCCTAAGGGCCATGGCAGGGTCAAGTGTAAGTGGCCTTCAACTCCCGGGGGTTTGAGCTGGTCTGAAAGCCAACTGAAGGCCTCTGAAAGGAAATGATGGGGTGAGAGGGGCTCCGGGGCCATCCTCAGATGCGGAAGCAGCAGCTCCGAAAATCCAGGCAAGGTCCGCCTCCGAGGCCTTGCCTTAGCTCTTCCCTCTGCCCGCAGCAACTCCCCCAGGCCTGTGCTGGCTGACACCCCCTGCCCAGGAGGCCTCTGTTCACACGCCGTGTTCCCAGGGAGGCTCACTGCATTGTCCCCCGGCGTGGCCAGACCCTGTCCCCTTGCCCACGTGTGGCTTCCGGAGAACGAATCCCCTCTAACACCTGTGCAAGTTACTACTCGTCACGGCTCCTACTGTTTGCTGCTACTGTTTGTGTCCCCTGCCCCCAACACACACAGTAGAACATAAGGTCCCCAAGGGCAGGGAGGGATCTTTGCCCGGTTCACTGGTACGTCCCAAGTACCGAAAGCAGCACCTAGACACAGTAGGCACCTAGGAAAGAACTGTTGAGTGAATAAACGAATGGAAGATGCTTGAGGGAAAGGAGCAAAACTGCATCCTAAGATTATTAGACTCCTTGTAGGGCATCTCCAACCTTCCACACACAAGGGGAAACGACTTAGGCAAGACCACAGCGCAGCTCAGCACCAGGTTTGGAGCAGAGCTGGGCCTCCCGCCGCCCGGACCACTTCTCTCTGAACTGTCATCCCAACATAAAAACCCGAGGAGTCATCTTTTAGGTAAAATTTACTCCCGCAGGCCTGGCGCCGAGCACGCTCTTGGGCATGCAGTGAGCTCGGGAACATGAATTTCCTCCCTCTCTGTTGTCAGGTGGGACTGCGCCCGCCGGCCCAGGTTTCCCTGGCCCTGCTAGTGGCAGATGCCGTTTGCTGGCTGACCCAACAGGCACCTTCAGTCCTCATTCCCTTGCTGCCTCTACCTCGGAGCATAGGGACGCTGAGCGTGTTCATCCAGACTCCCCTGCAGCCAAGGATGGCGGGTAAGGACGTGACGTAGTTCTGGCCAATAAGACCCAGGCAAACATCTTCCAGAAGCTTCGGGGAAAGCTTTTGTTTTTCCCGATACGAGTGACAAATACAGCTGATGTCTTGACAACCCTTTCCCACTTCTCATTGCCTTGAATAAAAGCATCAGATCCAGAGTTGCAGCATCCAGCTCGTCAACCTTGAGGCTGTACGTCAACAAATTCACCGTGACAGGCTAGAATGGCAGGGCCCGGGGGTCTGAGTCCATCAGGGAGCCGCTACACCAACTCCGGGCGGCCTGCCTCTAGCCTTCTGAGGACGTAGGGGACCGGGGTACAGCCCAGAGCGTTCCTTAGCGTGACACGTATACAGCAATAGCGTGAGGGAGCGTAGTCTGCCAGTAGGCAAATGGAGGGGTCCCAGTTATGAGGTGGTCCTGGCTTTAGCCCACAGGCAGCAGGAAAAGCCAGCGAGGAGATGCTTCTTTTACTCAGTACACATGATCTCAGGTCTCCTCTTAGGCAGCTCCCCACCCCACCCCGCCCCCCAAAAAAACCCAAAACAGCCCCATTCAAACCAAAGTTACATCATCCCAAGGCCTGTACAACCTCTCATGGGCAGGCCAGAAATTGAACCTTCTTTAAGCCCTCATTTGATACCATCATTAGGGTCTTTCTTTTCTTTTTTCTTTTCTTTTCTCCTTCCTTCCTCCCTCCTCTTTCTTTCTTTCTTTCTTTCTTTCTTTCTTTCTTTCTTTCTTTCTTTCTTCTTTCTTTCTCTTCTTTCCTTTCTTTCTTTCTTTCTCTCCTTCCTTCCTTTTCTTTCTTTCTTTCTTTCTTTTCTTTCTTTCTTTCTTTCTTTCTTTCTCTTTCTTTCTTCTTCTTCCTTTCCTTTCCTTTCCTTTCCTTTCCTTTCCTTTCCTTTCCTTTCCTTTCCTTTCCTTTCCTTTCCTTTCCTTTCCTTTCTTCTTTCCCCCATATTTTCCTTTCCCTTCCCTTCCCTTTCTTTTCCTTCTCTTCTTTTCCAAAAGGAACATTTATATTCCTGGCCATATATACCCAGAACTGCTTGTAAGCTACGCTTAACTGCCCGTGCTAGACAGCAATAAACGTCCTTGACGGGACTTGTTTTAAGCCTTTGGATACATTAGCAAGTCCCAAAGACACTTCAGAACTTAAATACGAGAGAAAATGTTCCAATTACAACTGGCAAGACAGATCACAGGAGATGAGAGAGGGAAGAGGGAGGAACAAGATGGGGAGAGAGTCGGGGAGAGATAAGTTTCCTTCGTGGCCGTGGTGTGACTCATTTTGGCAGGAGCTGGGTAATTCATTATTCCGGAGGCGCTGTGCAGCCTGGCCTGTGGCATGATTAATAGCCCCGTCCTGTGTGCATTACAAACAGAACAGAGACAAATTCTAGCGCCTCTGAGAAGGCAGAGGCAAGCATGCGACTTCTGGCCGGTGGGGGGTCAGCTGGCACGCAGGCGGCCCCGAACGCTGCAAACAAACACTCCTTTTGGGGCTGGGCTGCTCATTGCGTGAAGAAAAGGACGCTGGCAGATGGCTGAGCCAATCACACAAGGAAAGAGAGGGCTGCTGTGGTGCAGGAAAGAGCCCATGCTAGACAGACAGACCTACATCTGACTCTGAGCTTTGCCACCACCAGCTTGGTGGCCTGGAGCAAGCTGCTCAACGTCTCTGTGCCCACCTGCTCGCCTCTAATGTGAAGAGAACACCTATCTTGCAGGGTTAACACCATAACTCAATAAGGTGATGTATGCACAGGGCTTTAGGCGAGGCAGTGCAAATCGTGGGTATTGCACACACACACCAGAGCCGTTACCTCCGAGTGGCTCCTGAGTCAGGGATGCTGGCTGGGAGCTCTGGCACTTACGGCACTCAGAGAAGTAAGTCCCTGAGATGATGCAGGAAGCCTACAAGAGGCAGAAGGGCATGTCCTGCCCCCTCCAGCCTCCAGGTCCCCCTTTCCCCGGCAGAGCCTAGTAAGGAGCCGGATGGACAGGCACAGGTGGGAGGAGCTGGGTGCCGGCCCCATCATCCCCAAGCAGAGGGCAGCAAGGGAGCCCAGACCTGAAAGACAGCAGCTCCATAACAGGCACGGCCAGCAGAGTAGACCGCACCACGACTCGTGGACCAGGCCACAGTCTTCTGTTGTGACTTCTCATTACTCTCTTTGTGGGACTGGTCTTGCCAGAGAAAGGAAATTGTATTTGTTGTGTGCAGGCCCTAAGGGAAGGATCTGAACCTAGAGGTATAAGTTATGGAGATGCAGATTCCGACTCAACGTAAGTGGACAACTAAAGGTGGGTAAGACAAACAGGAGGTTTGACTCATATGATGTTGCTTTTTTGGGTTAAAAAAAAAAGGCCTCAAATAGCAGTGCCTTCCTATGACACACAAACACAAATATTAACCATCCAACCACTTTATTCTGATGCAACCTGGTAATACATGATTTGTTATCCCCATTCTATAGAGGCTTGAG
This sequence comes from Nyctereutes procyonoides, assembly GCF_905146905.1. Classification (NCBI taxonomy): domain Eukaryota; kingdom Metazoa; phylum Chordata; class Mammalia; order Carnivora; family Canidae; genus Nyctereutes; species Nyctereutes procyonoides. The sequence continues at coordinate 66,657,423 of NW_026575142.1, forward strand.
AAGGCTCAAATAACTTCCCTAAGTGATAGAGCAAAGAGGAGGAGGCAAAGTCTACATTTTACACCAGTAAAATGCACTTATGTCATACACTTATACTCTACATTATATATAATCAGCCACGGGGGCGAGTCACCTGGGGTCACGGAGGATGTTCGAGCACAGGTAGTGATTAGTAATTCCGTTTCTCACCCTAAACAAACTGAGTGCAGGAATCTTCAGCGCCGTGTTCATCTACATGTGTGTGTTATGTGAGCCAAGGGGGAAGGTTAGAGTACCTTTATTATTCAGCTGGGGACCAGCAAGGGGGTGGAGGGGGTGCTCTGTGTCTCACTGAGGACACTTATACATGTAGATGGGAACGTAGAGCCACAAGGAATACATTTAATAGCAATTTCAGCTTCTCACTGGTGGTAATAACATGCTATTGGTGTCATCCTTCCCCCCTTCGGAACAGGGGTGGGGCCTTCGCTGGACTCTCAATACACAGAGGCCAGGTGTCCTTTGAGAACGTAAGCCTCACTCTACAACCTGAATCTTGTCCTCTCACATCACGCCCTGCGTGGATCTTGGTGCGGCCCAACGAGTCAAGATTTCTCCTTCCACCCTGCCTCAAGAGAGCCAGTCACCTGTAACACAGGAGCCCGAGTACTCGCTCTACAGCCAGACCCTGGAGGAGACGCCCGTGGCTGCAAATGAACCACAGCTCCTGTGCGCAAAGTCTCACAAGCAGAGGTGAGGGGAATGATACACAACATGAGCACAGGTCGGGCCAGAGGATGGGGGGACACGGTGGGGGGCCGAGGGGCTATGCATTTTACTGGACTTCTCTAACTTTACTAATTTAATATAAAAGCAAGGACAGTTTATGGAGGGGGTGTATGTGTGGGTGTGTGGGGGGTAGGGACAGGACAGAAAAATACATAAAATAAAATATAAAGAAAAATAAAAATACATAAAAAAAATTTAAGCTCTCCACTCCCGTGTCCTATGTCATATATCCACCCATGGGGCAGGGGCGAGTGAGACAGCTCTCCACTCCCCTGTCCTAGGTCATATATCCACCCATGGGGCAGGGGTGACTGAGACAGCTCTCCAGTCCCCTGTCCTAGGTCATATATCCATCCACGGGGCAGGGGTGACTGAGACAGCTCTCCACTCCCGTGTCCTATGTCATATATCCACCCACGGGGCAGGGGCGAGTGAGACTATATCATGTGCACTATCCCGTGAGCTGCTCTTTGCATCTAAGGCTCTATCTTGGGGTCTGTCCACCTTCAGCACGCCCGCCGCCCCACGGTTGAATAGCTGCGTAGTATTCCACTGGACAGATAGATGCTCCTTGGCCTTATTCCACCCGTGTCCTACTGCTGCAAATTTGGCTGCAGAGAACCTTCATTAGTGAGTAATTCTGCGAAAGCAATAGATACACAGGACTGTAAAATACTTGACAACTCCCATCCAACTGAAATGAAATTCAAATTTCAAAAATAACAATTTAAACAGCTTAGGAATTCTGAACGGTTTTATTAATTTTAAATCTTTTGAATGCTTATTATGAAATGAGAAAGCTCCCACTATTGCCCCACATACTTATCAGGGAAATGAAACCTTTCCTTTTGCTTGAAGTGTTTTGACAGAATTTCTGAAAACAAGAAAGGAAGGGCCTCTAGGGGAAAGTGAACACACAGGCATACGAGCTGCTGGTGCTCCTCCTTAGGATAGGGGTTATTTTCAATCCGTTACTTTCTATGCCTGGGAGATTCCAGACAAAACCAGACTGCACTGAAAAGCAGGAGCTCTTCAGACTACTTTCCACAGTAGAGGCCTTTCTTTTATTGAATTAGAGTTGTTTTTAGAAAAATCCATAGCAGCCTTTAAAGATATCTTAAACAGTAGATAGCTCAAGATATCTCAAAAGGTAGCCGGTGATAAATAATAAATTAAACAGTAAAACACAACTATATTCTTCTCTTACTTTGGTCTTGATTTTAAAGGAGGGGCTTCCGTGAAATCTAACAGAGCCTGGGGGCTTTCAACTCCTCTTTTATGGCAAACATTCCCCCTAGGTGGGAAGTATCTAGAGCACACGAGACCCCAAAATGTTGACCTGGGTTTCTGAGGCTGGGATACACAGCTGGGTCAGATGGACCGCAGACCCATGGTACCAAACGCCTGAAGTCGGATGCTGTTGGAAAAGAATTTTCTATGTGGAAAACTGCATGTACAGATGCAACTTGCTCAGTCTCTACACGTGGTGAGCTTTTAATAAATATGTGCAGAGTGAATGAAGAGATGGTTTTGAAAGGCAACATATTGTCAAGTTGTCTCCTGGTGACAGACCACATTCCTAAGAATGGTGAACAGAAAAATGGATAAAAGCTGGTGCCAAGAAAGAAGTAGAAAGATTATATTTCCAGAATCGTTGCCTCTCTGGTCCACTGTAAAGGTGTGAAGTGGTTGACATAAATCTTCAAAGAACACTCAAACTTTCCTATCTGCCCAGGCTTCCTAACTCACCCTTTCGTCGTGCCCCTTCTTGTACTGGTGACAATGACCGGTGAGAGGCTCACAGTCTTGCCACGGCTTCTTCTTCCTCTTGTGCCATCTGCACCCATAACAATCCCGATAAATTAATTCTCACTAAGGTCTCAATGACTACCATAGCGAACCTGTTCTCTCAGCAGGATCCCTTATTTTTTAATAAAAGACACAGAAATTAATCTTCGGCTTATTAATGTCTCAGGATACTTTTATAGTCAGACGGACCTTCCAGTATCTCTGAAATCACCCTGTGCAGCACGATGCCCCCCATCGTACCAGGCTTTGTCCACACCTAGAATTACGCAGTGGGCTCAAAATTCTTTTAACGACCCCAAACAATAGTCCTTAGACTTAATGGGAGGAAAGAGGACCAAGATACCAGTTTCACTCTAAGCTTTGGTTGTGCTAGAAGGAGGTCCTCTTCTATATTATCGAGAACAACTAAGTCAGGGGGATTTATTTTATGTCACAGAAAATAAGTCCCATATATAGTACAGCCACTCAAACTCGTTAAGAGGCTAACCCAAGGGTAAAAGTTGGAAACACCCTGATTCTCCATGGTACGTTATAAAGCAGTCAAAAATATCTGTGGCCCCGAGCAGACTAGTTGACACTTGCTAAGTATAACTATTGTTTGAAGAATTGCTTATGGCCAATTATGATACACTTCCCTGGTCTGGGACATATATTTTGTAGTGGCTCCTCTGAAGGGATCTGCCAATTGAATTATTTAAATGTGCTTATCATTAGCAGTTTAAATAAATGACATTTATTTTGGCGAGAGATTAATTTTTAACTTGGCAGCTGTTTTCAGACAGATTGTTGTCAGGTTATTACACTGACTAACTTTGAGAGAAGGAAGACATTTACAGGAGATTATTTTGGTTTTAGACTTTCAGCTTGTGTTTCTCCAAAGAGGCAAATAAGTCTGTCAATGTCCTGAGATACTGGGTCCCGAAGACATTGCAATGTTTGCATCTTTGTGACCTGATTTCAATAATAACCCCACATGTGGAGAACTAAAAATGTTCTTTAAAACAGGAATTCTTCAAATATGCTCTTCAGAAGCTGTTTTGTGGCTAAGTTGGAGATTTATATAGGAGTACATCATAGAGGAGCAGGGTAATATATTGGTAATATTCTGAAAAGAGCGTTGGAAGATGAGGGTTCAACTTTCAACTCTGAGAAGCCCAGTGACTTGACGTGCACTTGCAAAGGCCTCCGGCCTCCGTTTCCCTGCAAGAGGAGGGCACACAGAAGTGACCAGTAAAGTCCTTTAGTGAAAAGTCTAGAGCACCTGGGTGGCTCAGTGGTTGAGCGTCTGCCTTGGGCTCAGGGTGTGATCCCGGGGTCCCGGGATCGAGTCCCACATTGGGCTCCCCGCAGGGAGCCTGCTTCTCCCTCTGCCTATGTTTCTGCCTCTCTCTGTGTCTCTTATGAATAAATACATAAATAAATAAATCTTAAAAAAAAAAAAAGAAAAGTCCATGCACCTGTGAAATCAGCTTGAGTAGTATCAGATTTTGCCCACTGTTGTGCTGTGGTCTATACAAACACCAAGCATTATCTCTTCATCTTTTGCACCAAAAACTCACAGTTCCTACATCCTATTTGCCTCTAATTTTATGATGTCTCAACTTTTAGCCACAATTCACGACAATACTGTCAGCTGACATTGCAGCTATCAATGGGATAGTAACCCCAAATCATGCTTGACCATTGGCTAGGAGAATGGTAAAGAGGGGGGGCTTTCTGGAGAAGGGGACAACTGTCACCATCTACTTAAACACTGCTTTGAATTTATTAGCCAATTGCCAGTTGATGATGCAAAGTAACAAGGCACCAATCACATTTCAATAAACAGCATGACAGGCCACAGAAATACCGTGAAGTAGCTACCAATACCCCGTTTTGCTCTCTCTCATTGAAAAGAAACTTCAATAATTAAACTTTGAGCAATGGAGAAATGAAGATGTCTATTCTTTTTAAAGATTTTATTTATTTGAGAGAAAGGGAGAGAGAGACAGAGCACCAGCAGGATGAGGAGCAGAGGGAGAAGCAGAACATCCGTTGAATAGGAACCCCAATGAGACTCAATCCCAGGACCCCGGGATCATGACCTGAAGCCAAGGCAGGTGCTCTACTGACCAGGTCACCTGGGAGCCCCGATGAAGTCTATTTATAATCAGAAAAAGATGACCCAAGACAACACATTGGCTTCTTTTAACCTAAAAAGCTCTCAGAATATATCTATATGTTTTGTCAAACCTCTAACCTATAATCGTAATAGGTATTTGTTGCCTATTTTTAAGTTTTTATTTAAATTCCAGTTAACATACAACGTAATATTAGTCTTCGGTGTACAATACAGTGACTTAACACTTCCATAAGAATCTATTTTCCAATAAGAAATGAAAAGAAGTTCAAGAGAATATAGAAAATGGTTTTAACATCTTTTACAAATAGGCAATCAGATATAAAGGGTGAACGCATGAAAAAGACTCTAACACTAGAGTGTCTTATTATTTTAAATTCAAATAATGCTTTTCAGTTCTCCCTTTGGATTACATAAATCCAGGCCCAAAGGTACGTGAGAATTTTCCCACTGCAAGACTCAGGGCGGGACGTGAGGCACAGTTCTGAAACAATGAAGAAGTCATACCTTGAAATCGTATGTGGCATCTGGGTTTTCGTCACAGGCAATGACCTCTGGAGCCATCCAGTAAGGGGTCCCGATGAAGGTATTTCTCCTGCCCACTGTTCGATCCAGCTGGGCACTGACGCCAAAGTCCACTATTTAAGAGAAGACAAATGAATAAAGTCTATGATCCTTACGTGGTGATAAGACGAATGCGCATTTTTTTAATGTGGCAAAATAAACATGCCACAAAATTTACAATTTTAATCATTTGTAAGTGTACGGTTCTGTGCCATGAAGAACATTCACATTGTTGTGCAACCATCACTGCCCTCTGACTCCAGAACTTATTCATCTTCCCAAACTGAAACTCTGCACTCATTTAAACAATAACTCCCCATTCTGCCCTCTCCCCAGCCCCTGGCAAGCACTGTTCTACTTTTTGTCTCTAAAACTCTAGACTACTTCAGGTACCTCATATAAGCGGTACCGTACAGTACTTGTCTTTGTGTGACTGGCTTGTCTCAATTAGCATAGTGTCCTCAAGGTTTGTCCATGTCAGAGCATGGGTTAGAATTTCCTAACTTTTTAAGGCTCAGTAATACTCCATCGTACGCAGGCACCACGTTGCATTTATCCATCCACCTGCAGGTGGGCAATTTGGGTTGCTTCTCCATTTTAGCTATTGTGAATGTCTATTTTTATCTATTTTTATTTATTTTTTTTGCACAGAGATATTCACAGCAGCTTTATTTTCAACAGCCCCTAACTGGAAACAATCTAGGTGTCCTTCACTAGGTAAATGGTTAAAGAAATGGCAGTGGTGTAGCCCGGTGTAGTATCAGGGAATACTGCGCAGCAATAAAAAGTACAAACTGGTATGCATAATAATCTAGATAATTCTGTAGATGTTTATACTGGGCGGGGGGGGGGGAGCCAATTCCAGAAGGCTACATACTGTATGACTGCATTCATACAACCACATCCTTTTAACTGTTGTGAGCGTCTATTTTTAAAGCACATGAATATATGAAATGTGTACTGAGGAGGAAAGCACGTAACGCTATTTGGTTAAACCAAAGGTCTGTAGGGGCAAAAACAGATGTTAAATAAAGGCAAGCTTGTTTGCCATAAGAGATAATACTTAGGGGGATACAAAGAAAGTGTTTAAGAGCCAGGTTTCTGCAGTCAGACTGCCTAAGTGTGCAACCCATCTCTGCCACTTACGAGTGATGTGACCTAGGGCTAGCAGATCAGGATTTAAGCTCCAGTTTCCAAATTTATAAAATGAGGCTGATGATATTTACATAGGGTTGCTGTGATATAAAAGTGCTGTGTATAGGGCCTGACATAATCTCTCAACAAGGGACTGTTAATGGGTGATGGGTGAATATTCTGAGGATAGAGTACTTAGCCAGTCCATGGAAGGTATGTGTATATATGTATACACAGGCATGTGCACACACACCCGCCTTCCCAACTAATGTATATTTTTGTTTTAAAAGGGAATATTCATGAGATGAAAGTTTTGCCCCAACTAAGAAAAACATGGAAATTATATATTTTAACGAAAAGGCAAGAACAAATGTTTGAGATATAAATATATGGCGTATTTCGATCTCTTTGAAAATAAACAATCATATGGGCAATAACTCCTTTCTAGATGACAAACTGCATATCCTAGAGATAGCTGTCAATTCATCCTCTGACTCATAGACACCAAGGGGGTGGAGCTTGTGCAGCATGTGGATTCTCTACCCTATGTGGACAATCCCAGATTGGTGGGAGGAAGCACCAGGGAAAAGGGTTCCCTCACTGATAACTCAGGCAAACAGAAGTAGGATAACCTGCATGCATGCAAAGTAGAATACTGAACGCCCGTTATGCACAGGTGCCCCAGGTAACAACGAAGTTGATGTAAATATAGCTTAAAACATATGGGAATATAGCAGGAATTCGTTATTCTAAATACGTCTAACTGCGGATATTTTTCAATTAAAAAATGGGTCATCACTGTTCTGTGATAGCGACAGCAAAGTAGACAAATGGTAAGATATAGGAAGCCGTTTCAAGGCAATTACTTCTAATCTGGAGGGTTTTTGCTTTAAAAAAACAATTACTTCTATATATTGTTTAAGCAAATGGTTCCAACAATTCATTCCTCAAGCACTTTTTAAAAATGTTTTGAAATAGACAAATAAATATTTTCCTTTTCATTCCTTAGTACAGTGACTTCCAAATTCAGTGACAATTTACATTCATTATAAACAAAACGGGGCAGCCCGGGTGGCTCAGCGGTTTAGTGCCGCCTTCAGCCCAGGGCCTGATCCTGAAGACCCGGGATCGAGTCCCATGTTGGGCTCCCTGCATGGAGCCTGCTTCTCCCTCTGCCTGGGTCTCTCTCTCTCTCTGTGTGTGTGTCTTTCATGAATGGATGAATAAAATCTTAAAAACAAAAACAAACTCCACAAAACAAAACCAACCAGCTGCTGAAATAATCCTATTCATTCCCTCAATTCCTAGGCTCACTGGATGCTGCTCTTACCCAGTTTAACTTCTGCGTTCTCAGTCAGCAAGACATTCTGCCCTTTAATATCTCGATGAATCACTTTATGCTGATGCAGATGACTCAGCCCCTGGAGTAACAAGGAATTGAGAAGGGTTAATAGGAACATAAGCCAAGATGAAAATAAAATTACTTGGACTGTCAATGATCCCAAAGAGATGTTAACTCACCCAGAGATAGTTTCCTTTTTTTTTTTTTTTTTTTGGTACTTTCATTATCATACTCAGGTCTTTCACGTGTATACAGTGCCGTCCTAAACTAGGCAATTGATTAATAAACTGAAATACTGAAGCAGTCTTTGCAATGCATGGTGCTGTATTAAATGAACTGCTCGCCTATTAGCTGTGATCTCAGGTAGGACGGACCCATGCAGACAATGCTGTGGTTCTGGCACGTATGAGTTTTGTGAAAACTGAGGACTGCCTGCATCTGCCAGTTTGTAAACAGGAATATCTATAGTTTCTGTACAGAAAATGAACCTGATGTAACTAAGTCCTCTACGTTTTTTTTTTAGCAGTATTTGAATTCAAGAGTTAAAAGTTGTTCACTAAGTTCTACTCCTGAAATCAATACTGCACTAGATGTTAACTCACTTGAATTTAAGTAAAAACTTGAAAGAAAAAAAAAACAGTTAAAAGTTACATTATATCATATAAGTTAATTTCTCAGACCAGACACAAAATTTCCCATTGGTTTTAGCCAATGTGGTTCATATTAAAAAAAAAAAACCAACCCCCCCCCAATTTCTATTTCCTTTGTTGGCATTCATAACTGTCTTCTTTAGTGCTTTATGGTATCTGTGACGTTGTGTTCATTGCATGAAACAATTATTTGGTGACATCTAAACCGGATTGTGTTCCATTTCTCCATGAATTACTCTCATACTGGCTTGTGGTGTGAGTTCTAAAATCTACAGATTGCTCTAAGTGTACACTTCTCAAAGTGTAACCTCAAATAATCTCAAATTGGAGGCTTGAAGCAAATTATGTTATGCTAACGCTTGCTAATTCAAGGTACTGTATACTCAAGTATTGTCATTTTATTATTTATAATTTTCGGTACTTTTAATTTTCCTTCATAATGACCCTGGTATAAAAGATGAAGTTGAAACAAAAAGAAACAAAATATCTGAATTCCTTTGTTGAAAATACTCAGCATGAGAATGGGGATGCCTAAAAAGATCCATGTGTGCATTTAGGAATATCAGTAAACACAAACCATGTGAGAAATTGAAGCACTGGTTTGGGTTTTAAAAAAATTACCTTTCCTCTCTACTCAGTTCAGCTCAAGGTAGGCATCAAGCAGATCAAAATGTATGGTTTTATGGCATATTAACAGCTCATGAATATTTACAGGGAACGAAGATCCCTCGCACTCCTTCACTACCAGAGTGGTTGGAAACAGGGATCAGAGCATGTAAGTGAGCCAAACCTTATAGTTAATGAGATCATAGGATGCACAAACTTCTTGTGATTGAATGTCCTTTCCAATGAGTCATCTTATCTCAAATGTCAGTATCTTTTGGGAGAAGGTATTGGAAGCAAGAAGAAAACACAGTTTTCACACATTCGAATCAGGTGCTGGGATATACTCATCAGGTGAAACAGAACCCTGGAACACACATGGCTGATCATCCCCAGGGTTACCCATCCAAGGCTCCCAAGCAGAGCAGAAAGGTGGATTGCAGAACCAGCCGGGAGACCCAACAGATTCTTGGCGTCACGGGTGGTCTGGATGCCTAAATAACCCTTTGTGCTTTCTCTCAAGGAGTGAAATTCTAAGTCAGAAATTCAAGTGAAGTTTACACAAAAGCACCTCAACATTTGAAAATAAATGTCAGGTTTGAAGGAGAACAGCAACCATACCTCCCTGTTTCCTGCTCAAATTTTGTCTTGTGCTCGTTTGAGAAATCTTTCTGCCCCCTCCAAGCCAGAGAGGGTTTATCTCATGCTTGCTCTTAACAGCTTTATTTTTTGTATCTTTCCCATTTAAAATATCTTTAATCCAGCTGGAATTAATTTTTGAATAGGTTAGGAAGCAGGTATCATGTTTTCACATGACTAGTCAATGGACCAAGCACTATTTACTGATAAGAGCACCCTTTCCCCATGCGTCGCAGCGCTTCTTTTGCCATAAATCACGTGTCCATATGAAGTAGGTCTGTTCCTGGACTCTTGATTCTGTTCCTTTGGCCATTTGTCTATTCTTGTGACAATACTACTCTGCCTTATTTACTTAGTAGCTTTAGAAGAAGTCTCAATAACTGGCAGCATAAATCCTCCAGCTCTATTCTTCTTCAAGATTGCCTTGGCTATTCTCAGCCCCTTTGTACTTCCATATAATGTCTTAAAAAACAGCTTGTCAATATCTACAGATATACCTAGAGGGATTTTGATGGGGAGTTCAGTGAAACCATGGATCAAACCAGGGAGAAATAACATCTTCACAATATTAAGTATTCTTATCTGTGAAATGGTATACACACCTCCATTTATTAAGATCTACTTTAATCTCTCCCAGTAATGTTTTGTGGTTTTCAGTGTAGAAGTCATTCACATCTTTCTGCAAATTTATTTCTACGTTTTTGATGTTTATGCTATTATCAATGTTATTTTTAAAGTTCACTTTCTATTTGTTTTTGGGTTTTTGCCTAATGTGGTTTGAATATTTTTAACGTCTTCCAGCCATCCAGCCATCCACCCACCCACCCATCCATCCATCCATCCATCCATAGCACATAATTTGCCTCTCAAAAGTGTATCTTGGACATATCATGAAAATACTTTTAAATTTTATTTCCTTAGATTAAATAGGCAGAACTTATAAATAAATTATGATTGTCAAGCACATCTAGTAAGAATGCTCAGTGAACACACAATAGCCTCCATATCAGAAGCAAGAGACAATTAAACTAGCCTGACTGAACTAAAATATGACCTTCTTTTCCCTGAATTGAGCTCAGTAAATTGAAGCTACTATCCAGATAGCCTGACTGAGATTTGTGGGCAAAACTGGTCAAACAGACAGATACAGTCTTGTCCAGCTATTTTGATCATTTTAAGTGACAAAGTCTTGAAGGTTTTTTTTTTTTTTTTAATTTAAAATCAGTTAAGGGATCCCTGGGTGGCGCAGCCGTTTAGCGCCTGCCTTTGGCCCAGGGCGGGATCCTGGAGACCCAGGATTGAATCCCACGTCAGGCTCCCGGTGCATGGAGCCTGCTTCTTCCTCTGCCTATGTCTCTGCCTCTCTCTCTCTCTCTCTCTCTCTGTGTGACTATCATAAATAAAAATTTAAAAAAAAATTTAAAAAATAAAATAAAATCAGTTAAAAGTTTTATAAGTTCTATATGCTAAAATGGTAAATGTCATGCAATCCTTACACTAGTTATAAACTTTCAGAAATGGAAAATTCAAATGAGTAATCAAAATACCTCTAAAAAATTGATTTCCTAAGTAAAACCTTATCTCTATGTTCTAAAATCAGATTTCTAATTGGAAATATCATTGGAAATGAATCCTTGTTAAGGGAAGTCACCCAAAGTTAACCCTCCAAATGAGAGTGCACATGGCCTGTTCAGAATGGCTCTCACCTCCACTGGAACAGGACCACAAAACTACCACTACCGCCATCACTGTTAGAATGAAGCTTTAAAAAAGTATGCAATATTTTTGTGAATGTCAGTGGAAGGTTAATACAAAGTTCAACACCATCCCAGATATTCCGTGTTGTCACTTACTCGTAAGATCTCCCTGCAGATGTATGCAATCCACTCCTCCTTCAACGTGTTACCTTTTGTGTTCTTGATCAGGTCAGTGACAGAGCCAGCGCCACAAAACTCCATCACCAACTGGCAAAGGAAGCAAACACGCCATTACTATAATTATACTTCACAACTTTCACTCGGTTAAAGCATAAGTCATTCTAGTTGGCTGCTTTAGAATGCCATTCCCGTAAAGAATAAGTGATCATAAGACAATATATAAGATATAAACTCATATCTTAATTTCTTTCCAAAATGATGGAAGGGAAAGATTATTTTTAATTTTCCAATCTGAAAATTATAATTGGAAATTGAGGAAAATCTCCATATTCTAAGTATTTTTAAAAAGGAGGACAGCTAGGTGGTTCAGATATGGTTGAGAATATCTTCATGTTTTTATCCAGCAATTGATCCCATCTTTCCTACAAAAATGGATCATTCCCCTGTCTGAAAGAGCTATGGTTTTCTAGGCAGTCCAACATTAGGACAATAAAGTGTACACTGTTTATGCTATTGGCTTGTAAGTGGCACTGTAAGCTGTCAGAATGGGGACTATCTGTTTTTAATTAACTTCAGCAAATGTTCCCAGGAGGTTAGACACATCAAATAAATTCAATAAACAATAAGCCTTAATTTAGCACCTATCATCCAAAAAGCTTCAAGTTCTCTATAAATATAAACTCATTATAGCACTCAGCAACTTTATCAAATAGGCGGAAAATAACCATCTCCTTTATTTAATGGAGAAATGGAGACTAGAAGAAAAGCAATCCATCTGATTTTATATCCATTTTCTAGGTTTGGGAAACACATCCATCTCCTTACTTTCTCCCCTTGCTTAAAAGAAAAGAAAGAAAAAGAAAGGTCTTCAGCGAATGGCATTTATTAAGGTACTTATATTTTTTCATAATTATATGAAAAGGATTCAGAATAACTAGCAATCGATCTCTGACTAAACTAATCGATCTCTGTTTCTGACTAGAAACAGAACTAAAATGGAGCCATAATGAAATCACACTGACGGTTTGGGCTTTGTCCAAATGTACATTCTTAACAATACCATTTATACCTAGTAGAAACTCAAAAGAACTCATGAAATGAGTTTTCAATGCCTCTTCTGACCTGTCTTATGATTCCACAAATGGTAGTGAAGCCCTATCATCTTTTCCAGAGTACCAGAGGAAGTGAAGAGACCTTTTAGGAGTTTTTGTAAGGAAATCTGAGAAGTGCCAAAATAGACCACATTGCAGCCCAATAAGAGCTGTAAAATTATCACATAGGATAGTCAGCAAGCTATCAAAGGCCATAAACTCCTGTTACAAAGAACTCAAGAGCCAACCTGAACTGGTTCTCACTAACCAAAGATGAGATGATTTGAGCATCCATAAGAATAACAACTGCAATGGCTTGAAACACATTAAATAGTCTTAACTAAATGCATTAACAAACAGCACTCAAAAAAAGAATAGAACTGGCCCTGGCTTATTTTGCTACTGGTAAATAGAGGGAAAGAATCAAGAATCGACACTGCCTTTCTTTCTTTTCTTTTTTTAGAGATTTTATTTATTTATTCATGAGAGACACAGAGAGAGAGGCAGAGACACACACAGGCAGAGGAAGAAGCAGGCTCCCTGTGGGGAGCCCGATGCAGGACTCGATCCCAGGACCCTGGGATCACGACCTGAGCCAAAGGCAGATGCTCAACCACTGAGCCACCCAGGTGCCCTGCCACTGCCTTTCTTAGACAAGCTTTAGCATTGGATAATTAAGTAATTAAAAGGGGCAAATCTTGTCTTTATAAAATGCAGGCATTCCATATAATAAATGAAAAGGATACAATAGAATTAAAATATCATTATTTCATAGCCCCTAACAAACTAATGTGTTTAAGCACTGATTATCAATGGCTGCCAACATAAAAAAAATTAAGAAGTAACCAGAGTGTATTTGCCTTTCGATTAGAATAACATTACCTAAGAAGTAGCCTTGTGAAGAACAAACAAACAACAGAAAACAAACCACAAGAACCCCAGAATCTGATCAAGCATCTAGTTACAATTACCGAATTACAGAAAATTCAGAGGACTCAGCAACATGTCACCTCATGGGAATACAATTGAGAAAACCTAGAACAGGAAACTCCATGGGGCAAATGACCCAATTTATTTGCTTCAACAAATAAATTGCAAGAAGGAAAAAAGGAGATGGAGGGAATATCTAAAGTCTTAAAAGCATCAAAAAAGATATACCAACAATTTGCAAGGGATGTACCTTATCAGGATATGAGTTTTGTTTTTAAAAAAAGTTCTTAAAATTTTTGAGGCAATTAAAGCTTTGAATACAGATTAGAAATTTGATGATTCTACGGAAACATGAAGGTTTTCTAAGTGTGATAATGGTACTGTGGTTATGTAAAATAAAAAAGTTCTTATCTTTTAGTGAAACATACTGAATTACTATGGATAAAATGATGATGGTCTTCTCCATAAATGGTGCTGGGACAACTGGATATCCATATGTAAAAGAACTCCAACCTCACACCGTACAAGAAATTATCTCAAAATGGATCAAAGACCCAAATATAAGAGTTAAAATGATAAAACTCTGAGGAAAGAACATAGGGGTAAATCTCCATGATCTTGGACTTGGCAATGGTTATTTCACTATGACAATAAAAGCAGAGGCAACAACAACAACAACAAAAAAAAACAGATGAGGATTACATTAAAATTAAAAACTGCGCATCAAAGGATACAATTGAGAGAGTGAAAAGAAAAAGCCACTGAATGGGAAAGATATTTGTAAATCAAATATCCAATAAGAGTCTAGTATCCAGAATATATAAAGGACACTTACAGATCAACAAAAAAAATGCATAAATAAATAATTCAAAGATGGGCAAAGGACTTGAATAGACATTTCTCCAAAGAGGATCCACAAATAACCAACAATCATATGAAACGATGCTTAATAACATCAATAGTCATTAGGAAAGTGCACATCAAAATCACAATAATATGCCACTTTATACCCACTTGGATGGTTTTTTTTTTTTTTAAAGGCAGAAAATAACACATGTTATTGCCAACACATGTTAGCAAGAATGTGGAGAAATTGGAACCCTTGTATGTTGCTGAAGGGAATGTAGACTGCTGCAGTTATAAACAGCTCGATGGTTCCACAGTAAGGTAACACAGACTTGCCATATGACCTAGCGATTTCACTTCTGGGCATACACTCAAAAGAATTGAAAACAAGTATTACAATAAAAACTTGCATCTGAATGTTCAAAGCACCACTATTCACAATGGACAAAGAGTGGAAGTAACCAAAATATCCTATCAGATGAATGAACTAAATGTGGTATCTCCATACAATAGAGTACTACTCTGCTATGGAAAGAAATGAAGCCTGATGCAACTTGATTGAATCTTGAAGACATACTCATTGAAAGAAGGACCAAAAAGGTTATATATTGTACAAATCCATTTATATAGAACATCCAGAATAGGTGAATCCAATCCAGAGAGTAGATTAGTGGTTACCAGGCTCTAGGGGGAGGGAGGAATGGTGTTGAATGGGTGCAGGGTTTCCTTCTGGGGTGATGAAAGTTCCAGAACTAAATGGTGGTAACAGCTGCACAATATTATGTACTTAATGCCACTGAATTATGTATTTTAAAATGGTTAAAATGCTAAATTTTATGTTATATATATTTTGCCAGAATTTAGAAAAAGCAGTATGATGAGGTTTCAGAATAATAGTAGAAGGGAAGAAGTGGGTGAGCATGTGTTTGGGGCAGGATTGGTCAATGATTGTTGGTTGCTGGGGCTAGTTTTGGGCACATGCGTGTCCATGATAGTGTTCTCTTTACTATTGTGTATTTGGGGGATTCTCTATAAAACAGAGTTAAAGAAAATCCCATTATGTAGCAAACCATGGTTCAATGCAGCGGGAGAGACCAAAGAAACATCCTTGGGTAGAAAGAAAATATTTTCTCAGGTGAGCAAAATATGCTGTGTCCCTTCTCAAACCCCATTTTGAAGAACACAGTGACCAGACCTCCTATGAATGCCTCCATTGCTCCTATATCAGCTGGAGAAAATGTCCCACCACTGGGCTCTATTAGGCCATGTAATTATAGTTCCCAGGGAAAGCAGTGGAAGCCCAGTGGCTCCAGTCTTTTAAAATTAGATTGGACAAAATACTTTCAAATATTCAGTAGGAAACAATCCTGCTCTAGCCAGGCACTAATGTCAGTGATTTCTATAATTTGCTTCTCTATTCAGCTCCAGCTGAAGGCTGCTAAATTCTTTTCATCTCACTACGGAACGAAATGATTGTTAAATTATGTAATGGGATTTAAAAAAAAATAAAAAAGAAAGAAAGAAAAGAAGAAACCAGCATTCGCTAGCAACTGGTTCCTGCAACCGCACAACAGCACTGATAATTACTGCCACCACGCAGCAGGGACCCTCCCTCACCACAAGTAACCTCATCACATTAATAAACAGAAACAGGGCTCAACATGCCAAGCCCAGCAGTGATAAGTCAATAACTTCACATCTCACAGGCAAGAAATAATGGATCATTAATATTCTCTCCAAAAGAAAGTTCTCAAAGAGGTGACACTGGAGCAACAATACTTGCTAACATTTACTGAGAATTTGCCATGTGCCAGGCGCTGGGCTCAGTGATTTGCAACTACTATTTCATTAATTCTCCCTTCCCTCAATTCCCTTTTCCTTATTTACTTGGAAATGAAGCTTAGCTGTGGTCCGCAGCCTTATCCAGAGTAAATATACTCATTAAGTAAGTAGAGCGGGGTTGAGAGCATGGTGCTCACTGAAGTACTCCCTATGTGACCTCGGACATGCATGTCCTCTAACCACCCTGGGCTTGGCATCCCACCATCATCACTATAAAATGAAAAATAAAATAAAATGTTTGATGTGAACATTAAGTGTCTATGAGTGTAAAACTCCTAGTAGCCCCAAATCTTAAGCTACTCTTATTACTTTTTATCATTGGTCTGTTTGCACTTTAAAAAAGGAAGAGTTTCCAACTTGGAAGATGGTATCAATAGCTTCCCAAGATCCACTTCTCTTGGATGGTAAATAAATGGCTGACAGGTGCTTATAAAGGGCATTGGGCACAAGTGTTTTTAAAACCCCTTTTAAGGGGGCACCTGGGTGGCTCCGTGGTTGAGCATCTGCCTTCAGCTCAGGTCATGATCCCGGGGTCCTGGGATGGAGTCCTGCATCAGGCTCCCCGTCAGGGAGCCTGTTTCTCCATCTGCCTGTATCTCTGCTTCTGTCTTCCTTGTGAATAAATAAATAAAATCTTTTTTAAAATCTTGAAAACAAAAACAAAAAACCCTATTAAGAAAAGAGCACAAAAGACACATATCCTTTTTTCAAGCTTGTATCTCATGGCAAGAAGAAGTGGTGGATGTTCCATCTTTTTTTTTGAAAATTGAAGAGGTGGAGGGAGAGGTTGAGAAGGAATGGTACATTTGAAATGCTCATTCAACTCCACCTACATGTCACTTGGCAAGAGAGAAGGATGGCTAGGTTGAAGGTGAAGACAGAACCAAGCTCATGCGGGACAGGGATTGGCCCTGGACCTAGAACTGGAACCACAAGATGTTTAGGAAACAGTGTAGCGCAACCCAATTAAGAGAGAAAGGGTTGCTTGGATGATCTGGGCATGGTAGTTATTTCTATCTAAGTTAAAAAGGTTAACTTTTACAAAGAGTTCTAATGTATGTCACAACTTGTGTGGTTGCTCATCATTTATTTTTGTCAATTGTCTTTTATTTCTAATCAGCACGATGTTTTTTCTTCGAAGTTGTGGGGAGAGGGGACAATATATATATATATTTTTAAGATTTTATTTATTTATTCATGAGAGACACACAGAGAGAGGCAAAGACATAGGCAGAGAGAGAAGCAGGGTCCTTGCAGGGAGCCTGATGTGGGACTCGATCCTAGGACCCCAGGATCATGACCAAAGGCAGACGCTCAACCACTGAGCCACTCAAGTGCCCAAGAGAGGGGACAATATTTAAGCAAAAGATCTTTGATCTCAGCTAAGCCCAGAGGGAATTTCAGAAGCACTGTCTGAGCCAGCCCTGAGTTCACCTCCTCATCGGGAGGGGCCTTTTGCATGGAGTCACCTGTTGTCATCACTTTTAACCTGTGCTTTCCAAGCCCATCACCTCTGAAGGAATTTTCAAAGGTTTATCTTTAAAATCAGCTTAAGTTTAGGACGATTTCTAGGTTCTGTACAATAGACACTCATCTGCTAGTTAACTGGTTTTAAGTTCCTATAACAAGAAACAACACGTTATGATATTTTGAAACTGCAGGCAGTAGCCAAAAATACCTTCATTCGTTCCCTCCCCCCCCAAATGTCACTGGTCGGTCAGTCACCCAGAAGAATAATTGAATCTAACAGATCGCTTTTATAGTAAAACAAGGGGCAAGAGACGGGGAGAGGAAGAAGAGGGAGCAGGATGTGGAAGGTCTATCTATAATGAGAGAAGTTTGGGACTCCTGGGCAGCTCGGTGGTTGAGCATCTGCCTTTGGCCCAGGGCAGGATCCTGGGGTCCTGGGATCGAGTCCCACATCAGGCTTCCTGCAGGGAGCCTGCTTCTCCCTCTGCCTATGTCTCTGCCTCTCTCTCCATGTCTTTCATGGATAAATAAACAAAACCTAAATAAAATAAAATAAATAAAATAAAATAAAATAAAATATAAAATAAAATAAAATAAGAGAAGTTCGAGCCCAGCAAGTCAAGGGGCACTCTAACAAAAGGGTAGGAAAGATAAACACCCAAGAATTCACAGCTCTGCAAAGGACCAGCCTATTGACCTTGAAGGTCCAGAAACATCAGCAAGGCACAGGATATTTATATCATGTGTGGCTGGGAATAGCCACAGATCTCATCTGCATGATTTATGAAGGTGTAAACAAAACCAGTGCTTTGTTATAGAATGCTATCACACTTGCCAGACATGGTTTAAAGTCCCTTAACATAAAATACGTGTGTATAGAAGTACACAAATTGGCAGGTATACATATGGACACATTTATCATTTAAATCAACTTATATAAAGGTAAGGTAAAACTGTTGAGAATTTTAAATTTGAGAAGGCAACCTAAACAACCCTTTGCAATCATTTTTAAATTAGCATGTATTTGTACAAAAAAAAATCCTTTGGCTTCTAAACTATATTTTTAGACTAGAGAAAAAGTGCTTGAACTACAAATTCTAAGTTTTCCAAAGGTAAAAAATTGAGGCCCAAAGACGTGAAGTGTTCCAAACTTTGTCAATACGGCTTCTGGGTAATGAACAACTTTGTATCTTGAGAACGACAATGTTGGTTTGAATATATAGAACCAACTGGTATTTTTAGCCCCAAAAAGCCACTTGAAAGGGTCAATGGTCAATTGTCCAAGGAGAGTGTCGCCGAGTCAGTATGGCAGCATTCAACGAATGAGAGAAGTTAGTTACATCTTGTATTTGGTTTCTGGCGCTCAGATTTCTCAGTATGTATGCAAAGTCTGCTGGAGAATTTTTCCTGTTACGAGTCAATCATTCCGTGCCCATTCTGGCCAGGGACTCACTCCCGGAGACTAACCGTCTTGGGGATGTAAAGAAATGTTATGCCCAAATAGAAGAATTTGGGGAGAGGATGGGAAAGCAAGCTTTCAGTCAAGTAAAAATACAAAAATAAAAGAAAATACTAGCCTCGGAGGATTTATGATTAAATAGCTTGATAGTTGAGATAGTGAAAGGGATTATAAGGGAAAGGAGGGGGACTGGATGGGAAAAATTAGAGAGGGAGACAAACCATGAGAGACCCCTAACTCTGGGAAACACACAAAGGGTTGAGGAAGGAGAGGTAGATAGGGGACGAAGTAACTGGGTGATGGGCACTGAGGAGGGCACTTGATCGGATGGGCAGTGGGTGTTATACTTATGTTGGCAAATTGAATTAAAATTTTAAAAATGTAAAAAGAACAAAAACAAAACAAAACAAAAAACCAACCAAACAAACAAACCAAACAACCCAACTTGATAGTTGAGAATTTTGAAAGCACAACTTAAATGGAACACAGACTTTGGCTCAGAATTCATCTGGAAAAGGAACCGGAGGTTTGTATAGCCCAATAGCAGAGTAACGTCGGGCACACAGAAGTCTTCCTTCTGCTAAGGTGAAAAGCAATTTAAGCACAATTCAAATGAAATTCATTGGGATAAAAGAAGAAGTCCTTTGTACATTCTGGTCACAGCATCACCCATCAATTCATAAAAATAGCTCTTTTAAAGCTGAACTAAAGCCCTGTTGCAACGTATTAAATTAGGACTGGCTTTCACTCTGTTTGTACCTAAGTAGCATATCCTCTTGCTAAAGGTCATAAAATAGGGCAGCTCCGAGACCGAGGGTCTGTTTACAATCACTCCTCCTAATATTTTAGGCACTCCCAAGTCAATTACTTATAAGAACCAAAGTCAACTTTTCAAAAATTTCTATTCACAAATAATAAGATTCAATCACTTCTTCAGACAAATGACCTAGGCTCTACATATGTGAATAAGGGAGTTCTTCAGTTATATAAGTGACAAATACTGATTAGCACAATCCGAAGAGAAGAGAGAAAAAAGAAAAGAAAAAAGAAAAGAAAAGAAAAGAAAAGGAAAAAGAAAAAAGCCTCACTTCTGATAGAGAATTCAAAAAAGAGACATTTTAAATTGTTCAAAAGACTCAGCTACAGGTGGCTGGATTTTGAATCACGCTATCTGCGGCACCTCCTATTTAAACCTTAAAACAACTACAAGAACAAGAGGGCCTGGTTTCTTTGCCAGACAAGATGCTACAGCAAGTGTTAAACTATACTAGACCTAAGGTTTGGGGACTATGGCCATCCTCCCTGCAGATTCTAGAAAGGTCCTCTCATTGGTTCATCTCAGTATCTCACTCCTGGATGATGTTATACAGGAGCTGAGCAAATAATGTCAGTGCATGAAGGCGAGTGTGTGTGGAAGACAACAGGGAGTGCTGGGACCTCTGGTACAAACTGGAGTGGGGTATGTGCCCTCCGAACAGCTATAACATCCTACTGCTACGGGGGGAGTTCAGGCCCGACATTCCCATATCCTCCTATTTTTCAAAACTTTTCAAGGAATCCAGACTTTTGTGTGAAATAGATTTTTTTCCAATGCTGGCATAAAACACCACCACCTTATGTGAATCGAACTCAAATACATCCACCTGGACAGTATTTAGCCTCCAGGCTGCCAGCCTGAAAACCCAGACCTACTCTAACATCTCTATCTATCTATCTATCTATCTATCTATCTATCTATCTATCTATCTATCTATCATCTATCTATCTATCTCTATCTATTTATAAGATTTTTATTTATTTATTTGAGAGAGAGAGCGTGCAAGCCCAAGCCAGAGGGAGAAGCAGGCCCCCGCAGAGATGGGAGCCCAACACAGGGCTCTATCCCAGGACTCTGGGACCATGACCTGAGCCCAAGACAGACACTTAACCAACTGAGCGACTGAGGTGCCCCTGCCAGTTTTTTTTCTTTTTAAGTTACATTTTTATAAGAAGAAACCCAATGTCAGAGATGCTGCCTCTGCCAATACTAGAAGCCAGGTCTCTGGACTCCAGGTCAGTTTCAGCCAGTAGCTGCCACGCTTGTCCCCAAAATGCACACAACATGATTTGATGACTCTCAGCTCTCTGATGCTACGCCGTAGCAGTTTAATGAATGGCCTATTAAGAGATTTTATAGTACAGCAATCTGTCTTACCTGACCGCCCCACATTTTCCGAAACTAATCAGAAAGGTATTGTTTTTGTAAGCTATTCTAGTCCTGTGATTGTGGTGGCATCAGAAGAGACAGCAGAATATATGTGATTTCGCTTCTAACGTCAGAGAAATGGGTACACCTGATGGACGGTGTACTCGCCCTTCGCTCCCAGCGCCTGAATGCTGCGCAGCAGGATGGAGAGCTTCTCGCCACTGGCTGAGGCCAGGCGGCATGAGATGGCAGGGGCGTGTGACACAGCTCGCTTGTTTCCAAGAGATCAGAATCTTTATTGAAAGAGCTCCCTTTTTTGATTTCCGGTGCAGGCCCTGAGCAGTTGATAAAGTGGAATGACTTAGCCATTATCAGAAGTAGTTGTATTTCCGCAAAGAGATGGTACTAAACCAAGAGTTTATCTCTACAACAAGACTGATAGAATTTGCCCAGATTATAATTCAATCAGACACCTAAAACAGCACATGTGTTGGCTGGCAGGCTCTGCGCAAAACCTCCAGCCACAACAAAAGAAATAGCTGGGGAATACTCGAGGCCGTCTGAATGCTGGGAATGAACGGGACCAAGGCTGCTCTGGGTGCCTGCGGATTATGTCTCTATATAATCCACAATAACATTTTTATATAAATGTGATCCTAACAGAATGCCATTAGTCCAAAGAGTCAACTCTCTGTGACCTTTGCAATTGTTTGCTGAAATATCCCCGAAAGGTTTAATGTACTCTTCAAAGCATATTTCTTCGACTTCACATCAGCCTTATTAGTAACAAACTGGTCCTGCTATACCCTCTTTGAGAATTAGGGAACTGAGGAACGAAGGTTAAAGGTGAGGCCGAAATAATTTATTTTTTAAAAAATATTTTATTTATTTATTCATGAGAGACACAGAAAGAGAGGCAGAGACCCAGGTTCCATGCAGGGAGCCCGACGTGGGACTCGATCCTGGGACTCCAGGATCACGCCCTGAGCCAAAGGCAGATGCTCAACCGCTGAGCCACTCTGGTGTCTCCAGGTCAAAATAATTTAAACACAAAGCTTCAATCCTGTTTGGAATACCAACTTTTGATATCAGAACTATTTCTTACAACTTAAAAAAAAAATGAGTGTAGAACTCAGGGGCTTGATTCTAGCTTCAGACAGCTTGGGGCTGGCTAATGCGCTGGCTTTATCATCCACCAGCTGTGAGACCCTGGGAAAGTTCCTTAACTTTTCTGAGCCAAATTTCCTTATGTGTAAAGTGGGACTAATGATAATGTCCAATTTGTAGGGTGGTTGTAAAGATCTAATGAAATACCATGACAATGCAAAACCCCACAAAACTTGGCATGCGATAAGCAAGCAATAAATATTACCTGCTATTGTTATTATTAACATGGGATGGTCCAAACTTAGCAAATCAGAGGCCTTGGAACAGAGAGCTACACACTATCAGATTCTATAATCAAGTTCCCACCAATACTGTAATCTGGTATTAATTCCCTATTTTATGTTTCTCTTCTCCCTTTACTTTTCCAAGTCCCCCCTTAGTTTGTTGCCAAATAGAGAGAGCACAGTTAGAAAAAAGCAGCTGCCCTTGCCCTCACAAGCATCTCGTGGCTTTGTACTTCCATCCCCAGTGACACAGAAGCTAATGGATGATTAGGGATGCGGGGACGGTCAGAAGAGTTCTCTGCAGGACCACCAACCAGTAAGTGCCAGGCCCTGTCTTCCAAGCAGAACGTGGGGCCTTTAATACTTACTTGCAGGTGGTAAAAAGGAATGTGAAGGTCTGGGTCCTCCCCTGGGGCCTGGGTTTGGGAGGGATCACTACTTGCAGATCTCCCTTTGTTAACTTTAGGAAAGGGATTAGCTTGCTAAAACAGTCTCCTAACTGGTGTCGCTGCTTCTGCTCCGGACCGCATCTGGTCTAATCTCAACCCAACAATAAGCGGGAACCCCTTAATTATGAGGATCAGATTCCATCCCTCCATCTTCAAAACCCTCACCTCACTTAGAGTAAAAGCTGACATCTTTCCAGTGGTCTGTAAGGGCCTACATGATGTGGCCCCACGTCATCTCCCATGTTTCTGGTCACACTGCTCCCATTGTTCTTCTTGGAAAACACCAGGCTTGGAATATTCTTCCTTGAGTTATCTATGATGGGGCTTCCCCTGGCTGCAACCCCATTAAGCTTCCCCTGCTCTACTAGGCTCTGGTCAGCCTCTAGCATCCTCTACAGTTTTCTTACTAATTATGTTTATTATCTGTGTGTGGTCTGTAATAGGAATGTAAGCTACATGTAGGTAGGGGCTGCCATCAATTCTGTTCAGTGATATATCCTAAGTGCTCAAAAGACTGCCTTGTGCCTAGCAAGTGCTTGATATGTATTTGTTGGATGAATGGATGGTGAATGAATAAATGGATATATACACACATGCAGACTCTCGATTCCCAGCAACCACAGCTGTCTTCATGGGAGGAGCAACTGGCCAGGGTGAGGACTGGCAGGCAGCAACTGGTTCCCAAGAGTACAAAACCTTCTATTCACTCCATGCAGATGCAAAGAGGCATGCTGCTTTCTCCTAGTGCCAATTGGAAAATGGGCTGCAGGTTTCGCTTATTTAAAAAAAACAAAAAAAACAAAAACCAAACAGACTTCCAGTGCCTTTTACAGAACTTCAGGCCAAGCTAAATTGTCACATTTCAGGATGCCTGCATTCTGGCTCTGCATTCATCCATAAATGAGCTTTGAGGCCCTGGGAAAGTCAATTAACTTCATGGGGACCCAGCAAAATAAAGGAAAAGTAATTTTCTTGCCAACTTAAAAAAAAAAAAAAATCACAGCATTAGGAAAAGGGTAAAAAAACAGTCAGTCCCCTTGACCAATCTTCCTCTCTTTCCTTCAACCAGTGATTTCTAATACCCAGATTTTAACAATTCATTCTCACAAGAAAACCGACAATCCAATCTGGCCCATCTCACAAAAGAAGTGATATTAATAGTTGGGTGTGACTCAACTTGTACTATGGAGGTGTTTCCTGAAGGTGCTGGTTCCAATGCTACAGTAATGCCTTCTTTTAATTGGGAACAATGGCCCTGACCAAACAAAACACCTCTCTCCAGAGAGTACTAAAATAGCTATCATTCTCCACTTGTTATCTGTTGAAGTTTATGGCAATATGGGGTCATTGCTAAAAAGCTAGATTCTTTGGGCGTCTGGGTGGCGTCAGTTGGTTAAGCACCTGCCTTCAGCTCAGGTCATGATCCCAGGGTCCTGGGATTGAGTCCCACATCGGGCTCCCTGCTCCAAGAGGAGCCTGCTTCTCCCTCTCCATCTGCCTGCCACTCTTCCTGCTTGTGGTCTCTCTCTCTCTCTGTCAAATAAATAAATAAAATCTTTTTTTTTTAAAAAAAAAGCTAGACTCTTGATAATACAGAAGTGCTTTAGGAACACAGACATATTCCAACTTGTGTCATCTCATCATTTCCGCTGAACCTAGAGGCCACAGGAAAAATGAGCTCTCAAAGTACCTACAGCAATCTGCTTCGTACCAACATTAGCAATCAAGTTTATAGGAATGATAATCACTTCTCTACAGACCAACTATTTTGTCAGCATCGTAAGCGTAGCACCCTCCTAGTAGCACCCTCCTAGCACCGAGGACATTGAGGTGCAAACTACACAATCCTTGTCCTCACACAGTTGATGGTCTATGAGGAACAGACAAAGCCCAATGAGAAGCAATTTAAAAAAGAAGGAACATTAGTGGCTCTGATGTGTTCAACTTCAGAGAAAGCTTAGAAGAAATAAAAAAAGAGCAGACATAAAAAACATTTCAAAAATTAAATTACTGAAATTACTACCCAGATAGGAAATGTAAGCTACATATAGGTAGGGGCTTCCATCAATTTTGTGATTTTCAACACCATTGGTATATATTATTCTAGACATCTCCACCATTTATAGATATAGATGGATAGATACATATATTTTTTCTTTTTCTTCCTTTCTTTGACAAAAATGAAAATGCATTTTATCTAATTGTAGCTTTTTTTTAAAAGGCTTAAAAAACCCCATTATAATAATGTTCATCCATTGTAAATATAAATCTACATCATTTTAACTGGTGGATATGTCCTTTCATAGTGTCCTTTAATGGATTTACTTAAGTAATTCTCTCCTGGTTAACTTCTACATACATCTTTATGTAGTTACCCAAATATTTATTTAGGATACATTCCTGTATATCTGCGTGTTGGAGGGTGGGGTGGGGAGAGAGCGAGCATGTTTATCCGTCTGTATTCCGATCGCCCTTGAGATAGAATACCAACCTCCAACCTCCACTTCCATAAGCAGGGGGCCTGACTGTCCATTCTGGGTATATTATCAAAAAACAAAAAATCTTTGCTAATCTACATGTTAAGAAATGGTATCTAATTCTTGTTTTCTTTTATATTTATATTTATATAAATATTTTATATTTATGTTGGCATGATTATATTTTAAGAACATCTTTACAGGTAATTGATATTTCTTACTTTGTTAATTGCTGCCTTGTTCTTAACTCCATATTTCTCTTAATTTCATATTTTATTATTGATTTATAAAAGTTCTTTACCTCTAAAGGCTACTAAATTGTTTCTCATCATGTATGGATTGATATTTTTCCTAAATCAGTTATTTGCATTTTTACTTTAGTTATTATGGGTTTTTTTTGTAATGGGAAACTTTAAAAAATGTATATAGGCAAGTCCATCAAACTCCTGTTTTGTGGATCTGCCCTTGCATATATGCCCTTGTATATCTTTCTTTAGCATTATATAGTTACAGCTATTTTCTCCTACTACTTTTACATTTTTAATTTTCACATTTATATCTACCATACATTTAAGAGGCCATGATTAAAATCTCACTATAACTGTCAAAAATCACATAAAATATATAAAATCAATGTGATCATACAAAGAGGGTTTATTTATACAAAAGTGCTTTTTAAAATTTTTATTTAAAGATGAGACTTACAGGGGAAAAAATATCCAGCAGCTCTTTTCACTTCCAAAGATCATAGCATTCAATTATCAAATGATATGAAAATCTTGCTATTTTTCTGAGCTAGCATTATTTTTTCACTTGTGGTCACCAACTCTGTTCACTGTGGATGTTTTGGGTCTTCTCAGCTGGACTACAGATGTCTTTTGCATTAAGACAGTAGACTGAGATTCTCTGATCCATGAAACAGTAGTCATAGGAGCCACAGAATTTAGTATCTAATTTGGCATATAGTAAGCTCTAATTAAATAAATTGTGTGTCAGACACATTTTAAGAGCTCTAGAAAAATGAATAAGATGGTGAGTGATTAAAAGAGTATTTTTAGACTAATTAATCCAATAGTAACATATGAGATGAACAGAGATTCAAGAAAGAGAGACAGATCAAATAGAAGTTTACTGCAAAACCTAGGCTTCCAATGAATGGGCCTGCACTAGTGGGGTGGGTGTAAAGTTAGCAAATGAAGATTAAAGCAAGAGAGCATTATACATCAGCCTGAGGGACGAAGAATAAATAAAAGTTCCATGGAGAGAAATCAGGAAGGTGAGAAGAGGAGCAATCAGAGCAGAGCAGGGACAGGAGTAGTGATTTTAGTATCAGGCGTACTGAACTTACTTTCAGTGGGACAGATTGTCAAAGATACAGGACTGGAGCACATGGCTAACTGGAAAGGAAAGCAATCTATTTGAGTACTTATACAGTATCAGAGATTGTCTTAGGCATTTCACTCACGGAATTGGAATTTAAATTTCAGTTATTGGGACACCTGGGTGGCTCAGCAGTTGAGCAACTGCCTTCAGCTCAGGGAGTGATCCTGGAGTCCCGGGATTGAGTCCTGCATTGGGCTCCTGCTGAGGAGCCTGCCTCTCCCTCTGCCTGTGTCTCTGCCTCTCTCTCTGTGTCTCTCATGAATAAATAAATAAAATCTTTTAATTAATTAATTAATTAATTAATTAAGTTTCGTTCATCCACACATTTAGTGATAGACAAGGCAAAAGACTCCAAGAGCTTGGTTAGATCGTTGCTTTGCCATTTCCAGCTACAAAGACCTTAGGGCAGTCTACTTACCATCTTTGTAAGCCTAAGTTTTTTGTCATCTAAGAAATGAAGAAATGATAACGTCTACATTAGAGAGCTGGAATAAGTGATATAATACATAGAAAGCAAATAGCATGATGCCTAAAGTATCATAAAAATTCACTAAACATAGTCACTAGTGGAAAAACCAGAAAACTTAAAACTTGCTGTAGGGATAGAAGGGAAGGAAGATAGAAGATAAAGATACTTAAAAGATGGAGGTGCACCTAGGTGTCTCAGTCTGTTAGACGTCTGTCTCTTGGTTTCGGCTCAGGTTGTGATCTCAGGGTCATGAGACTGAGCCCTGTGTCAGGCTCCATGCTCAGTGAGGAGTCTGCCTGAGATCCGCACTCTCCTTCTCCCAGTGCCCCTCCCCTAACTTGCAGAATCTCTCTCTCTCTCTCTCTCTCGGTAGATAAATAAAAAAATAAAATATATATATATATATATTTTTTAAAAGATACTTAAATGATGGAGAGGTGTTTAGGGAAATGAGAAAGAACCCGGAAAACACACCGTTATGGAAATCATGGGACTGAGAGTTTCAAAGAAAGAGTTCATTACTCTAACATGAAGATAGAGAAAGATTTGGCCCTGGTTGTTCTTCATGTAAGAGGCAAATGTGGATAGCACTACATACCCAAAGTTGGTCATCCATGCCTGGTGGGTTCTTTTTGATAAAAGCACCATAGTATGTAGCAATATTTCGGTGATGAGAATATTTCTTCAACATGTTAATTTCTTGTTTGATCTCTTCCTCTTCATCCTGTATTAGAATAAAAATATTGTCATGAAAATCCATTGTCTCTAGTAGGATTCTGTTTTTCATCACCATCGATATCAACTATGTAATAAATTCTTACGTTTTTTCTTCTGTGGTGATAAACAAGCAAAATTATTATATAACTTGACTTTCTCCCTTGACCACAAAGAAAAAAAATTACAAGACAACAAATCGGCAATCCAAGAGGGTCTTCTGTTTGTACAGCAAACAGGCATAGCATGTAACCTGCTAGAAAAGAAATCTCACCCTTTGACCTGGAAAAAGATCAAGGTATATAGACTTTGAGATAAAATTCACTCATGGCTTCTGGGAACTGTGTCCACTGAGTACTTACCACTGATCATATCTGGTATAGGAAAGATTGGGGGAAGAAAAAAAATACAGACTCAGAGATTTAAAATTTGTTAGGTTCATTTTCTTTGAAGCCTACTTTTATTGAAGTAACTGACTGAAGATGATGAAAGTCAGATGGGAAAGGGAGTGAGGGTAGTTTCCTAGATCTGAGGAAGTTCACAAAACAGGAGTACTCCTCTCACCTTCAGGAAACTAAACATAAAAAGAAAGGGGGGAATGTGGTAGTGCCATGGATGTGAAAAGAAGTAACTCTCCTACAGACTAAGTTTCCTGATATTCCAGTGTCATTCATCCTGAATTTCAGTTTGGAGCCCTCCACGTGGGCTCCTTTTGGGGGCCCTGACATTACCAGGCAAGTGTGCATGTGCTATCCCTAATTTCATTTTAATATGTACACATTAGTTGGACTGTAAACTAGCACTTTACTTCTGAGATTGGTGGGAAAAATCCATCCCAGGAGTGTTGTTTTAGATGCAGCAGTAGTAACAATGATGTATAATAATAATAACGTAGTTTGTTTCATCATCTTTACCTAAAAGGCTGCCCATGCTGTGTCCCTATCTCTCCCCTTACACCATGAGCCGCTCAGCCTCACTTCAGTCTCTACATTGTCGGGCCCTTCTGCAGTCTTCCATGTGATGACTTCTTTCCCCTTCCTCTTCTTCACATGATTTATGCTCATTATTCCTATTAAGTTTAAATGATCCCCCTCAAGGTGTCTCCCTTAATTCTCTCAGGCCATGTCAGGTCCCTACCTACCCCCCTCTCTCTATCTTATCCACCCCCTACACTTCGCATATGCACCATATTTGTTGGTCCCGGTATGGAGATGTGTCATAATTTGCTCATTTACTTGACTCTTGTCTGTGGATTGTAAGCCCTCCTCGGCCTTCAGGTCTCTGTTCCAGAGTCCCTTCCCCACCAAAGCCCTCTGATCTACCTGACTTGGCTTGAGGCTTGTGGATCATCCCATGGGTCTTCCTTTGAAGCACCTACCACAATTGTAATCCACATTTATCCACCTGACCATTTGATTAAACTCTCTCTTCTCGATCAGTCCATAACAACTGTAAACACAGGAATGGTGCCTTCTTTTGCTCTGTAACATGCCCAGCATCAGACAAAGTGCCTTTGAAGAAGCGTGAATAAAAGAATGAACACCTGCAAAGGCGAGCTGCCTAGAGCAGCATTAGCAGGTGCTTGAAAGGAAATGGGAAGAATGAGATGAGAAGAATGGTGAAATGCTGACATTTCCTGACCACGCAAAAATAAGTCTGAGCGAAAAACAATGGAGATCTGACAACCCAGGAGAACAAAACATGTTACGTGTCACGTGGCTTAACAAAATCCAAGACTAGGTGATCTCAAAATAGAACGTACGATTGGGGCGCTGAGCTAAGGAGAAGCATGTGGCCATCATGGTGAGGAGGGGGGTCCGAGAGGGAGGGGCTGGGATGGCATACCGCTGACCACCCAGTTCTTCCCTGCAGCTATCAGATACTAGCAAAGCCTTTGTCGCCTGGGGAGAGACTGACCTTCACAGGCCTTCCACTCGTTCAAGGGTCCCTGCAGCTCACCTCAAATGTCTTACTATGGTGCATATGAGGCTATTTTAAACCTACCATGTGGGGCCAAATAATTGTTGATGAATGCAGGATGTGAGTGGATATACTTTAGGGAAACCCAGACAGAAGGGGAGAAAACAAACCCGAGGGTTTCTGTGGGCAGCCTGGGATCATCGACGGCTGCTTCCACTAAGGAGCAACTTCGTGAGGCAAGAAATCACCCATCCCTTTCCCACGGCAGCTGGCCAGTGTCACCTTCCGGCATTGTTAGTGACAAGTTCGTTCTAGAATACTGCTGCCGGCCTCCTAGGTTCTCAACAGGATGGAGGGTGATGTAGGAGAATCCAAGGGGGGAAAAGTGTCTTTAGAAAGCTTACAGTACTTTTAAGAAAAAGAGACTTTATGAAACAGTTAAATAAGAGTGCAATTCAATATATAATTAAATCCAAAATAGTGTTGGAGATCGGAATGAAGGCAGCATGCTCTCCATCACTTTGCAAAGGTAAACTGAGGCAATTGGAAAATGAAGAAAGCACATGCACTGAGTCAGAAAAATGAGGGTGGGCACGTTCACTTTGGGCTCCACGGTCCTAGGGAAGTAACCTATCTTCTACAACCTCAGTTTTCTCCTCCGTAATTAGATCCAGATTTTATAATAGTATTTTATTATATGCCCCGGTCTTTTGGGATATTTGAATGAAGTATATGAAAGTTTAAAGAGTGATACAAACCAAACATTATTATGAATCTCGTCAACCAATAAATAAATAAATATCAAGGATGGAAGAGCAGGAATGAAAGTATCTTGAATTTTTCTTTAAACTGTATAGTTTCCAAATACAATTACGGAACCACTGTAGGTCTGGTTCTGTAGCTCTAGTGTAGAGCCTCGATCTAGATCTCAGATGACCTTGTGTGTGGGCAAGCATTTTATTGGGCTACTGTTTGTCACAATTTCTAGTCTAGGGCAGTGGTAGCAGCAAGTGAGTCAGTGGCACTGAAAGGGACACACTTACTAGTAACTACGAGCACTTATTTAACATTGGGCAAGCAGTTCACCCTCTCACAACACAGCTATTGAAAAATATGAGTTATAACGTTTTCAAAAAGACAGAGACAACAAAAGAGGCCAGAATTAGATTACAAAGTTATAAAAGAAAGGTGTCTTTTGCTTCGGAAACGTGTAATTCTTATGTCTTAAGAATAAGGTGAAAAGATCAAGCCCACCGGGAAACTAATGACCCCTGGGTCATACTGGAAAACAAAGGCATGGTATCAAATAGTCACAAATTTTAAAAGGGACTAGTTTTAATAAGACAAGTCCATTCCCCTAGTTATTACTTCAGTCATGAGACTTCAACAACTAGTCCAAGCTGGTACATTACATACCCTCAGACATTGCATATAGACTCTCTGAATATCAGTTACGTGAATGAAAATAAGCACATCTATTTAAACCACCTCTGAGGCTTAGAAATTATTAAGTGTTTAAGCATAACTTTATTATCAAAATAAGGAAGACTGTTATTTTCTCAAGATCACGGGAATCTATTTATTGCTTAGTATTTGTGATATACTTGGTGGTGCTGGGGAGGGGGACGCGTGGAAAGGTCATGATTTTGCAGGCCTCCTTCATGAAGAGATGGGAGCCCATTCCCTCTTCTTGTGTCTGGGCTCGGCCATGTGACTCGCTCTAGCCAATGGGACATTAGCAAATGTGATGGAGCAGAGGCTGGAAAATTCCTTGTGCACTGGGGCTAGCTCTCTCCTACTGTCTGCAGACAAACCTTCCGTGTGAGAAGCCACGCCTGACCTCCTGGAGGATGGCAAATAGTGAAAGAGAAAGTGATTTTCAAATGCAAAGAAATGGAGGCTTCCATCTAAGCACTGAGCCATGACTATCTCTGATGATGGTATCATGTAATGATAAGATATCGTGGTCATAAAATAGAGCCAAAGTCCACCTCCTGCAATGTTTGCTGTGTACCAGAAACCGTGTGTTACCTTATTAAATATGCAAAACAGCTCTATGAAGTAGATGATTTAATAGTTCCATACAAATGACGAAAATGAATTTCAGAGAGGTTGAGTAACCCCCACATTCATTCATGTATTGAATGTTAGAGCTAAGATTCAAGGTGAGATTCACCTGACTCCAAAGCCAGTGCTCTCAATCCTATACTGAAAACTCCTAGACAGAAGAGCAGTTAACCCACGGTGATAAAACTAAAGCTGCTAATCATGAAAGATGTGTTTGGGAGCATTTTAAGCCAGGGATGATGAGAAAACTGCCTTTGGTCTTCCAATTAAAGAAGCTCATTAGCACACAATAGTATTTGCTTATAAATGATATCGGGGGATAAAGGAGGGATTTTAAGCTGCATATTGAATACACAGGGAATATACTTTAAGCATCTATAATATGCTAGGATTGAAAAATGGGATTAATAAGATACTTAATATTAGTGTGCTCTACTGATGAGTTTTTTTTTTTTTTTTTTTTGTAAGGTTTTGTTTATTTCTTCATGAGAGACACACAGAGAGAGAGAGAGAGAGGCAGGGACACAAGCAGAGGGAGAAGCAGGCTCCATTCAGGGAGCCTGATGTGGGACTCGATCCTGGGTCTCCAGGGCCGAAGGCAGGAGCCAAACCGCTGAGCCACCCAGTGGCCCCCTATTAGTGTGCTCTGTAACAAAGAGCTTGCCCAACATTTAGCTCTCAATCCATGGAACAAGAATTAAACTGTGTAACTCTTATAATAATCAAACTGACTGGTGCATTTGAACTCAGAAGAAAAGTCTGAGACGTATCCATCTGAGTCACTTCACCCGAGGTGTGTGGACACTGGTTTAAACCACTTCCGCTCCCGCCTTCCGTAGCACTTGTTGGCCTTAGGCTGGAGTTGGCACCAACTTTCCTATCGTTCTCAGCTTCACTGTTGACAGAATCTGACACAAAGTTGAAGATAATTGATTGTTAAAGAATCACGACACTAGACTTTGAAGGGATTGTTGACATTTTCTGGGATGTAGTTTTTAAATGTTTTAAAATAATCTGTAAGAGTGAAATCCCTTCCTCCAGTAGAAAGTTTAGTCAGGATGGCAACAAATTGCATCAACAAAAACGAGGTTTTTAAAATCGGTAACATTGCATTTTTATGAGTTTAACTATTCATATCTAGTTATTAAATGAATCAATGACAACAAAGAAGCTGTTTTAGTGAATACAAAATTAGAATTTTTGAAAGAAATACAAAGTCATGGATGCCCCGGTGGCTCAGTGGTTTAGCGCCACCTTCGGCCCAGGGCCTGATCCTGGAGACCCGGGATCGAGTCCCACATCGGGCTTCCTGCATGGAGCCTGCTTCTCCCTCTGCCTCTGTCTCTGCCTCTCTCATTCTCTCTCTCTCTGTGTCTCTCATGAATAAATAAATACAATCCTTTTAAAAAAAAGAAAGAAATACAAAGTCACATCAGCTTCAATACCTCATTCATTTTCAGTCTTGTCTTACATCCAAAATACAGAGATAAGCTATATTCCTAAGATAAGTAATTGCAAATTTCTCTTTTTAAAGGGAATGGTTTGAAGTTTCAGTGGACATTCTTCTTACTGAATGAAATTCTGCACACGAATGGAGAAATCCAGGAGTATAAATTAAGAGGTTGCCATATTCCAGTGTGTTTATTGGTGTAATAACATACAGTTTGAGGTTTGTTTTTTTTAATCACAACTTATTAAATATGAAAATGTATTAAAAATTAAATGATAATTAAGCATGTATGGATCTCCTAAAATTATCTCAAGGTGGGGTTATGCACCTATAAACTATACTTTTACAGACCCAGAAAGGTTCAATGAGTTGCCTGAGCCTTGAGGGAACTAGGACTTTGCCACGACTTTCTGCAGGTGGTACCTGGATCTGTTGTATTTTAATCTTAGGCTAAAGAATTCATTCTGCAGATATTTAACTGTTTACTGTATCCCAGGCTCAATGTTAAATGCTAATAATATCATAATACAACACCATGGGCATCACAGATTCAAGCTCTGCCCCAATGACACTTACTATAGGCTGTGGGCACACAGATGGGAATCAAAGAATGACAAAGATGCACGAAGAATGACAAACAGGAGAGGTATGGGCAGCTCACCCAACTGGAGGCGTCAGTAGACACAGCACCAAGAATTTCAAGTTTGAGCTGAATTCTGAAGACCTTGTGGGGGTTACCAATTTAGGAAGAAAGAAAAAGGCTGATGTGTGACTAAGGAGGCAACTGTTTTTCCAGCAGAAAAATAGTGATTGCCAAGGCCCTGCAGCTGCAGGTTGCCTCCTATAGGGACTCTTGGTACCACGGAGAGAAAAAGGAAAAATGTCATGCCCTAGTGTCAAAACTAGGATATACTCAGATGACCGTGCCAATCTGCAGGGCTCTTCTTTACCGTGAGGCTGGCCTGTTCTCTCCCGCTGGGAAATGCTGTCCCTTAGAGAAACAGCTAACGCGGCCCAATGTGCATTTTTCTCACAACGAAACCTCCACTGATGATGACTCTCAAGAAAACAATGAATTTTAAAAATAATAGTAAACTACTCATGCTCAAATAATCCAGAAGTAAATGAGTTCACCTGGTAGTGTGGTCACTAACTTGCCTAAAGTCTGCCATAAATGAAGTGGCTTATATTGCTCTTAAGCAATCTCTCGGACACGTTGTGCATACACATACAACAAGCCTACCCATCGAGGCCATACACCCA
The DNA here is from genome assembly GCF_905146905.1 of Nyctereutes procyonoides. NCBI lineage: Eukaryota > Metazoa > Chordata > Mammalia > Carnivora > Canidae > Nyctereutes > Nyctereutes procyonoides. Next base: position 66,692,334 of record NW_026575142.1, read on the forward strand.
GCGTGTGCGCACATGTGCAGAGGCCTGGACACACATAAGCCACCAAGAGGGGGTACACTGTGTAGGCAAGATGGGGGGAGACGCGTAAGTGTGCATGTATAGTGGGCAGCTCGGCCTGTTCATTTTTAGAACTCTAGAAGCTTTCCAATATCTATACACTCATCCCCTACAGAACGGAAGCACTAAACACAGGCTCCAAAGGCAGATGGTATTATGCAGGCAAAAATAATATTTGTTTATCTTTTCTTTTTAAAAGTTCTCATCATATGCCTCATTAGACGGTCTGTCTGCTAAAGACACCTCCCTGAAGAGCCCCAAAGAGGTCCCAGGAGGTGTGTTCTGAAGGGTCTCTGTAAGCAGAGTCTGGAGTGGGGATTCCCAGGCTTTGTCGAACCCCCCCCCCGAGGGCCAAACTCCTACAGCTGAGGATGCCCTTCTCCCAGCCCTAACAATGCAAAAGCAAGATCAACTCATCCTCAAATCTCGCGTAGCTGTCACTTTATCTGGAAACATCCTAGCCACACAGATAGGAAATCTTAAATTCTCTCTTATACTCTCTGCACACTCCTCAGAAGTTCAGGAGAACTGTGATTCGGTTGTTCAACCATTTGTTAAATGTGTATAAATGTGTTTTATGCATGCTGGAATGTAAGATTCCAGAAGATAGTGTGCGTCTCTGTTTTCACGGCCTTCACACTGCAGCGCAGCACACCCATTTATTCCTAAATGAATGAGGAAATGAACGAATGGTTATGGTTTCAGCCTTCAGCTTCTGGAATCTAGCTGTACTTTCTCTCTTAGAGCTTGCTCTATACTAATTCATTTTGTATATGCTCAAGGTGAGACTAATATTGTTCAGGGGAAGACTAATAGCTCTGTAACTGAGCTGGCGAAGACAGGCCCCAGTCAAACTATTGACGTGTATTAACGAGTAACTAACCCAAGTATGGCACGTGGTTCATAGCACAGGCTGCCAGCCCCACGCTCTCATCTACTGATGATAGTTCTAGGCACTCTCTAAAATCCTCTCCAATCGTACTGCCTGCCCCGTTCAGGCATTCACTGTATCTTACCACTAATAATTAAAATCATTTATTGAGGACCTGTTAAGTGGCAGGCACTATGCATTATGTCATTTTAGCCTCATCACAAGTTGGTGATATTTGTATTTCCACCAAACAGGTAAGTAAAATGAGACTCAGCAAGGTTAAGAAAGCTGCCTGAGGTCACAGTCAGTAAGGAGTGTAGTAGGGTGTGATCTCAGCTCAACCTGAGACGCTGCTGCCAGTGGTACACCCTCACCTTTCATTCCCATAACTGAGCTGTGGGGAGGCTGCACACACCCTGATTGGCTGACTTGGAATTCCAACTCTGCCATTTACTATCTGAGGGGCTTGGGCAAATTACTTAGGCATTTTGCGTTTTCAATTACTCATTTGTAAAATGAACAGTGTCTGCTAATGGGGGTTGTTTTGAGGATTAAGTGAGCTAACATATATTTAACTAAGTACAACAGTGCCTGGCACATGATAAGTACTCAGCCTTTTTATTTTGACCATGGCTGTTGTTGTTATTACTATTATAAATAATACTATGTCCTGTGCTACCAACCACTCCACTGAATGGCCTCTCTTTGGGAGGGAGCAACAAAACATGCTTGGAGCAATATGTCCCCTGACTCTCCCAAACAACTCAAGATGAAAAGATTTTTTTTTTCTTTTTGTCCAGTTTCAGTAAACATTCACTGAACCCATTAATTATGGGCAAAGCCCTCTACCAGAGGCTCCTGGGAGACCACTTCCTTACTCCTCAAAGAGAGATGGAGCCTGGTCATAAGCTTCAGTTACAGGAATTCAGTAAGCAAGACAGAAATAGGAACTCAGTCAAGCAGGGTTTAAAATGGATCCTCCTAGTAGGCAGATGTTTAGTAAATGCTTATTGAATAAATTAGTGGGAAAAAAATCACAGTGAATTAAACACCAAATGCTCTTCTGTATTAATTGGAGACTACAGCAATGTGTCAGAGGATGGACTTCAAGGATAGAGTTAAATTGCCCAGGCTGAAATAGTCACCCCACCATGTACATGTTATATTGAGGCTACTTAATAGGCCTGGTCTTCTCATCACTATAATGGTGCTGTTAATGGAAGCTGTTTTGCAGGTTGCTGAAATGATTAAGTAATCAATATACAGAAAATATTTAAAAGAGTTCTGGCTCATAATAATCACTCCACCAATGTTAGTTACCATTATTATTACTTTTGGCTGAAACATAACAAAGGCTCTTGGAGAGGCACTTTACGTAGAACCAAATCAACTTTAAGCACATCCACTACAATGATAGTTGATGTCATGGTGTTGCAATTCTCCTGATTTTGCCAACTCAGCAACCTTTCCACCCTTTTCTCAAATACTTCTTTATGCTTTGCTTTGAGGAATCATCCTTTCCTAGCCTTCGACCCTGTAGGTCCCTGGGCCAGGTACCCAATCCAGATATGGAGGAAGGAAAAGAAGGATTGGTTCAGGGTTGGGGACATGACCCAAGCTACACCACTGATATTCAGACTGGCACTTTATTGGGACTAACAATGATGAAGTAATTAGAACATGAACCTGGAAGTGTTGGTGAGAAGAAAGCAGAGCCCAAAGAAAGAGAAAGATAACATTCCTAATCACATCGTGTGACTTCTAATAAACTCCATATTCAGCTTCATTTGGCTTGAGTCGGGCTTTGGTACCACAACCCAAAGTGTCCTGAGTAATAAGATCAGAACCACTCATTCTGAGTGAAGATGATTGGTGAAAGGTGGAAAGTCTAGGATATTAAGTTATTATCTCCTTAAGTGCTGTGTAGGCTTTAAGATACCATTGTAAAGGGACTAGTTGACACCAGGAATTTTTATCCAAATGAAAATGAGGATTATTTACAGGGTTATCAAAGAACCACAGTCTCTTCATATATGGTGGCCAGAAAGCAGTGAATATAAAAGCCTAGAAAAGTATCTTTCTGACTTTCATGAATCTGGAGTTCCTTGAGGAGCTTGTAGAAGAGGCAGGTTCAGAGGCTCCACCCTGAAATTCTACAGCAGGTCTAGAAATCTGCATTTCTAATGAATACCACTGGGGGGGCTGACAGTTCACTGAAGCTAGCAGTCCACTTTGAGAAACACTACCCAAGAGGGCCCAGTTTTGTTTAGATATTGTAGGCAAATCTAGAGTACACAAACCCAGCTGGGAAGGAATCCCTAGAAAGCTGCGAAATGAAGAAATTCTCATAATTATTTCAGGAACTAAAACAACTTCAAAGACTAAGTCTGAGTTGAAGTACTAATTCTGAAGCAAATATCGGCAAATTTGGAAGTGTCTCAGCTCTAAAACCAGAAGAGCAGAAGCATTATACCCAGTTCTTTCTGTGGCTAGTTTCTATTTAAGAAAAAAAAAAGAAAAAAAAAAAAAAAGAAAAGAGGAAGTGGTGTAGAATAAAAACAATAATCTAAAAATTGATTTCAAGTTTATGGTTTTATCAATTTCATTACAATAAACTATAGTAACTTTGCAGTAGATCACTGCAAACAATTAACAAAGACGACCTTTGAGAATTCATCTCAGTTTTTAACAGAGCAGCTATAATGAGCACAATTATAATAATTGGTAAGAAGCTCTCGCAGCATTCCATAATACACAAAAGACAACACGGCAAAATGAAATAGATTGTTTTCTGAGGATACCACACAAATTTCACAAAGGAAATCTTATGCTGACTGTAATGTGTAAGGGGATGATACAAAAGTCATTTGATGCTGTATCAGACACTACGAGAAATGAGAAAACTATCTCCTCATGTGATATCCATATTGATCTTTGTTAAGGGTCAGTGGTCACAAAATAGTCAGTAGTGTGTGTAAATCAGGGAAACTACCCAGCCCTTTCAACAAGGGCTTTCAATTAAGCCTAAGTGCCATAAAGCGTCCACTGTATGCATCTCCTATGTACTGACAACAAACAGCCTTAGCTCTGTACCATCTTCTGGAGAATTGAGAAAGAAAGAGTCTCTCATATTCATTTTCTGCAGAGCTTCGCTATCTTGTGGAACCCAATTTAGAAAGGCTAATTGACATTCCCTAAACTGAAAATAGAAATGTTGGGATAAATAGCTGTGTTGATGCCACAGCAAGGTGGTCTAACAGCAATAAGTGGTTCTTTAAGTAACTTAAAGTCTCAGACATAGAACCAGAAACTATGAAAATAATATTCCGGGTTCTCGAGTCATACTTTATGCATCAACATACAACATTGTGGCCTGAGATTAACGATGCCAGTGGAAATCAAGCGTAGTTCCACAGAACCACACAACAGAACTTCACGGCATGAGTGGTGTGGGCTCCACCCACAGTCATTATTAAATTGCCAAGTGCATCACATGATGTGGAGATCCTATTCAGTCCAAGAAAATACAGTGTTGTGACTTCAGCAGAACTGCAAAATAAATTCTGACTTATTTTGTGGAAAAACTTTATGAAAGGTTTACATATTTTTTGATGGGTTTCCGCATAGAGACTGAAAGTGCCTGATCTTGATTTTTGTGTGAGATCTGCTAACTGGTGACACCATCATCCATCCTCCCTCCACACCTCACAAAACACAGATTTTTAGCGGCACATATTGGGAGAATAAAAGACTACATTTCCCGGCTTCCCTTGCAGCTAGGTTTATGAAAGCAGAAGTGAAATGGAAATGTTGCATATAAGTAGAAAAGATTTTCGTGGAAGGAGCTCTTTTCTGTTCCCTTCTCCTTCCACCCACTCACTCTCCTTTTCTTGCCACCAAAGAACGTGATCGATGGAAATCGGACAACCACCCAGAACCTGAAGTGTGGAAGCCACTCCACCACCTGGTTGCCATACAGCCTTGGGCTGTAGGTTCCAGGCTCCTCTAACACGGAAAAGCAAGACACTTCCATCATGCTTGAGCCTTTGTCCTTTTGAATTTTCTGCTTCAAGTGGCAGAACCAAAATGTAATTCTAAATAATCTACATGCAGCTTCTTCTTCAATAAAGGCCAGGTGAATTAATAAACTAATAGGGATTAAGTATTTGAGCTGGTTTGCAACCTTTGAAATTTGAATAATGTATTTACTTCAAATGCATTATTCAAATAAAAGGACAAATAAAAGGAAGTGGTACTTTAATGCTAAGAAACATGGGGATAATTTTTTTTTTTTTTTTGCTGGTGAAAAATTCATATAATTTAAAGACAAATTCAGATCAATAATAAATAAGGAAAGGAAATCAGTACAATGCATGGTATAAATGATCATTAGTGAAATTAGGATTATGGTAGACAATGTACCATATAATATCTACTTATCAAAGGTAACAAACGGGGCCAAAAGGATGTAGACTGAGATCTGACAAGCAGATATATTGTGTTTTTTGTTTTTTTTTTAAATTTTATATGTTGGCTCTTGTTATCTTTGTGTGATTCATTTGTTCTGTGTCTATTTACATTGAATAAACCACTTCCGGGTTGAATGGAAGACTTTGGTCCTTTAGTTTTTATGTATAGTGTGCAGACATCTCAGAAAAATCTCCAAACAATAGAAAATTATTAATATGCTTTTGATGTCCGGTGAGTCCTTTCAAGTCTGATTTTTGCTCTGTACTCTCAAAAAGGCATTAAATATTTTAAAGAGACCTAGCAAAAAGGATTGAAAGCATTAGATTTTATTTAAAATAAAGTCTAGTCCTTAGATTGCTTTCGACCTTCCAGGCAGAAGTTATATTTCAGCGTTGCTCTAGAATAAGAATTTTTGGTTATTGGGATTTTTTTTTTTTTTTTTGGTCAATATTTTGGAGGAGGGAAATATTCATGTGAAAAGGCCCTAATCAAATTGCAGTAGCGACCCAAACTCTTATCTACTCCAGCACTAGGTGGACCTTTGGGGAAACAGTTAAGACTCATCTCTTCTTGTAATCTCAGTATTATTCTTTTAATACCTTCAAATCCGTGTTCTGTCTTCATAGGCAAATATCTGTGGCTGTGTTTATGTAAATTTTCAACACACGTTATTCACTCTAACTATAGAAGGCAGTGGGTAGGTATCTAATTTAATTAGAGTGATTTATCCATGGTCTTTGCAGTCAGCTGTTCAATACTCTTAACTGCTTTACATTAAGCTCAGTGGAGAAAGACCTTAGATGTTTAGGAAGATTCTAGTTCTGAAAAACAATTTTTTTTATCACCAATTTCTCTATCACAAATATAGAGCTACTGAGATAGAAGATAAAGATACATTACCCCTGTGACATCCATGACCTTAATGGCTGCAAGCTGGCCCGTTTTAACATGACGACCCTGTAAAGGAAAAAAATAATAAAAGATTAAGTTCTGATAAGCAATGTCCACATTCAGTTCCACCTATAGAGAATAATTACCCAGATGACTGTTACAGAATGTGGATGGGGAAAACACACACACACACACACACACACACACACACACAGAGTAATCTTAAATGCTGGGTGGCTCAGTGGCTGAGCGTCTGCCTTTGGCTCAGGTTGTGATCCCAGGGTCCTGGGATCGGGTCCCCATCAGGTTCCTACAGGGAGCCTGCTTCTCCCTCTGCCTGTGTCTCTGATGAATAAATAAATAAAATATTTAGAAAAAAAATCTGAAATGCTTTAAGGATCAATTTCTATGTAATATTTACTTCGAAAAACATCTCCATCACTTTGATTTTGGATTTATTTTCATAGTGGTGTTAAGTTAACCAAAAAAGGCAATGTTGAATAATTTGGTTCTATCTTCTCTCCAAGGTGGTAGATAAGGGCTTCTGTGGGAGGAAGGAAGCTCCGCGTGGAGGGGACACCAGTATCTCCTCTGTCAGAAAATAGTAGGTGAAGCAACTTTAGTTTCCTGGACAGTGAAAATATCTTGTAACAGTTTCAACTGGACAGGATTCTGCTCTAACTTGAGAATGTAAATTTATCTTTGTCTTAAACGTGAACCTAAAACAAAACAGGTAGTAATCAATTCAAATTTGTGATTAAAGAGGCAGCATTGAGCATAAGCAGCTGCTTGGCCAAAGCGAGCATCTTTGGTCTTCGGAACCACAATAGAGGGTCAACCACACAGAATCCGAAGAAAATAGTGTCTGGTGAGAGGGCAACCTCCGAACAGAAGCTTTCTCTACACTTGCTCCTTGAAAAACGTAAAATCTACATCCAATTCTCAGATAGTAGCAAAGATGGTCAATACACATTCCTTCTAAATGCATTTTATGAGTGGCTTCTAAAATACATTTCGAGGACGCCTGGGTGGCTCAGCGGTTGAGCGTCTGCCTTCGGCTCAGGTCAGGATCCCCAGGTCCTGGGATCAAATCCCACACTGGGCTCCCCGCAGGGAGCCTGCTTCTCCCTCTGCCTGTATCTCTGCCTCTCTCTGTGTGTCTCTTTATTATGAATAAATAAATATAATCTTAAAAAATACATTTCAGCAATGACTGCGACCAGGAAGTATTATACCGTCTCCAAGATCAGCTGGATTCAAATGCTAGCTCTGTGACCTTAGTCAAGTCCCCTAACATTCTAACCTTCATCTGAAAAACGGAGATAGTGGTACCTGACTCCTGGTATCTCAGCGAGGATTAAATGTCATAACATATAGCGAATGTTTGACAGTGATGAGCTGTCAGCAGGTGCAGTCTATGATTATTTATGACCCTGTTTTGTGATTAATGTTAAATGTTGACTTTCCTTCTAGGCTATGTGTTTCATGAAGGCCAGGGCCACATCTCATTGTTGTATTCCCAGGGCCTGGAATGGTGGGTACTCACCCCACAGCTGGAGTGGCATGTTTGTGGACGAAAACAGCAGGTGATGGAGGCATGGACACTTGTAGTTGGGAAGAGGGGATAGGTTTGGCGCTGTCTGTCCCTTTCCTTCTCATCGCTCTCAGCTTTTTACACCCATTTTATTCCGATTCTGGTAGTGCTACCTTCACCTTTCCATTTCCCATTCTGCTCCTTCCCTTTCCTCCTTAGTCAGGAAAGAGCTAAAAGAAGGAGGCAGCAACTCTTAACCCAATATGGTCATGAGCACAGCCTCTCCTTTATTTCCTCTTTTGAGACCATAAGGGAAGGGCCTGGAGTGTTAGTGCACAGAGCCCTGGACTGGAATTCTGGAAGCCTGGTTCTGGTCTAGGTTCTGTTCATGACCAGCAGGTTCATTTGGGAAGAGTGATGTAACCCATGGGGGCCCTAGTTTCCCTGTCTGCAAACATGGGGGGAAAGGACACAGTGGCTGGGGGTGGGGAGCAGGGCAGGGGGCAGGTATCATTGTTACTACCAACTCTTTCTCCAAAGAACACTTGGAATTGCAGTTTTCACCATGACTGAGCGGGAAGCATAGTGCTACTGCAGTTCAGTGTCCAGAGGCCAGGAATCCCACTTTCCTGTAGAAGTCCTTTCACACAAGGGAGAAGTTGCAAGTGTCCTCTGTTGACAAACACTGAATGGTCTCCAGAGTTGTCTGGGTCCCAGTAAGAGTCTGGGCCACTGTAATGATGACCTCAGCAAAGCAATCAACAGCTTCTCTTTGGGAATACCGTCGACTCTTGAACAATGCATGGAGTAGGGGCGCTGACCCGTGTGCAGTCAAAAAATCCATGTATAACTCTTGACTCCTCAAAAACGTTTTACTACTAACAGCCTACTGTTCACCCAAAGCCTTTCTGACAACATCAAACCCTCGATCAACATATATCTTGTAAGCTGTGTTATGTACTGTATGCCCACAACAGGATAAGCTAGAGAAAAGAAAATGTTATTAAGAAAATCATAGGCAGAGAAAATACATTTACAGTATGTAATGTAAAGAAATCTTCGTACAAGTGAGCCTATGCAGTTCAGACTCATTCAGGGTTCAAATTGTATAAAGTCTTTAAAGCAAGGGCCATCAATCATACCTTGAACAGTGGCAGCTTCTCTACAAAAGCACTAAAGGAGGGTAGGGAAACGAAGACAAAATGCAGAGCGTCTGGCTGGTGTCCTACAGCTGTTTGACCTTGATGTTCTCCTAATGGCTCCATACAGCCGGATAAAGGCACACCCACCCCTGCATGTGGCCTGCACACCCACCCCTGCACGACGCCGGACCACCTTGAGGGCCTCCCCTCTGCTCTTATTCTGTGGTCCCTGAGACTACACTGTTTGTGTTCTTTGAATGCACCATATTGTTTCTTGCCTCTCTGATAATGTGTTTTCTTTGCCTAAGATGCTCCTCTGCTCCTGAATCCCCAGTAAAGTTACTCACTCTTGTTGGATTCAACTCAAGTACCACCTCCCCTGAAATCTCACTGTCAATCCCTCCTCACCTCTGTGCACCAACGAACATGTCCATGTTTCTATCACGACATTGAGCCCAAAGAACCAGTGGTCCCCCTCCATCCCTCTCTGATTTTCCTTCCCATTCTCCCTTCTTTGTCCTCTGACTTCATTTGCAGCAGAACCCCCACCCCCATCCCCACCAAAACAAAAGAAAATAAATCTCCAATGGAATCTTCCTGGTTCAAGCAAGGGCTTGACCAGCGAAGTCTGGTCTGCTCTAAGGGCCACCTCTCTCTCTTCCCTTGTCAATACACAGTGTGAGAAACGTTACACTTGACCTTCAACTCCTTAAGAAACAGGGAATCTTCTTGGAATAAATAATTTGTTACAAGGACATGTCAACACCTCCTTCTTTCCACCAGCAGCCCCGGGAGTGGAGCGGATCTAGCCTTTGGCCCAGGTTGGAGGCCAGGAATAGAAGAAATCCACTTCATATTTCAAACACAAGGCAGGGGATGGGTGGTTCTCAGTTTGAAAGAAATAAATTAAATATCTGCTACTTTTTTGAATATAGGGTATGTTGTTGTTTTTGTCTTTGCTTTTATTTGAGTGACTGTTATCATGTCACTGAAGGAAAACACCGAGAAAGAAAATAACCTACTTCTCTCCCATTTCCAATTTCACTCCCAAGCTGAAGAGCAGTTCTCGATGGCTCTGACAGATGACTGAATAACACACCTCGGGATGGCAGTTTGGGCTTTAAATGAGATCCTGGAGATGGAACAATTAGCAGCCTCAGCTCAGTCCCAGGCAAAGACATCCCCCGCACTCCGGAATAGGAAGGCTGCTGAACTGTCACCCTTTGATAGAAGAGGGCCACAAAGGAGGCCGCCTGGCACGAGGTGCCTTTTACATCACTGGAGACTGTCAACCCAGATTAGGATCCAGATTAAGGCTGACTTTGAGGGGATAGCCAGGAGTCAGCTGACCTAAAGATCCTAGAAACCCGAGGCACAGTCATTGTTAGGAGTGTTTAAGGAGGCAACTTCATAAAATCACAAATAAGTTAATAGGAGGAGCCCCTAAAGTGCCTAATCCAAGACCCTTTTAGAGATGAGGCCAAAATCTCACAATTAATGAGGACCTCAAACGCAGGACACCTCCTCTTCTCTCCCGCATCTGCCATCCAGCCCATGAATTAAAACTTATCGTGAACATTTTAAGAAATTCTTAAACAAAACTTCCTTTCATATTTTACATCACAGGGGTGAAACATTGAACTGTTTATCTCTATTTCAGGTAGGATCCAAAAAAAAAAAAAATCTTTTTTATTTGAGGGCAAGGCAACATGGGAGGATGTTATTACAGGAGAATTTTAAAGTAAAAAGTTAACATTTCTCCTAATTTTTTATTTCCACTTCCAAAAGAAACGAAAAATATAAACAGGGACTCCATCTAAATTTGAATCTAAAATACATATTCAACCAAGGACAAAACATTTTTTTGATCCTGGCGGGGGGGGGGGGGAGAAACTTTAAAGGGAGACACAAAAGGGTTACAGTTTTTTCTCCACAAAAATTCGAAAAAAAAAATCTTGTTGGACTGCAGTTGCTGAGTCATTTTTTTAATAAAAGAAAGTTTTTTTTTTCCTGAAATAGCCAACAATAACAAAAATAACAGACTAAATCTAGACTAGAAAGCATAATTGGTATTCCAGTAGGACCCAAAGCCTATTGTCAATCATGTCCTCAAGCATAACAAGCAGGCCCACAAAAAAGGAGGAAGAATGAGCATCAAATTGAGGAGAGCAAAGGGTGTGGGGTCACTCAGAACTGGTGAGCGTGGTCCAGCCCCACCCTCAGACACACATCCGAACACACTCTGCTCCCCTTCTTCCTTTCTTCTATCTCACACTTGAAGTCAAAAAATATATATGCTGATTCTTGTTCTTTACAAAATAACACTGCTGTGAAATCTAAATCACTCAAGGATTATAGTACTCTCTCTACCCCTTTACCTCCTCCCTCAGATGAATGCAAAGGAAAAACAATGGTTTTGTCTGAAATAGCCCTGTAAGCCTTGGCTCTGTTGTTGCTGTTCTTTTCTAAGGAACAGCAAGATGGCTTTAGAGCCGCTAGCCCGAGGCTAGCCTGGAAGAAAGAGCACTTTCATTTCTAGGTCACTGAAATACATTTGTTTCCAGCAGAGCAGAGGAGCAAACTGGGTTTGTGGAAAATGCAGACACTCTACCTACTATTTCCTTCCGTGCTGTCCAAGGACTCACACACAGGTAGAATGTTTTTAGCTCCTCGCGTGTAGGTTAGATTAGATCTCACCTTTATTGAGGAAGACTTCACTTTGCTAATTGCAAGTGCACTTTCCTAATTGGAACAATTGTGTTTCCATGGCATCCTACACGAACCCTAATGGTCATATCCAACGCTGTGATTTTCAAATTGTGCATTGCTAAGAACTATGAAAATTGGGGTGCCTGGCTGGTTCAGTTGGTAGAGCATGTGACTCCTGAGCTTGGGGTTGTGAGTTCAAGCCTCATGTTGGGCACCGAGCTTACTTAAAAACAAAGAAACAGACAAACAAAAAACCCACAAAGGGCCATGAAGATAAAATCAAATGGAAAAAAAAAAATCCGAGGGTAGCAAATGTGGTTATGGCTGTTGTTTCATGGATCAAATGTCATGATTTTGTCTATCTATCTATCTATCTATCTATCTATCTATCTATCTATCATCATCATCATCTGTCTATCCATCCATCCATCCATCCATCCATCCATCCGTCCATCTATCATTGATGCTGTAGTAGACCACCCAGATTCTCCCTTCAAAACTGAAACATCTGACAGCTCTCAGCCAGTTCAATCTCTGGGAATTGGCTTCAACCACAAAAGCACTGCCAGGGACATGCTTCCACCTGGAGACAGCCAAATCAATGAATGGTTGACATAAGAGTATAAAGGTCCAGCCCTCTTGTCTTAAAAGGGCACAATTCTGAAGGACCATCTCAGCTCCTGACTTCCTAGGGATGGCTGTGGTCTTTATAAGACTGCATTGCAGTTATACTCTTTCTTCTGCACAATTCCATTTTTCTTCAAAGGTGTAGACCCCAAGACCACTCCTCCATAAAATTCCTGCATGTAAATCTCCATCTCAGGGTCTGTTTCCAGGGGAACTCTACCTAAGACAGTCAGTGACAAGAATGGCTCGAGGAAACAGGTTCTAAGAGTAGCTGTCAAGGAGACCCCCATCACTGGTGGCAGTGGCTCCTGCATAGCCCCTGGCATATTGTAGCAGTGTCACCTGACAGTGAGCACTGTCAAGATGTTCACTACTGGGGAAATGGGAGTAGGATACAGGTGCCTGTTGGACACAATTGAGTCTAATATTTCCAATGTTGGAGAGATCCAAAAGAAAGAATAGTTTAAAAAATGGAACCAGATGACTTTTGCTGAGAGCCACTTATATACTAGAGTTTAAAAAAAAGAAAGAAAAGCCAAGAGCAATTAATCATCAACTGAAAGCAACAGAAAATCATCAGAGAGGTGAGGCTAATTCCTGAGGCCTGCCTTTAAATAAGATGGGAACATCACCGCTGTGGACTCAGAGGAGCTGGGGAAATCGGAGGTTTAAGGCTCTCAAGTGTATCAACTTGGATGCCTCTGTTCCAAGCTTCAGTCTTATTCCTTCCCAATCAGACTTGTATTGGGGATTCATCCTTTTTCTTCTACCCTGATAATTAATTCCTGAGTCTGGGCTTCAGCTTTTCCTATTCTCAGGCTTCAGAAGATAAGATTTTTTTTTTTTTTAATGCCACCCAAGATTTTGGTAGAGGGACAAGAGAAGCAGTCAAGCCTGAGAAAGGCATGGTAGGCATGCCTCAGACTTCTCAGGAATGAGGATCAGGTCACCCCAACAAGTCAGCCACAGAGACCAGCAAAGATGCTAACCAAGGAGAAGAGACGTAAAATGGATAGTCGAGGAGGGAAACAATGAGCTTAAGCTGCAACCATTAGATAAGATGCAGCTGGGGGCTTCTTATAACATTGCCAAGGAAAAGAGATGAGCTAAAATATTAGAGGAGCTGTTTCCAGACTTATTATACAAAACAAGGAAGCCCAAGCATCATGGGAGCATGTTCAAAGGTCCTGTTATGCTATAGTTATCGGAGCATTTCAGTAACTAAAAGTAGGCCACATGGCAGGGTAGAGAGAAAGTGTCTAGCAAGTCCACAGGGCCTCACAGGCTACTTTGAGTCGTTCTTCCTTTATCCTAAGACCAATGGGCAGCCTCAGCCTCTACAGGGTCTGAAGCAAGGATGTAAAGTCACCAAGTTTGTGTTTTGAAAAGATTGTTCTAGGGGCAGGGCAGAGAGCAGAGGCAACAGAAAAGAAGGTGGAAAAAAATAACATTTATAATGGTAATAATTAATTCAGCTGAGAGGATGGCAACTTGGACCAGGATGGAAGTAAGGGAGAGGGTAAAGAGTGGATGGAGTCAAGAGATCCTCAGCAGGACCTGGGAATGGCTTGGATATATATTTACCCTGCTCCTCCCACAGTGCTTGGCACAGCAGGGCCTCGGAGTAAATATTTGCTAACTAGTGGACTGGAACAAGTCGTAAGGGCTGAGGGTTGTATTCAGGTTCTTGGTCAACACCATCCATATGTCCACATCAGTCTCCCAGTTCCTTCCATTTCTATCCAGACCCAAAGTGTACAGGAGCAGATGGGGTGGGACTGTGAGCAAGAGTTTCAATCACCCCACTCATCAATAAGACACGAGAAGTTGAATTTAGTGGATGAAGTTTCTTTCAACTCGACAGAGAGGCCAATATACTCCCCCTCTCCACAGATCACAGAGACCAGAAGTTGGTTTTAGCTTCCCCTCTGAGCTATAACGAGGAGGGTGAACTCTGGATTCTCCAGTCACAGTTAAGATTAAAGCATAGTTAAGATACCTACTGGACATCTTCAAGAATGTGGCCTTCCTTTGACACAACATGACTTGAGGCAAAGAAGTAGACCAAACCACCTTATGGAAGGACTCCAGATCAGACTCCTTCTGATCAAGGAACAAGAATGGTCACAGGATATATTTGGACCAGCGTCTACTCCTAGGGTTTCCCCAGGTTAAATAAGGACTTATTTTTCCTTGGCCCACATGTGCCTTTCATCAGGAGCTTTAAAAAGTCCTGCTCTCCGTGCCGTAGAGCTGTGATCCAGCCATCAGTGCTTCCAGACTTGCGGCAAAGATGAAGCAAGGTGCTGACACAGGACAGTTCCCAAGCAACAGCTCCCCGTCTCCACACCACTCACTGTGAATTCCTCTGCTTGGCACCTCTGCCAGGCAGAAAATGGATTGTTTTCAAGATTGTTCAGGGCTGGGCCAACTGAGAACCAAGGCTTGCTCACAGACACAGGGTGGGCAAGAAAAGACTGTCTCGTTTTTCTTTGTTAGAAACTAGGATTCCTGTCTTCAGGGCTGCCAGTTTGGCTCAGTTTATAAATCAAAATGGATGATTAAAGGGGGAAAAAAAATCAAATAGTCACAATTTTTAGCAGACAATAGTTAATGTATGCAGATTCCATGGCAGGGAGCCTAATGCCTGTACCCAGGAAAGACACACACAGCTGAAGTGACAGCAGTGACGAGGCAGACAGGCTGCAGGGTGGTGAGAGCTCAAAAAAGTAGCAGAACCAGTCTCTTGGCCGTGGCTGTGAGCCAAGAACACACTTCCCAGGAACCTCTTCTCTCCACCCAAGGAGAGGAACACAAGACCAAAGATCTCATGGGCTCTCCTCTCATTTATTCCACGGAATTACCAGTCTTCGGTGGCTTTCGGACATTAATTGCTGGGAAGATAATTCCTCTCGGAAATTCGAGCCTCCTCGATGTAGGGGTACAAAAGATGGAAAAAGAATGTGTGTCTGCAGCCAAATCCTGGGCTTCCCCAGTGTTCCACCTCTCCCCACGTGGGCCAACAGCCCCCCACTATTACCTGAGTCGGGGTGGCCCCTGTAGACATCGATGGTATTTAAAGGCCCTGGTTCCTGGACACCAGTCCAGGATGATGAGTATACTCAACTTCATTGGAAGGAAGAAAATAAGGACCCTGTCTGTGGCTTTTTTCTTCCCCCCAGATAAGCCTCAAGTAGGTTTCTTTACTCTAAGACCGTTGGTGGAAAAATGTCCTTCGTGAAGTGTTCTTAATTTTTAAAAAGCAAAAGGGAACAACTTTATGTTGATTCTCAGTGGTTATTTTTGTTTTGTTTTTCGTACTCTGAAATCTGAGTGTCCAAGCACAGTCTTTTTTTTTTTTTTTAAGCAATTAATATTAGTTTCTTAAAGGCCAGTGCATTTTAAGACACAGGCTAGAGGCCAGTGTCTTAAACTGCATGGGTTGCATGATAGAGGTCAGTAATGCCCTTACCATACACAGACGGGCTGATCTCGATGCAGTCTATGATAGTTCAAGGCTACAGTGGACAGCCCTCAAGAGTTTAGACTAGACGGTGTGAATCGTACTGGAACCAACTTGTCCCTCCTCTGAGTTCCCTGAGTCCCTTGGGCCTTCAGTGCACCAAGTACACAGCGGCTGGACGCTGAAACCACAAGCTCCTCAAAGGCAGGGACTTGGCCTTACATCTGCTTAATCCTCTGCCGTTGCCTAGCACAGCATTGGACAAAGAGTAGGTGCTAAATCACACCTGGAAACAGCTGCTGGACCTAGTGGACCTTGTAAGCTGCCTCCAATCACAGTGAACAGAGAGACCCTAGTGATCCATCCTGGCTTAACCCGGAGAAGCATGATAGAATGTGGAGAACTATCTACCTACGAGAGGCAGGTAGCTTTTCCCTTAAGATATAAGGGACTATAAGGCCAGTTCCCAGTATGGCAATGGGAGGAAGAGGCCACCTGGTCTGATAGGAGTATTTTGCTCAAGAAGATTTTGGGTTTGTTTTCCTTTCCCTCTGCTAACCAACACCCTTGGGTCACGGGAGTGAGGCCCGGAGGCGTGAGCAGACACTAGCGCTCTGCACTTCATGACCTCACAATTTACCTGACAGAGGAAAGGGGCAGGGAGACAAAGATATGACAAGAGAGAGGTAAGGCCCAGGTGCCACCCTGCTCAAGCACCTCCCTCTCTGCCTTCTTTTTTCCCGACACATCCAACTGCTCTTGGAGGAGGGCACCTCATTTTGTCAGATTTTGAATCAACAGCTCTGTCTTTGCGGGCTACTTCAGGGGGCAAGTGACAGACCCTTCGGCCCACTCCATTCCACTTCCCAGCTGCAGATTAAGAAGATGTATTACGTCCTCTCCCGGGGCCTGCATCGGTTTGTCATTACAGCCTCACACCAGCCTGGGCTTTTTGGAGATTTACCACCACGTGGTCAGGAGCGGGTGGGTTGGCTTTGCACCACGAAGCACCATAGGCAGCAAGGCAGAGATAAATAATAATAATGATGATAAAAAAGACAGTGCTGCATTTCATTTTCACCTAATTTATGGCTTCAATAGGAAGCCGGTCTGCCCACAGTGCCGTCTGGGTTACTTCATAATAGCGCGTCTGTGGCAGCAGCAGCAAGAGCAGGTCTGGAAGCTTGGAGTTCTGGGGGAAGAAAAGGATGGCACCGGAGTGGTAAGAAAAAAACAAAAGGCAAGGACCACTGTGTCCCCAGCTATCGTGCTCGGGCAGCAGGGACACAAATAGGGACCCACTTGACTCTTTATCAGGGCTGTTGATGAATAAACTCTCTCCCACAGTGTCCTCAAACCTCCAGAAGTTTTAATTAAAACAAAAGAAATGTCAGCAGGAGAAGCACTGGAATATAATTAGGGCCCACCAAATCTAAAGTAATGTGGGGAAAAAGGACTAGTAATGAAAGGGAAGCTTTCATGTTCTTACTGAATCCCTGCTCTGTGGCTGACACAAAAATCAATTTCAATAGGCTTTAGTTGTATCTGAGCAGGAACGCAGGCGACAGATGAAATTTAGTGAGCAATTTACTGGAGTCATAATGATTCCCATGGAGAAAAAAAAAAAAAGACTACAATGAGTGCTTCCAACCAAATGCCTCCTGTGTAAGGATCCTGTAAGAATGTGTATGTGCACAGATAGATGGTGTGGGTGTGGGTATGAGGATGGGTAGGGTATGGGTGTGGGTATAAGTATAGGTATTGGTGTGGATATGGGGATAAAGATGGGTATAGGTAGAGATACAGGTAATAGAATGGGTATGATGGGTATGGGTACGGCTGTGGGTATAGGTATAGGCATAGATGAGCGGGTGAATTTTAAAGTCATATATGTTTTATCCTAAAAAAAAAAAAAATGCAGTTAAACTCTCTACCTCACCCTATTTAAGGGGCAGTTTTCACTCAGGCCCCAAAAGGCATTTGGGGATGTCTGGGGCCTTTTTTTTTGGATTGTCATGACTGGTACTACTGATACCTTGTGAGTAGAAGCCAAAGATGCTTCTAGACCTTATACAATGCACAGGACATTCCCTTCCCCCAACAAAGAATGATTGGGCGCAAAATATCAATGGAGTCAAGACTGAGAAACCCTGCTTTAAAAGAATTCGACATTTAATAGGTACTCCGTGAATGTTGAATTCTACTAAAAGTCATGTTCTCCACAAGGGCACAAAGATCAAAAGATAAGGCTTTGCCCTCAGGGATCTCCCACAGTGGGTGAGAGGAGGGAGATGGAGGTGGCATTGTTCTTTCTCTGCTTAGCATTTACAGATGAGGGGCATATTTCTCAAATTCCAACATGCATGGTCTTCTGGAACACGGGTAACACCCAATGGCCATGGCCCGTAAGACCACTTTCCACCTGGCCTTGATATGAGTAAGAGACTCATTCCAAGATCTTTGCTGTCTCCCAATTAGGGAGCATTTTCTGAATTAAAGCAAACAAACAAAAACCTAATAAAGAAAAGTACTGGGGCCAGAAACAATCTGGTTTATGACACTTGCACACAGAGGTATAATTTTGCTAATTACATTAATTTTTGTAAGAACAGCCTATTTTCATTTCTCAACAACTCTTTACAGCGCGTGTGTCCTTTCCCACTTTTTCAAATGTTTGGTTATAGTTTTTAATTACTGGCAGCTCGATTCAGGAATACATTGTTCGGTTTGATTAAAATACAAATCAAGGGGCACCTGGGTAGCTCAGTAGGTTAAGCGTCTGCCTTCAGCTCCGGTCCAGATCCCAGGGTCCTGGGATCAAATTCCCGAATGAATGAGACTTTCTTGCTCAGTGGGGAGTCTGCTCCTCCCTTTCCTTCTGCCCTTGCCCCAGCTCCTGCTTGCTCTCTCTCCAGCACAGGTACAGTCTCACTCTCTTTCCCTCAAATAAATGAATAAAATCTTAAAAAAAAAAAAAAGCTATAAATCGTGATGAAACTTTAAGCTTAAAATATAAGGGTTATCCAACACGAGTTCCTCAAATGAAGGGATATAGGGATCGTGCTATTGCTGTTGATCTGTTTCCAGGAAATAAGGGAAGCATCATTTGGTATTTGTAGAAAGAATAAGATGAGCAACGCTATGCTTTATCAGGGACAACCATTCCCCACTTTAGGCTCTTGAGGATTCAAGAAGGCAAGTCTCTTGAGGGCGGCCAAGGCACAGCATCCAAACAGGGATCCCCCACACAGGGCCCAGGGAGTGACTAGGCCCGGTGATGGTCCCACCCGCAAGAGCACCAAACCCAGACCTCTGCGAAGCCTGAGAGTCTCTGCCCCCAACAGACTTGTCGGAGCCCGCAGAGCCTGCAGTAGCCCCACACTTCCCACACGAAGGCCTGCAAACCCTGCTTTGGGAAGGGGGGGCCAGAGGACAAAAGGACGTTTGAAAGCAGAATGCCACTTGGTAAACGCAGGACAGCTCCTGCATATTTATAATCAGGTAAACGGGTGGCCGGCAAGGACAAGGGCGATTCATCTGCAGACACATGGGTCTCGGGAAGCCAGCTGCCGGGCTGAGAGCTCGGGTGCCCCTCGGAAGCCTGCACCCTCCTCCTGCCTGAGACTGGGGGTGCCGGCCAAATACAAGGACACTGTGAGCAGGAACTTGGGCTTGGCCCGAGCTCTGGGCAGGGCTGGATTGGGGGGGGGGGGGGTGTAGCTGACTGCCTCAGAAATGCACCGATTTCCAGCTAAATTTAGCTGCAATCCGACCTTGACCAGCAGGTAGCTTCCTCTTCCGGAGGGCAAGGTTTCCCTGACTCCAGGGCAATCCTTTCTCTGCCATCACGTTTCTAGGCCTCCCGCTTAGACTGAGGGACGAGGGCTGGCCAGGGGGGCGAGGAGGGCCTCTTGCCTAGGACTTGGGGTCTCGGAGGGAGTCAGAGAGCTGAGCTGAGGAGCCTGGAAACCAAGTCAGGAAGGTTTCGGAGGAGGCCCGAGGTGCCCTGGTATGATTTATGGGGTCTGGAGCTACTTTGGGCCAAATTTTTCCTTATCCAACAGGTATAAAATAATAAGGATTAAATTTATATATATAATAGTAAAAAAGTAAAAGTGTGTATGTATATAGTAGTGATGTACTTTCTATATGTTCTGGGTAAATGAGGATGTTAAGCGTGGCTAGTGCAACCGTGGGGTCCTATTTCTGGCCTCACCTCCTGTTCCCCACCCACACTCCAGGCACCGCGCCTTTCTCCCTTTCCACTCATGTCTTCACTCTGCTCCTTCACCTGCTTCCTTCAGATCCTGCCCAAAGAGTCATTCTGGGGAAGACACCAATAAAAACAAAATTCTAATATATGTTGGCCTGATAACTCACAATTATTATCTTGAAGAAAAGTAGTGAGAAAGAAATCTAGCTTATCTCATTGAGAAAGAACCATTTGTATCAGATCCGGAATATTCTTCCCTAACTTACTTTGCAAGGTTCTCCAAGCTTCTGAAAATGGAGGAAATGAGTAAAATGGAGCCTTACATTTCTATAAATCTTCTTTTAGGAGTAAAATTTATTAAAATGAAATTAAACTAGTGAGGAAATTTTAATAATTTTGATGATGATGATAATGACGATGATGACGATGACGACGATGATGATGATTCAGACCCCACAGAGATGGACACAGCGCTTTATATACAGTAGAGGCTCAGTAAGTAGTCTATGAATTTACATTTTAATCAACAGGGCTGCCATCCTGGTCAACTCCAGGAGTCCTTTCCGGTCCATCAACTCGGCCCTCTTACTGCCCTCCTCCCTCTTACTGCCCTCTTCCCCCATTTGACTACCATCTGAGAAGTTACACCTTCTGTTTATCTACCACGTGTATTGGACATGTCTCTCCAGAATGGAGGCGGCTTGAGGGGAGGCCCTTCTTTGTGAGTTGGTCTCTACTCCATCCTCAGTAGTGGATCGGTGCCTACACAGAACGGGGCACTTCACGGACAGGCACTGTCTGAATGAATTCCCAACCTCTTTGTGGAAACACTTTTTCAACCCTCTCTTCTCTTTCAAAGAGCACGGCAGCTCTGGAAGGCGTAACAACTCTGATACTGGGGCTCAGCAAAGCAAGGTTCTTGCAACCTGCATTTTCCTTTCAGACGGGTCTTGCATCTAAGTCAACCAAGCAAGAACATGACCTCAATTTTGCCCTAAAATTCTCCCAAAAGCTGAAAGAGTTAAGAATAGAGCTATAAATTCAAATGCCTGACAGTCTGAGTATATTTTATCCATGAAGATTTGTGTAATTATTTGCCACTGTTTCATTTAGATATTAGCAACCTGATTGAAAAATTACATAAGAGAGAATGTTGAAACCCTCCTGCTGGCAGCAGCCAACAGATCAACCTTACTGGTAGCAGGAAAGACCAGGTTGTGCTTTTTGAACCAAAGAGAATATCTGATGACCTTTTCTTGATATAAATACAAAAAGATGGAGCTAGCAACTTTGCCTAAACCTTTTAGACCTCGACTAAGGTCATCTGCACAAAAGAATGAGGAATTGCCTTTCTTTCCTCCTCTTCCTCATTTCCAGTTGCGGAATACGTGTAGGGATATAGCCTAAGACTTACGCACTAAATCTGATTTAACCTCGGTGCCCAGACTTGATTTCTATCACCTGGGGCCTTAGGTAGTTGCCTACTATCCGAAAGATCAGTATCCGTCTGCATTCCCTTGGCATTTAGCTCAGCAATCTGGTGTATGCACCATTAATGGTTCTTTCCTTTGGTGGCTTCAGTCTTCAGAAAGGATGGTAAAAAACCAAAATGGTGCTCATTTAAGCAAATAACTGAACTAAGAAATTTTAATTATTTAAATATACCATGTGGTATCTCAGGAACTCCTATCCAGAAAATTTGTCTTAGATTTAATAAACCATTAAATGATTGTATTTTAAAGATTGCAATTTAATGCCAATAGTAATACCATAGATTAATTTATTAATCATTGATGGACAGTCAACAGTTTATAGATCTGACTATTGAAAAATATGTAAGAATTGTACCCCTTATGCTTAAGAAGCTTAAGCCATAATTTAAAAAATACATTAAATTTCTATTTTTGCACTTTTAATGTTTTCAAAATCTTTTTGAAAAGAACTTTAGAAAACAAATTCAAAAGTCATGAAAAATCTCTGGAGGATAGTAAATGCAGAGGACCCAAAGGAGTCAATATATATATATATTCTCTTCAGAATTTGATCTGTTTTCAATTTTTCAAACAAGGCTCTAGGCAAATCTCTTTAATTTTTCATGTATGTTCTAAAGAAAGAAAATGGAAATACTTCCTATGCCTATTTCCCCTTATAGGACAAAAATGTAAACAGAAGCAACCGGATAGTGAGTTCTTATGACTCACCTCATCAACACTTCATATGTGTCAGATAACTTCTGATGGAGCTGTCTGGCCTCGACAATTTTTGTTCCAGCCTCACAATATATCATACAATCAGTACAATATTCCACTATTAAGCAAAATGATACCAAAAAAAAAAAAAAAACTTTCCAAAAGGCATCATTTCCATAAATTGAAATGGATTTCAGTGCACACTGAAGTGTATGAAGTTTTACAAAGAAAGGTCTTTATGGGAGCACCTGGGTGGTTCAGTCATTAAGTGTCCGACCCTTGATTTCAGCTCAGGTCATGATCTCAGGGGTTTGGGATGGAGAGCCCTGAGATCATGACCTGAGCTGCCTGATGGAGGATTTGCATTGGGCTCCCCCACTCAGCAGGGAGTCTGCTTGTCTCCCTCTCCCTCTCTGCCCCTCCCGCTGCATGCTCTCTCTCTGAAATAAATTTTAAAAAAAGAAAGAAAGAAAAGAAAGGTCTTATGAAGGAAGTATATTAATGTCACATAAAATGAGAACAATTATAATAATTAAAAAAAAACCTTCCTCCCTAATAACAAGTCACATAATTACACAACTCCAAGAAACACAATTTTTATTCTTTTCTGTATGAATGGAGTTTACTGGAGTTGACCAGGATGGCAGCCCTGTTGATTAAAATGTAAATTCATATGCCACTTACTGAGCCTCTACTATATATAGAGTACTGTGTTCATCTCCGTGGGGTCTGAATCATCATTGACATTATTATCATCATCAAAATTATTAAAATTTCCTCACTAGTTTAATTTCATTTTAATGAATTTTACTCCTAAAAGAAGATTTATAGAAATGTAAGGCTGTTTTACTCACTTGCTCCATTTTCAGAAGCTTCCTCAAAATTAACCATGACCAACATAAAGTCACGGCATGTCCTTCTGGGGAAGATACCATTAAAAATAAAATTCTAATATATGTTGGCCTGATAACTCACAATTATTACCTTGAAGAAAAATAGTGAAAAAGAAATCTACCTTGTCTCATTGAGAAAGAACCATTTGTATTAGTTCCAGAATATTCTTCCCTAACTTACTTTGCAAGGTCCTCCAAAAACAACCCTAATGCAGAAAAACAAATTGATGAGGATTGAGATTCTAGAAAGGCTGTTTTCTAAGGCTACATTACAATTTTAATTTTGTGCTTTGTACTCTCCTATTCTCAGCAGATACTCTTTTATTCAAATAATCAGCATTCAAATCCATTCTTAAATATACTCAATTATCCTGGGGAGGGGGAACTTTTCTCAAATTGTTTAATAAATGGTAGCAAAAAAAAAACAAGACTTCCTGCATTCTAATTTGTATTTGCCAGCACAAAATCGCTCTCTAGTCTGGTCACATACTATTTCTGTCACAGCTTTAGGTGAATATACTATGAAGAAAAATATCACTCTTTTCAACTTGAAGTTTAATCTACGGGCTTCTGTGTTACAAAGGTCATATGGAAATAAACATTATGATTGTATTTTATTAATCGACACACCCATATTTGATATACTTCACTTATGAGAAAAACTAATGCAACGGCAATAGTTTAACAGCTTGCTGGTTCTCTATAGATCACGGGAGCATGTTCAGATTTCAACAAGAGACCTGAAATTACTATGAGATTTTGAAACAAGAATTAAAGCAATTTGTATGGGCTTCCTAGCTATTCTGCTTTTAATACACCAAAAACTATTGACAAACAAATTCTTTCTGGATTGTCAATAGTCTCACAGACTCTTAGGATATACGGTGTTGAAGCGAATGATTAGAGAAAGGAATTTGGAATAAAAGGACATAGTAATGCAGGTCTGTTGAACTCATACTTCCATTGTGTCCAAAGGAGCTGGCCTTGTAGGGATCTGGGTTCTACAGGACAAACGCCTTTTAGTTTTCAACACTGCACTTAGGTAAAGATGTAATTACTATAAACCTCAAAACAAAGTTAGGGGAGTCAGAGGATCCTGAGAGTGACCTGAATGATTTGGTAAACAAAAACTATTGGGGAAAGGTTCAGCTCAGGGCAGTCTCATATGCATTTCTCAACTCCCTCCCCCAGAGGACTTCTGCAAAAACAAAATTAGATCCTCATGATTTTGATGTGATGACAGTATCATAGTATTCCATAACAGAAGAGGGAAAGGCTAGATTAGATTTTTTTTTAATCTGTGGGGTAATTTATATAGTTTATACATTTGTCTCCTATAGATCACCTCATTTGATTCTGATCATTTTCCTTCAAGGGAAGTTCTTACTCTACTACAAATGCGAATAAAATGCTATTTCTTGCCCTCGTGGGACTTACAGGCATAGCCTTCCTTCATGACACATTTGTAATATTGTGAACATTTTAATACAAGTAAATGGACATCAAGTTCTGTCGGAAATAGCGGTGAGGGGGAAGAGAAGTGGAGGTGGGGAGCAGAAAAAGAGCAGCGGTCAGTGTTGGTGTAGGGCGGCCTTGGAAACAATACAGGACGTAGAGGCAAGGAAAACCAAGTAGAGAGCAGAGAGCTCTGTGGTGAATGAGAAAGCACGAGCATGGGCGTGAGCATGAGAGAACATGCTGCCAATGAGGTTTATGAAGCCGGGCCAGACTCTTGTGCCATTTTCTGGACATCATGGACAGAGCTAACCCTCTACTCTGGGGCAGAGATGAGAAGTGCATATGAGACTGTCCTGAGCTGAACCTGCTTAGAGAAACATCATCCCCCAAACCCTTCCCAAGTCAAGTGAAAAGGTACATCTTTGAAACAAAAGTGGAAACTAAGATGACTCAGCAATTACAAGGAATAAATTAGACCCACTGAACACTCAGGTAGAGAATCAGTCAAAGGAAATGTGTCTTCATATTCATACTTCAAAACAAGACAGATTCTAATCACTTTAGTAAAAATAGAAATAATATGTCTGGAGCAATCATAACTAGTAAGTGAAAGTTATTATTAATAGTTAATACCTTCTTCATGCTTACTGTGTCAGGCATTGTTTTAAGCATTTTACAAAAATTAACTCATCATAACAAACTATGTGGTAGGTATTATTATTATCCTCATTTTACAGATAAGGAATCTGAAGCACAAAGAAATTACACAACTTGCCCAAAATATCTATAATTTAAGGTATGTAGCATCTTAAATACTACTTAAATTACTTAAGATACGTAACACTGACATTCATTTCACTAACTGCATTTTCCTTACTGCTTCACTGAAGTAGACAAAAAATATTTCTCAAGGCTCTTGAGAGTTCACTCATAGCCTTAGCCTCTCTAGTACTGGTTTCTTTCTCAAGATCTTGGCTTTTCAACTGTGATTGCTCAAAATGGAGTTCTCAGAACTCTCAGCTTGAGAAACTGATAACATGATGGACTCATTCCCAAACATTAACCAGCCCTAGATGTAGAGTAGACGACTCAGATTGGGCTGAACAGGAATGGGAGCAAATGTTAAGACTTAATCCAGTCCTAAATGATCCAAGGAAAAAGGCAGATAAGGACATTTAAGGCACTGAGTATAAAGGCACTGATTAGAAAGGCCAACATATATTAGAAAGGGCGAGAAACTGTGTATGGCTATGACATCACACGTATGTGGAAAACAACAGGAAATTAGCTTGGAAAAGTAGACAGGGCCCCCAATCAAGAAGAACTTCCCATGTCATGCTCATCCCTTGACCTTAAAGGGTTGAGGCTGGGAGTCACAGGATGAGAATGGATTCCAGAAAGGATACCCTATTACCATCTCCCCCACTTCTTCCCCACCTTCCCACCCCCCATCACCCATTCCCAGCTGTGTAATCATAATTCATCAGTCCTCCACCAAGATCTGTAGACTATTAAACCAGACAGATTCTGAAACAAAGTCTGTGGCCGAGAGGAGAATGGATCCGAGGAATGAATAAGAGGTAGACTCAACAGGAGTTGTACGTGGGGTTCAGAGAATTGAGAGAGAAGAACTCTAGGAAGAAGTTGGCATTTCTGGTGTGTGGATAAGCATATCATTTATCAAGACAGAAGAGTAGGAGCAAAATGAAGAGGGGAGAAGGTGCCTTCATTTAAGACACACAAGGTTTCCAGGGCCATGATGCACATCCCAGCTGTGCATCCCACGGATGGCATGCTAGCTGTGGGAGCTAAGCTTCAGGAAGCTGAGCTGGTTTCGTTGAGACAGAAAGATTCAAAAAGAACACTAAGAAAAAACAACCAGAGAGTAGGGAAAGAAAGAATTGTAGAGCCACTAGAAAATCAAGGAAGGAGAAAATTTCAGAAAGGAAGTGGGAGGAGTTTCAAAAAGGAGGGTATGATCAGAACCAAATACTACAGGAGACCAAGCTGAAATAACGACTGAGAAGGGGTCATTCAATCTGGCAATTATGAGGCCCATGGACACAGAAGCAGTGATTATGAGGCAGGACTAGAGGCCAGATCATACAGAGGGAAGGAAAAGATGGAGGGTCATCAAGTGAAGACAAAGAAGGTAAGAAAATAATTGGCCCAGTCTGGAAAAGGAAGGATACAAGTAAGTGAGATGTCATGGAAAGTGTCTGTGGGCCAAGGGGAAAGAGGCAATACAGGGGAATGGGGGGGGGGGGAGACAGTAGAAAAAGGAGGAGGAGGGAGCCACACCCCCACAGGAGGTTCCTTCGTGGGGAGAAGGGAAGAAAAGTCTTGTGCCAAGATAGGACACAAGAAGATAAGGATGTGGGTGGGCACCAATAAGTGGTGGGGGAGGAAGTGGGGGTGGGGGTGGGGGTGGGGGGGAGGCATTGTGTGACACCTGTGCCATGTCACACCCCTCTCTCTAAGACACAGGCAAGAAAGTCATCTGCAGAGAGTAATGAAGGCAGGGGCAGTGGAGGGAAGAAGGATGAAACTTTGGAGTCGCTCTTTGAGGGAACAGGAGAAGGACCCGAGCAGGTACACAACGCAGATTACTGAGCAGTCCTGAGTGTCTCAGTGGGGTCAGGGTTTGCCCTTTTCGGAGTTGTGCAGCCCCAATGCAGAAGAAGGAAGCATGTGGCTGGTTTGATCTCAGGGGAGGGGGTCTGCAAAATGGAAAGTCTCGAAGCAGAACAGGCAAAGGAGATAACCTGTTGGCTTAAAGTGATCAAATTAAGGAATCATGAGGCCCAAGGCTGGACGGACAAGCTTTTGAAGTTTCATGGGAAAAAAAATTAAAAAAAAGTAAAAAATAATAAAAAATAAAGTTTCATGGGGTCTGAGAGGCTGCCAGAAGGGGCCCGAAGGCTTATTCAACCTCAAAGAGCAGGTGTGCGGGTGGGAGGGAGCACACTCTAGGAGAATCAAAGGCTGTGTTCTGGGATTTAAGATTTTTCAAAGCAGAAGAGAGGAGGTTCCTGATCAAGTCCAAGGTGTGAGTCACGAGAGTGGAGTGTCATTACAGGTAACAGCACCACAGCTATGGGATCCATGCTACCCCATTTCACTAACGAGCCAAAGTTGAGGAGACGTATTCAAAGTCTGGTTAATGGCAAGACCAAGGTTGTTGTTTTTATTTTTTTAAGATTTTATTTTATTTATTTACTCATGAGCGACACAGAGAAAGAGAGAGAGAGAGAGAGAGGCAGAGACACAGGCAGAGGGAGAAGCAGGCTCCATGCAGGGAGCCCGACTGGGACTCGATCCCATGACCCCAGGGTCACACCCTGGGCTGCAGGCGGCGCTAAACCGCTGAGCCACCCGGGCCGCCCAAGACCAAGGTTTTATTTATTTATTTTTATTTTTTTTAATTTTTATTTATTTATGATAGTCACAGAGAGAGAGAGAGAGGCGCAGAGACATAGGCAGAGGGAGAAGAAGCAGGCTCCATGCACCGGGAGCCCGATGTGGGATTCGATCCCGGGTCTCCAGGATCGCGCCCTGGGCCAAAGGCAGGCGCCAAACCGCTGCGCCACCCAGGGATCCCCAAGACCAAGGTTTTAATCCAGACCTCAGCTGCCAACTCTCGTGATCATGTCATACAAAATCATTTGGTACCTTTTCCTTTCAAACTTTGAATAAAAAATAGTTAAGATGGTGATTTTGCTTTTACTCTAGAACCAAGTCAGAAAGGAAAGAAAGCTAGAAATCAGGCTTAAAATGCAGGTGAAAGCTTTATTTTCGGTATTCTGGTTATAACCACCCCCACCCCCCACCTGCAGACGCTTGTGAAAGTCTGTTAAAGTGCATCTTTGCAAACGTTTTCTTATTATAAAAGAACGTAAATAGCTACAGAATGCAGCAACAAAAACACTTAAGCCCCGTTTTAGCTCATAGAACATAAATCCAGCCTCAAGTTGGGGGTTGGCCATGATTTCACTACGGGGTACGCGCCGCTACCTACCGAGGAGCAGGCTGCTTTAGCATGACTGGGGCTGAGTCAGGAAGATAACGAGGCGCTCTCTCACATACTTTTCAGCCCAGGTACACTCAGGCGTATTCCCAAATGTGAACATCAGATTTGCTCAAATGCAAATGGGGCTGTCATTTCCCCTGATGAGGAATCATTACTGTCACCAGACCATGGAAGGAGCCAAGCTTGAGGATGGGGGGCTGTGCTGGAAATGGCCATTAGGGGCCCTGCTGCCCTTGGCCTCTGCCAACCCTGTCGTGGGCAGCCCTGAGGTCCTTATGCATTTAGAGGCAGGTTCAGATGGAACGTTGGTGGTAAATGGTAGTAAAATTCAACCTTGAATAATTCATTATGGAAGACAAATGGAAAAGTGTCCAATTTACTCCCTAGGACATCAGTCATCACGGGCCTTTACTATGTCTGGAAACGAGGAGCCTGCAGGAGAGCAGATTCTTCTCACCTTCTCGCACGGTCATTCCCCAGCTATCCATTGCCCCCTCTCCTGAAGCAGCAGGGTTTTCACCCGGCAGCTGGGTGGGGCCCACCCTGGGGGCCACCCACCAAGACTCACTCACTGTCCCTAGTTTTCCTGTTCCTCACCAACCCCACAGCTAAGAGCTTGCTTTTCCCATGTACTTATTTGCCAGGGTGGGGCTATTTGACGTCCACACTACCCACGTGAGGTAGGGCTGTGGCCACCCACCCTACAGAGGGGCAAGCGAGGCCCGGTCACGAGCCCCCACAGTGCACAAGGCCAGACTCGTAGCCGAGCCCCCGCGTCCTCTCCAGGCCTCTGCCGCCCTGCCGCCCCCACCTAACCTCCCGCACTTCCCTACCGTTCAGGGGCCACATGTTCAGGAAGGCTTCCCACTGACTCGCGGCCACCCTGATCCTCCAGAGGCCGCTGGGTTTCTGGCACCCAATGGGTGGCCTCGGGGAGATTAAACGGGCCCTGCCTGCCGGGGACACCGGTGCTGACAGATGAGACAGCTTCTGACAGACAGAAGTGGGGTTTGCATTAATTAGCTTTGGCACTTTAAAAGCTGTAAATGCAACCCAAGCCCTGGTTCTCCAAATTGCTCAGGAATAGAGAGTTCTGGAAATCTGAGTTCTGTTCTTTCTTTAACCTCATATGCTCGAAACCGGTAGACGTAAGAGACTAGAAAAGAAGCACGTTGGTGCTTTTGGGAACATCTGTGCCTGTGACATTAGCCCCTCGCAGCCCACTCCTTCAAGGCCATGCGGCTGACTCAGAAACGCAAGGATTGCAACCCCTTTAGCTGTGGGCGGAGGAACGCCTGAGGCCAGAGACCCTGGGTCGGCACCAGGGGCTGCCACCCACCCGCTGTGTGACCTTGGGCGAGTCACTCAGATCTCTCTGGGTCTCCGTTTCCATCTGGAAAGTCAGAGTAATGATACCTAAGGCTGTTGTAAAAATTAAATGAGCGGGCATGTGAAAGTTTGGAAAATGTGGAGTTCTGTTAAAAATGCCACAACTTTCCATTATTTCTTTATATTCGGGGTTTCCGGCTTGCACGTTGGAGATTGATCTTTTTCCCTATAATCCTCTGCGTGCGGTACTCATCAGTGGATGACGTCCAAGACCGCTGTCAAGTACAGGGTACGGTGTTCAAAGTCACTGAGTAACAAGTGACCACGAGCCGAATGAGCTCTGTGCCTCTGAAAATGTGTGACCAAAGATATGGCTAAAGTTCGTCTAAACAACAACAGGAAACCCAGCAAAACCTAACAAAAGGTGTCGCCTGTGTGCATAGACTGCCGGACAACTGATAGGTGGAATCATTACTGTCACCAGACCATGGAAGGAGCCAAGCTTGAGGATGCGGGGGCTGCGCTGCCCTTGGCCGCTGCCAACCCCGTCGTGGGCAGCCCTGAGGTCTTTATGCATTTACAGGTAGATTCAGATGGAACGTTGGTGGCAAATGGTAGTAAAATTCAACCTCGAATAATTCATTACGAAAGACAAAGGCTATGGGAGAGGAGCCCAAAGCAGAGCACATGTTGGAATCTGCGTAGAGTCTGGGAGGACCTAGACAAACAGCAGAGACCAGGACGCTGGTGTGAGAGCCTCCTAGAGGAGGATCAAGTGAGGCGTCCTTTGAAAGATGATGGTTTCAAGAGTGTTCAGACTGCCCCGGTCTGTTCCAGCAAGAGCCTGGTCGCTCCTATTGTCAGCGGCCTGAGCTAAAGTCTGAGCATGTCTGGGTAAAGGTTTTGGTGACATGCATGGACGGCTGGGCCCAGAGATGAGAAATAGGAAACGCCACAATAGTTATTAACTCTCCCGTCACAGTCTTGGGATGATTTCCTCTGGCCTGGGCAGATTAGCAACCTAGGGCTGCGGCAGGAGCGTGGTGCAAGGGCACTGCAGGATACTCCTTAGGAGATTTTTCATTGAACTCGACCCCACAGAATACATGTGTTTAATGAGGGCCTAAATTACCAAGAACCTGAATTTCCTACAGACGCTATTAGATATTCAGTATAAATAATGTGTCCAATCTTATTTAACAAAAGTACCAGGACTTGCATCAAAATGGATTTTGTCTCTCGGCAGTAATGCCATTGATGTTTAAAAATCATTTTCAGGGATCCCTGGGTGGCGCAGCGGTTTGGCGCCTGCCTTTGGCCCAGGGCGCGATCCTGGAGACCCGGGATCGAATCCCACGTCGGGCTCCCGGTGCATGGAGCCTGCTTCTCCCTCTGCCTGTGTTGTGTCTCTGCCTCTCTCTCTCTCTGTGTGACTATCATAAATTAAAAAAAAATTTAAAAAAAAGATTTATTAATAAAAAAAATAAAAATAAAAATCATTTTCAAATTGCCTTCATCGTGTCCCTCTGGATACCGAAAGAGAATTATGACCCCCCTTTATCTGTTAGAAGAGATATTTGGTTTTTGGAAAGAGTTTAATATCTTTCCAAACATTTGCCTTCTTTTCATAAATACATGTTCACCTTAAGCAGTTATGGGAGAGAGGATGCCTCCATAGCTTCCTCAAGCTTACTGGTTGGTTAAGGCCTAAGTGTTGGGCAGAGAGTAGGTATGGAATCAATGACTGACTTGGCCTTAAAACTTAATCTGGGTAAGTGGTCTCAACACAAAAGCTAAGAAACCAAAGAGATCCGGGTATCTGGTAGAAAATTAACATGTTCACTCACACGAGTAATGTTAAAAATTGGGGGTGGGAGGAAATGTTAAGGATATAAACAAAATCATGGAAAGAACTGGCATGTGGCCTGCCAGGGTGAACTGAATTAGAGCAAATTCTACGTCATTGCATAGAAGTGGTTCCTGACCTTCACCATGTAACTTAGGCGTAAGAAAGCAGTCTATGGCGGGGGGGGGGGGGGGGGGGGGAAGGGAGTGGGGATGAGGCCCAGGTTTGTAAGAAAGCAAACAAAGGGTAAGGGTGGTGGGTAGGGAGAGTACTAGGTCCATAATATCCAAATCTTCCAAAAATGTGAAAATCTACAGCTGGGATCTTACCAGGGAAGGCAGAGGAAAGGGGCATTTTAAGAAAATTTACATGGAGTGAGGATGTGGAGAAGTATTTTATATTTGAGAATGCGCAGGTTTCCTAGGGCAGAAGAGCAAGCCACTTTTCCTTGATTTTGTGAAATAACTGAAGTGTCTGTGAATATTAACCCAGGACTTGAGAGCAGTCTCTCTGGCAGCCTGAGGGAGGCTGGCAAGGTCTCTGATTGCAGCCTCTCACTCTGGCTCCCCTCGTCCACCCCCAGATTTGGTTTGTCTGGTTCAGCTAGTTAAAGCAAAATCCATGGAGAAGTCTTGACCCGTCTCTCCAACTCTCACCTTGCACCTCAAACCAAATGGCTGTTTAAAACCCTTCTCTCATAGATCTGATTTCAAGAATAGAAGAAATCAGGGGATGACTTTTGAGGGGCATCTGGGTGGCTCAGTCAGTTAACTGCCTTCGTTCAGCTCAGGTCATGGTCCCAGGGTCCTGGGATTGAGTCTTATGTCTATCTGCTTCTCCCTCTCCTCTACGCTCATGCTCTCTCTCTCACTATCTCTGTCACTGTCTCTCTCTCCAATAAAATAAATCTGAGAGAGAGAGAGAGAGAGAGAGAGAGAGAAAGCTGATTTTTTTTTTTTTAATTTCTCTCAAATGGCCCAACTAGGAGAAAATTTAGGCGGTAGGGCCACTCAGACCATAGAGTAGATGTGAGTAACAGACCTCCTCCATTGCCCTTCCCAGGCAAACTCTGAATTCAGCCACTCTATCCCTTGAAGAACAAAACCCATACGATTAAGTTAAAAATTAATTATTGAAAATTGGGGAAAATAGCAGGAAATATCTTTATCCTATTCATTAGTACTTCTGAGAATTAGAACAAAGGATGTAACTCGAGGGCCTTCCATTGTTTAAATAATTGCTTTGTATAAACATGTAACTGGCAAAACTGTAAAATGTTTCATGACTGTCGGGATCTGGACATGGGTCAACTAGCCATGTCAATCTTTCTTTACATTTCATTTTTAAAAATCTGTTCTTAAATCCTCAATTCATACCAAAAATGCAAATGACCGATAACAACATTATATATCCTCTTTTTAAAAAAAGTTTTATTTATTTATTTGAGACAGAGAGAACATGAGCAGGGGCAGAGGCAGAAGCAGACTCCCCATTGCGCAAGGAGTTCAATGCAGGGCTCCATCACAGGACCCCGGGACCATGACCTGAGCTGAAGGCAGATGCTTAACCAACTGAGCCACCAGGTGCACCTATGTATCCTCTTTCTTAAACATATATTCATTTTAGCAACTTGTAGAACGCCACAACAAAGATATTCAATAGCTCAATTACGTCGATCTCCTTACAGGCTATTATTAAAGGCATTTTATATATTAAAAACCCAAGGTAGTCTTAAAAATATGAACTGACTCTCTGAAAGTCTGTTCTCCAATTCTTTGACCACCCAAAGACCACCCTTTCCTTCCTCTATCTGATGCCACCAGGCCAAGTGATGATGAACTAATTTACAGAATTTTGGGTTTTACCCCGGCTCCTGGAGGATTCAATCCCTAGGGCTTCAGTATTTGCTCACTATTCCCCATATAAACCACAGAGTCCCACATAAAAACCTAAACTCCCTGTAACTCTGCAGTTCAGTTTCTGGGTGTAAATCACCAAAACAGATGTAGTTAGATAAAAACGTCACCTAGAAGTTTTGTGCTGCATTGATATTAATAACCCCACAAGCCTCTCGTTTTGGTGGAAAACAAACAACAACATTATTACTAATCAAATTTCTATTACCAGATGAAGATTCAACTGCTGACTAATACAGCTACAAACCATATATCTATCCACCCCTTACAAGGAAGATTTAAGAGCTAAATGGAAATCTTACTTTTATAGCACTAATCCATCATTGTGATAAAGTTCGTGGGTAGATAACACAACAGAGACCCATTGTTTTAATCCTATTTCATAATCGGAGAGAAGTGATATGCAAAATACAGGCACAGAAAAGCTATTTGCAGAAAATATGATCTGATTTTTCACCGTTTTTGAATAAGCAAGATAAATATGTTCTCGTTTGGAGTATGGTAATGGCTTTGGGAATTGTGTTCTGAGAAGCAAAATAAAAAGGGATTTAGCATGTAAAGTAATCATATGGCTTTCCCAAAGATTCAAAATGAGAGAGACATTTTTAATGTATGTGAAAATCACTTCGAATTTGCAGGGCCCACCCCACCTCAGCCTCGTCTCCTATTTTTGGTTCATCTGGTTCTGCTGGGTTGTGGCTGATTTTGAAGCTGCAGTGTGTTTTGTTTGATGCCAACTCAATCTACAAAATAAAGGAGTAAAGTTCTTGACAGAAACACCTCGCCAGCCACGCCTGATCTGGGAAGAGCAGTTATCAATCACTCCTTTGGTTTATGAAAAAGCCTAAGTTTAAATAAACCAAAAAGATCCCTCAAGTTCAATCCCCTTACTCTCCATGAGGAAACCGTAGATTTTTCTCAAGCCGTCTAGGTGACAAATGCTGTCTGGTTATAAGTGATGCGCCGTGGCTTAGCTAGAGCAAAGACAGTTTGAAAACCAAACGACAAATCATTCTGAAAGTTCCCTGTTTCACAAACTCCAGATACAAGCTTTAGCCATTCTTCTATTCACTACCGAGACATCATCTGCTCATCAACAGGTTTTAAAACATTCTGCGGTGGCAAATTTCCAAAAAAGGTCTTCACAGGTAGCCTAAGTGCTTATCCACTACACCACCTCTTCAAAAACAGCAGAGAGTAAATACAAAGTTGTCTGATGAGTCAGGAGACAAGACGAATTCAAGCCCAAGTGCCTTAACGCAGGCAAAGGAATGTCTGGTGTCCCCGGCCCAAAGAACAAAGCTGATCTTGTTCTACATCCTTTAGCTGTCACGGCCCATATCCTGGAGTTATCTTTGGAAACCACAGGTATGGTGCTCAGCGTTTCAGAAATGTCTTTCTGTAGGAAGGAAACGGAAAAGTCATCGACACGACAGTTTGTTCTATACTTTCTAAGCCCTCGATGGTTTTGACTTTTGTCCCATGTCCTTGAGTTCACGCTCAAGAGTGGGTACAGGATAGTGTGGAGGAGGGGGGGGTGGGAGAAGGATCTAGTTCCCCAGGCAGAACCAGAAGGGAGGCATTTCTACAGACCCACAGAAGGGAGTAGGATTTTACAACAAAGGATTCTGGGCAGCCAGGAAGGCAGGCATTTACTACTCTCCCACACAGAGAAAAAAGAAGGAAATCATAAACTCCAGCAAAGCAGAAAGAAAAGGTATCTGCTGCCTCTCTGCCTTGCCTGCTTTGAGCATGGCTGCTGTCTCGGGATGCCTCCAGCAAGTCTTGTTTTCTTCCTCAGTTCTTTTCTCTGCCTTCTACGCCTGCTTCCTTCAGTTCCACGCTGAAGACCCAAGAGCAGACTATTAGGAATTCTCCCGATGCCAGAAATGCAACAAATGACTCTCCCATTCCCAAGGCCCGAGGCCTAGAGAAATACTGGCCGAGAATTACAGGAAGCAGAAGGGAAAAATCTATAAAGAGGTTAATTAGCTTACGTGGTACAGCCAGAGAGGCACAACATTGTACTGAGAAGTAGCCAGGGTGTCCCAACAGGGAGACACTATATTTTTAACCAAGCGAGAGGCCTGGGGGGGCCTCTCTTCTGCAATACTTCACAGACGTTCAAAAACAAAAGCCGCAAACACGCAGGACAAAGGGCTAACCAAGAAGGCTCATGGGAGCAAGCACATGAACACCTCAGGAAATACTATATTCTCCTCCACTCAACTTCCTCTACGCTCCAATGTCACATAGAACTTTAAAGAGGGTGAATAGCCGAGGGGTCCTTTGATGGACTTCCTAGTGACATCAGAGAAGCCATTTATGTCACCACTAGTGCAGATGGATGGGTTCTGGATCATCCCGTTCTGAGGCCTGGGCCTTTTGGGGGGATCCCAGAAGGATATTTGGAAGCAGCCTAGCTGAAATGAGAACTGGAGGTGGAGGCCCAGGATCAAAACAAACTAAACGCTCAATTGAAAAAGTACAACAACTTAGGCCTCTGTCCTGTAGGCAGAGTCCTCTGGCCTTCCCCAGGGATGGGTGCACCACCGAGAGTTTCCAGTTTGGTGTAAAAAATCAGGAAAAAAGTAACCCCGCTGCTGAGAGACATTTCCACTTCCCCGGGTCCAAACATCCTTTCCATCGTTTTTTTAAACGTGAAAAGTACCCACCAGGGACTGTTTATTCTAGTTCTAAAGTGGGTTTGACTTGACAAGCCACTGCACAGAGATGGCCTGGAGAAGAAGGGAGTCACGAGGGAGACAGCCTTAGGCCTGTTTCATCTCAAGGGAAAGATACGCTCACCATCATCCCATCTCAAGGGAAAGATGGTGTGGCACTCTGCTGAGGCCCTGGGGTGTGTGAGGAATTGGGGACTTGTGCTGGGGTGATCAGGGCATGGGCTGCTCTAGGGCTGGCAATTCATTTCCCACATGTTCAACATAGAAAGAGGCCCACATACCTGTCCCTTGTGGTAGCATGCAAGCATACTGAGACCACAGGAGTCCAAATCCTGGCTCTGCCTCTACCAGCCGTGTGACCATGACCCCATTCGGGGCCTCAGTCTCCCCATCTAAGAATAACATCTCCTATCTCATAGAGTTGCTGGGAGAGAGTCCACGGAAAACACAGGCTGGCACTCAGGCCATGATAACCATCATTACTGTCGTCCTAATTTAATTGTATTTGTGCTCATCACAGCCCTCTGTCCTCTGATCCAGCTTCTCAGAATAGAAAATGACATTCCGAGGACAATGAAAGCAAACTGGACATGTCGGGAACTTGAGAATCTATGCCACTTGAAAAGCCCAGCTAGGGTTCCCACATGGCCACTGGGCGCCAGGGAAGCCACCCACCCCAGAGCACCTTCCCTCGCAGCATCAACACCCCATTCATCTTTGCCATAAACCGGGCCACACCTGATGTGACACTCCGGAGGGGAGGCCTCCCTACTCTTTCCTTGAGGCCCAGACTCTGTGATTGCATGACACCGCCTAAGGGAATTGAATCCCGCATATGCTGTCAGCAACCCAGCTTCTCGAAACACCTCTGCAATACCAACCGTTAGTCGGGGTTCTGGTTTCATTGCTGATGAGTCTCATTCCAGAGGTACAAGTCAGAGAGCCTTTTTTAGTTTCTGCAGTCAGAGACTGTCCCTTACCACCGCAGACAAACACATCATTTTGTTCTTACAGATGGGTGTTTTTTTTTTTCTCCCCTCGTCTTCATTTTTCCACTACAGTGATGATTGATGCCCCGAGATCTCATGAAGAATAATGGCAGCAAAATGTAAAGCATATGTGTCATCTCTCGGAAGACATGTGGGCAGTAAAATATAGTTGTACCAAGGCCTCGTGGTCATAACTCTTAATATCTCTGTGCAACTGGAAATGATAAAGCAAACTTTATGATTAATATTTTATCTAGAACTCCCACCACTGTGGAGAAACCGAAAAAGGCAATCCACATTCCCAAGGCCCTTTGCGTCGATAAACAAAGAACCTTTATAAAACCACGGTATCCCACTAAAAATTTCTTGACTGACCCAAATCAGCTTTCGGAGAGAAAACCCAAGTAACAAAGATCTAGGAGATGGGAGGATAACTTGTTTGTTTTTCCCTCTCTCTGTTTTTCTGATTGCCCTCTCCTATTTTCAACCCCCCGCCCCCCTCAGTCAAAGAAAGAAGAGCCAACAGGGCTCTAGCCCTCAAAACAACTGCCTGCAGCCACTGAGCAAGCTGCCTGGGAAACTGGTAAAGGAAAAGCAAAGCTCAGGCTCTTCTTGATGAGGATCAGCCAAGTTCCAACTTACAAAAGATAAAAGGGAAGTTCTTTCAAGCCAAGTCCGATTCTCTCCATCTCTTCCAGGGACACCATGCCTCGGCCTACCCCCTTTCTGCCCATTCAGCCTGGTTCCCATGATTTTTCTTTCTGTTTCCCTGACCCTCTCAGAAACTACTGGATACACTAAGTGGTGTTTATCTTCCTGGTGACGTATACAATTCGATGACGGTGATCTTATTACAAATCAGCAACCAATTATCCTTGTCTGCCCCTCATACTGCTCGGTTGAGTTTCCCACACACAGGCCACTGGAGTGTGATTTCCCCCTGTAACTGTCCACACGTCTGCCAGCTTTGTAATGCAGTGTAATGACCTGTGTGTGATTTCCAGATGAACAGCTTATGTCCCACCAAGTCAATGACCATGTGTTGTTCTCTGTGTGTTTGTGTGTGTGTGTGCCACAGCGTGTGCTTACTAACTATTTAGGGAATAAATCTTAGACGCAAGCCTTACATTCAGGCAGAGTGCTGACACCAAGCTATAAGCACAGATCTAACACTTAAACATCACCTTCCAGGAAGAGACAGCCCTATTGAGGTCTTTCAGGGGCCATCGTCCGGGATCTATCTCATGGATGATGGAGTAAGCCTTAGATTTTAGAAATAAGGAAGAATTGGCAGTTGTCAACTGGCAGTTGATACTACCTCTGAAAACTGCCAGAAGGCCTAGAAACTGACCCGCGTAGGAATCCAGCCACGCCATCGAAAGATGTGATGGATGAGCCTCCAACATTGAGCTCCTGAACAAAGAGGGTTGAAAGAATTCTTGTGCCTTACAGTTTGCTTCACACATGTGTTGGGAAGACCTAAAGACCCAAACATGGACAGGAATGCCCCAGCATATTAGTATATAGAAGGAGAGGAAAAGAAACAAATGATTTGTCTAACCACGTGGCTAAAGGTTAAGATTCACAGAAATTAGGGCAACACTGAAAAGTGGTATCCACAACTAAAAAGTACTCACTTTTCCTACTTTTGCCCAGGCACTCTGTATAATATCACAGAATTGCAGTTTTAAATTGTCTGTTTTCACTGCCCTCACCTCTCACCCAATGCTCTTTGAGAGATCCAGTGAAGCTATAACTAGCTTTGCACTCCTCAAAAGCCTTCCATCTTTCTTCTTGCCCTCATTAACTAAAGCCCTAGAAGTAAGTGCTCACTGGCAGTGTCGGGCGTTGGCTGTCCCACACATCCCATGTAAGATGAAAACCTGGGGAAATGGCATCCTTTCCTACCCCTTCCTCCTCCCTAAGACTGACAGACACACATACACACACACACACACACACACACACACACACACTTTACTGAGGGCATTAATTTTCAAGAGGGTAAGTTTGTGTGATTTGGCAGGGATGGGGTGGACAGGGTGACAAGGGGACAGAGGCTACCAGAATTAATTGCATCTTTGTCCCGGGAGTTCTGGGCAGCTAAATTGATATGCACTTCAGAAAACAAGAGAGTTGAGCTCAGCTCACAATGGTGGCTGCACCATCTGGTTCCCAATGAGTTGTTTTTAGCTAAATTTTCAGTTAGGTTCATTAAAATCTAAGACACTTCAGTGTTTAAACAAATGGGTTCATGCAGCATTTCAGAAACTCAATAGAACCTTCCTTTCCTTTAATGGCTAAAATGCTTTATGAAATTCCTTTGGGTCGGATGGAGTGTTTTTCCAAAGCCAACTACTTTGGAACTTCTTACCGGATAACTAGGGTTACTGCTGAAATATTATAGATTTTTATTTTCAAATCTTTTCCTAGACCAAGAGCTTATTTTGTATTAGGTATTTCACAAAAATCTAGGGTAACTAATAATAGATTATGTAAGTTTACAAATTATCTTTTCTAGAAATTTGTCTGCTTTCCTTTCTTCCTCCATCAAAGCCCTACTGTTTATAGCTCGGTGTTAAGCGCTGGAGACTCAGCAGTGAGGAACACTCAGCCAGTCCATTTTTATGCTGTTGAGCAGCAGAGCAAGCAAAACCCCAACCTCAGAACCCCCAGCCAGGTGTCTTCTCTGCCACTTGGGCACGTCCCTGTGCAACCTGCTTCATCTCTGTTAAGTGAAGTTAAACCTAGTCACTTCCGGTTGCTTTGAGATTTAAGTAAGAATTAATGGAAAGCCCTTTCTCTAAGTAGGAGTGGCGGGCAGGTGGGGTGGCAGTAGTATTTTCCACCATTTTCCTCAACACTGCTACCATTTTGAGTGAAATGTTGCTTAGAGACGGCCAGCCTGCCCTGTAGCCTACCCTATTTCACTAAGGAATAGGGAGACTGACAGACTTCAACAAAAATATCTGTAATAACACAGCTGCACAGAAGTACACATGATACACAGAAAAGATTACAAATCCTTTTCACAAACTGCCTTCTACCCAATGCTGAAGAGAAGCAATAATAGCAGTAAGTTTGGCAACCTCGCATGTATAATTTTAACTTCAACAGAAAGTTCTGAATCTGCTAATACAACTTTCTGTCAGACGTGTCCATTCACTCATAAATCCACCCATTTGCCTGTCATTTATCTCTTCATCTATCTACCTATTAATCTTTTTATCTCTTTGAAAGGATGATAATTCAAAGGATGGCGAGACATGCCATGGTAAAATTCTGGAATATAATTCTGCTATTTTCACTAACACTGTAAACTGTGAGTCCCCAGTAGGTCCAGCTGCATCCTTTGTCTTCCCAGTTATATCCATAAAGCTTTCCTGATTGGAATGGAAAAAAAAAAAAACAAAAACACAAAGGTTCTGAAGTCCCAGATTTAGAGTTAAGTCCCTGGTCTGCTAGTTATAAAGCCACATGAATCTAGGAAGTTACTCCACGAGCCTCGTATCTTCATCTGTCCTTATTTCTCAGGGCTTCTCTGTTCATGAAATGAGTAGCACATAGAAAGAACCCAAAACAGCAACTGGTACATTTTAGGGAGATGCTAAAAAAGTTAGCATACTTATTCATGTATACCAACTCCACTTGTTTGTTCAAATGTTTGTTTTTTTACTGTGATATTTTCATTTTAAAGGTTTTAGGTATAGAGATGGGAACTTAGTTATTCTAAGCAAACATGGAAATATATTATCCATATGATCCAATTACTTAAAGGAAATGAATCCTCCTTTTTCCCCGATTCATTATATCCAAATAATCATACCCATAGTGGTAGTACTCATCTGAATATTGGATAAACATAGTTTTACTCGAGGCAGCAGTCAAAACTTACAAAGATTTTCATATAGTCCCTTCCCTTGTATACAACACAGGACAAGATTGATACCCAATAAAGAATCTCATCTCTGTGGCAAATGCTAGTAAAATCTTCTGCCATAAATAATAATATTTCCTTCATCACCACTTTCAGCTGCATAGGGACTCAGAATTAGAGACGATGCACGCAGTGATAAAGGACTGGTTCACTTAGAGTTGAACCTACTGAACACAAGATGTTACTTTAAGGCTGAGACTTAGACGCCACAAGTGTCTTAACAGGGTCATATTAGTAAGTGGCAGGACCCTGCTTCCCAACAAAGAGCTCCTTACTCCAAATCCAGTACTCTTCTGGCCACGTCTGTGTTCCAAAGTAGACATACAAAGGAAGTTTAATTCACGAAACCCAGCAAACATGAGACATTTAGATTTTCCTTTACTATGACATGAGTGGTCCTTTATCATGTAGCCCCAGAATTTGTCTACTCTCATCTGTTACCTCTTTCCACTCAGCTAGCACATGAATCACACTTACATGCATCCAACAGACACCAACAGGTGTAGGGTGCCCTAACAACACAGAGTAATTCTTGTCAATCTCCATAGCAGAATACCAGACACACAGCAGACAGTTAGTGCATTTCTTTTGACCACTAAGTCATCCTCAGTCTTTTCCAAGCTCTCTTACACATGTTTTTCAAACATTTAACGGTTGATCTCATGTCCCAGATAATTAGCCTTAGTTTCTATAAACTATTACTTGAATATCAGATGGATCCCAAACTCTTCATCATTTTGACTATTTTCTTCCACCAGAAGTACCCCCACATGGTCAATATCCCTGCTAAAATTTGGAGACCCAAACCCGACCTTGGTGCTGGACAGAGGCAGGTGAGCTGTTCACTCCCCTGAGCTGGACAACACCCATGCATTTTTCAGAAGAGTTGCTTATGAGGATACCTTTGTCCTTCTCACTTGCTGAGTTCATTTCATGGCGTTACATTTGTCCATAGACAATGTCATCTTGGTTCACAGTGCTTCTATCCCATTAATATAATTTTAATTTTATCAACCCACAGATTAGTGATCCCTGTCACTTTTGTGTCATTTATAAATTCCACATTTAGGCCTCCAACATCTTCATCAAAGGCACTGATTTTTAAAAGGCAAGAAAGGAAAAAAAGAAAAGGACAGCTGCCATTAGAAACTTCTACCAGATGGATGATGGCCCATAAATCAACACAGGGCTATGAGAGAAGCCATGAATCAAGCCAGCTCTGTTCTTATCTAACCAGTAATATTTTCATAATGATGTCTCTAAGACGCAACACTGATAAATACATTGCCTAGTGTAAATGTCTTGATAGCTCTTCATATTCTATTCGTATCTATTTTATGGACAAAGTAAAAATCCTTAATATAATATACAAAACACCCACACATGGCCTCTGCCTGGCTCTTCAGTCTCAACTTTGGCTCCACTATCCCCTCCCCACACTTTCATCCTTACCAGGCTATTTTCTGGCCATTTGGGACTAAAGCATTTTTCCCATCCTTCCAAGTGATGCCACATTTCTACATCTTTGTTCATGCTTATTTCCTTTCCAAAATTGCTCTCCTTTTCTCTCCCTTTGGTAAACAGTCACATCTATTTCATGATCCAACCCAAGCATTACTTTCTTGGGTCTTCCTGACATTTCATCCCAGGCAGAATCAATCACGTCCTCCTTTCCTTAGAAGTAATTTTAATCATGGTATCTGCACATTTACTCCTTTACATGTCTGTCTCCTCTATTAAATGTCAGTCTACTTTCAAATAGTGGCCTCAGCACCAAAAAAAGTTTCTAGTAAGTAATCGACATATATTTGTTGGGTGGATGTATGGATAAATGAGTATCATTTTTGCTAAAACAAGGCAAGTGGCCATGCTATAATACCAAGGGTAAAGAAATTGATTTTAATTTCCTGTCTTTTTTTTTTTTAATTTATGATAGTCACAGAGAGAGAGAGAGAGAGAGAGAGAGAGAGAGAGAGAGGCAGAGACACAGGCAGAGGGAGAAGCAGGCTCCATGCACCGGGAGCCCGATGTGGGATTCGATCCCGGGTCTCCAGGATCGCGCCCTGGGCCAAAGGCAGGCGCCAAACCGCTGTGCCACCCAGGGATCCCCTCCTGTCTTTCTTATATAAAGCCTGACTCCCTGACTCCCTTGTATAAAAAGTATGACTCATCCGCTCAACAACTGAGCACCTATCCTACGGGGCATCGTTCTAGGTGTTAGAGCTACAGCAATAGGCAAGGCAACCAACACTCTTGTTCTAATGAAGTTAAAAGTAAACACATGAAGTAAATACATAAATGAAGATCATTTCAGACCAAGATGTGTGGTATTTAGAAAACAAAACAGGTGTCAAAACCCAAGGGCAGGGAGGTAGGTCTCGGGGGAGTGGATACAAAATTTTACATTGGTTTAGATAGAAAAAGTCTCTCCAAGGAGGCAACATTTAAGCTAACTCCTGGATAATAGGAAGATGTCAGATTATATGAACAATAGGAGTCAAATATGAATACTCCCGTTTATAACCTTTTTGGTCCTAAGCCAACAGTGCGGTCAACTGTAGATCATTCTGGGGTCACTGGAAGCAAGTCCAGGACTATGGTCTAGCTCTGCTCACCAGAGACCCCTCCAGAGGATATGTCACTGCTGTGCTGATTAGCCATCCTAGGGCAAGGATGGACTGACCTAGAGAGGCTTACTTTTTCTTAGTTCTGTTTGTAAAACCTGTCTGTGCTGTTTGATTTCACTGACCTTTTAATAAAACAATCAGATTTAGCGCTTCTGCCTGTCTCTCGAGTGCCCACACGCCTCCCATCACACCGCACCCTACCCCACCCCACCTCCTCTCTGAAATGAGCCTGAATGCCATTCCTCATCACTTTCATCTGGACATTGACAGAAAGAACAAAAGCTGGCATTCCACATCTCAATTTATCTGCTTGCCCTCCAGAGCCCATAAATAAAACAACAACAACAAAAATTCTATCACGACTCCTAAAAATACTCTGCGAGATGAAAGATCAATGTCTGGAAG
Source organism: Nyctereutes procyonoides (assembly GCF_905146905.1). NCBI lineage: Eukaryota > Metazoa > Chordata > Mammalia > Carnivora > Canidae > Nyctereutes > Nyctereutes procyonoides. Next base: position 66,736,614 of record NW_026575142.1, read on the forward strand.
CAACTTCTCTCAGTTGTTCAGGGCAGAATCGGCAAGAAAGAAACCCCCTTCCTAAACCTGAAGGGATTTCACCTGGCTTTCCAAGGTGAGTAGCATTTGCAAAGCCCTGTGGTTGAAGCCCTGTGGGAAGCAGCGTTACTAATGCATTTATGGGGAATCAGAAAAGGGATTCGAGTTCAATGTTTGTTACTATGTAGTTGGTTGTCTATCAAAAAAAATTTTTTTCTCACCTTCTACCTGGAGAAGGGACCCACAATTTTGTCATATGATCCACCCCTCAATGAAAGGACATTATTCCGAATTCAGGTATAAATCCTGACCTATCTTGGTAAGCTGAGCCCCCTTGCAAGTGACAGTCTTAGGGGTGAACGGGACCCATTCTAACTAAAAGAGAGGAGGCAAAATCTGCAGGAGGCCTTCTGGGAGAAGTTTCCTTGCCGATGAAACACCCACAGAAAGATAGAGACCCTCTTATGCTGCTGGACATTATCATACCCGCATCTGACACACAGAACTTCAACAGCCACGTTGAGTCTCCAGATAAGCCAGCCTAAAGACAAGCAATAAGCCTTCTAATTCATAACCTTTGTCACCTCAAAAAGTCACCACGGCATTCCCAGACTTAAAAATAAGTGATTTTTAGCTATATAAATTTCAAGGTACTTTCTAGCTCAAAAAAAAAAAAAAAAGTGAGATTCTCAAGTAATAGAGCCAGTGTTGATGTATGTGATGTTACCTGTAAAAACCCTGCCCAGAGACTTGACCAGAGACTTGTAGAGGCTTTTGTTCATAGGGAGATATAAAATCAGACTTGTTTGCCTAAAGGCTTTCAACCTTTTTGGAATGAGTCAAGAATTAGAGAGGGTTAAGAAAGGGTATTCGTTAGGAGAAATATCAAGTCGATGCTCACTATGCCAGATTGCAACTCTCTCTGTGAGGAAGAAAAAAGGTAGGCCTCTCAAATTTCAATGATTTAAAAAAAATGCTTTCAAAGATGTTAATTTTTTTTTAACCTCCATGTGTTCATTTATCCATTCAACAAATACTTATGGAGCACCTGGAATTGGACAGATAATGCCTGTACGCAGTGATGTAAAACAAAACAAAATAAAACAACTACACGATTCCTTTCCTTGCGAAGTGAACAGTATGGTGAAGGCCATAGACAGGTAAAGATACCACACTGTTACTGAGAAGAGCCATTATTAGAAGAAAGTCCAAGAAATTATGAGAGGCCACATGAAGGTTTCTTACCCTGGCCTGGGGCAAGTGGATAGGAAACAACCCTTAGAGACTGGAAGTAGGAGGGCTTGGTAGGAGCCTGGCACACGGAGGGGTGGGGAGTGGGGGGACCAGGGCTTCCTTGAGGCCGGCTCACTGGATATGCAGCAGGGAGCTGTGGAGCTAGAGAGGTAAAAGCTGGGGCCAGATCCCAGGAGTTAAGACTAACACCTGGGAGAGCCATGAAACAAGGAAGTCTGCATGTAGTGGTGTTCCTTCCCCCCTACCACCAGGCCCCACAGCCCCAGGTCCCTTGGGCTTTCCATTCTCTATGCAAAACTCACCTCTGGAGGCTCGAAAATTGGAAAGAGATTCCACAAACTAGCTTAGACGGTGGAATAAATGAATAAGCACAGCTGAAAGTACAACTATGTGTTCGTTCTAAAGGGGGATAGCCCCTCAACACAGAGGAATGAAGCCACAGTCCTGTGTTTTAGAGATTAAGGAGCTCCCGGAGACACATTTAGATCAACTCAATTTACAGCTCAGGAAATGGAGACCCAGAACCGCTGTGGAACATTCCCCCAAGCTGACCCACAGCATTTCAGACCTCAGCCATTTGAGAGGTGGTGGGAGGAGTTCCCTTCAGAGGCTGTTGAGTGAGGCCTACAGGTGGCCAACTCCTGAGAACAGTCTGTGTCACCTCAACTGAACACCTCCACCTTGAGGACAGGAAGTGCTTCTCTTCATGGCACAAAAATACGGACCCACCACTCATTTACTAGAGGAAGGGAGGATCCTGTTGCCAATCCTCATGAGCAAGTGAATGCCACTTCTCTCCACCATAGGCACCAAGAAACAGAATATGGTGCATGAAGTGTATTTTCAAAAGAAAAAGCTGGCAAATGACAAAATAAAAAAAAAACTGGCACAGCTGCTTGCTGTTTAAAGAATCAAATACTGAAAATATTTCAAATAATAAAAGGAAATCTGGAAGAATTGTGACTTAGGACCAGTTTGGAAAGAATTTCAAAGCAGATAATGTTCAGTTTGAAGAGATGTGTGGATGCTCATTTTCAAACCTACAGTGACTTCTTTTCAAAAAAGCCACAGGCTAGAAGAGGCTCCCCAGGGAAACTCGAATCTTGTCTTTAATGACCCGACAGGTATTTCCACGACCTGTGTGGTCCCAGACCTGCATTCGTTCTGATTGGGGAAACAGATTTCACAACTGTCTGGTGGGGGAAGAAGAGAAGAATGTATTCTTCAAGCGTTTTAATTTTTTTTTTTTGTATTTGCAGTTCAAGCAGATGCTCCTAACCAGTACAGATGCAAGAATGGCTAAAGGTTGCAAGAAAAAGGTAATTAAGATCATCCTAAGGAGGGGATTCGTTTTTGGAAATGCAACCAGTGACAGACAAGCCAACGTTAATGCAACCAGGTTAACAGGAACACAGCAGGAAAGGGGAATGGCCAGTGGTTGAGTCTGAACAGAACTGGCCTGAACCATGAACCTTTGCTTTCAAGAAGCACTATTCTTTTTTTCCTTTGTAAAGGGCAAAAATTACCAGATAAGGATCTACAACTTGCCTGCTCAGTAACCCTGCAGCTCCTGGGGGCCTCCAGAGGCACCAGCCTGTCGCGGCAGCTCAAATTTAGACATACCTCCTCCCGGGTCGGCACACCTCCCCACATGGTCTAGAATCCAGGGGAGGCACAGGCTAATGGGGCAGGAGCCCACGTTGCTGTCAGAGTTGAGAGACAAAGGGAAAGGGCAGAAGAGAAGAAGCGGGAAGGAGACAAGGAAGGAAAAAGGGAAGAAGGAAGGAAGCAGAGAGGGAGGAGACAAGGAAGGAGAAAAGGAGAAGAGAAGGAAGGAAGGGAGTCCTTATTCCATAGATCAGATCCCTGCTACCACAGGGCTGTGGACATGAATTTTACAAAATGAAAAGAAATAATGTAAGCTCCTCAAGCTTCCAGGAATTGTCATTTCACCACCCTTCCCAGGGGACAACTGCTCAGGGAGGTGAAGAATTCTTCAATATTTTGAAAAATTTAAAAAGCTTGCGTTAGGGTCTCCTACTTGGGAGCATTAAAATAAAAGCAAAACAAGCAAATAAACAAAAAACAAAAACAAAACCTAGCTTCTGGAAGCTTCTCCCTTTTGGGTTTCCTTTCACCTTCCCCCAGAGTAGGGAGGAATGAGTTTGTCCCCCAAGGCTCTGCAACCTCAGGACAGGGAACAGGGCTGGACTCTTCTTTATTTGAAATGCCTCTATGGGGCTCATAGTCGTTACTGCGTCCTTCTGCTGATTTAGAATGCAGCCCTGCTCTGCCACACTTGTGCGAGATTTGCCAAGTGTCTATCCAACCGCGTGGTGAAATCTGGATGCTTACATGGGAAAGCCTGGTCTTAGCAGGAAAACAGTGCATTTTACACAAAGGGAACCAAATAGAAATTTGGAAAAAAAACAACCTGGGGAAAAAAAAATCATAGGATGCCTTGAAATCACTTCCTTCCCCTGGCCTTTGAGAAACCAGAGCCAATGTCTTCCAAGTTGCAAATTGGTCCAGCTTAAGTTAAACTGGCTTCCTTCTGTTCTCCAAAGCAGATGATTATCATATTTGACTATTCTCACTCCGAGTCTGTTCAGAACAGCCTGGCCAGTATAAAATCCAAAAACATTTCGCTCTCAGATTACTATTTAAAATGCTTCTCTTATAACGACAAGCCTGGACACGGCAAATGACATTTTCAGATTTACTAGACTTTATTGACTGATAAGAAGCTGGGACAGATAACTCTATGTATTATTTATTGGGATGTGACTTTTTTTTTTTTTCACTTTCATTTGTAAGGATTAGTAGAAAAAATATTATCCAGGGTGTAAATGAAAAGAGAGTTTGTGATCAAACCATTTTGGAGTTATAGCAGTATATACCCTCTGGGGCAGGGATGAGTCACTGTATACAAGTTGGCAAATACAGAATTGACATCTTGCTTCGAGGAGCCAAGAGGTTCTCAGATAGCCAGCCAAGGCTGCTGGCGCAGGTCACTTTCTTCACCTGGCTTGGTTCAATGTAGTACCAAAGGATTCCTGGCTCAGTAGGTCCTGAGAGAAAATGAGGGGCCAACCTCTTTTAAAAAGAGGTAAGACCCCGTCAAGAAGGAGCATGGCAGGGCTGAGGACCCTGAAATGAGAACCAGATACTCCCAGGTACTCCCAATGCACCTCTCTCTCCACCTGAATGTTCTAGTCATGGGAGATAGTCATGGGTTGAAACATTCTCCCTTTCAAGGCAAGTCTCCAGACTACAATGTTCTATTGTGACACTAAAATGCTTAGTCTTCATCCTTCTGATTCCAGAGACTAAATACTTACATGGCCATCAACCTATATCCTCATGGATAAGTTAACAGTGTTGTCCATACTGTTGCAAGTACTGACAATTTTCTAGTGACCATCGCCATTGAATAGGGCAGAAACAATAAAGGTAACTTTTCGTAAAACTGAGATGTATGAGAAGAGAGTGAAGTTCAGCCTCTCTATGTGCCAGTTCCCTCAGCTGTGAAATTCACTCATTCATCTAACAAATTTACAGAACTGCTGCTATCTAACCCTAGGGATTGAGGATTCACTAATATGCAAGCAAGATGGATACAGACCTCACATCTACTCCCTGCCACTTCCAAACTTTGACCATGGCCCCAAACCCTCGGCTCCCCTATCCCTCTTTATCAGAAGGAACCTAACATGGCTCTTCCACTGCACTGCCTTACGTCAGGACTGAAGAGTCCTCCCAGAAGTCTGTCTCAGACTTGAGCCATATTTGGAGTTGATTAGCAACTCATCTCATATGCAATCCTTCCTCTTACGATACTACAAGTGACAATGAGTCTCTGCACGGCCAAACGTTAGTTTGGCTCTTCTACATCCTTTTGACAACTAGGTCTCCACTTTTGGACTTCTGTGCCCACCTTTACATTGCCCAGTTTTAGCAAGAATCCTGCCATGTTGGTATTGCCAGACTTCTTCACCACTGGCCCCCAGGTAATATCTAAGACCTGGAACTGCCTTCAGCAAGCATCCTACTAGGTATGTTGGCCAGAATGACCCTACTCTGATTAATTTTTCCATCCAACCACCATACCCTGCTCCTTGGCTACCAATCCTCCCTCTTCTTGTAATATTTGGGGCTGAGCCCAATTCTATACTGAGGTCTCTTTCCCCCTGGTACAATAGTCCTGAATGTAATCTCTTCTTACTGCTTTAACTACTGTCCAATTCTGGTTTTCTCTGATGCCAGTCCCCCAACCCTGAACATAAATTACATCAGTGACTCCATAATTTCTAAACTAAAGTAAGCAGAGACCAGCTGTGGGGAGGAACCAGAATTTCCTTTTGGGAGAAGCTGAGGGGGATGGTAATTCAGCAAGAAGATGTGGGTGGAAAGCTATACGTGAAGGCATGGAAAGCAGCCCAAAGGCTGGAGCTCCAGGAAGAGGGGCAGAGCATTGCAAGAGGAGAGCAGCAGTGTGCCCATGGCACTGTAGCTGGCGGATTTCAGAAGTGATTCGGTAGCCAAAACAGTGGCTGCTACATAGAGGGATACAAATACAAAGGCATGGCTATGTCACAGCAATTTACACTTTCCAGAAGTACAGTCACCCCATGAGTAGAAAAATTATATTTTTTACTCAGAGTAATTCAGCTCATATATGACACAGCTCACTAATGTTATCAAAGTCTTCCTATTGACATCTCAATACAAAAATTTTCGGGATTATGCAAAGCTCATTTGAAAAGCTTCAAAAAATTGTAATTAAAAGTACAAAATGGCTGCATTCGGCTTCTTGAAAAAACATCAAACTATAATTTTTCTTACAATGAAAGAGTAATACTGTCTGCAATTTATTTAGAGAATCTAGTGTAAAGCAGACATGCATATTAAACACTCTCTATTTCATTTCATCTGACTAAATGAATAAATACATTATACCATCCAGACACACAGTTGAAACATTTCCCCGAGTATTCTTTACACACAATGTGCAAGATTGCAATGGCATCATGACTGATAAAAATGACAAAGACGCTGTTAATCAAGTAAATAAAAAACAACAGCATGAATTACTTATGCCAATAATATTTGCAACCATACAAATTATATATTGATGCTATATTGGAGTGCTTGGTATTTCAGCTAACATACATCACACGGTGTCCCCATCCCACCCCCGCCTCTATATTTAATTTCCTTGAAAGGCTTTAATTCAGTAGTACCACTTAAAACAGAACCATGGATACAATAGCAATTTTTTTTTCTTGGTTGTCTCAAAATGTGATTTCTCTCTTAATATGAAATAGTTACTCTGCAAGCCATGGCCACAGCTGGCGTTCCTTTAGAACTCCCTGCATGAAAGACCACCGAACTGGCCTATGCCAGGGAGACTGGAGTTCCATTTGCCTTCATCTTGAGAGAGAAGGGGGATATATGACAATCACTGTTAAAATGGTCTTTACTCACCCCTGTATTAGAGTAAAAACAATTTAAGGGAGGGGCAGCTAAAGCGACTCTCCTAAACCAGAGGCCACAAAGTTTCCTTTTGTTAACCTAAAAATATCAGAGAACTTTTGAAATATTAAATATCTAGAAAGATTTTTATTTCTCCTTCATGTAGGAGATCAATCATCTATACTGATTCCTACACCTCAACAGAGAATACTCTCACAATCCACACGCATACTCACACGTGCACACTCACGTTAAGCAGTTCAATTCCTGCTTGGAAACTGAGAAGACAATTATTTTTCCTTTGCTAACATCATCTTTCCAAGTTTGGAGGGAGCCCCTCAGGTTCTTGCCACAATTGGGCTGGATACCCATCACAGTGTGACTTCCTCAAGGGTTGGGGGCAAGTACTCCCATAGCATCCACTGTTATTTAAAATACTGTTTCATTTTTAAATTGGAGTGGGCTATTCATAAACAACTGAACCCCTTAGGAAAGAGCTAGAAGGTAGTACTACATCTACCTTCTTGAGATACATTTCCCTGCTTACACAGAAATGGAATATAAGGAATGCACTAGTGTGTGTCTGCCAACGTGGAGAAAAAAGAGACCAAACAGAGAACACCTGGTAACTTCAAAAACACCCACCCATCATCTCCTTAGTGTGACATCCCCACCTAAATATCGCAGCAGTCCAAACGATGCCCAACGTAAAACTCATCTCTCATCTCCAACCTCCTTCTTCCAACTCTCTATATGCCTTTCCATATGTTCATTTCACTTCCTGAAATACCTTCCCCAGCTTTGTTGGCTCCTCTCGAACTGCTGACCACCACTCAACTCTCTCCTGATGGGATGTAGGGATTCGGAGCATGGACTTCGGTTTGAATCCCGCCTCTACCACTGTCTGGTTGGGTGATCCTGGGGAAGTTACTGCATGCTCAGCGCCTCGTTTTCTTCATCTACATAATAGGGATAATAAAAGTTCCTACTTTGTAGGGTTGGCAGGAAGGCTAAATGAATTAATAGATGCAAAATGATTACGATAGGGAATAGGGTCTGGTACATAATAGGTGGATGTTAAGTGATAGTTGTCGTCCTTCCTGTTACTTAATCCACAGCTGGACCTTGAAAATGCACTTAATACAGCACTTCTTTGCTCATCCTTCTGCCTCCCCTCTAAGCTGAATTCAGGAACTATTTCTCACCCCTGAGTGCAGCACTTGATCCATGGTGGAGATTCATTAGGTATGTGTGGAAGGGATTGTGTTCTGGTTTCCCCCTCTGGACACTTTAACCTCGCTGTGTCTGAGTTCAAAACCTATCTGCAAGTCCTTTAACAATTTTTTTTTTTAAGATTCTATTTATTTACTCATGAGACACACACACACACACACACACACACACACACACACACACAGAGGCAGAGACACAGGCCGAGGGAGAAGCAGGCTCCATGCAGGGAGCCTGACGTGGGACTCGATCCTGGGTCTCCAGGATCAGGCCCTGGACTGAAGGTGGTGCCCAACTGCTGAGCCACCGGGGCTGCCCTCCTTTAGCAATTCCGCTTCGAAACCTGTATCTTTCCTACTTACGTCGCCAACTCTAATAGTTTTGGCATTAACACATCAGTTGCACTTTTCTGCTATTCTCATAATTTGCCTTCCCTCTTCATCCTCACTGTCATCTGAACAATCTTTCTAAGAGCCAATCTGATCATTTTTTAAAAAAGAGAAATAGTTACTGGCTTCACGCAGATCATGGACATCAAATTCAAGCCCTCCTGCCTGGCACTAAGACTCCTTTACGATAAGCCCCTGTTCTCTTTCCAACATCATTGCCCATGACCTGCCCAATATACAATTCTAACTTGCCTTGCATTTCCTACCTCCAATTCTGTGCTCAAGATGGGCCTTCATCCTGGGAACACTGCTGTCGTCTGTTAAAATCTCATTCATTTCTCAAGATCAAAACCAAGTGCCATTTCCTCTATAAAAGTTCTTTTCAGAATTAATCTCTATCTCCCATATAGTTCCAAAACACTCTTTACAGGAAGTCTGTTTTTATAAAAATGTTTGTGATTGTTTTGACTTTAGTTATTATATATATTAAGTTTTTAGAAAACAGGGACTGGGACTTAAGTCATATCTGTGTCCAGAAATGAAAGCCTAGAGCAATATTCCACAAACTACTACATATAATATTTTAATTGCATTTAAAAGTATACATTTTTTATTTTTTTTATTTTTTTTTTAATTTTTATTTATTTATGATAGTCACACACACAGAGAGAGAGAGAGGCAGAGACATAGGCAGAGGGAGAAACAGGCTCCATGCACCAGGAGCCCGATGTGGGACTCGATCCCGGGTCTCCAGGATCGCGCCCTGGGCCAAAGGCAGGTGCCAAACCGCTGCGCCACCCAGGGATCCCCAAAAGTATACATTTTTTAAAGGTTTTATTTATTCATGAGAGGCACAGAGAGAGAATGGTAGAGACATAGGATCCATGTGGGGAGCCTGATGCAGGATTCAATCCCAGGACCCTGGGATCACGACTTGAGTCAGAGGCAGATGCTCAACCACTGAGCCACCCAGGTGCCCCTAAAAAGTATAAATTTAATTGTTGCATAGGATGGTAGGACGTATATACTCTTATAAGCAAACTTAAATTTTTAATTAATTAAGTTCCAATTAAATTTCAGTTTCAGAGTTTTTCTTGAGTGTTAGATACTTGCTTGAACCCCACTATTTGGTTATAGGCTTCAAGGTCTCCTTTGTATGCTCTGAAGCATCTTTCACACAATAGGCACACAAAATATTTACTGGATGTAATTGTTCAATTAAAAATTCATACAATTATAGCTGCCACCTGGTACTACATGATGATACCAAGCACCCTTTGCTGGTCCACAATTGCCATGCAAACACATGCATCACTTACAGAACTGACCTTGACTTTCCCCCCTCCCAGCCTACTGGACCCATGACTAGTGTTGGGATTGCCCAGGTCTTGTTGGGGCTTGGGCAATCACAACGTCAATTTCTAGGGAAGTCCAGGACCCGGAAGTCAGGTCTTCAGCAGCTGAGAAAGGGATCTCCACATCTCTTTTATGGCCTAGAGCTCTGCAGCTGTGAGTTGGCAGGGGGCCCCTCCTTAGATCACATCCTGCACACGGAGACAGAGGGGAGCCAGGTACAATCCCTGAAGTGGCTGTTCTCAGGCTGAGGAAGAAGCCAGACAATTTCTTGCTTTTTCCCTGAGTTTATTTAATCATTTAATTTCCTGTTGATTGTTGTTCTCTCCCAGTCTTTGATAAAGTGTTGGTTAGCTATTCCAGCCATCTCAAACCGTGAGCCACTGAGTAATAAGGAGAGTATCCAGGGGTGTGATGGTAATTCTTTAAGAACTGGCTCTCTAGGAGAAATGCCCCTACTACTTGCCCATCTCTGTAAGTGCCATGGCACCATGGCCAATTTCAAACTATCAATATGCTGTCAATCGGGAAGAGACACACACAAACAGCTCCAGGCAGTACCAACTGGCTTGAGAATACTCCTCGCATCCTCCCCCCAGAGTGAAGTATTGCCAGTAAATATTCATTCAAAGGACCTACACCAGCGAAAGATGCTGGAAGGAAATTCTATTTTTGTTATGGAAAGTAGTATACCTTTACCACACATACTGAAATTCCAAGGGAAAAAGAAGTTTGAGGTTGAGCCAGTTATGAATTAATACCAAAGCCTTCAAAACCATCCATTTTTGTCTACACAACCTGAAAACACACAAAATTTGTGAGACTGAGATTGGCCAGGCATTGCAAAACCTGAAACACAGCTAGGCTACAATACTCTGGGTCCCTTTTGTTAGGTATGGACACATATTTACAGTCAGTCAAATGTGAATAGAAGTGATGTGCTGTCCTTCCAGGCTTGGCCATAGTAGCCTACCAATGTGGTCTCTGTCTCCCCCACCCAAGTCTTTTCTCTTCCACTGGCTTGATGCAGACAAGCACCTCAAGGGTAATCAGAGTGAGTATTTTAAATATGGCAGAGCCACAGAATGTAAGGAGTCTGGGTCCCTGAATCGCTTTTTGAAGGAAAACTGCTCTTTCTATAAGAAATATCTGTTTTGGACCTTACGTTAACAAGAAATAAACAACCATCAGATATGAGCTACCTAAAAGTTGGTTTGTTGTGGCAGCTAGTGTTAACTTAGCTTAGTGTTAATTTGGCAATATCTTCCATGATCCTGTGTACTGCAGATCATGAATATTCTGGAAAAAACTTAACATAGATACTCTGGGAAAAATCCTCCAGGCAAAGCTAGAGAAAAAAAATTAAAAACACATATTTAAGGGCACCTGGGTGGCTCAGTTGGTTAAGCATCTGACTTTGGCTCAAGTCAAGTCATGACTTTGGGGTCCTGGAATCTAGCAGCAGGTTGGGCTTCCTGCTCCACAGGGAGTCTGCTTGCCTCCCTCTCCCTCTGCCCCTTCCCCTTGCTCGTGTGAGCATGCGCTCTCTCTCTCTCTCAAATAAATAAAATATTTTCAAAAATAAAAAGTAGATATTTAGAAATGAAACTTGAGGCTCTTGATTCACAAAACGCACTCTATTCATTTTGATTTGGCTGCAGTTTGAGGTCCCACTAAGAGTTTTTTTGTTGTGATTTTGTTTCTTTTTAAAAGAATGACTTTTTAGATTAACAACTCTAGGTGAGAATAAGAAGGGGAAATTAGAGAAGATTCTGGGAAGGTAAAGGGAATCAGACTAAGATCCATGCCTTGCTGATTACACTGTTTTCTCTACAATTTATACATTCATTGTAATGCATTTATACACATACATATGCTCAAATACTAAGTGATAGTTAAACATTTATAAACAACAACATATATTTTAACCATGCCTACATCATTGTCACAAACTGGAAGCCCCTTTATAGATCTTTTAAAGCTGTGTTTTGAATGTTGCCAAATCTTATTTAAAAAGTCCATTTGTTTACATATTTGTGTAAAATCAGTGGTACCACAAGAATCTACTCATCCAACTTAAATGTGTGCCATTTTGCACCGTGGTAGTTACCATGTATTAGTGCTGTCTTAAATAAATATAATTATATTTGCATATAGGTTGGTCTGATAACTTAACCCTAATATATTCTCAGAGTATATTGTGTATTATAATAATATAATTCATATATTATAAATAAAATATTAAATCAGAAAATATTATATTTTTACTGTATTAAAGTTCTTTTCATAACCTACATTACCCACAGCACTAGTTCATCAGTGCCCTGAAGGCCGGTGTTTGTGATCCATGTCTAAGCTACTCACATCTCTCCCAGTGCAATCCTGTGGTGGGCAGAACTGTGTAAGATGACTGAGTAAATACACAAAAATAGTAATTTTCCAAGGACTCATTTGGACTTTCATTAGCAGTAATTCTTTTTTAGAAGTTGATCAGTCAACTCTTCCCTTTTAAGTCCATACATGTGGTCTTGGATCCACATCATCATGGTGTGACCTGCTATGGCCAGGGCTGTCATAGCAAGCCACCTCCAAAAGGTCATCAGCATCCATTCGTGGAGACCAAATTTGAATGCTGGATCACAGGACAGGGGTAGCTTGTAGTCAACAGACCTATGCATACTTCAACACCCACTGTCTCCCTTTTAACTATTCCCCTAGTTCCGATTGTATTTTGGTTAATAAACACAATAGCATACTCTGTGTTCAGAGACTCTGCTATCTCAGAGAAAAGTGTTCTGTACAAATGGAAAGACCACCACAGTCTGGACATGGGTCACTTAGATGCTTTCTCATAACTGTACATATATTCCAGGTTCCTGAAGGCCAGTCTAGATAAGGTTCCTGGAAGATACACAAGCAACTAGAAGGTATTAATGGATGGTGCTCTCATGGACACTTATCCAAATAAGGAATGTGCCTGCAGAGCAATGACTAGTCCATCCTCACACACAAGATAATGGATTCAAGTGGAATTAGATGGAGCCTCAATTTATACGTGCCATGCAACCCTCAGGACTGGGAAGCCTCATGAAAACTCATGAAACCCTCAGGACTGGGAAGCCTCATGAAAACTTTGGTTCTGACCATTCCTGAAGCTTATAGGAAGGCTTAGAAAATCATCCTCATTTTATTTATTTATTCAATCCTCAGGGTTTTTTTTAAAGGCAGAAATTTACAGCCTTCTAATAACTTTTTAACCTTGGGAGCCTCAAAATTTACCATTTGGGTATGTGCCACAAAGCTTATTATTAAATTAAAATGTGAGTAGAGCCTAAAGAAACCAGCATAGAAATACTGGAGACTTTTTGACAACAGACAATGAACCATGACACCATTTGTCTTGTTTTCCCGGGAGGGAAATCAGAGCTAGAAAATCTGTGAATCAACAGCTTGATTTACTCTAAACTTGCATGAAGAAGGTGGAAATATCAATAAGACATAAGTCTTCCTAAGGATCTGAGCACAGACATCCCAAATATCTGATTTTTCTCCCTCATTTTGAAGAACAAACATTTATATCATAAGGGCTGGATAGAAAATGAGAGAGAGGAGGTGAGTTAACATCTACTTTCAACAGCATCTTGTTCGGTGTTTAAGGGGAAATAAGCATCTCAAGGCCCTATGTCCCAGTCAGCTTGTGAATATTCTTTAGCATGCAGGAAAAGGTCTTAGCAAAGGAAAAGGCACACAAGAAACATGAGTGTTTTCATTAAAATTTTCTATAATCCTCAAGGGTTAATTTGGGATGTTTGGAACATTTAGACAAAAAGTAAGATGCAGTCTGACTTAATAAAATACAATTTATTGTCAAAGCTAAGGAAAAACGCATTCTCTCTCTCTCTCAGGTTGCTTGTAGGGACTGAGGCCAGGAAGAAGTGGAAATCACCTCAAAAGCACCTATAAGGTATTGGCTGCCTAATGAATAAGGAGCTACCTATCCTCCAGCCCCCTGAGTCCCTGCAAACATCACACAATGATTGTACGAGGAGGGAATTAAGAAGATGGAAGTAGAAGGAGTACTGTCATAATGTTAAGACAGAAATATGGTTCTAGCATACTGAATTTCAAGGATATCTTACACAGATAAAGGTTAAGTTGGCAGGCCAACCCATATACCACTATAGAATGGACAACAGGATAAAATATTGGCTAATAACAGCTCAAAATACAGGTGTAGAAATATTGTGACTTCTAATTGACCACACAAGTTGATCATCTCTCCATCAACCAACCCCACTAAAATGAGAGTTAAAAGATTGAAAATGGTGCAAATTCACACATTTTTTTAAAATGCAAGAGTCTCAAGAACGTTAAGAGATTCAAGCCAGAGAGAAGATGTAAGAGTGATAATCAAACAAGGCAAAGCAGCAGTCTTTAATATGAAAATCCCTAAAAAAGACTCAATTGATCTTGCAGAGCTTGGCAACACTTGGGATTCCTTGTAGGACAAAGAATGAGAGTAAGATATAAAGCACGAAAAATAATTTGAAAGCCTGTATATGGAGCAACCAACAACTTATACGTACCATGTGCCTCCTCCATCCTGCCAACTAGCCATCTCTTCTCTCATCCCCCTTCTCCCTTCTCTCCATCATCCTAGAAGCTGCCTCCCCACAAAATAAATAAATACATGAGTTTATAGCAATCTTCTCTAGAGAAACTGAAAGGCCTCAGAGAAAAAGATTCCACAGTTCAGACCATCATAAAACTAAGCCCACATTAGAAAGTCACAAATTATGAGTGGACAATTCTTAATTATGAATGGACAATTATGGGTTAACAGACAAATAAGGAAAACCTCCAACAATAAGAGAGCACAAGCAGGGTCTTAAAAAGGGGGAAGTGGTCCTGGAGGAAAAACAAATAAAACGGGCAATAGAAGAGAAATATCAAATATCCCAAAGAGAGTCAAGAACTATAAAACAAGAAGACAATGCTATAGAAGAGGAAGAATGAGTAAGCAGAAAGAAAAAAAAAAAAAAACCTTAGTAACTGAAAATTCTTTTTAACATTAAAAATTGGGGTGCCTGGGTGGCTTAGTCAGAAATAACTTTCATCTCAGAATTCTATGTCCAACCTAATCATCAATCAAAACTGAGAATAAAAATGTTTTTAAACATTCAGAGACTCAAAAAAGTTAGTTCTTTTACACCCTTTCTCATAAGAATATAACTGAAGATAGGTACAACCAAATTAAAGCATTCCGCTCTTGACTTTAGCTCAGGTTGTGATCGCCCAGTCATGGGATCAAGCCCAGCTTCAGACTCCAAGCTCCATGGGGAGCCTGTTTGAGATTCTCTCACTCCCTCTCCCACTCCCTGCCCACTCATGTGCACACTCACACACACACACACACACACACTCTCTCTCTCTCTCTCTCTCTCTTCCTCTCTCAAATAAGTAAATATTTTCTTTAAAAAAAATCAAATGAAGAAATGTGTGGGAAATATCAGAAAGGGAGACAGAACATGGAAGACTCCTAACTCTGGGAAACAAACTAGGGGTGGTGGAAGGGGAGGAGGGCGGGGGGTGGGGGTGAATGGGTGACGGGCACTGAGGGGGACACTTGACGGGATGAGCACTGGGTGTTATTCTGTATGTTGGTAAATTGAACACCAATAAAAAATTAATTTATTAAAAAAATCAAATGAAATTTAAAATTAAATGGAAGATAAATCAGGAAACATTCTCATTTCTTCTAAAATTCTACCAATTTTAGAATTTGAATTCACCACAAAATGCACCTTTGTATAAAAGAGAAAGGAAAAAGAAAAACTTGACCTCTACAAAGGAAGAGGAATCAGACAGGTATGGGAATCAGACTTTTCAGCCTGGAAGACTGAAGACTAAGAAAACCCTCCTGCCACGTTTCCCTTTCTCTCCATCCCACTCTAAACACTCACCCTCCTAATATCTAACAGAGGAGCCAGAAGGAAATAACTTTCATCCTAGAATTCTATGCTCAACCGAATCATCAATCAAAACTGAGAATAAAACACTTTCAAACATTCAAAGGCTCAGAAAAGTTTGTCCTTCTTCTCCCTTTTTCGTAGGAATATAACTGAAGATAGGTTCAACCAAAATGAAGGAGTGGCCATAGAATGAAGACAGGATGGTTTGGAGGAACGTGCTGATCCCGAGCAACAAATTCCCCCAGTGACAGGTGAACAGCAGGCCTGGAGCAGTGAGGATGGATGCTGGGCAGGAGAGTCTCAGGAAAGGTTCACTGTGGTGACCCTAACGTGAGAGTGACAAAAACTAGATTTGTGACTAAACACCACAAGGGCAGTGAAAAGAATGGCTTTTAGAAATTCCATGAAAACAGAAAGTCATTCCAACAAGAAAATTGAACCATACTGATCCTTAGCTCCACTGGAAACAATGGGTTGCAAATACTAATGTTATTTGATTTTCAATTTTTACAATTAAACTTTCCATAAAGCTCTAAAAATTTAAGTGCAGTTATATAACAGAATGAAATAGTATGAGCCTTGTTATATAAAAATAAAAAGAGGTAGGAAGAGCAGGAGTGCTAAATTCTTAATTTTACAAAGAAGGGAATCTAAAAGATACTATTAGTGAAAATTTGTCAAGCTGTATATTTAAGAAGTGAACTTCTGGCTATGAATTTCAGTAACAAGTGGAGAAACAAAAAATAACAATATAAGTATGTTGCAAATATAAAAGAATGGGCACACGAGAGCATCATGAACTCAAGTCTCATCTACCTTAGCAGAGTGTCAACAGATGTCTCAAACTAATAAATTAGGAAACAGCAATAAATGCCTATTATACTGAGATTGAAGGCAACGTCCAGAAGAAACAGCTGAAATAGAAACAATATATATATATTTACTTATTTGAGACAGAAAGAGAGAAAACATGCTCCAGCAGGGAGAGGGGCAGAGAGAGAGGGTCAAGCTGACTCCATGCTGAGCAGAGTCCAATGTGGGGCTCGATCCCAGGACCCCGAGATCATGACCTGAGCCCAAATCAAGAGTTGGACACTTCACTGACTGAGCCACCCAGGCACCCCCACCCCAAGCAGCTGCTTTTTGACATGCACTGGTGCTATTTTAATTTAAAAATTAATAGATTTTATTTTTTAATTTTTTTAAAGATTTTATTTATTCATGAGAGACAGAGATAGAGGCAGAGACATAGGCAAAGGGAGAAGCAGGCTCCTCACAGGATCCTGATGTGGGTCTTGAGCCCTAAACTGGGATCACGCCCTGAGCGAGAGGCAGACACTCGACACTGGGGCACCCAGGCATCCCAAAAATTAATAAATTTTTAAAGAAACTAGTATTATCATAAATGTACAACGTATCAACAACCCACAAGATAAATGAGCTTCTGTGAACTGTTTTGGGAAATGAATGGTCATTCATAACGGGCATTGACCATCTAAATCCGGTTCACTGTTTTTAGCAATAAAGCTTTATCGGAACACAGTCACATACCCATTTGTTTACATATTTGTCTGTGCCTGCTTTCTGCTACAGCAGAGCTGAGTACCTGCAACAGCCCACCAAGCCTAAAATATTCACAATCTAACCCTTTTCAGAAAAAGTTTGCCCATCCCTGGTTTGTAAACACTGGCTTTCTCGGAAGACGTTATCTATAGTCAACTTGATTTTCGGAGAAGAGTTGGTTTCTAAATTGCGGCTGCCCTTTCTTACAAGTGCAGCTCACTGCATAGCAAGAGATGTGCCCCCGGACTCGGTGTCTGACGTTTTCCTGTTGGGGCGTGTAAAAGGTGCAACCTACCATCCCTGTCTCCAATCAGTAGCGATGGAAAGAGTCTGCCATTCCACTGTAATTCTCCTGACCTTTCAGATGACAGTAAAAACCTAGCGCTTGTATTTTCATTGCCACATGCTGGATGTTACCTGTCAAAAAAACAGCCGCCTTCCCATGCTCACATAAAAATGAATTTTTGCCCATATGTCCATGTGGGTATCAGAAAGAAGCTACTGATACCCATTAACACAAGCACTAAGCATTCTAGGCTGAAGACCCAGCAGCCGGGCATTAAAAGACATGCTACAGATATTTGTTTTTGTTTTTAAAGAGATACGCTAATCCAAATGCCATATCTCTGGCCCGTTTCATCATGGTTCTTCAAATTGTCGTATTGCCTGGAGATAAATCCAACGATGGGAAGAGGAAATAAGAACGAAGTAATGATCTGTCAAGAAGACCATTAAAACAAAAAAGCAGTCTTCTTCCTACATGACAAGCACTGGCTTTGCCTAAATTGTGCATTCAGAGTGAACATTAAATAATCGTATTTCTTCATTACTACCTAGTTCATAGGAGGCCTAGCCACATAGAACCCATTTGACCTTCAAAAGGACTTTGCTTGTGACAAAAACCTTTATCCCATATCTGGGATTCTCAGTGGGTACCATGAGAGAATGGGTTCATGTCCCTTGGAATTGTATCAAAATTTCAGGGTGGAAGGAGCCTCTTTAAATTGCACTTGTTCAAGTTAGTGAGAATTATTACCGCACTGATTAGAATTTGTTGCATGACTCGGGTATATTGATGAGGGTGACAGTGCTACATAATTCTCTTTGGGGGGATAAAGATTCCCATTAGGATTTCATCATCACCCTTAATATTTGGATGCAAGTTTATATGTAGACATTAATGGATAAAACTGTGCATAACTAGCAAAAACAAAGTGTAAGCAAATTTCAAAAATGAGAAGTTAACTTACTACCTCTGGCTTTAAAGAAACTAAAAAAAAAAAACCCTCATTTGAGAGAATCCATTAAGACATTTTTTTGACAGGAGACGTCTATAGATATAGTGTATGTTGCTTGTCTTTTTTCATTTACTTTATTATTGAATCTTTTTATGTCCATAAGCATAAATCTCTACTTTTAATATCTTCAGTTAGGCATATGTCACTTTGTCCCTAGGGCAGAACTCCCCTAGGTCACAGAGCTTGTACCTTTTTAAGACTTTTGATAACAGATCTCCTAACTGACCTTCCCAGAATTACCAACTTGCCCTACCACTACTGGCATAGAACGGTGTGAGATGCCCACGGCTTTGCCAGTTCCAGCTACTGGCATTCATCTCCACGACTGCTGTCTTAATGACTCCTAAAAAGGTGCACAATTTGGTAGGAGTCTGTTTGAACCGCTCCATCCAAGGCAGCAGTGAAGTGCACTTAGCATCCCCAACAACAGCAACAACAATGGTGGTGGTGAGGAGAATGGGATAAAGGGGTGCTATTTTTACAGAGGAGGAAATGAGAGAGACTCTGTAAATTGGCCAAGCCTACAAAGCTAATAAGAGGTAGAACTAGGTAGGATTTAAACCCCCACATTCTGGAGCTAGAGTCCTTCACAAGTGATCTTGTCTCTTCAGATATCAGTACATACCCAGCTCAGGGTCCATCCACTGTAAGGAAAAAAGATGCACAAAACTAAAGAGATCACCATCCATTCCTACCCTCAGGAAAACAGAGTTTCTGCAATTTTGCAGACATCCATTTACTTAAATACCATTAGCTGAGTACTTTCCCATCTGGAATTGGGTCTCTTTTAAATCAGAACTTATGCCTCCGCCTCCACCCACTCCATCCCACCCCACCCCGGTCTTGGATACATGACACTCATGAATGGAGAACTAGCGTCTCCATGTATCACACTGGTCAATCAGCCAATTCTTCAGCCTTGACTAGTTAGATGGCCTTAACCCTGCCCAGTAACCAGATAATCCATGAAGCTTCAACTGAGTCAATTCTCACAAATGTTGTGTGTGCTCTTTTTTAATGATATTATTTATTTATTCATGAGAGACACACACAGAGAGGTAGAGACGTAGGGAAAGGGAGAAGCAGGCTCCATGCAAGGAGCCCCATGCAGGACTCGATCCCAGGACCCCAGGATCACGACCTAAGCTGAAGGCAGATGCTCAACCACAGAACCACCCAGGTGTCCCACAAATGCCGTGGTTCCATTTGATCACCATACATGAGACTTTTTGAACAGTGCAAGAGACTTTTGGATTTTAACAGGCAATCGAGCATGATGTGCAAAGGCCTTGGCTTCCAGGGTCTACCATTTAGGAGCTGTGTGCTCGTGGATCAGATGTTTAATCTCTGATTCTCATTTGTTTTTATCTGATAAGTGAAAATAAAAATATTTACAGCTCGTAGAGATGATATGAGAAAATGTGTATGAAAGGCTTATGCCTGGCACATAGTAAATTCTTGATAAATAGTAGTTATTGCTATTTCCAGGTGTCTCGAATGTTAGCTCCTTTTGTTATCCCTCTTGACCCCACCTTGACAATTATCATGATGCTATAGAGTCCAAACTGTCTCTAAATTTAAAATTGCCTGAGGATCCCTGGGTGGCTCAGCAGTTTAGTGCCTGCCTTTGGCCCAGGGTGTGATCCTGGAGTCCCGGGATTGAGTCCCATGTCGGGCTCCCAGCATGGAGCCTGCTTCTCCCTCCTCCTGTGTGTCTGCCTCTCTCTCTCTCTCTCTCTCTCTGTCTATCATGAATAAATAAATACATCTTTTAAAAAAGTAAAAAAATAAAATTGCCTCCAGGAGCCCCTGGATGGCTCAGTTGGTTAAGAGTCCAACTCACGATTTCTGCTCAGGTCATCTAATGGATAGTGGGACGGAGCCCCATGTTGAGCTCTGGGCTCAGCGGTGACTCTGAGTTGCTCTCCCTGTCCCTCTGCACGATCTCTCTCTCTCTCTCTAAATTAAATTAGTATATCTTTAAAAAAAATTGCCTCCAAAAGAACATTTCTTCAGGGATGTATCAAAAGATGAAATAAAAGCATTCTTCACTTTAAAAAGAATCAATATTAAAGTACGTTATATAATATTTTCTTAATATCAGATCTATAGGCTTTAGGACTATGCTGTTACTAAACTTAGGGCTAATACTTTAATACTTGTTACCCAATAAATGTTAATTATCAACATTAACACACCATTTACTAATGTTGATATAGTCAATTAATAATTATTAATATTGATGCAACATTATACAATATTACTATAATAACAATAGAGAAATCGATATTTCATGCTACTGTAATGCTGATCATGACTCGAAGAATAACCTGACAACATCTAGGGCAGCCAGTAAAACAGATGGTGCTATGAACCGACTGAATAAATGGTCTCAACCAGCCTCCAGGTAGTACCCCGCTGAAGAAGCTCGGGATTGATAATGTCCTTAGAGAACAGCGCAGTGTTCAACACAAATAGTCCCTATTATTAGTAGGAAATATAAAAGTCTCGTTAAATTGAGATAGACTAGACCTAGTCCCCAAATTTTGCTTGGATTGGAGCTACTTTCTATTTCCCTTATGGCTTAAAAAAAATAAGAGAACACTGCAGGCAAAACAATTTACTAAGAGAGGGAGGAAGCCTCCCCAGCCTTCTCACATGAAAGATCCAAAGCTGACAAAGAAAAGGGATGGCTTTACACAGTCAACAAATTTCAACCACATTAGCTCACAACTAGACCTTTCCACAGGGTAGCAAAGCATGTAAAACTTTGCTTTTAAGCCAGATTGCTATGGGTTCAAATTCTGGTACTGTCCTTACCAGCTGGAAAGTCATGACCAAGTCATTTACCTCCTTTTAGTGTCAGTTTGTTCATCTGTAAGATGGGAATCGTAGTAGAATCTCCCTCACAGGGCTACATGAGGATCAAGCAGGACAGTGCACACAAGGTGCTTAACACAGTGCCAGAGGAGCAAGCAATACATTTTAAATATTATTAATATTTTTGACATATCAACAGCTAACACTAAAACTGTATCAAAAAATTAAGATAAAAATAAAAAAATAAAACTGTATCAAATACAATTATTTTGCTCTCATACACACACATACACACACACACACACACACACACACACACACACAAACACCTATATACATCTCAGCCCTATCGATCTTGCAGCACCTTAGGGTCAATGAGGGCCATGTTTGCTGCCATTGTACAAAACTTTGATTATGTGAACTGTCATCCTGGGCCCCACTCACAGGGTAGACCCGGGACGTGATCTCCAGAATGACTACTGGAGCTGCAAGAAGTCATCCAGGCCATCATCAGTGTCTTCAATCCAGGTTCAGGTGAAAATCTTGGGTTATCCTCAAAACAACATTTTCCTTGCGGCATCGGGCCAACATCTCCATTCCAGTGAATCACAGAGATGAGAAGGAAGAGCCAGCAGGAGTATTTATAGGTCACTGCCTTGGTGCAGGGCCAAACGTATTTTTCTAACGACCATCTCTGCCAAAGGAACTATCTGTGGGTTCTCCTAATGGTATCTGGAAGCTTTTTGAAATAACAGATGAAATTGAAAAGAGAAATAGAGATATCAAAACAGCTATACTGAACTATTCTCTGAAGCTTGAGAACAAATGATGTAAAAACCTCATGAAAGAAGCTGAAACCACTTTCTTGAAAATTCAAAGCAGCAATTTAGAATGTAAAACTCCAAGAGAGAGAGAGAAGGAAGAGGAGTGGAAGCAACAGGAAGGCCCAGCACCTTAATGTTATAACGGACTTGGGCAATTGCTTGTTGTTCATTCTAACAGAAGAGTGAGGCAGGTGTGCTCTTTCCAGGCTGGCACCCAGCCTATGTCACCTGCAAAGGGAGAGTGAAACCCTGGCACCCAGGCCCCACACTACTTTCCCATGAAAACTCTTGTGAACAAGAAAGCAGTGGCCTTTATAAAGGAATCATTTTATTAAAATTGTGTAAACTAGAAATTTTTCATAGTTCCTTATGGAGGAAAGGGGGAGGAAGCTAAATTTTATACTAACTTTTGAAAAATCTCATGTAATGTTAAAACTGACCAAATTCTCCTTGAATTTCATATGTAACAGGAAAAGGAGCTAAGAAAACATTACAGTCTTCTGAAATGTTTCCTGGATTCTTTCCTCTTTTTCCACAAAAATAGAAGTACCCTTTTTTTTTCCTTTTTTTTTTTTTTGATGAGAGATGAGGATTATATAGGAGATTTGGCAACCTGAATGCACATATGAGAAAGCCAATTGTATAACGAAAAGAAGTAGATCCTCCAAAATTATTCACTCAGGAGAATTTCAAACTTTGGTGCTAAAGCTTCAAAATAATAATCATCACCATCTGAATGTTCCTTCTCACCAAGGGGCTGAGGACTTCAGTCTTGCTATCTACCATTTAAGGGCTCCAAAGAAGAAGGGCTTCTTGACAGCCAGCCAGAGCCGGTCATGGAGGAGGATCCATCATTCCTGCCCTCTGCAAACCAAGGGGAAGATGGAAGAGAATTCTAGGAAGCCTGGAAGAAACCTTACAAATCCAGGGCTGTAGGGAGGCCAGATGAGGAACAGGAATTCCCACCATCCCACTAAGGTTCTGGAAGCACTCGTGTACTGCCAGGCACTGCAGTATCAGGAACTGGTTCCCAGAGAAGTGCCTCAAATCACAGGACGCAAGGAAGCCACCCAAGTATGGAGCTGCGTGGGAATGCAAGCCAACCGATCTCCCCAGAACTACCTTTGACTGTCTCTCCACCATCTGCCAGGCCTCCCCAGACCCCTGAGGGATCCTTCAGGTGGCTGTAATTCGGGTTACGCTACCAACCCTCCTCGGGATTCCCCGGCACTGGAGTTTGAGAACCTCTGAGCATTCATTCTAGAGCAACACAATCTCATGAAAAATCAGCCTTGAGAACAACATCAGGATGCATGTCGGGCAACAGATACCTATCTGTTGAAGAGAAGACACCCTCTCTGTCCACTCCTGAATTAGATAACTGAATAGCTCCCCTTTGCAAAAAATGTCCTCTCACAGGCGGCACTTTATAAGGAGCAATCTACTGCAATGAGCCAGCGTCACATAAATTCCTCTGCCTTTGTAGTTTCCCTCAAAATCGTACATTATTGAAGGGACCTGTCTCGTAGACATTTTTCAATAACACCTAGAGCAATACAAACCCTTCACCAGCTCTAACTAATATGGACTAATACAATAATAAGTAATTTAGGAACCAACACTCAAATTAGTAAGGTCTGGTTTCCTGCAGATTACCAAAGGGTGAGGACGGGGGAAGGGGGAGCTCAGATAAAATGTGCATGGACTAAAAGGCAGAAAGGAAGCAGAAAATTTATTCTGAACAGATGCCAAGACTTTGCCACATGCTTACAGTAAGAGAAATGAAGAGCAGAGAAAATTATTTTTAAAACCTTCTTTCCTTGAGAACTATGTTAATAATAGCCCAGCTTTAGGATACTAAGCAAATACTTTTTCAATGGAGGACATTAGGCAAACACAGAACATTAGCATGAAATATGCCTTAGATTATGAAAAGGATACAGACTGTTTATCTTCCATGGACAGGAATCACCTGTCTTCAATGATAAAATTCAAGCAGATAATTTCTTGATAAAACTGTTTTCTTTATAGGCTGTTGATAATGTATCATTTATATCCCAAGGCTGGGATAAACACATCACCCAGTGAAATTCCTCAGCAGTACTCAGGCTGCTGAATCTGTTAGCATCAGTAATACGTGGCAGCCTGCTTGACTTCAACTGCACTTATTCAAAAGAAAAAGTGGGAGGAGGTGGCAAGAATGCAGAGATGATGGGATGAAGTAAAAAGTGATTAACAAGCAATAATTGTGAAGAAGCACCCACTTGCACTTTCAATCTACTCATCAGATGTTAATAACATTAATCTTTATTCTTCCATTTGGCAGGTGAGACAGGTTCCAGGAGTTCTCACCCTGGCTGTACATTAGTTAGATTCACCGGGGGTGTTTCAAAACCAGAAAGTGCCACCCACCATAGAACACCTGGATCATACTGTCTGGGGATGGGGCCCAGGCATTGGCGATTCTGGTGCATTCTGGGAGTTAAGAAACATATTGTGGCTTTTTTTTTTTTCTTGACAAAAATCAATTGGGAGCAAATTGGCTACTCTGCAATGTGATGATTTGGTGGATTGGTTTCTCCATTCCTGATGGATCAAGAGTAGGACACCGCCTTGGCCCATCTCAGCATCCCCAGAAGATGTCAAGGATACCATGATTATGAAGGACAAAAACAAAACAAAACAAAACAAAAAACAAAAAAAAACACTTAATTCAATATTGCTCCATCATCTTTTGGTGGAAAGAGAGGGGAATATATCTAAGAATGAGCCACTGAAATAGCATACCTGAATTAAGTGAGACAGCAGGACAGACAGAGAAGTGGGGTTGGTTGTTATTCTTAAAAAGACACTGTTCTCCTTGTTCATCACCATCATCTGCCACCATAACAGATACATGAAGAGTCCCTCCTACAGCACTAGGAAGATGAGCTGAGAGTAAGAGGATAATTCATGAGTGCCTTGACTCCCCTAGACATAAAAGGGTAGTAGGAGACCGATTCAGGCATCTTTGGAAGAAACCCACGTCTTCCACTACTTCACAGTCTCTGATATTCCTTGATGATCTTTCATAGCAAAAATATAAATTGCAAATTGAGATATAAAATTGTAGATGCAGAAATGTCACCTTAGAGAGCAAACAGATGTTGACTACTTGTTCTGAGTCAATTAAAATTACCTAGTACTAAATATGAGCCAGGACTATGCAAGGTACTTCCATTCATACAACCTCATTTATGACACAGCGTTGTAGTTGGAAGAGCTCTGTGGACCATTGTCAAGAACACAGGGACCTCTTGTAATAATCAACTGCGATGGAAGCTTTTATGATACTAGAATCTTACTCTATATTTCATATGTTTTATAGCTTATTTTTGGCAACATGGTTTATATGATGCCAAGTCTTTGTTCCAAAGCGCTTCTTCCCTCCATGATGTTGTTCTCACAAAATATATATCTGTTTTAAAATAAATCACTTTGTGTTACTGTTTCCAGGAATACGTTGAGGCAGATGTAGGCGCTTTCACTGCAGTCCTCAAGGCAAATGAAGATGATCCTGAATATGATATGCTGTTGCAAATCTTCCTTTTGTTTCCTTGCCCAAGTTTTTGAGCTGGGCCAGGAAAAAATCTCATTTCAATTCTTGAGAAAGTTCTCAACACTAACATCTTAGTATCAAAATGACATCAAATGCTATTTTTATCATTGGTCCTCTTCAAATTCAATATATCTAAACTTCAAATTCATTATATCTAAAAATGCCCATAGACGTATCTAGTCAATTAGTTTTGTGGTTTCTTTGTTGGTTCTAATGCAAACACCAGGATAAGAACATCTAAGGAAGTCGCCCCGTTGTGCAGGGAATGTGTTGTGAGTCCAACAGGATCCCTGTGTCTAGTAGCTTTAACCTGGAATAAAGGCTCATGGACAAGGAACTGCGTCTCCTGAAAATTTCCATTTAAGGAATGTTTCACGATGTATTTTGGAAACTTCCTGGGGATTTTACTGTATTTCACAGTAATGTGGTTTTAAAAGATTACAAGTTTGACCAATCATACCTAGAGCATCAGCTAGTCAAATAAGGTGTCGAATGTGGCTGCGTATTTTATTCAAGGTCAGTATTAGTAGCACCGACAAAACTATTCAAGATTACCAAAGTCAGTGAACTTCCTTTACATTTCTTCTCCTCAAGTTCATTAATCACCGTCAAATGACGACGCTGTCCCAAGATGGGTTTTAAAATTTAAGTTATAACACGTATTTTCATTCTAAGCACCTTTTCAGGATAGTAGTTCAAGAGACATAAAAGGAATCCTCGCAAAGAACGCATTACCAGAAGAAGTAGACTAAGGGGAAGTGGAAGGAAAACATGCTTAGGAATGCCCGAAATTGGGAATTAGGACTCCTGAATGGTAGTCCTCATTCTCGGATGACTAATTGTATGTCCCTGACTCTGAAGTGGACATTAAACTGCTCCTGGGCTTGAAAGCACCTGCAAAAAGAGAATATGAGAATAGTGTTCTCTACGATTCCTTCACCCTTCCTTCGCTATGGTTCTAAGTAAACTGGGAATTTGATTTTGTAAGGCCTTAAAAACTCTTTAGCTTTCCAATTAAAAATGTTTCATCTCCTGTAAATGTCACTACCAATCTGATATCCTGCCGTGACATTCCAGACATGAGACAGGAGAAAATGTGACAAGCTTATGTAGATGCTATTCCCATCCTCTTACTACTCTGACTTTGCCAGGAGCCAGCTCAATCCTGGAACACTTCAAAAAACATGTCCTTACCACTGAAATTCTAGAATAGGCATTCAAATTTAAAGTGTAAGAAAAGGCCTCAGTTTAGATCTGAGTCCAGACATATGACTTCACACCTTCTTCTTACACTACCATTCATCTGGGCCTCAGTTTATTCCTCCGAATAGTGGAAAAGAACAAATCATGTGGGCAACTGCTATGAGATTTATGTAGACTAATAGCTTTAAGAGGAGTGGAGGAGGATGGGAAAAAGAGCTTCTAGCACCTTGGGCCCTTGGGAAGGCATGTAGGACCCCTATCATCACCAGCGGACCAAATATCGTGTTGCATTGTTATTCTCAAGTCCTCAAAAATATCCATGGATGAATGATGATGACAAAGCAGATGTCAATGTTTAAATGTGATAGTCTTCAAACAAGAGGAAATGTGATGTGTGGGAAGGGGTTCGAATCCCAGCCAACCATCGTTAACTTGACCTCCCTATGCCTAGTTCTCCATCTGCAAAATAGGGAAATTGTAATTTTTCTTGTTGACCTTATTTTAAGTATTAAAAGATATATGACATGTAAAGGGCCAGTGTAATGCCTGGCACATAACAGGTATGCGATAAATGGCAGGGATTATTATATAGAAAAAACTGACTACGTGAAGCAAACCCTAATACCTTTTTCATCATATCACACTTACCCACCATTAACAGGATCACGAGTTACTTGCAAGACACCCAGTCATCTCTGACTTGTAATTTACTAGAACCTTACCTTTAAGAAAATATTTTACTTCGTCTGAAACTTCCAAGTCCTCATCTCCATAATTAAGGAATCATTCCAAGTTTACTTAGAACCATAGCTTTTAAAAGTGTAAAGGAATCTTGGAGAAGGGCATTCTCATATTCCATTTTTTCAAGTGTCCTCAAGACCAAGAGAGATTTAATGTCCACTTCATAGGCAGGGACATATAATTAGTCATCCCAGAACCAGGGCTATCATTCAGGCGTCCTAACTCCCAATGTAGGACATTCCTTACTATGTAAAAGAAGGAATAGCACTATAAGCCCAACGCTCACACGTTTATGGGGAATGGAGAAACCCTGTGACAAAGTGCAGTGGACTCTATGGGAAGAGTTCAGTGAAAACAGCCGGAGAAGTAGGAAGGAATGGTAGCTACAATGAATTCCATGACCAGTCCATAGAACTGAAAAAGATCGCCTGTCCTACTATGTTAGTCCGTCCATACCACAAACAACTTAATTAGTTTTTAGAATTCCATTTTAAATTATCCACTGGCTTTTTAGCTACACCTCTTTGCAGTATTTTTTTCCTAGGTTGCTCTAGAGAATATATTTCTTTAACTTGTCACATTCTACTTTGAGTTAATATTGTACCATTTCACAGAAAATGTAGAAACCTTAAACCATATATTCCATTTAACCCCCCTGCCCCAACACACACCATAGTGTAACCTTATATGCTACGGTTGTCATATGGATTACCTCTACATACATTATAAACCCCACAAGGTAATGATACAATTTTTGCTATAAATAATCATGTGTATTTTTTAATTGAGAAAAATGCAGTCTTTTATTTACACAAATATGTCTCATTTCAAATGCTTTATATTACTTCCAAAAAAATCCAGGTTTCCCTCTCCTATTATTTCCCTACAGCTTAAAGGACTCTCTTTAGAATTTCTTGAAGTACAGATCTGCTGGGAATGAAATCTCTCTTGTTTCTTTTTATTGAAAAATATCTTTGCCTCAGGGTGCCTGGGTAGCTCAGTCAATTGAGTGACTGACTCTTGGTTTTGGCTCAGGTTGTGATCTCGGGGTTGTGGGATCAAGCCCAGCATCAGGCTCTGTGCTCAGTGAGGACTCTCCTGGAGATTCTCTCTCTCCCTCTCCCTCCTCTTCTGTCCCTCCCCCTGCCCGTGCTTGCTCTCTTGCTCTTTGTCTTTCTCAAATAAATAAAATCTTTTAAAAATATATATTTTTGCCCCTTCTCAAAGGATACTTTCACTGAATATAAGTTTCTGGTCCAACAGAGATTTTTGTTCTCCCTTCTAGAAGTTTGAAGATATTGTTCCACTCTCTTTGGGCCATCACAGCTTCAGATGGGAAGTCCACAGATATCGGAATCAGTATCCTGTAGGTAATATGCTAGTTTTCTCTGCCTGCTTGCAAGATTTTCTCTTCATCAGTAGTGTATCTATGATGTGCATTGGTGTGTCTTTCTTTCCATTTAGTTTGTTTCAGTTTCATTGAGCTTTTTGAATTTGTAAATTTATAATTTTCATGTAACTTGGAAGTTCTGGTGACTTTCTCTTCTATATTTCTTTGCTCCGTTCTCTTTCTCCTTTCTTGCTGGGATGGTAAATATATGTTGGATTTAATTTTCATCCCACAGCCTTAAGATTGTTTACTTTTTTCAATCCTTTTTTTCTTTTTTCATCAGAAGATGTGGCTTATGTATACATCAGGGATACTTTCTATTGATTAATCTAGGTTTACTGAATTTCTCCCCATTACTTCCATTCTGTTATTAATTTAAGTCCATATGGAAAATTTTTAAATTTCAGAGACCAAAAATTTTTAAGTGTCCCTTCATATTTTCTGTTTTCCTGCTGGAATGCCTTATACTTTCATTCATTTGTTATAAGAATACTTTCATTTATCTCAATTTTAATAGTTGCTTTAAAAATCATGTCTGATAATTTCAATATGTGAATCATCTCAGGGCTGGCTTCTGAGAATTTTCTCTTGAGAATGGGTTATATGTTCCTGGTCCTTTGTAGGACATGTAATTTTGAATTATATACTGAACATTCTGAGTGCTAAGTGTGGAGGCTCTGGATTCTGTTACAGTCTTATCAATAGCATTGATGTTTATTTTAGCAGGCAATTACTTTTGTGAAATTATAAATGTTGTCTTGTCTGCAGTAGGGAACAAATTAAATCTCAGTTAAGTTCTTTGATATTTACCTATGCTGCTTTGAGTCTGTCCTAATGTATGTATAGTTCAGGAGTCAACCAGAGACCTAGGCACAATTTATGCACAGAACCTGAGGTTCTCCTTCTCTCTCTCTTTTCTGGAACTCCCCTCTCACTCTCAAGTAGTTGTGGTCACTCCAGCCTCTGTCCTTTTGTAACTCAGGCAAGAAAGATAGCAACTGTCATCAGAGCTTCAGCTATTCTGAGCCAGGCCACAACTGCAGCTTGCGTCCAGGTTTTATATAAATATGTGTGTGTGTGTGTGTGTGTGTATTATATATGTAATTTATACATAATTTTAAATAAAGAACTACAGGCTGTCAGGTTTTTCTGTGCATGCTTCAGTCTCATTTTACCCCACTCTCACAAGACTCACGCTGGGTCTATCTACCATGGCCAATACACATCCTCTATTGTGCATTTCAACTCATCCTCAGCTTCATTCATATCTGGTCTCTGCTTAACGAGTCTTTGTTTTCCAAGTGCAAGATGTGCACCACTGATAAACCAGATGACTTCAGGTGGCTGAGATCTAATATTAATAGCACTGAATCAGAATCACACTAAGAGAAAGTGATTTTCAATTCTTTTTCAACTCTTCTAATTCTGTCAAGGAATAAGTCTCAGTTTTGTGCTAATATGCCTTTAACACCTTTCTAATAAAGGTTAATTTCCCCCCTTTCCAACAGAGAGACAACAGATCTCATCTGAAGAATCTCCTCCAGGCAACAGCACCTCCTAGAAATGAATAACATTATTTTGTTCCACTTAATGTATTTTTAGAGCTGCTTTCTATTTGTAGTGATACTGTTTGCTATTTGTGATGATAATATAAAGCTTAATTTTAAAAACAAACTTCACAAAAATTAAAATGATTTAAAAATAATAAATGGCCGTATAGGTCATTTACAGATAAGACTAAGAAAATGATTTGCAGTAGAGTGGATAATTCTAGGTGCTGTAACAGATATCCACCCCACCCCCTTCCCAAATCAGCAGCTTAACACAACAGAACTTATTTCTTAAGCATGAAAAAGCCAAATGAATGCTTCTAATTTGTGGTCGTCTTCCATTTGTTCATTCAGGGCCTGAGAATTGGAAAGTCTCTACCTTCTTTAACACATGGATTCTAAGATCACTTTAAGTATATCCAGCCAACAGATAGGAAAGAAAAAGCATGACATACAGACAGTATGGAAGGTTTCTATTGGCAGGCTTAGAAAAAACATACATCCTTCCGGCCACATTCCCCTGGCTGGAACTCAGTCTATGGCCATGCTTAACTGTGAGAAGCCAGGAGGAAACTGGTTTAACTCTGAGCCCAGGAGAAAGGGAATTCTGGGTCTGGGTGAGCATAAAGTTTGAGAAACTACACTCGAGTCTGGGAAACTCTGCTCTAGGTTGTTTCTTCAAAGCAAAGCAGAGGAGGGAGTCATCACATCTCAGAAACTTCCCTTCATCTTTTAAGAATGACTCTGGATATTACCACCTCTTCTTTTTGCTCATCTTCCTGCACCCAGCATTAGACCTCTACCCAACAAGTGCAGAGAGACAGACAGAAAGTCCCAGAGAGGTTCTGTCTGCTTCGGTAGACCTCGCCCCACACAGGATCCTGGGATGTTCTCTCTGGCTCCATACTCCCCAAAGCTCCTGTCCCCGGCTGGTCCTTTTCTTCCTGGCAGTTTGGCAACCATAATGTACCAAGCCTGCCTCTCACCCTCTCTACAAAGAAGTTGCTTTCTGAGAGTTCGATTAGCTAACCTGAAAAAGTAACCAGTGTTCATGGTAATTGAAAGCTCTTCCTGCCTTCCCTCCAGGGAAATTAAGAACATTTTACACAGCAGCTTCCTGGAGCCCATGATGTCGCTCCCAGTGTGTCCTAACAAGATATTGCAACTGCTGCTCCTGCCTGAGCCACCACAGACCAGGGAGGGACCCCTTGGGGAGGGGAGCATCTTCTTGATGGGATCTCTGCCCCTCCACCAATCCCACTTTGGGAGTATCTGGCCAGTTCCTATTTGGCCACTCCATCATGCAAGAAAGTGTGCCAGGTGTTTAAAAGCAGGAAACGTCCCTCAATAGGATCTTTCTTTGATCTCCACAGATCACAAGCACCTAGTTCAGGGTCTGAGTTCTCTGCTTGACCTCAGTAAACTTAATTGAATCAAATTCAAATTATTGATTTAGCACCACTGAGGCATTAGCTGTCGTTCAAATTATGTTCTATGCATTCCTTAAAACCAGTATAATCTTAAACAGTCAGGAACAGTAAGGGTCAAACCTTTGATCATCCCCAAAATGCTGTAATTTGAGAGCCAGCCCCTCACACTTTGTCAGAGCACAGTGGAAGACCCCCTTGGACTCAAGCCTTCCCTCAGAGTTGACCAATGCTCGACCCCCGCTATTTTAAATTCATGAACTGTTCAAAGAGCGTGTCAGCAAATATTAATTTCTGTGACTATGTTGCAGGAGAGAGGTGGGTCCTGCCATAAGCTGGTGTTTCATGAGTCTATCAATTAAATGCTACACTAGAGGAGAAGACTTCTGATATGGAATCCTAAACCCACCCTCCACACGCTCACACCCTTCTAAGAAAGCAAGAGAAGTACTTAGATTCAAAGGTAGCGTGGAGTTTCCCCAGAAGGTTTTGCTTATTACTTAGTTACACTAGTTTCACGAACAACTCCAAACTAAGTGGGCTTGTCTTCTGCCTTGAGGAGCTCCCAGAGCTTCTGGAGCCAGACTGCAGAGGTCTGAATCCTGGATTCACCACTTTCGAGTTATGAGATTTGGAATTTGAAATTCTCCAACCAGAAAAATAAAAGGGGGGCAGCCACAGCGTAGTGAAACAGGACGAGCAAAGTATTGATGATTACTGAAAATGGGTAAGGTCATTCTATCTACTTTCACGTTTGTCTGAAATTGGTATAATTAATTCCTAAAAGCCACTTTTTAATTACCTAGAGCATAAATTATTTCCAAGTCCTCCTTTCATGAAACAACTTTCTCCTGTTAAGAAGACCCCCAGGCCCAAAATGGCGTCACTTAGGCCAAGTCACTAAATGGGGCTTAATACCTAACCTAACTGTAGCTGCAAAGTCCCCCAGAAATGTAACCTTAGCCGATCAGTTGGGAATTTTCTGATCAGCACCAGTGAGGTCATCCATCACATGGGCCCTCCTCATCTCCCCCCCACCTCACCGCAAGAAAGATGAGGTCATCTGCATAATAAAGAGCCCTCTGACCTTCCCCCAAAATGGGAGGTAGTCTTGCCTGAAACGCTTTTTTCTTTTACTAATAACTTCCTTGCCCCACTCTCCAATGAAAATTTCCATTTTGTACAAGTCCTTGGAGCTCCCCTCTGCTTGTTAGATGGGCTGCTTGCTGGCTAATTACGAATCGTCTAATAAAGCCAATTAGATCTCGCACCTTCCAGGTTACTTGACTGAATTCTGTTTTTTAACACTCCTCTACTTCAGAGATATGTAACAGACAATACACTGAGACTCCTCCCTTATTTTGCAGAACAATGTCAGGTTTCCCTGTTCTTATATGTTAATGATAGAACAAGAACTTTACTTTTTCCCCTTCTTCTACTTCAGCTGTTCAGACCTAGGAAGAAATCAAATTCCCTGACACACATTACACTGTGATCCTTGCCCCTTACGGGCCAGTTAAGATACTAGGTTATCTGGACACAGTTATAATTTAGTGCCATTCTCCGTGTTTGCTCAAAGATTCTAGGGCCTCAATACCTCCCCTTTCCAAAAGGGGACACAAAAGGAGGCAGGAGGAGGAGAAGAGGAGATGAAAAGTTATACACTGCCTTCCTTTTTCAAGCACCAAACACAACTCTGTTTTTCTCCCTTCCTCCCCATTGACTCAACATCTGGAGAGATCAAAACATAGATGCCACATCCATGAAGAGGGGAGACAAGTAAGGTGATGGGTTGGGATCAACATATGCTTTTCTTTTTCACCCTTACCTCATCTTTCACATGCCTGTAATGAACTGAGAAAAAGAGATGGTTTCCTGCTGGAGCTCCAACAGCGCCAACATAAACTGCTGGCTTCCCCTGAGTTATATTAATATGACTGACTCACTGGTGATCCCCGTCAGGTCTACATGTGATGACGTCAAAACTGTAAGTCTCGGGGGAAAGGATGTATAAAATGCTTTCCCCAAAATGATCAATTTTTAATTCTAGCCCAACAAAATATCGACATCTCCTTTATTACTGACAGAGCACATAAAATCCGGACATGTTTTCCTTCATGTCTTTCACAAAAATTGAACTCGCAATATAATTTTACTACTTCGTTCCTATGTCTTCGTCACCCTAACTTAACCTGGGTCAATTCTCTTGAGTTATTTGAAGTGTTAAAAAAAAATGAGATCAGTTTGAATTTCACGTTAAAAATTCAATAATTACAATCAAAGTAAAGGTTAGAAATAGATGTAAAACCAGTTCATATCAGCAGCACATGAAGAGGAAGTATAGGATGGCAGTTGTAATTATTACGTGCTCTTGTTTTTCACTTCAGAAGAGCAGCAATTCGATCTCCACTCAGACTTTTGTGGAGAGTACAGTGTTGTGTACCTGCAGAACTGGCACAGTCTCGCTCCCTCCAACGGTGGGAGGGGTTACCTCCTGCCACCATAGATTCCGGGTCAGAATGGCAGATGCGCACTGTTTCACGAACAGCCCAGCGTTTCTGATGATTTAGGATGGTGTTCATCTACCACTTGATTTCCATTCAGTACGAACATGTACAAAATGATCTTCGTAGCCTCTACCAATATCAATACAGACTGAAGCACATGTTGGTTTCCATCCAAATAGTGTATCTGGACCAACTACAGTTTCTAAGGACCGGAAATTCCATCATTCACTGTCTTACCCTTGGGTCAACCCCTTTCTCCGAACCTCTCAACTTCTGCCTCTTTCTAAGGGCGATTACTGGGAAAGCATCGTTGTAAAATGTAAAGCATTCGCACGTGAAATTTTTCTTGGTCACTACCCACTCGTAAAAGTGCTCAGCCAGACTGAGAGGCTGACTTTGCACAAATGCATGTCTGTGGCACGGACAATGTGCTCGCTAAATATTCCATGTGTTCCCCCTAGGTCCCAGCTCTCACAGTTAGGTTAGGCCATGGGATAGTTCTGACCAGAAAGCTGTGGGCAGAAATGACCTGTGTCACTTTAAGGTCAAAGCACGAAAGAGCTGGCATGTGATCCTCTGGCTGTGTCTTTTCCTGTCATGGTGAGTGAAGGGGCCGGGAGTTACACACGTCACAACTACAAGATGTTAGACTGCTGGCATCAGCCTGATTGACTGTGTGGGGGTACAACACCACCACAACTCTTGCTGGATATGGACAGTGAAGAAACAAGCCTTTGTGTGTTATGCCACGTACAATGATGAAAGATGGGGTTATCTAGTTCCTGCAGAACATCTGTCATATCCTGAATATAATGTCTAAAGTCCCCAAACCTTAAAATTTTCACCTAACCAGCTTCACACAACTCCAGATGCCTTATTGCTGCACTCCCTCCCACAGTGATAGCTGAGATGAAGGGCAATATGCAGGGAATGGCCCCACCATGGCACCCTGGCAACCTTGGCCGTCTCCACATAGGCCACGTAGACAAAGCTTAGTCACAGTCTGACCCGAGTCTTGGCAGGCTGCCCTCAATTCTTCCCAAAATGAAGGGAGATAAGCAGCTCTGTGGGGAGCTACCATGTGGCAACTT
Organism: Nyctereutes procyonoides; assembly: GCF_905146905.1. NCBI lineage: Eukaryota > Metazoa > Chordata > Mammalia > Carnivora > Canidae > Nyctereutes > Nyctereutes procyonoides. The sequence continues at coordinate 66,772,308 of NW_026575142.1, forward strand.
CTCATCTACCTCTCAGTCTTTTGAGATGGCCAAAGGATAGTTTCCCAATCATCTCCCTCGGTTCAGTTAAGCACAGGACTTTCCTCCTAACATGCCTTCCCACTTAGGGCACAGCTACAGGTGTCTGTGTCTACAGAATGACTTGGCTGTATTTTAGATACGGCTCTTCTAGGACAGAGTGACCCACCACTCATGCCACCTGTGATCTGGCCCCTCCTGCTCAGTGTCATCCTCTGTGTGGAACAAGGGAGATGGGGTAATGATGCCATGCTGATCTCGCTTTTGCTGTAGGAGCAACTGATACATGTGTGAATCCATCTGGACTCTTGCTCTCTTTAGTGGCCAAATCTATGGAAGTGTGGAGATCCAACGGGATAGCTGTCCTATTGGCCACCACCATTAAACTGCTGCTTGGGGACTGCTTGACCACTAGACCATTTACGAAAGCTGCTTTCGTAAATATTTGTTGCTCAACTTCAGACAGGTTTGTGCTAGGATGTCCCTCTCTGGCTTAAAAGACTAAAATGGGGCTCTAAACGGGACTCTATATAGCTTTCTGATTTGAAGTTGGAGAGCAAATGAGCCAGGCTGATATTCCACCACTTTAGCCTCCTCAACATTCTAATAAAGTTAGCATTAGGTTTATAAAAGTCAGAAGGGGGATCCCTGGGTGGTGCAGCGGTTTGGCGCCTACCTTTGGCCCAGGGCGCGATCCTGGAGACCCGGGATCGAATCCCATGTCGGGCTCCCGGTGCATGGAGCCTGCTTCTCCCTCTGCCTGTGACTCTGCCTCTCTCTCTCTCTCTCTCTCTCTCTCTCTCTCTGACTATCATAAATAAATAAAAATTTAAAAAGAAAATAAAAAAATAAAAGTCAGAAGGCTCCACCAACCCAGGCCCGGCTTTGGATATTTGGTGTCTACAGGGGGTAACAAAGTCTAAAGTGTGTTGAGTGGTGGCCTCAGGGTTTGGTGAAACCCAAAAGAGATTGTCCGTACACTACCTATCATGCAAAGTCTGGTAGGAATCACACGAGTAAAGCACTCAAACATTGGTGCTTTTCTGAGGGAAAAGACCTAGTGTGCTAAGCAGAAACTGTTAGAACTAATCAAAAGGAAATAGTAACGTGTTATCCTTATTACTATTCTATCAATCACAAATGTTTCTGTGGGCCTTTCTCCATGCCACGCATGCTGCTAGGCAGAAACAGTACGAAGCATCATGGACATGTTTGGTCAATCAGTGCCTTGGCACTGTTCATTGAAGCTCCATTTCCTTGGAGATTCCTTGGTTCTAGGGTAACCAGTAGTGCTCAGTTAAACGTTTCTGGGCTTTGGCAACCTCTAAAACAATAACTGATTCAGGCAAGGATTCTCAATGGATGTCAGGATCATCGGGTCAAAGTTTGGAAGGGATCAAGAGAGTCGCATAGTTCTCAAAGAATTACCCGCATACATGAATTAATTACAAAAGGGAAAAGGAGAAACCACTGTAATGGGGAAATTTAGTGGGTACCAGTTTAACCAAGAGATTAAACTCAGCACCACCAGGAATGGCACAAACATTATGTGGCTCCTGAGATGATGCAATGGGAAGGATGAAATATTGTCTACATGGTACTCTTGCCAAATTCATTAACTTGAATCTAATCATAAGGTAGCAAGCAGACAAACCCAGATGATGAGATATTGTACCCAACAACCGAGCTGCTTTTTCAACTCTGCACAGCTGTTTTATAAAACACAAGAGACGTGGATTATTCTAGATTAAAGAAGACCAAAGCAACAGAACAGCAAAGGCAATGCATGAGCCTTGATCAAACCAAACAACTGTACAGATAATTCTTTGAACAACCGGGGAAATCTAAATAAGGTCTGTGTACTAAATGGCATGATTGTTTTGGTTTCAAATTCCTTTGTACTTCATGGTTTTACGACTTTTATAGGACCAGTCTTTGTTTTTAGATAATAATACTAAAGTATTTAGGGGTGAGGTAGCATGATGTCTGCAACTTACTTTCAAATGGTTCAGAAAAAAGCCAAATATGTATGCATGTATCTACATCAATACGTGAGGAGACACAAAGCAAAAATGTTCACAACTGATAAATTTACGTGAGAAGTACATGGGGTGTACACTTACTAGTCTCACAACTCTTCCGCTTAATTTGAAACTTTTCGTTAAAAAGGCAGCAGGTGGAGGAGAAAAACTCAGCAGCTGGCTGAGCTCCGGTTACAGCTGTGGGTCACAGAAAGCAGAAAGGCTAAGAGGCCGCATGGACGAAGCCCAAGCTCTGGGTCTCACAAGACACCCTCTGCCAGGGTGGGCCTCATGTGAATGATGGGACAGTCCAGGAGGTACATTCCTGGTTTGACATGGTTCGCGATACTTCAACTGCCACACCCGAAGAGATTCATGTTTGGCAATACCTACGGACTCAGCATAAGCACACTTCAGAAAACGGACAACTTCTCACGTGTTATTTAAGCCAATGAAAACCAGCACAAATTCTACAACTGCAGTAGTAGGAACTACTCAGTAACTGACTTCAGGACAGAGTCCGTACAGCTTTGGGACAATGTGGGTAGCGTGCCCACACTCTCAAATGTGGTTACAACCAACCCCTGGCTCCAGTGGGAACCTCAACATCAGGCTTGAGATTTTTCTCCTGAATTACAAATTTGAATTATGAATAGTCAATAGCATAGGCCTTTAAAATTCTGGCAAAAGTCCACATATGAATGAATTCATTATATGTTTTAAAGGAAAGTCATGGATCCTTTGTAAGTATTCTTTGGGGACCTAACAGGGAAAAATCAAAAGATGTTATTTGTACACAAAAGAAGAACAACTCAGAGTCCAACCTTCAATCTTCTCTTTGCAGCCGAGAAGACACTGAGCGCTTTTCCCTCCTAGAGCCCCCACCTCCTCCGCCATCTGTCCCACACCAATGTACGTCTCTCTTGTTCAGGTCATCTAGTTTCCTTATTATCAATCAGCCTTTTCCATTTGTGTCTCCATGATGCAAAATCAGATTCACATTACAAAGTGATTATTTTTCTTTACAGATTGTCTAATACTGACAGAACAAAATGCCTTTATAACAAAGGGCTAACACCAGCCAATGCAAAACTCACAAAGTCAAACAAAGGAAAATTTCTATCACATAGCTGAAAAGTAATATTCCTACAAAAATTGAGGAGGGTCAAAATGACTCTTCCCTCGTCTTTTATTGTTCAGGAACAGTGCAAAGTAAATAGGCAGTTACTACTTAGAGAAGTTTTGAAGTTGAAAACTGTCAGATGTCCCTCTTCCATGCACCAAAGAATCTGAGCATCCATGTCCATTCCTCCAGGTCCAAATTCTAGACTCTATATGTAGGGCCTAATGTATGGCTTTAGCATCATTTAAATTAATAATCTGTAGTATTTTCAAATTATAACTTTCACTTAACATTGTGAAACACGTAATTCAAAGTATCAAAGTATCCGACATTAGTATAGAACTGGAACATAGTCTTTTATTCAACCTAAGAAAAATATTTTTTATAATCTACCACACGTCCTCATTTGTCTATATATATACATATAGAATACATAACATTTCAAAACATTCAGATTATATTACTAAATGCCTGCCTTTTCATCAAGAATTTGAGGCATTATATGACATAGCTTTCACACAAAAAGCTTAGAACTAGGCACCCCGTGGTTCAACTCACATATTTTTCCTGTGCTGACTCCAGTCTGCCAAACATATGTATTCAATTAGTCTTCTAAGACCAGCTCTTTAAAAGCTGGCATGTGTGAGTAAACACTCTATACATGGTCCCCTTCCACCTAAATAGAACTCAGGTCATGATCTCAGGGTCGTGAGATTGAGCCCCAAGTAGGCATGGAGCCTGCTCAAGATTCACTCTCTCCTTCTCTCCCTTTTCCCTCTGCAGGCCCCCAGCCCTGCCTCTCTCTCTATCTCACAAAGAAGGGGGGGGAGGGGAAAGGCCCAGGGAGGAAGCATGACCTGGGTTGGGCCTCAAGGGAGGGAAATCCAGAGGGGGATCTACATAAGAGGAATCCTGTAAAAGGAGAGACAGAACAGCCTGGGATGTGTGCAGGGAAGTGAAGCTACCGCAGTTCAGTTCGATGAGGATTAAGGAGTGGTAGACAAATACCTGCTGCTAGGTCAGCAGGTGCCCAAAAGAAGAAAACCCTATGGGGAAAGAAGGGGAGGAGCCAGGCCAATAGGCTAAGAAAGAAGGGACTTTCTGTAAGAAGGGGGCTCGAGAACAATGTTCAGAAAAACACTGGATTAACAATAGTAGTAACCTAGAGAGCTAAATGGGACCCTGCTGCAATGTGGCCATTGCACAGCATATACAATTTTTTGGCTGTTTTCTGTCTTTCTCTTCAACCAGACTGTTAAAGAGAAAGGCCACAGCGAGTTCAGGAGCAACTGAGGTTCCGAAGCGTTCCTTACCCATTAAAGAAAATACTTCATTTGGAAATTCCTTTGTAACTCTTTTGATAGCTTTGCATCCCAGCTCTGGTTGTGTGGGGTAGAAAGCACCATTATATAAAATAAGAAGACAGGTTATAGATGCCAGCTGTGCTCCTCAGGGCGTGCAAAATGACTTGTTACCGGATTTAAGGCAGAAAAAAATAAGCAAGTGAAATTTCTTAATCTTTCCATCTCAATGATCAATGGTGAGACTGTTAGACATTTGGACTCAATTTGAACCAAAAAAAGAAGTATATTTGGATGCCAAGTGTCTCACTCAAATGGATATTCAGGGAACAATGAAATGACAGGGCCCAAATGTAAATACCACCAAAGCCCCAGGAAGTGGAAAAGGAAAACAACCAGTAGGGAAAATTTGCTCTCAGTGGTCAGACACAGCAGCAGTCATTCCCAGCAATTCCATCCTCAGCTTTTCTTGAAATAACAAAGTCTCTAAAGAGAGAAGAGAAGGCGTGTGTGCTCTGCTGTCACGGTGATGGGAAAAATCTCGGCTGGCAGCAATGGGAAGTGACTGGGCAGATTTGGCAGATGCCAGGCCTGGGAACAAAGTCAACAGCATGCTTCGTGTTTTAGGGACAGTCCCCTGTGCATCCCCAGAACAAAGACTGGCAATGGGATTCATGGCCACAGTCAGAGGTCGCCTAGAGAAAGGGCAGCTGCAGATGTCTGATACCAAACCTTCCTTTACATAAGCTGGCCAAACCCTTGTTTTCCATTGAATTCTTTTGGCCTTGGAACTCTAGGCATAGAATTTTGGTGGGGAGCGGGGTAGCGAGGACAGCAGCATATGGCAGAGGTGCCACTCTGTGCCATCACTCTGGGAGGAAGCTCGAAAGCTAAAAGTGATGGCAGACCAAGGGTAGTCAAATTCCAACCCTGCCTCTGGGCTCATCCATGTAAACCAGGACTCTGGGGGAAGGCCTCTTCTTAAATAGTTTCCAGTTTGGGGGCTCCATACACATTCCACACTCACTTAACTCCATGGCTCAAGAAGATCCTCACCATATAGGATTAAAATACATTCTCCTCACTTGATCGACTCAAATCTAATTTAACGTGTTTCAAAACGATACAAGAGTTAGAAACCACCAAATATTTTTCTTGTGTTGTAACTATTGAGTTTTCTTTCTTTTTTACTACTGGCGGTTCCAATTCTGGACCACAAAGCGATGTGGGAGGTTCAACCTTCTTTATTTTTAACCCTTCGTACAAAGTTATTCCTCCCAGAAAAAGAAGTGACAGACGACTGAAAGAATCCGCACAATCACTCTCTGATCTTTTTTTTGTTGTTTTAAAGTATTTATTCATTTATTCATGAGAGACACAGAGAGAGGCAGAGACACAGGCAGAGGGAGAAGCAGGCTCCCTGTTGGGGGGGGCCAATGCAGGACTCGATCCCAGGACCCTGGGATCACACCCTGAGCCAAAGGCAGAGGCTCAACCACTGAGCCACCCAAGCGTCCCACCCTCAAATCTTGAGACTGCTATTGTGCCAATAGGGCGAGCGGTTCTCAAAGTGGTTGACGGGCCTCTGAGGCTTCTGAAACCCTTTTGGGGGATCCATGACATCAAACCATCTCTCTAATGGTACATGGTCTTTGCCTAATTCACTTTCTCCTTCCACAGTTGTACAGTGGAGTTTTCCAGAGGCCCCATGCGTCAAGAGGTTATCATCACTCTGAAGCTAATGGAGTGTGTGCTGGTATATTCCTGTACTGTAAAAATTCCTCACTGTGTTTTACACATTCTCATTTACTGATAATACAGTAAAAATTGATAGCTATACCTCACCTGAGCAAAAGCTTTTTGGAGACCTCAATACCTCGTACGAAAGTCAAGGGGCTCTGAGCTAAGAGTCTTTCTAAGAGAGCCCTTTCATTCAGAATCTTACCAAATAATAAGCTCCTATCAGGGTGTCACACAAGCAGCTGGGTGTTTTAAAATGAAAAACTTAAATATCCTTCAACTTTTTGCTTTATGTGATGATGGAATTCTAGGGCTTTCCAGCTCTTTTACCAGTAGCCTGGCTTTATCCTTCCCTGGAGCTCTATTTGCTGATTCACCTTTTGGGGAGAAAGAAGTTGTCTTATCACTATTCCTCCAATCTACTTTTGCAAATAAGACCTTTTCCTGAAATCTCATCAGGACAGTCACTCCCTGAGGCTCTTAGTCGCACACACTCCTTGACTATTACTTAACCTCTCCCCATTGTGGTAATCACCTTTACCTCTTTACTCATTCTTAATCATTACTTACAATTTATCTACTCTTTCAAATCTGCTCTATCCCAAAAGGTACACATCACTGCCTCTCGTACAACATCTTCCCAATAGCTCTGTGCCCGGCGAAGTTTAAGATTCCCATATGCAGCCCTTTGCTGGATCCTCTCCCTCCATAGATGGTGGGTCTGCTCTGGATGGAAGACAGTCTGTTGAACTACAGTCTTTGTTTACAGGGTTCCTCAAGACTGTGAGATGTATAGGGTATTTTTTTTCTTTCCCTTATAACTAACACAGAACTATGTTTGATGACTGAATCAGTTAATGCATATAGGAGTATTAATTTAGAAATTAAAAATGTGAGGAAGAAAAAGGGAAGCAAACGAGCAAAACAACAAAGCTGCAATAACTATTTACAGTACATTAAATCTGATTCTGATCTTCCAGAAGGCTAAAGGAAAAAAAATAAATAAGGGTTTGACTTCATTTCCTCCATCTAGAGGAATCGGTGCTTAATAAATACCCCTTGTAAAAATAAATAAATAAATAAATAAATAAATAAATAAATAAATAAATACATACATACCCCTTGTAAACCAATGCCTCTTCTCAACAAAGTCTGAGTTTTCTGCTCAATGATATATTGGGTATCACTCAAGATGTACCTCAAGGCAGGTGTGGCTTCTTCCGAAGGAACCTCCGTCACCCATTTCTAAAGAAAGACTTGAACTTTGGGCTTCCCACATTCCAACCTCTGTCTTTTCCTCCAGGGTAGGTTTAATGACAAAAACAAAGTTACTCCACTATTAAATGACAAAAACTTAAGGGAATTCAGTTGATTGAGAGGAAATGCATCGAGCTTAGAAACATCGGCTGAGTAGTCAGAGGGGTTAAAGATCTTAGGGTTGAAAAATAAGGAATTTCCCTCAATTTCTCTTACCTCTTTGTATGAAAATTTGCCAATTACTTTTCCTGCTCTACACTATTATCAAGCAATCTCTTGCTACATATTAATATTTAGCATGTAAATGAAGCTTGTATTTTCGAGCATTACAACACAAAGTCTACTTGTCCCTCGCCTCCTATGTTAAGAAGCGGAACAAAAAGCTGATAGCGCACTCCTCAGAACGGCTGTCACAAGCAAAAAAGCAAAACTATTTACTTTTAAATTTTTCTTCCAGGAATCTATCCAGCACTTATAAAATACGTGTGCCACCCAGTTATTTCGGATCATAATGTGTTTCCCCGAATGTGTCTGTCTTTTCAACTCGAACACAAAGTGGCCCCCAAATCCCAATCTCCCCTCACTGCTCCCACTCACGGAAATTCTTGGGAGTTGATGAGAATGTCATAAAGAGAGGCCCTGCCAGCTTTATTAACAAACATAAGAACGTGTTCTGACAGCAAAGCAGAGAAGATTTTTTCAATTCAGTGACTTTCCCTCCCACCCAAATCTTTTTAGTATGAGCGAAGGAAAACTCCAATCACAGCATATGATGAGAACCTTTTCTACTGATTAACATTATACAAATCATTTTGTGCAAGGTGTTTATCTGGGTAAATACTAGCATCCCATTATCAACATCACTCACTGTCTCGAGGATGACTTGTATTCCTCTGCGCACTTCCCAGAAGCCTCTGGGGAAAACAGAAGGAACGAGCGCACCAGTAAGCACCTACTGTGTGCCAGGGAACTCCACATACATTTTTTATTTTATATTTAAGCTCCCTAAACATCTGGCAAGTATGCACCCCTGCCTGTTGCCCACAGGTGAAGAAACTGATGTTCATACTAGTTACGTAACGTGCTCAAGATGGTGCCGAGGAGCTAAGGGACAGGGAAGCCCACACTCAACACCAGGTCTGTCAGATTCCAAGGCTCCCGTTGGTTCCTCTACACTAGGCTGCCTCCTGGGAGCAATCTTTTAATATCAAAACCTGCCCCCAAACCAAACAGGTGTCATCTGACCCCAGCTGACCCAGAAATGTGAATTGGAAAGATTCATCAAGCATTTCCCCTCTCCCCCGCTTTCCATGATTTTAACAAGTCCTGTCACGTAGAACAACATGACAACTAATACCTTTGCTTTACAACAGAATTTAGAGAACAAAAACCATCATTTAGGCTTTGCTCTTTCACCATCAACTTTGCTGTACTTTAGATAAGCTGGACTTTGCTCAGCCACCCAGTTGTTTATAGCTGGGTAGAGGGGGCAGGAAGGGTTTTAGCAACTAACATACGAGCAAGGCCAGGAAGTGCCAAAGTCCCAAGAGTACACATGACCTTCCCCCAGGGGATGACAAGGGAAGGTGCCTGTCCACTCACCACCACCGGAGTGTGGAGAAGGGAAGCGGGAGACGCACATGTCTTGGCCCTGATACTCGTGCCCTCAGCTGCCCCTAATGGCTGCTCCAAATCAGAAAAGACAGGACAATGCCTGGCATGTCTGATTTTCAAAATCTGAGCACAGTTATGTATATGCTGTGTCTAACACACGAGTAATAATAATAAAAGACTAGAAGGAAATATAGTAAAAAGGATAATAAAAGGTTGTGCCTGGATAGCAGTATTAAACCATCGTGAGTTCCTTCTATATTTTCTTACTCCTTCCAAATTTATCAGAAAACATGTTATTTTGTAATATGAAGGAAATGTCTATGTAAGTGTATCACTTATAAAATATTTCCATTTTCAAATTAAACTTAAGTTGAAACTAGACGGTTGACTAGCTTGACTATCCAGAGCAGCAACTCTCTGATGGGTCCCAGAAAACTGCAGTCCTGCAGAGGATTTCACTCTTACAGACGTATATGACTTGGGACATGTTTGCCTGAATTGTCCCATTCTTGGTGGATATCCAATGGGCCAGGGATCTATTTAACTGAATGCTTTCAATCTTTTGTACCAGGCATCTCCTTTTGGCTGGGGTCTTTTTTCTGTTTCACTAGCAATCTTCAAATTTCTAAAACATATCGAGTAAATTTACCATTTCCTTGGTCTGTTGTGTTGAACCTTAATAAATTTGCCCCACTTTTTTCCAGCAGGAATGGCCCGATGCCCAGTTCATTAATTCAATAGTATCACCTGGGTGTCTCTGGCAACACTAACTACCTTGGCTTTCACAAGATGCATCTATCCGAATTCTGGTTTATGGCTGAAATCCAGCAGCTCCCAAATGGGGCACTTCCTGGAGCATGGCAATTACTAATGCTTAAAGATGAAGGTATTGGACCACAGAGTGCCATTAGATGTACTTCTGACCTTCAAGATCTGTGCGTGCTTAACTTCATGTGGATCCCAGCATGCTACGATGAATAAGAGATTACATTTCACAGGCATCGCTCTGCAATCACGGAGATAATGTTTGAAAAATGGAGGAAGTTAAGAATACAAATGTTTAGAAATCACTTGGGAGATTTTCACCAGCAAGTAGTTTACAAATTCAATACCAGGAACATTGCCTCTAAGGAGGCCAGCTTGTCCAATTTTGAAAAATTCAACTTTGTCATTATTTGTGGTACTGTTTACCAACTTTTAGCCTCCATGCAAACAAAAAACATGAGAATGACACACAGTGAAAATCACAGAACAGTAGAGCTGGAGGGAATTTCGAGGTCCTCAGCTTCAAACTGCTCATTTTAAACATTAGGGAAATCGTGGGTGTGAGAGCTTAGGTGATTGGTGGAAGACACACAGAATTAGTGACAGAGGGGGGTCCCAGAAACAGCTTCTTTTTTTTTTTTCTTATCTATCAGTCCTAGAGCGTAAAGTGTATAATTGCTCCTTATGTCACTAGATGGATATTTCATAAGAGAACTCTTGCAAGTACAAATACCTCCAATGGTGTGAAATTCACCCATAATAATAATTTTCAGAGAGATTATTATGAAATAACAAACAAGTAGCCATATTTCCTCAAAGCGGAGCTCTGGCATGGGGGAAGAGGAGGGAGAAAAGGAGTCCCAGCATTTAAATTATTCAGAAAAACCTATATACAAACACCAAGTCTGTTATCCTGAGGTCTTGTAATACCCGAATCTTGAAAATAAATGCCACCAGAAGTTTTCTCTGAAAATTCATTCCCTTCAATAAATAATTTATCATATTAAATTAACTTTAAGGAGACTATCGTTCCTCTTGGTACTATTCCAGGATCTGAGTGCCCTGAAGCCCGAGGCCTTCATCAGGCTTGATCTGCGTGAAATCAGATGGGTCCAGAGAGGGTAAACATCCTACCCTACATGTTACAGGTGCTCAGGAAATGTTGAATGCTCCGTGCCATATCACACCATTCTCACATGGACATGTAGATGAGAAGCAACAACAGAGGAAAATGAGCCACGCTCTCCAGAGGACCACTATGCTCTGGTGCTGGGGTCACCTGCCAACCACATCCCTAAATGCAAACTTCAGACATGATAGCAGATTCCTCTCTTAGGAGAACCTCTACCTCTGCTTTATCCCTCTGCACTGAGAGCCACAAGGGCTAATTTGGCCTGCCTCCTCTGGCTATGACTCTGAGACAACTGGTTGGCACCTCTGAGCAAGGGTCTCATGAGGACAGCCTGGAAAGATGACCGAATCAATTCTCCACTGACAACACAGTAGACATCCACGCAGAGCTCAAGGCTGACCTTCTCCAAGCTGCAGGGCCATCCCGCTCCTGCCTCTCTGCGATTTACTTAGGCACTCACCACACGGTTTCATGGGTATGGTCTGAGGTGTATAAAATGGGAAGTGGTTGCCAAAGGGCTGGCCTAAATCAACTCTAGGAATTTCATTCACTCATTTATCTGATCACTCATTCCAGAAATGGTAACTGATGCCCACTAGGTGAGTCTGGTTACCTGTCCTCCAGAAACTCAGTCGACCAGGGAAAACCCACATAAACAAAACATCATCTAATAAAGCGCAGTGGAGATTTGTGAGACTGGAGGAGATCGTGCAGACTTTACAGAGGTGACGTGGTGATGGACCGAGCATGAGAAGGACTCTGGGGACAGAGGAAGGGGAAGGGTCCCCAAGAAGAAGAAAGAGGGTGGTACCCCAGATTAGTGAATATCTGATCAATATAGCTTTCGATTGTCACTGAATATCTTGGTCCATTTTTTTTCCCCTTTACAAACAGAAAATATTACATCAAAATGCCTGAGTGCTGTGGAACTCAAGTAACAACTGTAAAACACTTCATAAAAATACAAAATGGAACACAAATTCCAACAATCAGGAACAACAACCACCCCCCCCCCAAAAAAAAAGGATAAATCCTGCTGAATCTGGAAGTGAACCATCCAACAAGAGAGACAAACAGAAATGGCTCAAGAAAGTTGGGGACAGAAATATAAAGACTAAGACTCTAGTTTGGATGGAAAAGGAGAAAGAATTGCTGCTATTTCAATATTTAATAATCCTAGCTTTTTAAAACCCCCCTCAGTAGCCACAGTGACAAAAACACAGCTTTATTTCTAAAGACAGAATCCCATGGGCAATTAAGTAATTCAGTTCAGCCTCCTCAACTGATGACAATGTTGTTAACTGGGAAAATCCACATTTTTTTTTTCCTTCTTAAAGAAGAGTTGGAACACAAAGAAATATCCTGAACTCACCCTGGTCTCTTGAAGAGAACAAACACAATACTCTATTCATTCATTCAATCATTTATACAAATTCATTCATTTACCCAAACATTAGTGCATTGGGGTGCTGTGCGCCAGTTCATAAGAACTTCCCTCTAGGAGAGTATATATTTGTTTCCTAGGGCTGCCAGAACAAATTACCACAAACTGGGTGGCAAGAAAAGAAAAAGAAAAAAGAGAGAGAGAGAAGAAAGAAGAAAGAAAGAAGAAAGAAAGAAAGAAAGAAAGAAGAAAAGAAAGAAAGAAAGAAAGAAAGAAAGAAAGAAAGAAGAAGAAAGAAAGAAAGAAAGAAAGAAAGAAAGAAGAAAAGAAAGAAGAAAGAAAGAAGAAAAAGAAAGAAAGAAAGAAAGAAAGAGAAAGAAAGAAAGAAAGAAAGAAAGAAAGAAAGAAAGAAAGAAAGAAAGAAGAAACTTATTCTCTCACAATTCTGGAGGCTGGAAGTCTGAAATCCAGGTACCATCAGAGTTGGTTTCCTCTGGAGATTCTGAGGGAGAATCTGTTCCATGCCTCCTCCTCTAGTCTTGGTGGTTGCTGCCATTCCTTGGTGTTCCTTGGCTTGTAAATTCATCACTCCCCATCCCTTTGTCTTCACGTGACCTTCTCCCTTGTGTGTATGTCTGTGTCTTTTCTCCTATTCTTATTGGACACCAGTCACATTGGATTAGGGCCCACCCTGACTGAGTACGGCTTCCTCTTGACTTGATCACATCTGCAAAGACTCTATTCTAGATAAAATCATATTCACACGTACTGAGGCTGAGGGCTTCCGCACATCTTTTTAGGGGACAGAATTCAACCCCCAATAGAGCATGAACCTCACCATGTGGTCGTAGCTGACTTCCACTATTGCCTTCTCTACGAAGCAAGAGGCTGTCACTGGCGTTAAGGAGATTAGAAAGAGAGATTACATAAATCTATCATCCCTGCTCTTGTCACAGCTGCAATTTTAGCTTTGTGGGTTTTGCTGCACCTTTATTGCCCATCTCCACCTGAAGCCTGGAAGCTCCCAAAGCACAGGTGCCATGTCTGTTTTCTGCTTCCCACTACATTCCCATATCCTTGCACAGTGCCAGGGACAGAACAAGCTTCCAAGAAATGATTGTTGAATAAACGTATAGACAGATGAATGAATTAACTAGATAAAAGCAGGAATGAGAGAAGCCTATAACGGGTTTAACTATGATACACACAATGGACCAAAAATGAGGAAGAAATCATTGATTCTGATTTGTAGGACTATGGAAGGTTTCATGAAAGAGAAGGCATCTGAACTCAGTCTTATGGGCTCAAGAGGATCTTATAAATGAATAAGAAGTAAAATTTATCCCTTACTAACCAAACAGAATAGAAAAGGCCTGGAGATATAAAGCATGGTCTTTGGAAAAACAGCTAATAGACCTAGTAAGCTGGAGCAAAGGGTATCTAAAAGATGTGAAAATACTTGGGACGAAAAATGAGATGAAAGGCAGCTCTGAGAGGCCTCTGAACACAGGCTATTCTGGGTACAGTTGAGAAGGGAAATGACATGATCATACCTGTGCTTCAAAAGAAAAAAATATATATACATATATAAATGATTCATGTATATGCTCCTTCTTTATCCTCCTCTTGCCTGAGTGATAGCTCTTATATTACTACAAGGAGCATTTTATATTTACCTGTGTGTCCACTATGTACTTATTTGCCTGAGGAACTAAGAACCATACAGCTGACCCTTGAGCAACACAAGTCTGAACTGTGCAGGTCCACTTATATACAGATTTTCTTACAATAAATACAGTACAGTACTGTAAATGTATTTTCTTTTCCTTATGATTTTCTTAATGACATTTTCTTTTCCCTAGCTTACTTTATTGTAAGAATACAGTGTATAATAGGGGCATCTGGGGGGCGCAGTCACTTGTACCCAACTCTTGGTTTCAGCTCAGGTCATGATGTCAGGATCATGGGATCAAGCCCCACATGGGGCTCTGTCCTCAGTGCAGAGTCAGCTTGCCCCTCTTTCTCTACTCCTCTCCCCCACTCTCTCTATTTCTCTATATGAAACAAATAAATAAAATCTTTTTTAAAAAAAGGAATACAGTATATAATAGATATATTACTCAAAACACGTGCTAATACATTGTTCATATTATCAGTAAGGCTTCCAATCAACAGTAGGCTATTAGTAGTTAAATTTGAGGGGAGTCAAAAGGTATACACAGATTTTTGAGTGTGTGGGGGATCAGCACCCATAACCCCCACATCGTTCAAGGGTCAACTGTACATAAGTGGTTACATTTCATAATTATTAATTAATTATATTAAATTTACTGTACAATTATATAATTATATAATTAATATTAATTTTATAATTAAAAGATCGTATCTTAGAAGAACTTAAATAGGATGATGTCACAGGTCCTAAACCTTTTCTCAGAATAATAACCTGAAATTTAAAGCCTAAGAGAAGAGCTCTTGATTTTCTATTACTGTAGTAAGACTTTTACTTATAGCAAAACATTCCAACTTCTGGGTCCAGCCTAATTCTTTGGTTTTGATTTGAGCCGGGCAAGCCCACAAAGCAGCAACATTGAAACTCAAGGCAGAGGCGGGCTACCACCTGTTGTTCTCTCCATGAAGCACTAGGGACCCCACCACTTACCACCACTATTGGGAGAGCAGCCAGGCACCATGATGGTAGGACCTGATGAGTCACCCCAGTTACCCATGGAGGCCTGTTGAGTAGCTGAAATTCTGTCAAATGGAGAGATGTTTATTATGGTCTTGATGCCTCCAAAAGTCTTTAGTAATAATGTGAACATTCTGAGGAAGAAGTATTTAGCCATTCACCTGTAAGAGGAATCATTGTATGGAACTGTTAACCAAGAGAAACAGCTACCCTAAAGAGAACCTTGCCCAGTTCTGCTAAGGCAAATGGGGGGCTGAGTGCATGGAGAAGGCCTGAGTGAGCAGGATGGAGATGGTGTGAAGGAGAAAGAAACTCACTTCATCCTCACAAACCCTGGAAAGTAGGGCCCAGAATTTCTAGCTTATGGCCATCTCTTTATTATGTAGACTGAGTCAAAAGAAGGATCAGGACTGTGTTTACCTGTTTCACGTTGGTATGGAAGTCCTAGGAATAGGCCTAGCACATACTTAGACGTCCAATAAGTGTGCGCTGAAAAGGAGTGAGCCGCCAGGCAGAAATGCCCCTACTCTGTGGCACTCCAAGCACATTTCTCTGACCATGAGCACACCCATCACATACATTAAAATTCTGCCTGTGAATCTACCTCTCCCACTGGACAATAACCTCCCTAAGAAAAGGAAAGATGTCTGGTTATTTCTGATACAGTGCCCGGCATTTAGAAAGTAAACAATTTTTGAGTCTCAGGGGATTAAAATAAGGTGCACGAAGTATGTTAAGAGGCTTAGGTTTGAGTTGGGTCTCCTATCTAAAACCTATGCTTTTTCTATATAGTTCACTGTGGAAAGGCATCCTATTATGGTTTGACTTGAAGCTGGCCTTGTGAAAGAAGGTTCATTGGAAACAGGTTAGCCACTGTGCTCTAGCCTTGTAAAGCAGGTAATCTGTATGATTTTTTACTATGAGTGTTTCAGGTATTTAATGCTTGGTCAAAATACAGGCATAACATAATTTAAAAACATGCAAAAGCACAGACATCTCAAAATTTGAGTCCAAGTAATCATTTTCCAAAACATAGATTTTTAAATTTCTGTTTATTTATTTTTAAAGATTTTATTTATTTATTTATTTGAGAGAGAGAACGAAGGGAGAAGGGGAGGGAGGAGCTTACTCCCTGCTGAGCGGAGGGCCTGATGTAGGGCTCAATCCCAGGACCCTTAGATCATGACCTGAGCTGAAGGTGGATGCTTAACCAACTGAGCCACCCAAGAGCCCCTAAATTTCTGTTTCAAAAAGATGAGTTTAGGTAGAGATACAAAGGTTAAGAGAAACCCAAAGCAAAAATTTTAATAAGTCAATTTCTCTTTTATGTATATTCTAGCTCTCATTAGGAAATATTAAAAATCTCCAATTCAAACCTATTTTCTTAAAACCCCTAGACGTGTTCATACTCAAAAAAAAAAAAAAATCTTTAAAAGCTAATTATTTTTACACTGTAGTTCCTCACATAGCCTGTGGACTTTATCCTTTGCCAAAAGACCTTTTTTTTTTTTTTAATTGATAAAGGCAACTTCTAAAATGCGCTAAGCTTAAATCTTCTTTTATAAGCTCTCAAATTAAGTTAAATTAGTTTAAGCTTTCATGCAATATATTCCATTCTAGTTAATATTGTACCTACCAATATTCCAGTAATATGAATGTAAAAGAAAATTTATACTAGAGTCATAGGGTTAAATATTACATGCAAAAAACATCAGGAAAGAAATTCTATCCTTTTTTTTTATAGTTTTACAGATGGGCAACTTTCTATAATTTTGTAGAAAATGTTGCTGCTGTTGCATAAGAATTCTGCATAGTTGAGCCCTTAACCATGGTCTGGAAGAAATTTAACATGAAGACAAATTAGAATGACAGCATTGTTTATCCCATTATTGATAAATTAACAGGTCTAACTATTAAGTTTTATAAACACATCTTTACCAGCCCTTCTTGGTATTTTTAATTAATTTTGCAAAGGTTTTAAGAAAGAGTTCCAGAGCAAGACATTCCGTGAAACGGGTTGGTTGGCTAGTTGGCTGGGTATTGGTTAATTGGACCGATGAATTTTAAATATCTATCTTGGATTCCTGAACCAAGAAAATGGATTTTCTGACCCTGAGATCATGACCTGAGCAGAAGTCAAGAGTCAGATGCTTAACTAACTGAACCATGCAAGCATCCCCCCCCCCCAGCCATACTATATTCTTACAATAAGTAAGTCAGAAAAAAAGAAAGTGCTGCTAAGAAGATCAAGGAAGAGAAAATACATTTACAGTATTGGACTGTATTCATCGGAAGAAATCTATGTGTAAGGGACATCTGCACAGGGCAGGCCTGCATGGTTCAAAAATCAACTGTACTTGATTTCCAGTGCCTGCCTGCAAAAGAACCTCATTCTTAAGGGAAGATGACCACCCTCATCTATTTGCTTCCTTATTACTGATCAAGCCACAGGAAAGAGAGCCTTCCATGGGCCTTAGGCTTCTTCCACATTGACTCATTCCACTTGAGCCCTTACCTGTTATTTAATTAGCAGCCAGAGCTACTACAATAAAGATATTTTGATTTAAATGTTCTAATTTAGTATCCATGGTGACATTCTAATATGTCATCTTTTGCCTATAAATTGATTAATAAATTATATTAGCTGCTATTGGAGATTTCACCATAATGATCTGCAAATAAAAAATTAAGCTCAGAAAATATAAACAGAAAACACTCAGGAAAATGATCTACACAGGGAAACAAAGAAACTAATTTGGCCATCTC
Source organism: Nyctereutes procyonoides (assembly GCF_905146905.1). Lineage (NCBI taxonomy): Eukaryota > Metazoa > Chordata > Mammalia > Carnivora > Canidae > Nyctereutes > Nyctereutes procyonoides. Next base: position 66,790,118 of record NW_026575142.1, read on the forward strand.
ACCCTCAGTCCCCTCAAATTGAAACTGTAAAGTGGAAAGAGATGAGATTGAGTTTTAGGACATTTAAAGAGAAAAAGTACTCCTGGTTTCAATACTATGGGAAAGGATGAAGGCAGTACTTAATTCTTCGTTGCTCAAAAGTAGAGTTTCTCCTCATGAAGACTTTCCTCCCAAGGATATGGTCCAGGCAAAAAGAAACAGAAATTATCAATGCATATCTATTGGTTTGGACTCAAAACAACAGCAGCAGTAACACACTTGCGAGCGCTCTTCTAACCAAATAATAATAATCCCATGTGGGCATACTTCATGGAGAGAAATATAACTTGGACCTCACATTTATTAGAAAGCTCTGGCTACCCTAATAGATGACTTTCCAAAAGACAGGGCTAAGCAAGAAGGCGGCATTATGAAGAGGCTGTGTCAGAGAGAAAAAACTTATTTGGTTATTAATATTCCCACTCCTGCTGGCTTGCCTGACACATGACTGGCCGTATCTCCTTCTACCAACATCAAGAAACAATGGGACCCCGCAAACCAAATGTGTCATCTTCCACCCATAGGTGCCTTCACAAGGAAGCAGGGTGTTGGATCAGACACCCAGAAGCTGTGACATCTGTAACTTAGCTAATTCCAATTAAAAGCACAAAAGAAAACATAATAATAATAATAATAATAATAATAATAATAATAATAATTTCTAAAGCCCCGTACACTAATGACACAAGAGGAAGGGGGGAAAAACAGTCATTTTTTAGCAACAGCTGTGCAGACTAATTTTTTTTTTAATCACTCATATACTTTCAAAAGCATTCATTCCCAACTGCTGCCTTCGTACTGGCAAACCCAAGAAATTCAAGACATGTAAACAAGAATAGATTTGCCCTTAAATCTCAAGGTCAAAGACAGCATCTGTTGTTTCAGAGAACAAGGAGGGCTTTCTCTTTGCTGGTTAGTTTGTTATAGGTTTTTTGAACAACAAAAAAAGTAAACACAAATTTTCTAGATGTTTCCGCGTCACTTTAGGTGGCATAAAATAGAGAAACCTGCATACAAGAAAACAAACATGCAGTGGTTTAATATTTGAGTTGCATGGATGAAAGGCTGGCCATGCGGTGATTTTTAAAGCTGACGGGAAAATTCATTTTCATACCAAGTCCCCCTCATGCCATTTGGCTTTTAAATTATTCAAGGAATTTCTCTGCTTATAAAGATTAATAACATCAACCCAAACCATTTCTGAAAAGTACTTTCACCTCCTGTAGGAGACAGATGGACAACAGGAAAGCAGCCGATCGCATTACAGGCGGACAAAAAGATTTCAGATTACCAGATTAACACACCAGGCGGGGAAAGAATGATGAAAGTAGCAAGATATGAAATACTGACAAATGGAACCAAATAGCCTTCAGAGCCTTCCTCGTGAAAATAAACATAATTTGGAGCCCATTGTATTTCAATTTTACCTGTTTCCAGCTCACAAACCCAGCTAATTAGCATAAATGTCAGTTCCAATTTAACCAAAGACTTTGAAAATCTAGTGGAGCCTTATTAAAACGCATTGGTATCAGGGGACAAAGGCACCACCTGCTTTAAAGACCTTTTGTGTTCTAGTAAGAAATGTGTTTTAAAATCTGGGTATATAGTTTGGAGTCATCGTATTGCAGATTGGGGGCTTTTTATTTTTTTATTTGGCACTTTTATGTTATTTTAAATATCAGCATCCCTTGAGAAGATATTCTTGCTCCTGTAAAACCTAACACTTCCCTAACTCTCAAATCTCTCATATAGAAAGGGATTTCCCAAAAGTTGTAGTTCAGAAAGGGTCGATATGAAAATATTACAATAATATTAAAATCGTAGGTGAAATGTATTTGTAGATTCACAGAAGCAGGCCGTATTTACTTTTTCATGAATATGTTTTTTAATTAAATACCCAATTAATTTTAATTCCAGAAATAATGCAGGAATCATTCCCATTTTTAAGTAAATAATTCAGAAGAAGGTCAGTACCCTCCTCCCTCAGTAGTCCCACTCCTAACTGTCATGGGTAAACCACTGTTACCACTTAGTAAATACATACCTTCCAGAACATTTTACAAGCATTTTTGTGTGTGTGTATAATGTGATTTAAAAAAAAAAAAAAACTGGGATAATACCACATCTTCTATAATTCCTTCTCACCACCCCAAATGGCTAAGAAAAAAAACCGAATGTAATCTGAAAACTTGGTCCTACTTCTACTATACATATGTGTATGCACATAGGCAAGCATCCATGTATAGTTCAACACAAAATGTCACCAAAATAAGACACTAAGAAAAAGCTCCTTTATTCCTCATGATACTTAGCTACCTAGAGAAGCTATAAGGCAAATAAAGCAAAACGCTTCATTTCTCCAACACAGCTTTGACTTTGAGATTAGTTTTTCGGTTTTGTTTGTTTGCTTGCCTTTGGGAGGATGGGGAGCACCAAACTAGAGATCACCCAACTGACCAGTGGGCTACATCTGGTCCACCACCTGTTTTTGTACAGCTTGTGAGTTAAGAATGTGTTTACATTATTAAATATTTGGAGGAAAATATTTTTTAAAGGGTAACAGTCCATGATATGTGAAAGCCATGTGAAATTCACATTTCAGTGTCCCCAAGTGTTTGATTGGAACACAGTCACGCTGCTGCCTCTGCCCGTTGTCTGTAATGGCTTAATCTCTACAAGGGCAGTAACTGACTTCAGTTATGACAAAGACTGTAATTCCGCAAAGGTTGAAATATTTACTCCCTTGCTCTTTACGGAAAACATTTGCCAACCTCTGTTTCAGTACATGAGATTTATTTTCCTAATACCTCACTTATAAAACAATTCTTTATCTGCCATGTGGACACTCTTTTAGTGGGTAAGGAGGACCAGAAGTAGGCAGAGAGGCAGTAGAGGAGGTCGCTTAGCCCAGCACACACCTAATTTACATATGGACAAATCTCCAGCTTCTCTTTCTAGACTTTTTGAAAATTCTCTTGGTCCTAGGACATTACTGACAATCTGCTATTGAAGTACAGGTACCATGGATTATGTTGCTAGAAAGTCTGGCCCATTTGTCCACCTGTTGCCACCTACTGTGTTCCAGGTCAGTGCTGGACACTGACAATTCAAGAGTCAACAAGATGGACATCATCCTGGCCCTCAGAGGCTCCCAGCCCAGTACATTATTCACAACAATTGTGAGAAGCTAGGAAAGCACAGATCAGGGAACTACACATGATCTAAGGGATGGGGTGGGATTAGAAGAGATTTGAGGTAATTTCACTGTCATCGGATTGAAAACTCTTAAAAACCAGAGTGCAGTTCCTGAAAAAGAAATCAAGTAGCAGTGGGAGAAACTACCACTATCTCACTGTCTCTGTGTCCTCACTCTCTGTTCTTTATAAGCTATGATTCAGAGCAAAAGGAACATTGTAGCTTGGATTAAGACGGATCTCAATCTAGTTTACAAGCACGGTCAAGCCAAGCTCTGCCCCATCAACAGATTGTGAGTTTAAATGTCTTTTTTTTTTTTTTTTTAGTGTATCTAATCCAACCACCAAACCCAAGACCCCTCCGTGGAAAAAAGAAATGAGACTGCTACACATCTGGTAACCATCCAATGGTACTTAAAAAAAAAAAAATCACTCTGCCTCATTCCAGTGTAATCCCAGCAGCCACTCCCAAGTAGAACTCCACCGAGATAACAGCAGCTTTGTGTCCAAATAGAAGAAATTAATAGTATTTTTTTGTGCACCTGGAATCCCCATACAAAGTGGGAAGAGGAACGGGGGAAAGCCAATGTCAGCAAGAGTGCGCAATCTCTGACATAGGGTGGAGTTTGGGTGAAGCTCTAGTAACTTCAAGGTCCTGTGCCTTTAAGGCTTGACAATCTTTTGAGTAACTGAACTATGGGGACATCCAAATTGGGTCAGAGTCTCTCTTACAGGTTTCCTTGGTGTCCTATGTTCCTGTTGACTTTATAGAGAACGAAGCAAGCATAAAAGGTCTCTAGAGAGAAGCAGCAACTGGAATCTGGGACAGAAGGAACAAAATGGCTTCACAATGCTGCTACTAGGTCTCTGTTCTTTGCACAGAGTGAGCCCTATTGAGTAAGTTGTAGCTGACACTATCTGCACTGGTTTCCCCATTAGGACCCGAGTTGGTGGGGGTCAGGTGTTCTTATTCATCTAATTGATGGTAATTAGGGGGGCTAACTTTGCTCACACAAAGACCTAGGCTTGAAAGTTAGGTTTTGTGATTCACCAAAGATAAAAATCATGAAAGGGAACTGGAGCTCGCTAGGCTTTTAGAAAGAAACACCAGGCTTTCTGAGCCACCAAGATCCAGACATTACCTAGCTCCAAAATGGAAAGATTAACCTAATGTGCAGGGCGAGATCAGTGTGTTAAATGAAACTCAGCTAGGCTGATGCTGTTTCTAAGAGGTCAGCCTTTCTCTCTGCAAACAGGCAGAGACCAGCATGACCATCTCTCCAAGAGAGGAGAAAGGAGAAGTTGCCCAAGACCAGAGTGGCATAAAGACAGTAACGATGGCTTGATAAACAGAGTCTAAAGGCAAAATGACTCTGCTAGCCAGGAGCCTTGTGTAGGGATTAGTAAGAAGCTCTGCGCATCTTGGTGGCTCCAAGTGTTCCTTTGCCACCAGTTACATGACTTGTCACTAACAAACTTATTTGACAAGTAAAAATTTCTGGACGTCCAGTTAAATTTAAATTTCAGATAAACTAACTTTTTACTACAAACATGCCCCATAACTAAGAATATAATATGGACCATATTTCAACTAAAAACTAGTTGTTTATCTAAAATCCAAATGGTCACACTTATTGTATATTCAAGGTTTCAAGTTTTTCAAATATTACCCAGTATAGCTATAGCTATAGGACATACACTAAAGTGTTATTCATTGTTTATCTGAAATTTAAATTTAACTGAGAATCCTATATTTTATCTGGCAAATTTAGTTGTGGCAAACACAAAGAGCCATGGTCAGTGACATTTTAAAGATTTAGGGATGCAGGGGATCATTCTTTCAACTTGCTAGAAGACCATTTTGGAAGGGTTTATTTTGGACTTTGATTCATTGATTGATGTTTGTAGAAGAGCAGGAAAGTAGGCATTTTTATCTTAAACCTGCTTTTCCACTTGTATGGAAAAGAGGTGGGACACCCAGGTGGCTCAGTGGTTGAGTGTTTGCCTTGGGCGTTTGCCTTCGGCGTTTGCCTTCGGCTCAGGCCGTGATCCCGGGGTCCCAGGATCGAGTCCTGAATCGGGCTCCCCGCAGGGAGCGTGCTTCTCCCTCTGCCTGTGTCTCTGCCTCTCTGTCTGTGTCTCTCCTTACATATTATTTAATACGTAAATAAAATCTTTAAAAAAGAAAAGAAAAAAAAAAGAGGCAAACGTTGCTGACAGCAGGGACTTGCTCCAGGAAACAAATCTCAGAGTTCTTGTAGCATTGGGCCCACTATTCCCAAGCCTCCTCTCCTCCATCCTGCAGACATCCCAGTGGCTGAAGTCCATAATGCTCTCTTCGGGTCCCTGGGGGTTTAATTTGTTTAGAGCTGTTCATCTGTGGTATGTGGCAGGAGAGGATAGTTGAAAATATTTCCAATAAATTGGTTAGGATTACAAAACCATCATGCCCAGAGTTCTGGGTAGACAAAGAGGAGAGTGGCCAAAAGTAATCAGTAAAAACCAAGAGGAAAATTTCAAAGGTGTTTTCAATCTATCTTTGCTTTAAAATGCTTTTGAAATATATTAGCTCATTTCTTCTGCTTTATTATGTAATATATGTGGAAAAATCATTGGGAATCTTAGGCACTTGGACTGCCTCGAGTTACCTTTCTAGATATTGATTCTCACTACAGAGTACTGCAGGCAGACAGACAAAAGAAGCAGGCATCTAATCTAAAAGAGTAGCAGTTTCTCTGTCAAGTGTCCTGAAAGCTTATGTCCATCTCTTTCTCCCACCGGAAAAAAAAAATCCCCATTGATTCCCTAATTACTTAGGTTTAGACAAAACTATAATCAGGAGGTACAGTCTATGCATGCCAGTGATTCTCAAACACTGATGTGCATAAAAATCACCTGGAGAGCTGTCAAAACACAGATTGTTGCCTTCTTCCTCAGAACTTCTAATTCCATAGGTGTGGGGTAGGGTCTAAAAACCTGCATTTCTTAAAAATTCCCAGATGATGCTAATACTTCTGGACCAGAGACCAGCCTTTGAGACGCCCACGTCTGTGCAATTACAGATAATGGTATTGTTGAATTCATTTGTTCACATGGAGTCCTTATGATTTGTCACACCATAAAGGCAAACCACTCCTACCCTTGACTGTGCCCTTCCTAGATTCTTATCTTGTCTGCTTATATTTTTAGACTGTCTAGAAAGTCCCCAACTCACAAACACTATACTTAGAATCATCCCCTCCTACAGGATGTCTGCTCTGGCCCCTAAAAACCCCCACTGCCAATAACACAAGAAGCATTGTAAAAAAAAAAAAAAAAAAAAAAAAAAAAAAAAAAAAAAAAAAAAAAAAGATGATGAATTTTTAGAGAATCTATGCTAAAGAAAGGAAAGGAGCTATGCCATCCCTGGGATGGGACTCCCACTTTAAGACAAAAAATGATTTCTGGGATGGATGAGGTAGGAGGATCTGTTATGTGATCACACGTCAGTGCGATTTAGTTTAACCAGGCTGAGATGTTCCTCATGCTACACAGAACCACGGCTGAGGCCAGAGAGACCAGTTATCCTGGGTATAGACTTAAGCATCCAGCAAACCTGATGAAAACACACACACACACACACACACACACACACACACACACACACACTCCAGAAAATTGCATCAGGGGATAGCTGATAGATGGCAATTACAGAGCCAAAGCCGTGCATGTGCTCATCAACTATTTCTGTGGCCTCCTGAGCACAGAGGCTCCCTTTCTTGCCCCCCTCCCCCCCACATCCGGGAGGAGTCAAGTGACTATTTCTGCCAAAGAGAATATTAGGCAGGAGAGCTAGACAGTTCCAGCCATGGCCTCTAAAATGACCCATTAAGATGGACACTCTCTCTCTTCAGCTAACTCTGTGGGGGTCTCGGAGGAGGTCCTAAGGGACATGGTGCGACTGGATGGGAGCCACCAGTGTACACCACTTAGAGGATAGCTGCCCATCCAGGACAATGGTCCTGGGCTTGGCAAGAGAAAGGAACAGACTTTAGAGCATGAAGCCACTGAGATCCGATGGTTGTCACTGCAGCGTAGCCTGGCCTTCCCTAACTACCTAAGACAAAGTCTGACAAATGTCCCTTTCTCTTCCGAGCCAAGCCAGACTGCAGCCACATTCTGTTCTACTTATTACGTAGAACCTAGACTGTCTTCACTCCAGACTGGATGGCTCTCAAATTGGCTCATTAGGAAAATCACTTGTTCAGAAAAAGGATCCCCAGCGCTCTCCAGACCCGCTGAATCGGAATCTCCAAGTCTGAGGCCACCGGCTTCTCAAACACACAGCTGACTGGCCTGCCTGGGGTTGACCTGAAACGTCCCTTTCAGAGAACCAGTTTGCCCCTACCCGGAGACCAGGTCATGTCTTGGCAAGTGCATCGTGTAGGACATTTTGGAAGGCTTGCGAGTCTTTACCAAATTATTTTTGAGGTGAGGGTTTTAAATTATGTATTGGCAGGAATCAAATATTCAAGTGTAATGGATTTAATTAATTTAAAAGCTTCTCTTTTAAGATGATGCAATAATTGGCATAAAGCCGAATGCCTGAAATACCTACCGCTGAGAAGGATTTAAATGCTCAATTAAAACAATTTGAGTTTTATTGGTTGTGAAGGAGGTATTTAAATATGTAAACAAGATCGACTCCCCAAGCTCTCCCGGCTGGGAGTAGTTTCTGTCTGCCTTCCCTTACCCCCTTTAAAGGAGTTTCCATGCCCCTTGAGGATGGGGCACAGCCTGAGTGGACTTAGGCCATCCCTGGAAGTCATTGAGGAGGCCCAGCCTGAGGATCCACTCTTGGTCAGAGCGTAAGATCCCCATCTAAATTGTCCAAGACCGCCAATTCCTTGTTGATCCTCAAATATAACACCATCACTCTACCTCAGGGCCTTTGCACTTACTACTTCTGCTGCAGTCTTCCTCTAGTTGTCTGAAAGACTTCCTCCTCCATATCCCTTATGCTCAAATGTCACACTATCCTTGAGGCCTTCAATGAAGCAAGACCCCTCACTACACACATACACACACACAGTTTCTTATGTTCTACTTTATTTTTCCCTCTAGCAGTTTCACCGTCTGACCTGTTAAATATTACTTGTTTATTTGTTTATTATCCTAGTTATCTCACATGTATCCTTAGGGTTTACAAGCTGGCACATAAGTGTGTGCTCAATACATATTGTGAATGAAGAAATAACCAATCCTATCCTCCGAAGTTTAGTTAATTTAAATAATCTGAGTATTTGGGGGGCTTTAAGTAAAAGATGAGTATGTCCTGGCCCTGATATAATGGCTAGACAGATGACAGGGTTTTCTTTCTTTCTTTTTTTTTTTTTTTATGACAGGGTTTTCTTACGACACAACTGAATATATGGTTCTCATTCCCTACTGCCTAGTAATTCGCTCCATTTTGGACAAATTTGCCAGAGAAGGAAGTGAGGACACTCCATCTAAAAGAATTGCCCTCAAAATGTTTAACTTCTCATGTCCAGAAAAATATATTTGAACTGAACGCTTTTTTGTTTTGTTTGCAAATGTATATTTTAAAATTCTATATATATGCAGCCCAGAGACAGGCTGTGTTCTAAAAACATGTAACTCAGGGCCTGATTCCCCTCAAGGGGATGTAATTGGGTGGCATGGTGGCCAGTCCACAAGCTACTAAGGTGACTCCAGCCCAGCCCCCAATCGTAATCATGTGACATAGGAAAGCATGTCCTGGTCAGAATGACAAGGCTAAGAGTGTCCCCCTCCTCCTATAGTGTCAGGGCAGAAATGGCTGTAAGCAAAAGTGCAAAAAACTCTAGGTTTGACCTCAATGTCCTACCAGAGCCTTTCTAACCTCTCCTGAGGCCACAGTCTCAACCTTGCCAGTCCCCACCCTGTAACACCACAACCTCATCCTCAACCAGTTTGTCAGAGGAAGAAAGCGTAACCATTAAAATACTCTTTAGTCATGATCTCAGGGTTGCAAGATCAAGCCCCCTGTCAGGCTCTGCACTCAGCTGGCAGTCTAGTGGAGATTCTCCACATAGCAACCCAATGTGTTTTACACTCATCAGCAAAATGGGGGGAAAATGGAATACATCTCTCTGGATAACCCTGAGAGTTAAATAATGCCTTGTCCATACTAAGTGCTCAATTCAAATAAATGTTAAGTGCTGCTGTCATTTTTTGAAATTATTTAGTATTAGGGTAAATATTTTTCATTGTCTTACAAGATGTTAAGATTGTAATTTGGGGGCACCTGGGTGGCTCAGCTGGTTAAACATCACACTCTGGGTTTCAGCTCAGATCTTGATCTTCCAGGTTATGAGTTCAAGCCCCGTGCTGGGCAATTCTACTGCAGTTTAATTATTTTTCACTGATAGATTACAAAAACATTTTTAAAAATTAAAAAAATAATAATGTAATAGAAAACATCATGACTTCCAGACAGATAAATGTGTCCAAATCTCTTACTAATGAGCTGAATGTCCTTGGGCCATTTATCATGAACTCTGAGTTTCAATTCCCTCACGTATAAAAAATGAGAATAAAAATTCCAACTTTCAGTGTTGTCTTGGGAATGAGAAATGACAAAGTAAAACCCCCTAGCACATAATGGGCCCTACTGATATTTTGAAGGAGTAGATGGCAAAATAAAGAAAATATGAAAATCAATGCCTCTTCATTTAGGCCAGTCATTAGGTAACGACCAGTCACTGTGAATGAAAAAAAAGTCTAGTAAAGTCAATAAAATGTGAAGTGAAGCCTAATTCATTTTTACAATACGACCTACTTTCAGCTATTTTTGATTCACATGAACAACCAATGCTACAAAGAGCAGATTCTGCAAAGACTACTCATTAAAAGCATTTTCTTTTCTTTTCATTATGGCTTTCAACTTTGAGGGCTAAAAAAAAAAAAAAAAAAAAAAAAAAAAAACAACTTTCAGTTATAAGCATCCACTGAAAGACCCCTGGTCCTAATCTTACAGTGTGACTTTCAAAATCTATGCAGTGTCAAAGGTTGCTACGATGGGGGAGGGAGGGAGGACCTGAAGGAAATCGGTTTTTAATTCCATTCCATTATGCAGCTTCCATTAGGCAGCTCTGAATGCTCTAAATAGGTTATTTAGATCTTAGCATTTGAAGGTTTGCAAAAATAAAATTCCGAATGATCTTCTCCCTTCCTACAGTGTACCAGTAGAGGCACCTAGGTCTGTGATCTGCTAGTTTTTCATTTGGGAAACAAATGTGCTTATTATTTTTTTTTTTTTATAAATTTTTATTTATTTATGATAGTCACACAGAGAGAGAGAGTGAGAGGCAGAGACACAGGCAGAGGGAGAAGCAGGCTCCACGCACCGGGAGCCCGACGTGGGATTCGATCCCGGGTCTCCAGGATCGCGCCCTGGGCCAAAGGCAGGCGCCAAACCGCTGCGCCACCCAGGGATCCCCAAATGTGCTTATTAGATACTGACCCCAAATCACTTAAGTGCCATTGAACCTTAGACAGCAAAACAGCTGAAGGAAGATATTTTCAGCTGCTTTGGAGCATCTTTGTAAAGACCCATTGTCTTGTCTCTCAGGGACTACAGCATTCTGTAGCCAATCGAATCTACCTGCTAACAAAGATAAAAAAAGGAAGGCTTATTTTCCCAAAGGCTAAACAAGGATTAATGACTGCCAAACTAATTGTCTCTTAATTTTCTTTTCTACTCCCTCTCTGGCTGGCCTTCTAGAGATAGAGAATACAGACTTTCCTTCCCTTTTCTTCTTCAGACCTACCAACCCAATGACAATGACAGCAAAGGACTCATCATGGCACCCTCTTCCTAGCCTAACAGACCCCAGGGGTTAAGACATCCACGGGGCTCCTACCCAAAGAAGAGTAAATAGCCAGTGAGCAGATGGCATAGATCTGCTTATCTTCCTTTCAAAATAAAGGAACAGAAGACATAGCTGGTCCTCTTACCAATTACAGAAAAACTCAAGCTATAGAAGTACCAGTGGTGACTAAATTTTCGAAGTTAACGCAAGCCTTGTAAACTGTGACACGAAAACAAGATTTTGTGATCCTCTGAAACTGCAGTGTGTGCTAATCCCAAGGAGAGAGCAAGGCACTGGGGACTGTTAACCAGCACTCAACCGTCTGGTGAAGGAGCTCCTCTCCTCCCTGAGTGAACAAAGGAGCCCCACAGAGCCTTATACACTTAACCCAACAGGGGCCACCAGCTCTGCCCCAGCTCCTGGGCCACTCCCTGGACCTTTCCCATAGAGCTTCCATTCAGGAATAGCATGGCAAAGAAAACCTCCCAAATGCCAACTGCTGTCATTTCTTAATGTTTTCTGAGATGGCTTGACTAGCTAACATGACAGGGTTTATTATTTTTAGCTTTCGGCTTTGGTGAGTTGATCGGTCAAAACAAAGCGTTGAAATAGCACCTACTTGGTAAATTCGATTTCAGATAACTGCATCTTAAACCCATAATAGACTCCTATAAGCCTGATTTTTACATGGTTAGGGAAGTTTGAGAAGAAATCATAAATTTCTAGCTCAAAGAGGCAGGATGAATAACTTCTTTTGTCCGAAACGGGAGTCTATTTTGGAATCAAATCCCAAAGGAAGTCAACGATAAACAACAAGACATTTAAATCATTTCAGGACAAATAGCAATGAGGGCTTAAGAGGGCTTCTGAAAGTTCTAATGTTCCATCCAGTACATGTGAAATGCTTGAAATCTCAGTTAAATGCAGCATTACATATAAGTAAGTAAAGTAAGTAAATGGTGGTCCAAGTCACATATGTTTTTTATGAAGAACATAACAATTTTTTATTTGAAAATCTCCTTTAAAATAACCTAGGGGTGCCTGGCTGGTTCAGCCAGTAGAGCATGACTCTTGATTTTGGGGTTGTGAGTTCAAGCCCCACATTGGGTGTAGAGTTTATTTAAAAAAATTAAAAATAAGTAAATCAAAATAAACTAAATAAGTATGAAAAATTATCTTGTGATAATGTAAGCCACAGAAAACCATTTTTAATCATTTTTAAATAACTTGTTCTAATTTTTAAAAATAATGCAAGTAGGGGATAAACTGGGTAAGGCATATTGGAACTCTGTACTACCTTTGCAGCTTTTCTCTAAAAAAGGAAAGCTACTCTAAAATTTAACAATTTATTTTTTTTTTTAAAGCTTTGTTTTACTGGAGAATATCTGGAAAAAATATAGAACATTGTATAGAAAGAAAAATACTTATAAAAATAGGTATACATACAACTATAACTCTTTCTCTCTCTCTCTCTCTATATATATATATATATATACATATAGATGTGTGTGTATATATAGTTTTATATCCTGTCTTTTTTGGATATTATGGCATTTTCCCATATCATTAAAAATTCTTCATAAATACTGTTTTAAAGGGCTGCTTATCATCATTTCGTATGGTTAAACCCAGGTTTCATTTAATCATTCTACCCATGGCATCTTTGACTTGTTTACTATTTTTAGTTATTGGAATTAGTTTTACAAACAATATAATTGTGCATATTTCTGAGCATTTCTTCATATGGGTGTACATTTTTAGACATGGCCAAACTGCTTTCCAGAAAATTAACTTATTCTTAAAGAGCATGCAACACCCAACCTCAGCTCCAAGCACTGCCACACATGACAACCTTCCACAATGGAATGCAGCCAGTTTAGCACTAGGGCTCTTCCTGGGAAGAGCCTCAGGACTGAATATCTGCTGTGAGTCAAGGCTGCTAGAGCCAAAGAAAGGTGTGAGATGCTCAAATGTCTCCAGGTAATCCTTCTGCCAGCCAACCACCTCCTGATTCCGCTATAACCAAAAGCCAGGTGCATTTACTCAAACAAAATCCACTGAAATAGGAGGTAAGGGGAAGAATGGCTGAGACAGGAAGATTTCATAAGGGTTCAAACTGTCATATTTGGCCCAAGATTATTCTCAACAAATGAAATGCAGAAAGGGGTACTTGGATATTGTCTATAATGATTCTGGGGGGGGGGAACCCCTCAGCTGGGGGTAGGAATATTGTTTCCTAGGAGTTATTTACAAATTTGATGGCATTTTACCTTGGCAAAATGACAGGAACCTCAACCTTGGGGGGTGGGGGATGAAGTGGGGAGGCCAGAAATCTGTGAGTTCCAGAGAAGAAAGGAGAATCGTTCTGCTCAAAATGCCAACAGCACAGTGACATTCTTGAAGATGTTTTATTTGACCAGAACAAGAAGCAGAGGGGCTCTTTGTAATTTTAAATTCAAATTTAGGGTGCCTGGGTGGCTCAGTCGGTTAAGCTCAGGGTTGTGAGATCCTGACTCTGGCTCAGGTCATGATCTCAGGGTTGTCCGATCAAACTACACATCAGGCTCCATGCTGGGTGTGGAAACTGCTTAAGATTCTCTTTTTCCCTCTCCCTCTGCCCCTCCACCGGCTCTCTTAAAAAAATAATTATAAATTCAAATTTAACAGTTGGAATTTTAACATAAAATCTGGCTTCTGTCAGAAAATTAGAAGACCCGACAACATTGAGCCTAAATTCCCATGGCAACAACTGGTGGGACATGAGTGACGGCTGCCCCCTTGATTGGAGAAGACTGACCAGTGTCATGCATTAGAACTACCCGTCTCGCAAGCCTGTTCCTAACCACAAAGTCTTTCCAGGAGTTCCTTAATTCCCTCAGCTGGGAAAGTCCTAGGAAGGCCCCCAGGTAGTGTCCCTTCCTCTTGCTCCCCATGTTTAATTACTGGAGAGATACAACACTGGAAGCTACTCCTGCCAAAGGTCATTTTCACTTGGGGGCAGCATGTTTGTCTTTTATTTGCCATCTCCCAGCCAGCTGAGCTGGACAACCCAGCAGTTCTCTTCCTGGAGCCTGAAAGCAAGTTTTCCAGTGCCAGAGTCTTGTTTCTTCCCCGACAGCATCACCACCATTATAACCATCACCACGTGCCCTCAGACCAGTCAGCATCAGTGCCTCCTCCACAAAAGAGCTCCCACTCCAAACCCCAGAGGAACTTCACAGGTGCACCAGAAGCTCCAAACTACAAAACCATAGCCGAGCATGGAGCCAAGAAGAAAGAAGACATAAACAACATTAAGGACCCTGCCAAAGAAAGGGATCCCGCCAATTCCACACCTCTGGTCTAAACTCTGAGATGGCCTCTCCTATGACCTTGGCCTTGTCTCTTGGTCCCTCAAAGTTCATTTCCCCATCTGTAAAACGGGGATAACAAGACAGCCTTCACAAAGTTGCTGGGAGGTGTGGATGGGGGTCATGAATGTGCAAATGTCCTTCCTGCAGCTCAGGCTCAGGAAATGCCAGGCAAATGTGAAGCTAGTTAATAATAACACTTGTACTTGCTCTGCACCCGGGCTAACATGTCTGCGTCTGGACAGCTGCACCTGGGAAAACAAAGCATCAACTGTCTTATCTGCCCCTGGGCACAGAGTATTATTAGCCGCTTCCTGTAACTTCCAGTAGCAAATCAAATGGGGTCATTTCTTTTATCACTAAAAGAATTGTTTTTTCAATGATGCTTTGAACAAGGATTAACTAAGCACCTACAATATGCTGGGGGCAGAGATCCAAAGGGGAAAACTCACAAATGCAAGAAATCAAAGGATAGTGACAAAAACAAGCATATATAACTCCCGATTAGCACGTACTCTAAAAAATCCTCTACCGGTGATTTGTAATGGAGCTCAGGGAACTGGGAGGTGGGAGTCAATGATGCCTCCATGTGAAAGGAGGCCAAGAGATCAGGAAAGAAAAGGAGACCTTGAAGTCCCACCTACAGGCTGACTGGATATTCACCCAACAGACAAAAAGAAGAGGTGCATTTCAGACAGAAGGCCCAAGAACGAAGCCCGTGGAGAGATTGAGATTGTGTCACGGTGCTTTTGAGGAAACACAGGCACTTGGCATAACTAATGCAGGTGCTAGGGAGGGGGTGGGGCAGGGGTTAAGCGCGAGGAGAGAGTGCCCCTCGGATTTTGGAAATAAGAAGGGTTTTAAGAACTGGAAAGAGGTGTCCAATTCGGCTTGTAGAAAGAGATTACCCAAGCAGCCTGTTTGCTGTTCAGATTCTCTCTCTCCATGTACACACAAACTCCACTGTGGATGTAAGAACCCACCCTGAGGAGGTGGGGTGAAAGGAATAGAACACTGGAAAAGGTGCTGGGGGAGACGAAGGAGCATAATGGACAAGAAGAAGCATCACAGACACAGAGTTTCTGGCAGGATCTGTGGGCTCCAGATATTTTTCAGGCCATAGGATGGATTTATGGCCACAGTAAGGATACCCAGAAATGGCCTTGGCCTGTAAGGATCTCAAAAATGTGACATTCAGGTGCAGTGTGGAAGAACCTTCTAAAAACGGGCTAGAATCAAGCTATGTTTCTGGCCTGTTCCTTTTTCTTTCTTTTAAAGATTAACTACCTCTGAGGCTGTGCCAAAAAAAGAAAAAAAAAAAAAAAAAAACAAGGGTGGGTCGGGAACAGACTCATGAAGGCCTGAGCGGGCAGTGCTGTTCACTCACCAAGTCTGACAGCACTATATTGTTTCTGAGCCTCAAACATGCCAGTAATTCCCTCAGGGAGAAGTAAAGTATGAAGGGAACGTAGCTTATATTAAATTTAAAAACCTGAGTCCTGAATAGTTGATCTTTATAAGCTGGGTTTTTTTGGGTTTTGACCATATACTGTCATGATCCCTCTGATGAGGGAATTTATTACTCTATTAGTACTCACCACAGATCACCATCATTTGCGGTGATTTTCAATCAATTTTTTTTTTTTGTAAGTAGTAGGCTCCATGCCCAGCGTGGAGCCCAATGTGGGGCTTGAACTCACGACCCTAAGATCAAGACCTGAGTAGAGATCAAGAGTAGACAATTGAATGAGCCACTCAGGCTCCCGGGAGTCTTTTAGAGATAGAGATGATCAACAACGTGTCCCCTCAAACCTCTTCTCCTAAAAGCCGGTCACCAGCAGCTTTCTCTTAGCTGGGTTAATACTGGAGAGTCTAAGGCAAAAGGGTCCAGCCTTTGAGGCTGGCTTTTTTCACTTCCCATAATGATCATGAGCTCTGCCCGCGTAGTTGCTTATATCTTCATATCCATCGCTGAGGCACATTCTGTTGTTTAGATGCAACACAAATTGTTTTCCCAACTCTCCCATCGACAGATACTCAGATCCTCCCCAGCTTCTGGCTATGACAACTAACCTGCTGGCAACTTCCCATGTAGATCTTTGTGTTCACATGGGTTTTCTTTCTCTTGGGTAACTACCTACAAGTGGACTTGCCTTGTCTTATGGTAAACATATGAACGACGTGATAAGAAATTGAGAGAGTATGTTCGAAAATAGCAGTATCATTTATAGTCTATCAGCAATGCATTAGAGTTCTGGTTGCTTCATATACTTGCCAACATTTGATATTGTCGGTCTTTTTAATTTTAGTCATACTCCCGGTGAGGATTATAGCTCACTGTGATTATAATTGCATTTGCCTGATGATTGATGCTGAGTATCTACATGTGCTAACTTGGCTGCATCTAGCTTCTATGCTGAACCAAGTATCTTTTTTTTTTTTTTTGGAACCAAATATCTTTTAATGAAAATTAAAGCTACATTATTCATGTAGATTTTTCTAACACAATCCAATTAATATTTGATATCGACAAAATACTTTTTCATCTTCCATCTTTTCCTGGAAAACTTCTAAGATCAATTAAACATTTCTTTAACTCCTTAGTGTTCTTAACCATTTTCTTACAGGAATGACTGAGGCATGGTACCCACACCAGTTGACTATATGCTTCTCTTTTAAAAATGTGTTTTGTGTTTCATTTTCAGTTTTTCTCTCTCCTTCTCATCAGGGATGCTTCTTACTGTTGTCCCTATGCTTGTCTAAAATTGCACATTGTAATCTGTATAATTAGCTACAAGCTTGTGTAATCACTTTTAAAATGAGCGTAAATGGCTCTGCGCACAGGCCTGACGGTCTATCCAAGAATCAGGCCCGCAGGCTTCTCCGAGGTACCTGATGACACACATTTTAGGGCTTATTTCCAGGTCAGGACTGTGCTGCAGAGATAGGTCAAGTCAGTTAATGAATGTCCTCAGGATCAGTGGAGAGACTCTCTCTCAGATTTGCAGATACGCAGAAAGTCTTGGGAGGACTCAAAGGTTTAGAGAATGCAACTCGGATGCACCCCGGAAGGAACCAATTTTTCTGTTCTGCAGCTGGGATGATACCAAATAAAATACAGTTGATGCTCCAGGACAGTATCTTAAAATAAGTCCCAGCTTTTTTTTTTTTTTTTTTTTTTTTTAATTTCCTCCCTGGCAGAGAGCCTCCAGCTCATGGAAACGCCCAGAGAGCTAAGAAGCAAGGGCACCTCCTGCCAGGGAGAGCTCTGGACTCCAGCCCTCCCAGGGCCTGGGCCTCACTGCTCCGGGTTTCCCCATCTCTGACATGGGAATAAAGTACAAACCACCCACCTCTGAGCACCTGGTGCCCATCAGACAGGAAAGAGAACGTGAACCTGCTGAGTCAAAGGTATCTGACCACAGGGGACCAGTCTTAACCACAGCTCAAAGGGAAGCCTGACCCATGCCCAGGTAGGAAGTTCCTAGGAAGCTAAACAACAGCAACCACATAAGTACCCTTTGAACGCGACAGAGGAAGGCCACGAGGCTCGAGGTGAGACAGGGTGACCCGGGCATCGCCTCGGAAGGAGAACAGAAACAGGCTTTGGGCAGAGCAGAAGCAAGAGGGCCCGACCAGCGAGCGGAGGGAAGGACGGTGAGGTCCCGAGGCCGCATGCAGGAGCGGCAGCGCTGGGCACGCGGGGGCCCCTGGCATCCTGGCCACACAGCCACAGCTGAATGTCACGCTGCAATCCGGAGTCCCCAGTCGACAGGGCTTCCAGGGAAATTTCAGCTCCCTTCTTCCCACTTCAGTGTCGCTTATCCACAAAAACACGTGCCAGTTACGTATACATCCCACGCTCTTCCTACATCTCCTAATGGCATTTTAATCCCAGCTCGAGTCCCTCAACTGTCAAAAGTAGATCATCTGGGGGCACCCGGGTGGCTCAGCGGTTGAGCGTTTGCCTCTGGCTCACATTGTGATCCCGGGGTCCTGGAATCGAGTCCCACATTGGGCTTCTGTCTCTCATGGATAAATAAATAAAATCTTAAAAAAAAAAAAAAAGTAAATCATCTGTTTAGAGAAAATGTCTGGCCATTCGGTTACTTCTAGAAATACTTTCTCAAGATTTTCTGCACAAGCAACAGATCTTCAGAATCTTCAGAAGGCAAGTTTCCTAGACTCTTCTCAGAATGCACACATCAAAATACCCCTGGGATCAAGGAGCTGAAGCCAAAACAAAATAGGATGCTGAGAGTGAACCCTAGCTCTGGGTCTTTTTTCCTCTAAATACTATCCCAGCCTGAGCAGGAGGGAGAGAGGCTGTTCTCACAAAGAGAGAACAATAAATCCATTTAGCAGTTGAACCTGCCCCTTCAACCATGTGCCTCCAAGTCTCTGATTCTAACAGGTCCTTTAATATGGATCCATTTTTCTGTAATTATTATCACAATGTGACTGAAGAAAGATTCATCATGTGGCTTCCTCCTCTAAGACTTTTATGTTCAACCAACAATTAAATTTTAGGTAATACTGCGTATGCTAATCCTTCTGCTCTCCCTTGCCTCATCTCTAAACTGTGAGAAGGCTTCGTTTCGGTACGAATAGTAGGTGATGTGTATAGATGGGTGTGCATAAAATTCCATCATACTGCATCTTCTTTACAAAAACAGTGACCTCTCAATTTTCTAAATGATAAAAAAGAAAGCCGGATGTCATCAGAGAACGTGTAGTATATTAATAATATCCCCTCAGAAACTCCTCATTAAAAAAAGCTGTCACTGTTTTTATTAATTAACATTTATTAAGCGCCAGGAAATGCACTCAGCTCTTTGCAAGAATTGCCTCATAGCCCTAACGTGTGGTAAGTAGTGTGATTAGCCCAATTTATAGATGAGAAAACTGAGGCTCGGAGATGTTAAGGAATTGATTCAGGATCTCAAAGGCTTTGAGAATGGAAGAGCTAATATCTGCATCTAGGATTGTCTGACTTCAGAGCCCAAACTCATAATGACTGTGTCATAGCTTTAGTCTTATCTTCTTTCTCCCATAATGCCCACTTCTTTCTTTCTCTCTCCATCCTTTTCTCCAAAATTTATGCATTCCCCTAACGAAACTTTATTGAAAACCTACTAGAACACATGCCCAGCAGGAGGCTAGTTGCTGTAACACATTTCTGAATTCTCCATTTCAGTCACTAGCACTAGGTTAATTTCTATCTCCCATAACCCGGTATGAACATCCAGGTACCAGCACTAGACCCCCATTTGCAGGATGAGCCAGGTGCTCATCATGTGGACCAATGGGACCTTAGACCAGCAAGGTACTTCCAGGCCTCCCCTCCATGACTTGATGATAAGCCACCATTGCTAGGAGTTTGGCACTGACCTTGCCAACTCTGCCTTCTGCACACCTGACTCTGTCTGGGAACACACTCGACATTCCAGTTCCGCAAGAACCAGGGCTCTGCTATGCTTTTGCCAGTCCCATCCACGGAAGATCTTCCTTGCTAGAATGTAAGTGCCCTGGGAGCAGAGATCCGCCTGTTCACGGAGGTACCCCAAGCTCTGAGCGCAATGCCTGGTACTCCACAGACCCTGAATGATATCCGCTGCTGGAGGAGACTCGGGTGCTTCAGCCAAACCCCGAGCTGACTGAAGGCCATGCTGCTTCCTGAAAGAATTCTGAGACCTACTTCCTCTTTTCCTGTCTGAAGACCATCTCCGAAGCTTCTTGGGATACTCTACAAGCCCCTCGACACCCAAGAGACTACCAGAGTCAAGTCTGGTGCTATAATCTTCAGATTATATGCCTTGGCTGCCAGACTAGGCCTTCTGGCAGCACCTGTAAGGTGTGTTTGTTGGCACGTACCAGGTCATGGGCTGAGTTCCAGCCCCTCCCAGACCGCCTTGTGTGGCAGTGTTAATTGGTCTTTGCCTAGTTTAATCTGGAAATATGTTTTTATATAACTATATACAAAATTCATGTTAAATTCATACAAATTTATGTTCAAAGATGTCATAACAAGAAATTGGAATAAATAATAAAACTGTTCAGTAAAGTATGGTGGATAAACACAATGGCCTTTAATTCGGCCATCAAAACATTAAAAAGAATTCTGATGACGTGAGAAAATGCTTATATAAGTTACAAAATGTGACATGCAGTATGATCCTACCTGTGGGAAAACACATTTTTAAAAAGAGCAGCAATAATAGTGGAATTATGAATGATTCAGGTTTTTTATTAACATCTCTCTGCATATCTTGAAATTTCTACAGCAAGCATATATTACTTTCGTAATATGAAAAAAAAAAACTGTAAAATTCATGATGCAAACATGTCCTAAGGGAAGTATCACTGTGCCTTGACAATACTGGGCTCAAACTTCTCAACCATTATAATCTGAGTTACTGTCCTATGGTATCAGGAAATTTAATTAGATAAAACAACATGAATGCAATCTAAATTTTCATTTATTCCCTTTTGATTTCAAACTAGTGAATAAATCTACAGACTCAGGTGGTACAGCCTATTCACATGGCACAGAGCTCAAGTCTTCTGGAGCACCTGACACCATACCCTCTTAATTACACTTACTTGTGGACTTCACTCATTTCTCCCAAAAGGCTAGCAGGTCCCTAAGGATATTCCTGGAGTGCCTAACACAGAACCCACGTGTAACTTGTACAACATAGATGCCTGTTGAGTGAATTAATTTTCAGAATATACTAAACTAGTTCCAAAGCAGTCAACTTCTTTCAACATTACCATAGAGGGGGAAAAAATTAAAAAGCAAGCAAACAAACCTGGTAAGTCCAATGGAAAAAAATCTCTATTCAGTCAAAAAGTCTCTCCTCAGGGCACCTGGGTGGCTCAGTCAGTTAATCATCGACTCGGTTTCGGCTCAGGTGGTGATCTCAGGTCATAAGATCTCAGCTCCCTGTATGGAGCTCCATGCTCAGTGTGGAGTCTGCTCGAGATTCTCTCCCTCGCCTTCTCTCTCTGCCTCTGCCCTCCCCTCGCATGCACTCTCTCTTTCTCTAGAATGAATGACTGAAGTGAATGAATGAATTAATGTCTTCAAAGTCCCTCCTCTATCTCTTTATCACAATAGCATAAAAATCCTTGGTCTTTTAAAATAAAAAAACAAACTACAAATCCAGAAATAAGCAAGCTGCCTCCTGTAATGCAGAAGAAGGTTCTGAGAGAATGGATGAAGAACACTATTTAAGAGGTGGTTGGTGAAAGAGGAATGCATAAAGAAGATGTGGTCTATGTATACAATGGAATATTCCTCAGCCATTAGAAACGACAAATATGATTTGCTTCAACGTGGATGGGACTGGAGGGTATGATGCTGAGTGAAATAAGTCAATTGGAGAAGGACAAACATTATATGGTCTCATTCATTTGGGGAATATAAAAATTAGTGAAAGGGAATAAAGGGGAAAGGAGAGAAAATGAGTGAAAATATTAGAAAGGGAGACAGAACATGAGAGACTCCTAACTCTGGGAAACAAACAAGGGGTGGTGGAAAGGGAGGTGGGCAGGGGGTGGGGGTGACTGGGCGACGGGCACTGGGGGGGGGGCACTTGATGGGATGAGCACTGGGTGTTATGCTATATGTTGGCAAATTGAACTCCAATTAAAAAAAAAAAAATAAGAGGTGGATGGGAGTTAGGTGAAGTATCTCAATAGTCCAGTTTATCAAACTGCCAAGTTATCAAGAGAATCAACTCAGATACTCATCAATCATTCAGGCTATACCAGCGTGATTTCAGGAGTCCAAATAGATTTCCTACATCATAAGCCTGCCACTACAACCCTCATTCCATTCAAACGTTCCCGGTCCACTAATGAGTGCTTCAAGTTTCACAATAAACAAACTTTTCTCCGAAGTGTTTCTCAATATAGGTCAGACGAGTAGACATTTCAGGTGATACATAGATTAATCTTCTAGATTAATAAATACGCATTGATTTTAATATTGACTAGAAAGTATATAACAAAGACTGCAACATCCTAAGTTTATGGTTATCAAAATAGTTCTAAATCAGGGAAAAAGAGTCAATTTTAAAAATACCATTCAGTTAGTACAGTACAGGTGAGTTTGTCAAACCTCATTCAAGCGTACACTTAAGAATTTTACATTTCGGGCAGCCCGAGTGGCTCAGCGGTTTAGCGCCTGCCTTTGGCTAAAAGGCTGCTTTTGGTGTGATCCTGGAGTCCTGGGATCGAGTCCCACATCAGGCTCCCTGCATGGAGCCTGCTTCTCCCTCTGCCTGTGTCTCTGTCTCTCATGAATAAATAATAAAATCTTTTAAAAAAATAAAAGAATTTTGCATTTCATTGTATGGAAATTCTACCTCAGGTTTTAAAAAAGTGATAGAACAGAATGGGTTCTGTAGAAATCCTAAGGTATTATATGGAAATGGAAACCTGAAAAATAATGTGCTCATTCCACAAATATTCACTGAGTTCATACCATATATGCACTAGGCACTGTTCTAGGCCCTGGTGACAGCGACAACCCAAAGTCTCTCTTTGTGGTGCTTACACTCTAGTAGAGGAGAGGCCCAATATGAAAATAATCCCAAATATACATTCTGGTTCACCAGGCACTGTTGAATTCACCATTTTATTGGATCCTAGTAAGGAACCTTTGACGTCTACAGAGCTCTTACCACAGGTCTACAAAAATGGATCCAGTGTAGTCTCCCTCCATATCAGTATATTTTCAAGATTTCTTGTATCTTCATTTCAAAAACAAAAACAAAAACAAAACAAAACAAAAAACAAGCATCTTGGTTTAGAGTAATTTCTTAATGTTTTCCTATGGAACAACATTCAGTAATCTAAACACAACCAAAAAATACACTGAGTCGATCACTCTTTATGTTACTATTCATTAAACTCATTAAATCTGTTGGTGTTTTTCAAACTTTAAGAGTGCATCAGAATCACTTGCAGGGCTTGGTAAACACAGACTGTTAAGTCTGAGTCCCAGTATTTCTGATTCAAGAGGCCTAGAATGGGACCAGAGAATATGTGTATCTAACAAGTTCCCAGGTGATGCTGATTCTGCTGGTCCCAGGAACACAGTTTGAGAACCACTGACCTAAGTTAAACTTCAAAACAGACAACTCTAGAATCCTTCTGGCTTAATAGAGTTTTTTTTTTCTTAGTAAGAATAAATGTTCTTCACAAATTAGTAGAAAGACTTTGCTGGTTGCAGTCACTCAGAGATCACAGCCCCGGAGCATCCTGTAATACCAGAAAGTAAGAAAGGGCTCCACAAACAAACAAACAAAAACAAATAAAAGGTCTCCAGTGTCAAAGGGACACGGCAGATAACTAAAAGAGTTTCCAAATGGCCAAAGCCAGAACAATTTGAGCAACAACATAAATAAGGTAGCATTAGAGTATAACCCAGAGTATAAAATATAACATTCCTGTGTCCCTACTGATATAAATTAGAGAGAAAAGACAAGCCTTAAGTGCAGAAGAATTGCAAATAATTTATGCAGATACTTTGTCCTCAAGGAAGGGAATAATGCCCCATTCCTTAAGTGTGGGCTGGGCATAGAGACATTCTTCCAAAGAAGACCGTATGGAAAGAAGGTAAATGTACAATGGAAGACCCCCAACAGACACTACTTTGGCCAGGCGATCACGGTCAACATCAACAGGGACAAGTCATGTTGATAGTATGTACCCTTAATGATGAGACAAGAATGGTATTTTACCTCTGCAGACTTCCTCTCCAAAACCCAGTTTAATTATGAGAAAAACATCAGACTATTGAAGGGCATCCTACAAAATACCTGAACAGTACTCCTCAAAACTGTCAAGGTTTATCAAAAACAAAGAAGTCTGAGACACTGTCATAGCCAAGAGGAACCCAAGGAGACATGGCAGGTCAATGTAATGTGGTGTCCTGGATGGGATCCTGAAATAGAAAAGGACATTAGGGGAAAACTAGAGAAAACCAAATAATGTATCAACTTCATTTAACTAAAAAACAAAACAGTGAGGTCCAATGAGCAGCCACCGTATCTCAGGATGTTGGTGACCTTGATGAGGGAAACAGAAGGCTGAAGGTGCTGGCACCAGTAATGAAAGGCCTACTCCACCACTTTTGTTGGCCGTAACTACTCACACGGACCCACCCACCCAGAAGGGCACACGGACATGTGAGAACCACTATGTGCCCAGAGTAACGGGAGGACGCAACTACTAGATGAACAGTACCAGTGACACCCACAGCACCTGCTTTCCATCCTTTGGAAACAGAACCTTGGATCACCTAGGCCTTGTTCTGCAGATTCTTGGAGCCAACCTCTAGACCAATGGGCAACACTAACTGAGCGTGCTGCATGGTCTCCATATGGAGATAATTTATACTGCATCTAACTTTCTCCTGCTCCTCCAAGTGTCTCCTAGGATATGCATCATAATCAATAATCAGTCTAGTCTTTTTTCTCCGGTGATTCTTTTGATTTTTACCTCAGATCACAACCAAACGGGCTACTTAAGAGTTGTTTGGTGGTTTACTCAAAGGCACAAACGACTTTCAAGGCCTCACTCACTTGTTTCAGTAAAATGAAAAAAGGCAGCTCCTTTTTCACATGAACCTGCTCAACCAATTTACCAACCAAGCCCTCAACATGTCTGGTCTGAGCGGAAATCAATATTTCAAACTTCGTGTGCTGCCCCCTTTCATCTCCCATTACTCAACTCAGTTCTTAGTCTTTGCCTCTTCCTGGAAACAGTTCCCTTTTATTTCTCCTCTCTTCATATCCATCCCCTTCCTCAAAAAAGCAAATGCACACACACATGCACATACACATACCTAAACAAACCAAACTTAATTCTCTTTTAATGCCTGGATCTTGATTCTGTTTACATTTCTCTCTGCATGGCCACAGCGATTCATTAATTTTCATTTTGCTTTCCCATGTCTGGGAAATTAAACACATGACCAGCAGTTCTGGTAACCTCCTCCCAAAGGACGTAGCTTGACCTTGAAATTGTCTACAAACTCCGAAACTTCTCTTTCAATAAACAAGTGTTATCTATATTCTTCATACACTGTGAAACAGCCACAAGAAGGTCTTGCTTCTATGTAGGGGTTTTGTTGTGATAGTGGAGGCAGTGCGTGTGTGCATGTGTGTGTATTTTCATTTTCCTTTTCTCCTAATGCAGCAGTTTTTATAGCAGAGACATAGTACGGCCACTCAGTACTGAAAACTGTGCAGAACGCACCCAAGCAAGGAATTACTGATGGCTTCATTTCGGCAAAGTATTAATGATCAGCCCTCCCTACGTATTCGGCACAGTCCAGAACTCTGAAAGGCACAGCCTAAGTTTTGTGAACATTGCCAAAAATATAATCACACCCAGATCAAATGGTTTAACCCCTTAAGTGTATTTTTCTTAAATTATCTTTTTACATCGACATTAAGAAAGTCTCATTTTTCTTAACGGACTCCTCCTGCTTGAAAATAGGCCCATTTGATCACAACAAATTTGGTACAATGGTTTAGGATTCTTAGCCTTGCCAAAATTCCAGATTTTATTTTATGGATTAAGAGTATTTAACTCTTCCTATATTTATAATATTTATTTATTTCTATATTTACTTATATCGTTGTCATAAGGACCAAACCAAATTAGAAGCTGTTGAGATTAATATCTCATTTGTACACATATCATGTACTTTGGCCCAAGCTCCAACACCATCAACACTTTTCCTAAATTGGTGTTCCCAATCCCTTTATTAGAGATAATGAATTCATCTCATGGCTGGGAGCAGATAGTGATTTCCATGGTCTCAACTGATATGAATCAATCCCCTCGGGGCTAGGAATATGTCTTAATTGTACACTTGTTCTTGAACAAAACTACTGCTTCCATTTGATTTCTCCCCCCCCCCCCTTTACTTACCCAAATGATTTTCATTCTTACCTCACTCATCAACTTGTCAATTGGAGAACAGGAGCTATTTCCTTTCTTTGTTTGGGATTCTGGCCACAACCCAGGCACCATTTTCCAAGTAATTAATGAGCCCTGCAATGTCCTGGCTTGTGACCACCAGCCTCTTCCTTTGTTGTATTACATCTCGCCAGGAGAAGGACTGAATGTAAGAACAGGCAGTAGGCTGAGGCTTAATGAAGAGCAAGCTGCTATTTTTAAGTGAAAATACCCTAAGGTCTTTTAGTTTTGCCACATGGCAAAAGTGTGTGCTTACAGTTAAATCTTAGGCTCATGAAGAAAGCCCCAGAAGCACAAGTATTTAAGAGTTACAGATTTCTAATAGATAGTCAAGAGCTGAAGTGGAGCACACAATCTAGTAGAGTAAGAACTAGACCGTTGCACCTACCTGCCCCCCCCCCCCCCAGAGCTGTTTCCTCTGCATCAGCGATGATAACACCAGAATACCCAATTTGGGGTGAAGGGCAAAAAGGTCAAAAGATGAAAGTGGACTTTCTTTCCTTCCTTATTTCTTCCTTAGAAGAAAGGGGATACAATTTTGAGGTTTTCTTCACCATGATCATTCATATATTCAAAAAATATGCTTTCAGTGTCTGCTAGGTATCAAACATTAATTTAGTTGCTAGGGGCAGAGTATACATCAAACAGAATCCTTATCCTTAAGGGAGACTTTAGTGGAAAAAAGACTGAAAAGAATGAGTGATTGAAGGAAGGAATAAATGAGCAAACGAATGGCAGATGGTGATGAGTGCTACAGGAAATAAAAAGACAAGCACAGTAAGGGGAAAAAGGAATGGGAGGCCCAGAGGGCAGGGCATTTCTCCTCCTAGAGGAGGTCAGGGAAGGTCTCTCTAATAAAATGACATCTGAGCAGACACTTGGATTAAGTCAAGGAGCAAGTAATAGGGGTATGTGAAGGAGAGAATTCCAGGCAGGTGAAACAGCAGGTACGAAGGCACTGCAGCCAGGTCCTGTTAGCCTGGTTGATCATTCATTACTCTAAATGCTTACCAGTCTATGCAGAATTGAGTCACTATAGATAAATACTTACTCTTTTAAGACCCCAAACATTGATTTTACCATTTTTGAAGAAAAAAATCGTTGAAAATGAGTTATGTAGCCCTCTGCCCTATTAGAAATCTGGCCCCTAATTAAATCTTTTCTGATGACTCCCCATGTGTGAGCATCATCCTTTATACATGTACGTATTAAGCACATCATCTTTGTACCATAGTCTACTTCCTGTTTGCCTATCAAACACCTACTCTTTACTCTTTACTTTTGTTAGTTACTGAGAAGACTATGATATGCAGAACAGAAAGTCCCTGTCCCCATGGAGCTTCCAGTGTGATGAGGGAGAAAGACATTATCCAGCTAATACACACCACTATAATCTGAGCCTAGTGCCCTGAAGCAATGTGTAGGACCTATGAGAGCTCAAAACAGGGCCTAGGATCTTCTGGAGGATGAAGAAAGGTTTTTGTGAGGAAATGACATGAAAGAATTCATAAGAGGAGAAGAGCATTCCAAGAAGCAGGAACAGTATGTGCCAAGGCCCTGAGATACACAGGAACAGATTGGGTTGACAGTTCTGTATCAAAAGAAAGCAATGTGTCTGGATCCCAAAGAGTGAGGCGCAAATTGCAATAAAAATGACTTTGGAGAAGGAGACAATAGTCACAATCATGCTGGGCCTTGTTGGCTAATTTTGGGCTTAAGCAAATGGGAAGCCATTTAAAAGGTTTCAGGCAGAAGATTAAGACATGGTCCATGGGATCCCTGGGTGGCGCAGCGGTTTAGCGCCTGCCTTTGGCCCAGGGCGCGATCCTGGAGATCCGGGATCGAATCCCACGTCGGGCTCCCGGTGCATGGAGCCTGCTTCTCCCTCTGCCTATGTCTCTGCCTCTCTCTCTCTCTCTCTCTCTCTCTCTCTCTCTCTCTCTCTGTGACTATCATAAATAAATAAAAAAAAATTTAAAAAAAAAAAAAGACATGGTCCACTAATCATTTTTATATGACCTCACCGGCTGCACAATGGGAATGCAGGGACTTCAGAGATACTATCAGGGGAAAATCCACTATCAGGGTGCTCAGCAGAGAGGCAAAGAATAGTGCCTGCCCAGGGGGAATGGTGGTAGAGACAGGAAACAGAAGAGGGAATCAAGAGGCATTAAAGAAGTAGAGTCAGCCAAGCTTGGTCATGGATTTAAATTTAAGAGATTAAGATGTCATGAGTGACTCCTATTTGGCTTTTGGATGATGCCCATTATTCTTTTGTCCATTTGCGAGGAAAAAGAAGAAAAAAAGAATGACATGATATCCTAGCTCAGGCACCAAACACACAGAGCACACTACGTCTCTTCTCTTTGGCAGCCAGGCTGGGTTCTAAGTTAATATCAGATCCTTGGTAGTCACGTCTTCTGTACCCTAGGCTGAGAAGGGTCTATGGCCCCCCAAATTAAAGAGAAGCCAATAGTCTACATTAGACCGGGGATAAATGATCCCAGTGACTTCTGTTTCAACACCATTATTGTGGCACTTAGCTGGTCACACCTACAAAGAAATCAACAAACTGGGTGACTCATTAGGATTTTCTTTTCAAGAGAGCAAAGCACCTAAATAAAGAGCCTCACATTTAGCATACAATACCAAGAAGTCATCTGAGCAGCAGCAGCAATTTGGGAGAACTTCAAGTGTGGCATTTAGGTTTGAGAGGGGAAGTTAGAAATCAGAGAACTGATCTCACAAACAAAAAGCTTTTATAATAGCCTGTCCTGGATAAGACAGTAATGAGAGGACAAAGAGAACAGCCGTCCTCCTCTTAATGCCAAGGGAACCTAGGGAAGTGACTTCTTAAAAAGAAGCAGGTGAAAAGAAGAATTTTAGTGTCATCAAGAGTGACTGTTCTTCCTCTTTGCTAGAAATAGCTGAGAGAATCTAAATCACTCACCAAGGCCCTAAGAAAGGAGGTGCTTATAAATGAGCTTGAAATGAAATTGTGCAGTATAGATTCTTCTAGGCTCTTCTAAGAATCCTAATGGACTGTATTCACCTAAAGATCATCTATTAGGATGCCTGTAGTTTATTCATTTTGTATGCGAATCCATCATAAATCCCATTCCTTCCCTTGACCATATATTATTTAAAAAAAAAAAAAAAAAGTCTTCCTAAACCTTAAATGCCTTACACTTG
Organism: Nyctereutes procyonoides; assembly: GCF_905146905.1. Lineage (NCBI taxonomy): Eukaryota > Metazoa > Chordata > Mammalia > Carnivora > Canidae > Nyctereutes > Nyctereutes procyonoides. The sequence goes on from NW_026575142.1 coordinate 66,819,746, forward strand.
TGTTTCCCAACCAGAAAATGTGTACTATGGCGAGGAAGGGTGGCGGGGGATGGATGCCACCCCTATGCCAAGTAGGGGCAGGAAACAATAGATTTTTTTTTAGGTCTACCTTTCTGTAGGAATAAGTTTAAATAATTTCATTTATTTATTTTTTTTAAGATTTACTTATTTATTTGTGAGGGAGAGGAAGAGAGCATGCATGCGCATGGGAGTACTGGAGCACAAGTCAGGGGAAGAGCAAAGGGAGAGGGAAGGAGTCCCAAGCAGACTCCCCACCGAGAACAGAACCTGAGGAGGGGAGGGCTCAATCTCAGGACCCTGAGATCATGACCTAAACCAAAATCAAAGAGTCCAGCGCTTAACAGACTAAGCTGCCGGGTGCCCTGAGTTCAAATAATTTTAAATTGAGGGAACAATGACTTCCATAGTATAAAGGACAAACTCCAACTGAAGTTTTAAGATAAAACACAAGCTTTCAAATACATTCCATTCTTCTGATTTCCCCACCACCACCCTGAAGGAAGCCCTCAAACTTTCCATGGGGATGGGCAGGTACAGACCGACTCCTCCATTAGGCAAAGTGGGTACGAAAACAATTCATTCTTAGGTCAAAGAAAAATGTTTTAACATATAATACTAATTTAATTGTTTTTATGCCAAAATAGTTCTAAAATCTAATTTAATTTTTTTTTTTTTTTTTGGATGTAGGTGACCAGAAGGCAAAAATGCCTCGGAGCCACTGTGGCCCTGGGTCCCTCCTAAGGGAAACCTCAGAACAAAAGTGACAGTTGATATAGGAGAAATGTTCAGTTTGCAAAAAAGGTGGTTTTATTAAAGAACCCAGGGGCAGAAAGAGTCGCATTGGGGTCTTGAGGAGTGGCCCATTATATACTTTCAGAGATGGGAGAGGGTTAGGGTAGTGAAAGTCTCTAAGGAATTTTGGAAGCAAGGTTCCCAGGACCTTGAGGGGGGCTAGCTATTGTTAGGAAAAGGTCATTTATTACTGTCTTAGAAAATCTTAGTCATGAGACCCTTCCTTTAAAAAAAAAAAAAAGATTTTATTTATTTATTCATGACAGAGAGAGAGAGGCAGAGACACAGGGAGAGGGAGAAGCAGACCCCATGCAGGGAGCCCAACATGGGACGCGAATGAGGAATGTCACTCAGCCTGTTTCAAGGACTTGTCATGGGGTTGTAGGTAGTAAGGAAATTTTTTCTTTTTTGCCTTTGTTTCCCACATCAACATGGTATGTTTTAAAGAACACCATGATTTGGTGGGACAACGGCAAACATTTTTAATTTGAAAAGTATGCACTAGGGCAGCCCGGGTGGCTCAGTGGGTTAGCGCCACCTTCGGCCCAGGGCATGATCCTGGAGACCTGGGATTGAGTCCCATGTCGGGCTCCCTGCATAGAGCCTGCTTCTCCCTCTGCCTGTGTCTCTGCCTCTGTGTGTGTGTGTGTGTCTCTCATGAATAAGTAAATAAAATCTTTAAAAAAAAAAAAAAAAGAACGCACTACATTTTAAAGTGTGGTGAAAAATGATGAGTTTCCTACTTATGGTAGCAATAAAGTTTCCTTTTTGAGAAATTAGAATTTTTGAATAGTGGTCTGATTGCTTAATTCCATTTTTAAATCACACATCATAATGTTTTTCAGAATCAGTGGGTCAAACTGTTAAGAGAGGAAGAAACATTTATTGGTTGGGACAAAGCATCTCTCACCACCACATGAAATGATCCTACAGCTCTTGCATTATACAGATGGAGGCAGATAATTGATAAAGATTCCCCACAAGAATGAGATGTTCACATAAAAATGAGGTCAGCAAGTCCAGTCCTACCAGCTGAGATAATTTTACAAGGGTCAGACAGCCATGGGGCACAAACTAATCACTCCAGAGTCTGGAGGAAGCCGACTCCTGATTCCCAAGAGGCAGCATCAGGCAATTAGATTGTTTACCCTTGCTCAACAAAAATTTGACACATTTTCCAAAAACCGCCTGCTGAGGTCCTGTCAAAATGGATGATGGAAAGTCAGAATAATTTTTCTGGCCCAGAATGTCTAGCATTCCAATAATCTATTCCATTTCAGTCCTGTTCTGGATGTATAGAAGGATATTTTTCTCAGTAATATCTAAAATCAATCCACTCTTGCGTGTTTAGCTGCCCCCAGCACAGATTCACTGTTGAATCAGAAGAAGCCAGTGGCATCCAGGACCTTCTAAAAGTAGTATCTGAAGGTTTCTTTGTTGTTGTTTTTTTTTCTTGTATGTCTTGGAGTTGTTAATTCAGAGAGAAGGAACTTCTCTATTCCCAAAGCAAGAAGGCCTTATGTTATTTTTAATGGCCAATGAAATTTTCCTCAGGTTGCTGGAAGAAAGCTGCCCAGAGAAAAATATTCTATATATTTCTCATGAACATTCAGAATACAAAATAAGTAAGACATAGAATGGAACATCATTACAAACACTTTTGAAAAGGGTAAATAAGAATCTCAATTGGTTCATTCACCCCTGCCAATGTTTGCTATACCATCATCCTTGCCTAGTGTTCGCATAAAATACTGTCACTGGTAATAAGTAGAATCAGCATTTGAAGTCAGGACTGCTTAGACCTAAACTCCTGGTCTTACTCCCTGTATTGGAACAGTGCCTGGAACAAAGCTGGGTAGTCGATATATATTTTTGCATCTGAATTTAGATTAGAAAATGGGCAGTTTGATCCAAAATTCTGATGTATTTTCTAGAGTTACTTTACAGTTAATCTCAACTCCCAGCATGAAAGAGTTGGTTAAAACTTCTGCTAGGTTTTGAGGACCGTATCTGGTCATTTATCTCTGTGCGGTGTGACAAGCCAACCAAAGAATATTTGGTCAAATATTCTCTCAGGTTAATTTCACTTCTTATCGAAATTCAATTAGGATGAGAAAAATGAACTATTACAATGAAGTAAGCAAAAAGGAGGAAGAGTTTTCCATACAGCAAGTTTAAAGTTCTGTTGCTTAAAAGAAACGAATGTGTAAAGAAACTCATTTAACTGGATTCCAGATCACAGAGCATACTGCATATATACAAAACTAGTAACTCATTTGGTTTTTTGTTTTATTTTGGTTTTTTTTTTTTTTTTTTGAGTACTCGTTTCATTCTTGAAACTCTTCTAAACGCATTTCACACATTATCTCACATAATCCTGGTGAGGCAGGTACTATCACTATTCCTATTTTTCAGTAGAGGAAACCAGGGTAGAAAGAGGTTAAGTAATTAACCCCACGTCAAATAGCTAATGAGTGGTGGAGCCAAGATTCTGGACCCAATGGATCTATGCTCTTAACCACTTTGTTTTGCTGCTCCCTATAACGACAACTACCACTTACTGGACCCCTCACTGTTCCCCGCATCCTTTATACACATTATCTCCTTTACTATTTCCAGCAGCCATAGGCAGAATGTTTGTATGTACGAGCGTGTATATGGATGCGTGCAGATACAGAAGTAGGCTTGCGTGAATCACCCCATCTTCTTTCCCATCACTTCAAATCATTTGGCCAATCTGTCAATCCTTGAAGGAAAGTCATCTTAGATATTCTATCATTAATCACATGAAGAACTCATACAAAAATTGCCTTATGTATCATCTTTCTCAAGTTTCCATTAGGTGTTTTAAGTGAATCTTCATTTCAAGATTTCAAATTGAACAGAATTCATTTATTCTCATATTCGTGTTCTTTTTTCCCCCCTTTTAACATGAAATATAACAGCACCATAGAAGTTCTGCAATATCTTAAGGGACAGAGTTTTTAAAGCTATCAGAATTTTAGGACTATCATTGAACTTATAAAAGTTCAGAGGGAAGTCTCCAATGCATAGTAGCAGCCGAACGCCTCAAGTCTGTACGTACGTTCCACTAAGTATTATAAGACGCCGTCATGTATCCTGGTTACTGCCAGAGCTAAGACCTGCCTTCACCTCTTCACTTACTCAAGTGTGTGATTTATCTCTGTGGGGTGCGACGAGCCAACCAGCACTGGACATCAAGGCCTTGCCCTCATCCTCTCACTTCCAGAACAACAGTTCAACACAGAAGTTAAATGGCTCGTTCGAGGCACCAGCCCACTCCGATTCCGGTCCTACACCTCCTCTTTAATTAGGAAAAGGTGTTTCATCTAATCAAATGATCTCTAGTTCTCAGGGCAAATGACGCAGCCTAAGTTCATTCTTCCCAAATTTAAATGTGCATATAAATCACCCAGAGAATTTTGTGGGAAACCAGGTTCTGATTCAGTTGGTCTGGGAGGGCCTGAGACTCTACACTTCTAACCATCTCCTAGGTGGTGACGCCCACACTATCAGACAGCGGACCACACCTGGAACAGGGAGGCTCTATTTAATAGGCAAATGCAAAAAATAAAAGTCTGTGTTTCAGTTTTTGAGAGGCTCATCTTGGGTTCAAATCCAGAGTGAGCTATAAAATTTCCCATTATCTCCAGGTGACATTAAAAACTCTGAACAATCCTTAGAAATATCTATTCACTTTTTTAGCCTTCAGACTCCACAGGGTTACCTCACTCCAAGCAGGGAGGGAGATTTTTATCCCATACACAAAGGTAAAGGCATCCCTTCTGTCGCTTAGCCGTGTGTCCTCTTACATCCATTTATCCAAAGAGTAAGCAACTAATGACTTCAAAATGGTGAATCCGTGACACAGATGTGTTTAATACTCAGCTTCTCTAACTCGGACTACTTTGGATGCAAGGGTTAGTACCACTATGTAAATCAGGGACGATTTTACCGTGCAGCTTAATGAACCTTGCAAGCACAGACAGCGCAAATTCCTTGGAGAAAATGCTAGAACACCGAAGAACAACTTGTGATTAGCATATCAATAGGAATAAGTAAACAGTAGTTTTAAGATACCTGAGGGTACTTAAGGACAGGGGTTTTTCAACAAACTTCTCAAACTTCTGTTTATAGGACTCAACTACTTGGTAAATTCTTCTCAGACACTTTAAAAGGTCAAGTTCAGCTCAGGTCTCCTGTCTGAAAATTAATAAGGTTTTTTAATGTACTCAGAAATGTAGAAGTGGTGTCAATGAGGTTACTTGACTGACCCACACCAAAGAACCTTCTAGAATAGCAACGTTTTTTGACTGGGTTTCTCCCTATCCTCTTAAGCGCGATATTTTAAAGAACATTTATTTCAACATGTTGGCAGAAGCACTAGGTCACTTGCAAGAAGCAGGATAACTTTAACCTTTTCTAACTGGTCAGAGAGCAGCAATAAAGCACGTAGACAATGCTGAAGGGAAAATGGCTTGTCGCTGTGGCTTCTCCACTTTACAAGGGGTCCTAAGAACTAGAAGAAATAGTAGTTCTCTGTTAGACCAGAAATGCTGAAATGTTCAGATCCCCGAACACTTGAGCCGTCAGCCCCACCATGCTCTCATCCTTGCCACGAATTGTATCTGCCTGAATCTTTGATGTCAAAAGGCTATAGACGGCCAGACGGCTCACCTTCAGATCGCTCCACTTACTGTCCATGTGACCTAGGGCAAGTCAAACTTCCTAAGGTTCAGAGTCTTCATCTGTGGAGCAGGGATAATAAGTAGTAACCATCTGTCTTCCTCACGACGTTGTGGAATGGAGCCTTTCGTATAACGGACGTAAGTACTATATCTGTACACCGTACGTATGTGTTTGCGTATCAATACTGTTTCTACTGCTTTAAAAGAATGGGGTTCAGTGTGTGAGCTTTAAAAAGACACATTAGGGGATCCCTGGGTGGCTCAGCGGTTTGGCATCTGCCTTTGGCCCAGGGTGTGATCCTGGAGACCCGGGATCAAGTCCCATGTCAGGCTCCCTATATGGAGCCTGCTTCTCCCACTGCCTGTGTCTCTGCCTCTTTCTGTCTCCGTGTGTCTCTCATGAATAAATAAATAAAATCTTAATAAAATAATAAAATAAATAAAGACACGTTAACCACAAGGACAGTCAATAACTACCACCTAAACTCCATATTAAATCTATGAAACTCTTGAGAGAGGACCCAGGGTAAAAAAATATAAAGAGATTGTTCCTTCACAAACTGCCGGAAGAGTTCTAAATGCCATTTACCTTCTAAGGTTCAAGTCTAGAAAGACGGTAGCATGTGACCTCGGTGTGACCTTCTACAGCACACGAGCCCACAGGGCTGTGTTTTACCTTAAGTCAGCTCTTAGGCTTAGGTGTTTCACTGGGATGTCCAGTCCTTCATCTGAGCAAAGTTGATATTTTTTATTTCTTACAATTTGTATCTAGAGGATTTTTGTAAATAACCTCCCCCTCCACATCCTCCAAAATTGTATGTTAATATAAAGTCCTAATATTCTAACAAAATAAGCTTTTTAGGCCACACACATATCTTAGGGTGACACTGCACCACCAGGAAAAGAAGTGTCCTCAACTGCTACTTCTTCTTGGGAAAAACTCTCATTCAAATAATGCGTGTAATTCAGTCAACAAGAACACCAAATGCAAACATATACCCTTACATATCTACTCTTTTTTTTTTAACTAATATTCAGCACTTCACACTTAATTGTTTCTACTCAAACCCAAAAACACTGTGAAGAAAGGATTTAAGGGATTTTTCTTCCCCATATTTCCTTTGGAAACAGACACCAGCCACAGAGAAGTTACAAGCTGACAGCACCTCAGCTGATTAGTTCCCTGAGCTGTGTTCCTCAAAGAAATCTGGAAAGAAAACCTCTCAGCTCTAACCGGGACCTCAGAGAGCTGAGAGAGCAGCTCTAACAGAGTTCTGTGAACCAAGACTACAGGCCTAGGAGTTGTGTGTGTCACACCCTACCTGAGCAGCAAGATCCTGAGTAAGACAGTGAAACTTCTGGGTGTTTATATTCTCACCCCGCAGTGGATATCACAATCCCAACTAATCTCCAGCTTTGATTGTTAGAATTACAACATAATGACCATAGACTTGGATATGGCAAGATGTTCCCTAGAAGAAAATTATTTGCAAATCATATATCCACTAACAGGTTAATAACCAAGATATATAAAGAACTCAAACAACTCAATAACAACAAAAAAAAATCCAATTAAAAAATGGGCAGAGGATCTGAATAGACATTTTTCCAAAGGAGACAGACAGATGGCCACAGGCACATAAAAAAAAGCTCAACATCACTACTCATCATTAGGAAAATGCAAATCAAAGCCACCATGAGATGTTACCTTATGCCTGTCAGAAAGGCTATTATCAAAAAGACAAGAAATAATAAGTGTTGACAAGGATGAGGAGAAAAGGAAACCCTCATGCCATGTTGGTGGGAATGCAAATTGGTGCGGCCACTATGGAAAACAGCGTGAAGTTTCTTAAAAAATTAAAAATAGAGCTCTCATATGATCCAGCAATTCCACTACTGAGTATCTATCCAAAGAAAACAAAAACACTAACTGGAAAAGATATATGCACCCCTACATTCGTTACAGCCTCATTTACAATAGCCAACAGATGGAAACAACCTGTGTCCATTGATGGATGAATGGATAAAAAAGATGTAGTGTAAATATATATACATATACATGCAAATATATATATGCCATGTATACAAATATCAAATCACTGTTGTACACCTGAAACTAATATAATATGTCAGCTACTAATAAACAATAAATTTAAAAATAAAATTAAAAAGGAATATGCGGGGGGAAATTAATTAACTTAAAAAAACAAAGATGCTCCCTAGAGACTATTGTACAGAATAAGGTGTCCCTTCTACACTGAGATGCAAATGACAGAATGCTGGGGTATGAGGTTGAGTGATGAGGGGGGTGTGGTGAGAAATCTACTTTCTTTTAGGTATTAACAAATACATAGATTTGCACAAGAACTAACATTACGACGCATGGTATTCAAGCCAAATTTCAAAGAGCACGCTTCACCAGGCTGTTACTCATCTATCTCCTGGGCTTCTGGACTGAAAACCAATACTCAACACAAAGCCGTATGTTTCAGAGGTTGCTATTCTGTTTTGGGTTTTGTCGGTAGGCTGTTTTTTGTTTCTATTCTCTGGTTTCCCCCATTCCTTATCAACACTGGTTGATCTTTAGTTTATAACATATTTACTCAGATGATTAACTGTAGGCATTAGTCTTGTCCAAGCAAGTCTTGTCCTGAGTAACAGACAAACCAGCGACCCAAGGAAGAAAGCAGCCAGGGCTCCTCCTCAATCTTGGGCTCACCTCACCCCAACTCTCCACCTCTCTGCAGACCAGTAAAGCTGGGGTCAGCTGGAGAGCTGGGTGCCAAGCATCATCTCCTGTAAGCCCTCACAGAGGGCCACATTCACACACGGAGGGGAGCAGTTTGGGTGATTAGCTTCCATGATAAGTTTCTTTAGAGAATGAAAGGTTTTGCAAGTTTTGAATTATCTCTGAGCGCTTATGCGGGCACAAAATGGTAGAACAAGATGTACTGAACATTCCTCTTCTGCTAGAATCACCAGAAAGATTAAGCTGAGGGGAATCAGGATCTGCTTAATCTGAAACTCCTTTTAAGAGAATCTACAATTGGGGTGCCTGGCTGGTTGTGACTCTCGATTTTGGGCTCATGAGTTTGAGCCCCATGCTGGGTGTAGAGATTATAATAAATAAATAAATAAATAAATAAATAAATAAATAAATAAATAATAAACAAACAAACAAACAAGCAAACAGACCTTAAAAAAAGAGACCATCTGCAATCAACTCTGCTTACATTCAAAGAAAAGGACACAGTGCCCTGTGTTTTCTCTAGCCTTCACTGTTTTGACACATAGTAAGAGAAAGAATGAGATCAATGTGGGGAAAACATGCCATTGAATCATCTGATAATAGCTTTTAGGGGTGCCTGGGTAGCTCAGGTGGTTAGGCTGCTGCCTTCAGCTTAGGTCATGATCCCCACGGTCCTGGGATGAAGCTCTGCATGAGGCTCCCTGCTCATGGGGAGCCTGCTTCTCCCTCTTCCTCTGCTGTGCTCCCTCCTTGTGCTCTCTGGCTCTCTGGGGCGCTCTCTCTCTCTCTCGCTCTCATCAATCAATCAATCAATCAAATCTTTTTTAAAAATAGCTTTTAGAGGCCCTGCTAGTGTTCTTGGGTCATGGATGCTATGTATCCACAATCTGTAGGAAAAGAAAGAGTGAATAGTGAGGTCCTTAACGGTAACAGAAATGGAGAATCTTTACATAGGTATTCCCAGCTTGCACCCATGACAAATTATCCAGTAAATAGTCTGCATCCTCATAATGTAGCCAGGTCATTCTCAGAAATTCTGTCCTGAGCAACAAATAAATCAGAAACATAAACCAGAAATTCTTTCCTATCATCTTCTGTCTCATTGTTCCTCCCAGTCCCCAACTCCTAACACACAAACTTAGGTCGTCCTGCGAGAGGGAAATATAAAAGCAAAAAGTAAGCACTTTGCCACCGTGCCATGCCGGGTTACACCTACCTGGCTTTTCCCTCTGCTTGGGATAGAGAAAAGTATGGATTATGCACCTGGCAAATATTTGCATGGTCTCCAGAGCAGTTAGATTCATCCATTTGCTCACAAAAGTACATAACTACAGCTGAGAGAATAAATCAATTCAATTCAACAAACATTTATCAAGCTCCAGTCTGATTGCAGTCTTTCGGGGAAAAAAAAAAAAAAAAGGCACCTGGCTATTGGAGCTGATTCTTGAAGAAGTCTAGAAATATTCCCTCCTTCCTCCCACCAAAAAAACAAATCATGAGAAAAGAAGCAACCACTTCCCTCAAATGATCACCACAGCAGCATTTCATATTGTAAAAATGTCACAAGCACAAGGCATGCCAATTCCTTTTTGTAGATGGAAAAGAATTCCCTTCTTATTTTTCTGGGAAAAATGGGTGATTTTGTTTGTTGTATAAAAAAATAACAGTGTCTCCACTTGCTAAGAAATCAGTGATTAATTATTGAGCCATTGATCACGTATCAGTATCTTGGATATAGAGATTAGAAGAACTACATATTGAAATAAGTCACAACATCATTGCTTTAGGTTATAAATTCAGACTAATTGGGGATCTCCTTAAAATGAATTCTAAATGCGCAACACAAGGGAAGGGCAAAACCAATCCCTGCCAAACATTTAAAGGGATCTAGGCTACTTGACCACGAGCCAGGTTCTATAGCCTCCTGGTGACATCAGGAAAGTCATGTATAAGCTCTGAGACCACAAGTGCCCCATCTGTAAAACAGGAATAACCATATATCTCTTATCTCATTTGTGGGAGAATTGTAAAGCTCAAGTGAAATAATGAGGATGAAGGTTTCAGGGAAATGGTTATAACCATCAGTACTGATGTCTAACTCCGTGGTCCCGAACACATGGCAGAGGAAAACCTAAGAAAATTCATCTGTGTTCCCAAAAGTGTGTAGCAGGATCTTTACAAGTTCAAATGAGCTGTGACCCCTTTTGTTTTTCTGCAGGGACAGTTTTAGAATCATGTCCATGAAGCTAGTTTTAGAAAGAAGGGAAAACATGTTTCCTTTATGCTATTTTTCTCTTACGCTGCAGGGAGGTGGACACTTTTTTTAAAAAATTTAACTTACCAGTATTTAACCCACTGTTGGCTATTAAATATATTTATATATTATATTATTATATAAATAACCCTGGATTAAACACTTGAGACTAAGCAAAAAGGTCACATATTTCACTGAGATAGGGCATTTCAAACTCAGCAAAATATAGGAGTGGTATTTTTTTTTTTTTTTTTTTACCATCCACTCTGCACTGGCACTCGAAAAAGTAAGGCAATGTTCTGGACCTCAAGTCGCTCAGAGTGTCAAGCGGAAACAACTAGAACATTACAAAAGCATGAGGTCACTGCCACAAGAAGAGGTCAGCAGGTGTCATACGGTATGGAGGAGGGTGCTGCTGAGCCAGGTGTTCAGGAAGTAGGGTAGCTAGCGCCAATAAACAGAAAACACATGCGGTATGCATGAGGGCTGGGCAATGAGATAGCACTGAGGCACGTGGTGAGTCGGGATGGGCCAAAGATGAGGCTGGAGGGAGAGGCGGAGACCACATCATGAGGGACCTGGGAATGAGGGCTGAGGAACCTAAGTGTGGGGCTACTGTGTGGACTGATGCAGTGACGGAGTATCAGGTGAGTGTTGCACTGATGAAGGAAGAGCTGCGTGAAGGAGGCCCCAACAGTCCTCCGCCCAGAACATTCTGCTGTTGTGGAAAATACTGCATCTCCTATTGAAAGAAATTTCCTACTAAAAAAGAAAATAGTTGCTACATTTAAAGGTAAAAGGGGACCTAATTTATAAAACTGTAATAGATATAACCACAGCCTAGAACATGTTAATAGAGAAAACATTAACACACTGGTTCAGGATTCATACAAAATGCTTGTACATTTTTTTATTGACCTTGACCTCTACTTCCACCTCCACCTGAGAAGGATCACTTTATTTCCATATGAATAGGATAGAAAAATCAAGGACTCAGCTGGTTTCGGCTTCCTAGGACAAGATGCAGCCCCTGTAGGCAGTGAGTGGTCAGTCACCTGGAGGACACAGTAGGCTGTCAGTGAGGCATCTTGAGGAACGGACAAACAGATGTGCGGGACCTTTCCAGGATAGCCTGAGTTGCAAGAAACTATCCAGGAAAGCATCACCTCTACAATTAAATTAACTAGGAGTATTAGTTTAAAAGAAAAACCAGAGGCTGGGAGGAGGAAAGAAAGTAGGGAATGAGGATTTACTATTTAATGGGTAGTGAGTTTCAGTGTGGGACGGTGAAAAGTTCTGGATTTGGATAGCGCTGATGGCTGTACAAACAGTGAAAATGTACTTGCTGCTACTGAATAGTATTTTGTGGTATGTATTTTTTTGCCACAACCAAGAAGACAGAGAGAAGCCAAACTAAGAAGTAGGAAGATTTCTACTAAATTTAGCTAGGAGCCTCATACTGTCTTCCTGAATGTGATACACAGACCAAAACTCAATTGCTCAAGAAATACTTTAAAGAAAAGAATCACCTGGAACCTTCTAGTGGCCTGCCAAAGACTATATATCCTAGGGGCCAAATTATGTAACTAGGGCAAGTTTTCTAAAACAATAGAGCATCTTCGCCTTACAGGAGACTGAGCTCTTCATATCATCTGGCTCATAACTCTTCCGTGCAGCTTAGGAAGATAATATTGTTATTATCCCCATGAATATGATGGTAGCTATTTGGTATTTATTAAGAGCTGGCTCTCAGTGAGCCAGCTGCTCTTCTTTTCTCCTTGGTTGTAGACAGGAACAAAAAAAAAAAAAAGGAGAAGTTCTGTGCATGCCTCAGAAAGTAAGCAACAGGATCCAAATCAGAAGCAATGCCCAAGGCCACAGTACTTGGCAGAGGGGGTTGAACTCAGCCTGATTTGGAGGCCCTGGCAATGCTTTGTTCCCCCATTCTAAATCCTCGTCACCAAGCAGAGCTCTGACTTAGAGAAGAGTATGTATTTACTTGTCAAACAGCTGATATTAATTTCTGCACATGCAAAATGTCCAAGAAGACGAATAAACTTACATTTGAGGTTAAACCACCGAGATAAGAAATTCAATCTCAGGGTCTCCATTAATTAATTGGTTAATAAGAATTGGTTATTCTTTTTTAAAAGGGCCTCATAATGCTTCCCATGTACAAAATAGTTAAAACTGTGTATGGCTCTAAATTCTGTGCCTATAATCCTGGCAGAGTTATTTTACAGGTTACAAATAACCCAAAATAATGGTAATTACATAGTAAGTATTGACTGTTTAATTACTTGAGACTGCCTTATAATCACCAAGTCATTAAGGATGTTATGAGTTCTAAAAACTACAAGTCACCAGGGTGTTGTGCATCAAGTTATTTGGCAATTCACAGATATGAGATGGGCTGGAATTATTTTGAACTAAAAACAATCTCGACACTTAAATGAAAGGTGGGTACACACATGCCAAGTTGATAATAGATGCTTATTATAAAGGCTGACGCTGAATAAACAAAGAAACGCAGTAAATAAGAGATGAGTGGTAGAGACTCCAATATAGAGATAAGAGTGGTAGAGATTCCTTCCCAAAGGCAAAGACACCAAGAAGAGCCCCTATATCACCTGAGAAGCAATACCAGAGTCCAGCAGCTCTCAGCTCTGGCTGCAAATTAGAAACAAATAGAAGTTCGAGAAACCAACTCTACTCAATCATACACCAAACCAACTCATACCAAGTCTCTAAAGAAGAGCCCAGATCTCTGTTTTTCAAAGGTATCCAGATGATCTCCACAAACAGTGAGGGCTGAGAACCACTAGTAGCAACAAGAAATCCCACATCATCCCCCGTGGCAAGTTTTGGTGGCAACTCTCGAGGTCCCCCCACCTAGCAGAGAAAGCGGCCCTTCCACATGGCATGTGGCTTGCGGTGCTCACAAAGGTCTCTCTAGACTCACGGTGCCAATCATCTCATCCATTACCCCTCAGTAGCATGAGGCTGCATGGGCTTGAGCCAAGTTAGATGCAAACAACATGGGGATCTATGAGGATGAAGAGCTCTTCAAACCAACACATTCAAGGATAAATGATTCACTCTCACCCCCACCCCCAGAGTTTCACAATCCTCCAACCAATTCTTATTTCCTCTAATAATTGACCATTTCTTTACAAATTACTGGGAAGTTGGGTTTTTTAAATCCTAAAAGCCAACTATCGTATCTAAATGGCAATTACACCATCAAATGCCATTTAAGTATTGTGAACTGGGTTTAATATAAATAATGCAATTCTGAGCATACATAAATACCAAGAGATAAAAGGTAAAAGGGGAAGCACACGGTTATGTGTGTTTCTGACTGCATCTTCTATGAATGCCTCTTTCAGATCATAAAATCTATAAAAATAGGACCATGGAAAGAACTGGTAGGCTAGACTCCACTGGCACATGTGTTTGGGAAGAAGACAAGGTTGCTGAGGGCCGACTGAGTGTCAGGCACTCCCCTGAGGTCTTCCAGACACATTACACCCCAGGCTTCTGAGGAACCAGACTGAGGCAGAACCAGACTGGGAATCAAGCTCAGTTCTGCTCCAAAATCCTTTTGATTACATTCCTCTCCACTTACTAAAATGCTAAATTATGCTCCAACATGTGCGAATGCCAAGGCCTCCAAGCTTCTTCCATATCCCCCTTCCATCATCCATTCAGGTGTCTACTCTGCCTGGGTAGCATTCTGCTCCATATGCTACACTCCAACCCTTTCTTCCCACCAGTGCTAGGAGTTTTGGTATCTTGTTTCATCCTTAGAGAAGTGGTTCTCAACTAGAGATAATTTTGCTCCCCAGGAAATATTTGGCAACATCTGGAGAAATTTTTGATTGGTCATAACTTTGAAGTGCTACTGATACCTCATGGGTAGAGGCCAGGGATGCTGCTAAACATCCTACAATGCACAAGAGAGCCCCCCACAACAAAGAGTAATCCATCCCAAAATGTCAATAGTTCCAAGACTGAGAAACCCCACATTGGAGTGACGATTCAGTTTAATAAATAGTGCTTTAGTTTTTTTCCCCTACAATATCATGAGGAGTAACTAAGACAATATATATGAAAACTTTTAGCACATACTAAGCACTCTGAGTCCTAATTAGATAATCTGATTGCACACTTCCATAGCATAGGAACTACCTCAGTTGACTCTACATTCTTCCCACACAAAGCACAGGGCTTTCATCATTGGCACTCAACAACTGTTGCCACATTGCATTCATTGTATTGGAAATTCTTGATTAAAAAACCAAATGCCACTATCATCTAAAAAAACACAGCATTCTCCCCATACTCCTTACCAAACAAGACGCAAATAGTACAATTCACGATTCATTAGAATGGACTATGTAAAGCTACATTACATCCTGAGTATATCATATAATCACTTCCATATCAAGACAATTGATATTCTCACTATTAAAATGCTTTGTCTTACTGTAACAGAAGGTTAATTAAGAGATCACAATAAATCGACTTGAGGAAATCTCATGCAACAGGCTCAGATTCTTCTATCTATACCAGGTCGGTTTGACTATATTGATTCTCAGATCTTAAGTTATTCAGGACAACCTTAAACTGTAATCACAACATGTCAAATAAAAACACCGAAAGTGACATTATGCGGTCTCATTCATTTGGGGAATATAAAAAATAGTGAAAGGGAATAAAGGGGAAAGGAGAAAAAATGAGTGGGAAATATCAGAAAGGGAGACAGAACATGAAAGACTCCTAACTCTGGGAAACGAACTAGGGGTGGTGGAAGGGGAGGTGGGCGGGGGGTGGGGGTGACTGGGTGACGGGCACTGAGGTGGGTACTTGACGGGATGAGCACTGGGTGTTATTCTATATGTTGGCAAATTGAACACCAATAAAAAATAAATTTATAAAAAAAAGAACATAAAAAAAAACACCAAAAGTTAAATCTCCCAATGAGTAAATTAAAACTGGTTGGAATCATATCTCAGGTCAAGATCTTTATGTTTTTGCCTTTTCTGTTGATGTAAGTTTGAGTCAGCATGGAAATCCTAAAGTAAATGATTAGAAAAAGCATTAGGATTAGCACTCACTCAAGTGGCCCTACAACAGGATAATAATCTACACTTATTTTTGCAGTTTCTGGAGGCATGGCCCCATGTCCCTAACTATCAGAATGAACTCATATACTTAATAAAAGTGTAGCTTCCTGGACCCCACCCCAGACCTACTGAACCAATATTTCAGATATTGATCCTAGAAATCTGTATTTTTAATAATTTTCCAAATATTTGTTTTGCACATTAGAGTTTGAGAACCTCTGCCAGGAGACTGAACCCCCAGAAAATGGATTTGTCTCATTTTGTAAATGTCCAAAATGGATCTGGCTTCTATAGACTATCAACAATTCATTTAAACATAAAATCCACATCCATATCCCACAATAAAATATAAGCAGAGCATTTGGTTGATTACTTTTGTGTAAATATGCATTTCTGAAGTAAACAGACTACTATTGTATGAGAAATGCTGAAAGACTGGAAATGAATATAAAAAGAATTATCCAGGAAAACAAAGCTCAATTCTAGGCCTCATCATCATCAACAACTACTATGTGCCAGACTAGGGATACAATGGTGGCTAGACAAAGTAGGTCTCTACCCTTATTCTTCCTTTATTTATGCATTTAAATTGTTTACTATATACTCGAAGAAGGTAGTAAGATGATTTCGGATAGTGGCAATGCCATGAAGACAATAAAGACAAGGTGATGTGATATAGTCTGTGGGGGAAGGAGGCAGAGGTAGTGGGTATCTGTATTAGACACTAGGATGAAAAGTGGTTTCCCTGAGGAGGTAACATTTGAACCGAGACCTGAAGGAAAAGAAGCCAGTCATGAGAGGGTTGGGGGAAAGTGTTCTAGACAGAGGAAACCATGGCTATAAGGACCTCAGGTTGAGAAAAAGGTTTTATGAAAGTATTATAGGAATTAAATCAGAAATCAGATCACATATACAAAATGTCCTGCAAAATAGCAAACTATTTAAAATTAAAAAGTTATTTTTAGGAGCATCTGGATGACTCAGTTTAATAAGCATCCAACTCTTGATGTCAGCTCAGATCATGACCAAATGGGTCATGGGGTCCAGCCCTGCAACAGTTTCCCCACTTGGTGGTGAGTCTGCTTGAGGATTCTCTCTCTCTCTCTCTCTCTCTCTCTTCTCTCCCCTTCCTTGCTGCATGCTTGCATGCACCCTCTCTCTCTCTTTCAAATAAATAAATAAATAAATCTTTTTGAAAAATGAGATACAAGTATGTGTTTGGGGGAAGAAAGGAGAAGTCTTCTTCAAATATCTGAAGGAATGTATCCTTGTGAAAGAAGATTTTATTTTACTTTTTAAAATAGCTCTGAGGGTATGGAATGAGCTTGAAATGGTAAACATCTTAGGAAGCCAGACTCTTGGCTCAAAATGATAATGAACATTCAAAGACAGCTGCAGGAAAATGGACTGACTGGGAGGTAGTGAGTTCTACATGACCAGAAGGGATCAAGGTTGGGCTGAACAGACATTTGGCAGAGGAATGATTAGATTAGATGACCTGCAAGGACCTCTGCACTCCTTTGAAAGCACACGGAGTCACTCGCTCACTCACAGTGCTCTCTCACCCATGCACTGTAACATCCAAGGTGGCCTCTTTAGTTCATGCTGTATAACCTTAAGGAGGTTTTCAGAAAAGCCTGAGAGATACCGAGGACTCTATCGTATTTCTAATTCACACATATTTTATTCCAAGATCATCTGGAATAAAACAGGTCCCCATCTCTGTAATAACCAACATATATTCCAAAAGGGCAAATTAAGAAACAGGAGAGACTAACATTCATTTTTGAAATCTGTGGCTAAGATTTAGTGGTGTTTTAGCAGTAAACATTAAACAATTATCTCAACCTATTAAAATAATTATTTTATTTTAACAGAAACGTATCTGAATTCCATTAGCTCTCAATATGCAGCATGCCAGAGAACAGCCAAAACCTTTCATAAATAGGTATGTGGCTTTTGTTGATTTGGTTTTTAATGGGAGCCATGGGCCCAGGCAGATGATTTCGTCAATAAAAGTCCTGACAGAGAATCACTACTCTATTATTTATGGAGTCAGACCAATAAATAAAGTAA
Source organism: Nyctereutes procyonoides (assembly GCF_905146905.1). Lineage (NCBI taxonomy): Eukaryota > Metazoa > Chordata > Mammalia > Carnivora > Canidae > Nyctereutes > Nyctereutes procyonoides. Next base: position 66,837,476 of record NW_026575142.1, read on the forward strand.
AAAAAATACTGAGTTGCCACCTGATCACCTGGGACCAAAATGCTAAAGATAAATCTAGTCTTCCAAGGACAGAGAGCCCAAGCCATACTTGGGAGAAAGACTAGAAATAACTTTGAAAAGCTAAACATTACTATGACCTTTATATAAAATATTTATATTTCCACATCCAGATGTATGTGGCTCATATTCAAATAAACTGCAGAAAATATTCTCTTACTACCTACAGTTTTTGTGCACATTTTTATTTATTGTATTAAATAGGTTCTTAAGAGCTACTTGTAAATAAAATCATATCATTACCCTTTTAGGATAACTTATAAAAACAACCTTATAATGAATCTTTCCATAAAATAAAGATAATGTCTATATAATTGCACAAAAAAATTTTACCTCATTTTATGAAATCCAAGAACACCAAAAGCTGGATTTATAAAAAAAAAAAAAATGAAATCAAAGTTTTAATACTTAGTATAAAGAAAGAATTTGTCGTAAAATTTTTTGTGGAAGAATCTCTTCTTAGGGCTATAAAATTTCTGCTTATGCCTGCAGTATTTTAGAAATACACCTATTTCATAAAAGGTAAATATAATCTATAATGTGAACAATCGTTTTGCAGCTTATTTCTCCTTAGGTTCACATATATTTGATTTTGCTATTTTATCTTCAAAGACTTATTTATTTATTTGAGAGAGAGTGGGAAAGGGGCAGAGGGAGAGGGAGGGAAAGAATCTCAAGCAGACTCTCCACTGAGCACAGAGCCAGATTCAGGGCTCACTCCCAGGACCCTAAGATTATGACCTGAGCTGAAAACAAGAGTCAGATGCTTAATGGACTGAGCCACCCAGGCGCCTCTGATTTTGCTATTTTATTAAGCTTTAATTCTTCTGAACTCAGGGTGACAAAAGGACTGGATTAGTGGCTCAGGAAACCCAGGTATCTGCATACATAAGCAGGTGCCACTTAATATCATCTGACTGGCCTAGAAACCAACCCCTTAAATGACTAGGGAGTTTTAATTCTTCAATTATATCATTACAAGTCCCCAAAGCATTTCTAATTATATTCTCACTTGACTAATGCACAGAAAAGCTGCAATGCCACAAAACAATACTTAGGGCTGGTGAAAGAGACCAGGTCTTCTGTCCCACTTCCCAATGTGTTCGCAGTCTCCCTTCAGCTTGAGTGGTGCCAAAGTTTTGTATCAATCATCACTAAATAATGGCTCCTTCCTTCCTTTCCTTTCCTTTTCCTTCCTTCCTTCCTTTATTCATTTATTTTAAGTAGGCTCCATGCCCAGCATGGACTCAAACTCTCTGCCTACGTCTCTGTCTCTATCTCTGTGTCTCATAGACAAAATAGAATAAATAGATAAAATCTTTAAAAATATATAGTTGGTAACTACCTTCCCTTTCTAAAAAGATCTGACACCTCTTGATACTTGTTTCCTCCCCTCTCCACCCCCAGCCAGGTAATAAGAAATTAGGAATAATTCTGAATTTTCCAAACATTCTCATCCTTAACTTAATCTCTTTGTTGTCTTCTCTTGCCAAGAGTGTAGTCTACCTCTTAGATTAGTAGACAAAGCTGTGAACTGTGCCCTAAATGCATTTTCTACAGGTGGGAAGCATGGTACAACGGAATGGTTCTAAGCAATGGCACCATAACACCAAGAGCATGCAACAGAGTTGCAACTCCATACTGTCAGCAAATGAGAAGTAATTTTCTACCTAAATCAGAGCTTAATTCATTAGCCCACATTAATTCACAGGTTCAATCCAATTTCTCAAAATGCAATAATACAATCTTCCAACCTAATTATCTTCATTGACAGTATTTAAAAGCATTGCTGAGACACATTTCTTTCCTGTGTCAGACAGGATCAACATCAAGTGAACAGCTTGGGTGGACTACATTCTGTCTAATTGCAAGGGGTTGACATTTTAAGAAATAATCATTTCTTGCAAGGGAGAAATTTTCCCCTGGGTGGACACCAAAGGGTACCTCTCAATAAGGAAGGTTTAAATGCATCTGTTTACAATGGTGTTCAGATTCTCAAGAATATCATGTGTGTGTGTGCGCGCATGTGTATACGTGTGTGTGTGTACTTTTGACATTCTGTAAAATTGGAAATATTACAATACGGATGACTTCTAGAGTAGTTCTAATCACTAAGAGAAGTTTAGAGATCAGAGAAGGAACTTTTCAAAACAGAACAGCAAAAAGAGATCATTTGTAATGAAATCACCATCCCATCTCACTACCACTCAAGAAAATGATGGATATCTCCTTAGAAACAATCATGAGAAAAGAATTGGTTTGTTTTGAAGGCATTTATTTCAATAGCTCATTTACTAAAACCCCCTGAATTTTAATCCAAAAACAGTTCATCTCCATTTCTTTTTGAAAATCAGAAGGGATATCAACCCACATTTTTGTAAGATCTTTTACTGGGGGGCAATATCTTTTAAAAGCACTTTTGAGAGAACTTATAAGCAAAAATTAGTAAAAGGACGAAAAAAGTACTTCCTATTCCTCAAGTTTAACTTTTACTTATTTTCTATCTTCTAAAAGTCATTGCTGCCATTAGGCCTTTGCTTTGTGAGGTAGCCAGTTTTCTCCTAATACTGTTCACTAAGCTCAGTTTAATTCATGACCTGGGCCAATGACAAATCTACTTTTCCGGCTGCAATACTTTAATAGGTTAAATTTCTAAAGTAAAAGGCATCCGTTAGTCCTTTGAAAACCAATTCTGGCAGCGTTAAAATAAAGGAAATTGGATACTTAAAGAGCCTCAAATATGCAGCATTGGAATTCATGTGTCAGATGGAGACATTATAATATACAACTGAGGGTGAACCCCGTTTAGGCAATGGGACTACAGATATATTTTAAAAGATGAAGAGTCAATTAACAAGCATATTATTTTGTTTTAAATCTCTTACAAGGCATACATGAGCAAGAATAGACGGCACTGCTATTTAGCATTCATGAATCAAAAACCAGAGAGAAGCCACGTTCAAACTCAATGAGCTTACCTTATAAACTTGTCCATATGTTCCATTTCCAACAAGTTCCACCAATTCAAAGATCCCTGCAGGGTCCTAAAGGAACATAAACAAACAAAAATTCAAAACAATATTCCAGGCATTGTCTTAATCAAAAGCAAATATTTAAAATAAGCAAATAAATAACTTCACCGTTGGGGGTTCTCGTATGTTATTATTGATTACTATTACGATTTAAGACAGCCGCAGCCATGACACTAGTCAAAACCCACTCTGTTTCCATTTTACATTTCAATGAGATGTGTTTAAAACAGACAAAAGGAGACCTGACTTCCCCCAAACAATAAAAAAGAATGAACACATTTCTTGCTGCCAAATGGAAATACATTTGCAGGCACATCGGGATACAATGAAAGACCCATCATCCTGAGAGGGATTCTAATTTCTCAGATCTTTCTCTTTGAAGCTTCTGAGCTGCCCATTGTGTTGAACACAGTCAAGAAAGGGGTGTTTCTCTGTCATGGGCACTCGTACATAAGGTAGTTAACAGTTCCCAAGGGCCAATACAGTCAACGTAGCTGCTTCTTCCCATTTTTCTTTGGCTTCACCTCCTCCTCTCTACAACACCGTCCCTGCAAAATATGTTCCTGTGGATGGTCTCCAGATCCTGCAGTACCTGAAGAGTACCTGCAGGATTTTGAACACAAACTGAATTGGAGATTTCTGCAAGTCCTGACCACCAAACAGGTGTCCGCCAACCCTCAGAGTCAGCTAAATGTGAGGGTACTTGATAAATGTCCAGTAATTGCTGTTATTTGTTACTGAATTATTATCCCCAAAATTTGAAAAAAAATATCAAAGCCTGTAAAATTCAACACAGAAGCATAAACTGACTCTGACCTCTACTGATCCATCAACAGGACAGAAATTGTTTTGTTAAGGGCCTAAATGAAGAATCACACACTTAAATGTCCACAGAGGTGAGGCGAGTGACTGTCAAAGAGTGAAGGGGGCCAGCTGGGGTCTGTGGCAACCTGAAGAAGCCATATCTCCCTGCGGGGGTTGGGGGTGGGGGGTCACGGAGCTGGACTCAGTTTTTATGTCAACCTATGAGCACAATATTGCCAGGTCTAAAGTTTTTCATTTTGTTTTGTTTCCAAGATGTCCTAATTTTTTTTAAGATTTTATTTATTTATTTGACAGAGAGAGAGAGAGAGTGCACAAGCAGGGGAAGCTGCAGGCAGAGGGGGAGGGAGATGCAAGCCCCCCACAGAGCAGGGAGCCCGAAGCAGGGCTCGATTTCAGGACCCTGAGATCACGACCTGAGCCCAAGGCAGACACTTAACTGACTGAGCCACCCAGGTGCCCAAGATGTCCTAGTTTTTAAATGTTAGGCACTAACTCACTTTATATATATATATATATATATATATATATATATATATATATATATATATTCTGAGGGAAGGATAAATGAAAAAAACTGTAAAGGAAGCAACAGTTTCCTGAGAGCACCGCCATATATTGTGAGGGTGACCGAAAGGCAGGAGAGGGAAAGAAAGCCTGGGCTTTGGATTCAGACAGACCTGGGCCCAACACCAGCTTTCCCTCGACTGGCTGCGTGATGGCAGGTCACCCTGGGAAAGCAACTAGTCTCTGGGCAGATAAAGTGGAGATGACGCCTGCCTTGCAGAGCTCTGATGAAGAGGGAGTGAGGGCCTAGCACCACACCCTGCATATAGCAGGCAACCCGCTCGTGTCTAATGGCCATCAAGTTTAAGCGGAGGAACGACCCATCACCAGCAGCATTTAAAGGGCAAAGGGTTGCTTCAAGGCTGCCATTCGTGGGGAAGGAGACAAATGAGGTCAATGTGACAGGTAAGAGCCCTTTAAAGTTAGTCTTTTAGGGTCCCTGCGTGGCTCAGTTGGTTAACCATCCAACTCTTGATTTTGGCTCAGGTCACAAACTGGGGGTCCTGGGATCAAGCTCCATGTCAGGCTCCTCACTCCTAGGGGAGTCTGCTTGTCTCTCTCTCTCTCTCTCTCTCTCTCTCTCTCTCTCTCTCTGCCCCTCCCCACCATGAATAAATAAATCTAATAAATAAAGTGACAGTCTTTAGCAAACCAGGCCCAACACAAGCCCTTTGCTGTGTGCCTTCCAAGATTCTGCACAGAAAACAAAAAATAAATAAATAAAGCAAAAACCCAACAGCTGAAGCACTTTGTCATTGAGAAAGAACTGTCATCCGTATAATCCATTGCTTTTATACAGCCAGGAGGGCAAAAAACCACACTCCAGACCGGACTGGGGCTTCACAGCCTGAGAAGTCTGGAAGCTCCAGCCACACCCCACTGGGTGCACGGGGTGGATGACGTTCCAGGTGGAACCGTGTGACAGGAGCAACAGTAAGGGCCCAGAGCTCTGCTGAGAGAGGCCTCCTAGCTGAAGACCACCTGGGAGCCCTCGGGATGGGAAGGAAAAAATGGTGTGTGTGAAACTGCTAGGCCATTGGAGCAGCAGTTCTATTACAAACAGAATTAGAAAGAAATGAGGGAACAGGGGGAAAAAAAAGCCCACAAATGGTGGCAGCTGCTGTTTGTTTCTAAGCTGTGCTCCCAGTAGTTTGTTTGCTCAGTGGTGTTTCTGCAACAAATTTTGAGAGAGGTTCTACATTTGCTCGAAATATCTCAATTGTGTTTTCAACATTCGTTTTTTTTTTTTTTCCTTGACTAAAAAACACAATTTGAATGAAAGAGAGAAGCAGGAGAGTGACTACCACCTGCTTTAAGGAGCCTAGGAAGCATAAGGGGGTAGGGGGCAGGGGGTGGCAGTGGTGGAAGGGGAGCGCAAGAGCAGGATGCAGAACGGGACCAGTTTCTATGCTCAGGGGCCACCCCATCTCGTGGACCTATCCTCAGGGCTGAGGTTTAACGGGCTGGTCTCAGGAGTAGCTAGGTGACTGACTTCTAGCTCTTTCCTCTCCTTGAACAGTCCACTAATGGGCCTATGGCTCAGCCAATAAGAACCAAGGAAGTGCAACGCCGAGACTTCTGTTCCAACTGCTGGGAGAGGGGGTATTGCCGCTGGATGCATCCAAGGAGCTCAAAAGCAAGAGTAACCACAGTTGGATTGGTGACCCACCTTCAGGAGGCAACCAAACAGAAAACAAGCATCATATCAGAGTGGTTCCCCAAGAAACAGAACTCAAAATCACTGATATTTACAGAGGGAGTTTATTGGGGGTGTGCCTCAGAATCAAGACCCTGGGAGTGAAGGAAAAAGGATAGGACTGAACAGAAGGAATGCATTCAGCTGTGATACAGTAGAACCAAAACTTCATCCGATCCCACAGGAGCTCTGGAGCTGGGGTGACTCCCCAAAATTATCCACCTTGATGCATGGGGGCCTTTGCACACCACCTCCATTGACTAGTCATTGTATGCAGGCTGTTCCCCACCCCGTCCCCCCTCCCATCCCCATCCCAGAGGTTTTGATCTTGTGTGAAGTGACACTCTTCTGCGAGGGACAATCCCCAGGTACCCAGACTCCTAGCAGGTGGGCAATGAGTGCCTCAGGTGCAGAGATGAGATCCAGGTGACCCATCACAGCAACCACTATAAGCATCATGGCTACAAAGGAGTATCGGTTTGGAATTGGAAAAGAAGCCTATGAGCATGTATCTTCTACAGTCTGCTGACAGTAATAAGACAAAATGGCACAATTAGAGTCGGTATTTGCAAGGAGGGGGCTCCCTGAGATCCCAGAAAGCAGAAGGCAGAGCAAGGGCACTTGAACTCAGCCCTGACCATCACTAAGCTTCCCTCTCCCCACCTCCACTCCGGGTCCTGGAGAGCCGGTGTTTGTGAATACTCCCTTACACAAATGCATCTAATTGCCAGTTAGGCTCTTGGGGATGGGCTACAGCTTGAACGTGGTGAGCACTCATTCAGCTGTTTTCTCTACTCCTGTAGGACTCGAACATAACTTCTCCCAAGGGCTACCGATGACTCAATCGCTCTATCTATAATGGTCTCTTCTCAGTCCTGTCCTGGCTGTTCCCTCTGAGGCACTGACATTGCTACACTTGCTGAAATACATCCCCTCCCTTGTCTTCCACTCCGTCTCTCTCAGAGACTCTGTTTCTTCCACCTAGATCTTAAAAGTTGGCTGACCCCAAAGTTCCAGCCTCCTGTTATTCACTAAGTGCTAAGGATTTCATCTCTCAATTCTCCATCATATCCATGTACTCCACTCCATTCATGCAACAGGCCTTCTCTTTCTGGGACTATCTGCTTTCAGTCAATTCTTCCTCCCTTCACACTGAAATTTCTAAAATAGATAGAACACATCATGCTTTAGAATCCTACACGAAGTGGTTCAAACTGAAAGTCAAGGTCCTGTCATTCTTCAGCCCAGTCTTCATTCCCAGTCTCATGTTCCATCACCTCATACTATAACCAACCACCTCAAACCGCCCGCCATTTCCCTAGCACACCACACAGGCCGTGTCTCTTTGCCTTGGCTCATGTCTGTCTGCCAAGATTATTCCTTCTACCATTCTCCAGCAGGCAAGCCCAGGATGCCACCTCCCCTGTGAAGCTTTTCCCAAATTAGCACCACCAACTCTCTGCACCCACAGCATGTTGTACATGGCTCTATGATAACCACTTCCACATCGTGCCATCCTCTCTTCCATTTCTTGCCCTTAATAAATTACAAATTCCCTAAAAAACAGGAACTATAACATATTTATTTTAGTATTCCCCAGCACTTAGCCCGGTGACACAATGATTTACTGAATAAGGTTGATCCCACACCCAACGCTCCACAACATGCATAGAAGAAGTTGAAAAAAAAAAAAAAGGTGGGGGGATCAGGATGTTGAGCCAAAGGTCTAACAAACGTACGTCATTTATTTTTCAATCTAGACAAGCTTTCCCAGCCACTACACTCCCTCCATCCCCCCTACCCCACTTCAACCATCACATACATTAGCTCCTAGGGCATTCCCAGCTCTATTTTCTAAAGAAATGTCTAAAGAAATTCCCAGCTCTAATTTCTAAAGAAATTCTCTGAAGAAAATTCATAAAGTCCATTGCTTTAAGCTGTGCTTCAGGTGCATTAAGAAGACAGGCTGTCAGGATGTGGCCACGTGCAATGCAACGAGATGATGTACCTAATAATCATGTTACAAAGACAAGAAAGCTAAGAGACAAGAATCTGCTTAATTCTCTCTCTCTCGTGTTTGTTTAGCTACTCATAAAGCCAGGACGGACGGCATGGAAGGTTACATACACCAAGGAGAAAAGAGCAAATCGTTGACATTTACCAAACTCAGAAATCCCTGTTGGCTATACATGCCTTTATTCAGATCTTAACCTTTGCTGGGAGACAGAGAATTTAATTCTAAGGTAGAGTAGTTTACGTTATTGCATAATGATATATAACTACACATCAAAAGGCAAGCTGTGTCAGAAGAGAAAAATGTAACTTTTCAGCAAGTCCTGATAAAGGCAAATTTGGTTAGCCACCGTCGTAAAAATCACAGTAATAGCTCACATTTCATGAGTATTTATGTGCCAGGCACTGTTCTAATAAGCATTTTCCAGGCATAGGTCATTTAATTATTTCAACTGTGTCAAGCGGATGCTACTGTTGTCTTCATCTTACAGATGAGGGAACCGAGGCACAGAGAGGTGAAGCAGGTGGTTAAGGTCACACCACCGACGGGTGGCTGCACCAGGATGGGCGCCCAGCTGGTCAGACCCCAAACCCTGCGCTCTTAACCACTCGGTACTCTACCCAGCTTCGTGGAATTAGCATTCCCGGCCCTTGACTTACCATTTGTTAGCCCTCCAGCCTCAGGCAACTTTCATAACTGCTCTGAGTCTCATTTTCTTCATCTTTAAAATGGGGATAATATTACCTCCCTCACAGGGTCACTATGACAGCCCTGAAAGTATCTAGACTAGCTCAGGGCCTGACACATAACAGTATTTTCAACAAAAACAGTCACCTCCTTCCTTTTTAGCCCCTTTGGGAAAAAAAAAAATACTCATTTCATATACAAGGAATATGCCACAGAAAAATTCCATCTGTGTTTTGTATCTTTCCCACAAACAGAGCCAATAAAAAGAAAACCTATTGTTTTTTGACCACCACCACCACCAGCACCACGCACTTAGCAGATAGGGTCAGATATTTACGGACGAACAGATGTCTCTTTAGAAACTTACTGAGAAATCGGGAAGACACATTAACTTTAGGGGGCTCCTGGGATGTTGGAATAAATTCTCTCTTCCATCAGCTGAGGCCATTCAGGCGGCCTTGGCAGCTCCAGCCTGACTTCGCAGCACAGCGCAGAGACCGAGGATGTAGGGGTTAATCGTCCTGGTCACTGAGTTATACTTTAATTCTTCCAGGCCTCCTGAATGACACTGGATTTATAAGAACACTAAATAACATCGCTAGACAAAAATCCCAAAGACTGCAAAAGACGAACCTAAATATATCAGTAGGATGATGAGGTCTATTTTCCCCAGCCCTTCTCCCTTCTCAATAAGAGACGGATTGGCAGAGATTATGGCCCACGGCTTAGATCCTAGGCATCCTTTCTCCCAAACTCCTCTCAGAGGCAGCCGTTCTGCGACAGATCTTTCACTTGGGGTCACCGGTCCTGTGGCAGGGTGAAACAGACCCCAATAGGGTACGAAGGGCTGATACGGCTCCCAGAATGACTGCCTACCCCCCAGATTCCCTACCGACATCTGCCAAATGACTGTGCTTGCTCTGAACGTATGGGCCTTGAAAAGACCAAAATGTTATTTCTCTTAGAACCATATTTAGCAGCTGTTTTGTTCGGTTTCAGCCCTAACTGACAAGCATATGCTTACAAAAGCAAAACAGCACAAAGAAAACAGGAACAGTAGGAGAACCCTACATATTCATCTTGAGCCTTCAGGCTTTTCATCGTTCTTCCGAAGTGAGCACAGTGCTGGCAAACATCGCACTGAGGCAACACGGCCCGACGCTGGCCCATGCTGGGCTCCCAGACAGGCAAGGCCCCTCATTTTTTTTACTGACCTTCCCTCCTTCTAATGTAGGGATCTGCTCCTTACCTTCCACAGTGGGGTTTATTCAGTGCCTGAGTGCTACTCACACCCTCTACACCCAACTACTTCCCAAGGTAGAAAAAAGGTACACTGGCCCCTGCCTCCTGGAGCTTCCAATCTGATGAAACAACAGACGTGAGCACATAATTACACGTGCACAGCCATTAAATTACAGCTGAGTTGTATTAAATATAATGTAAATTATATTTATAATATAAATATATATGACAAGCAACGCACAGGAGAAATGCAAGGTGCTCTGAGAGTGTGCACCTGGGAGATCTAGAATGTAATCCAGACTTATCTTCATTAACATGCTGCCCAAGCCAGCATCTCAAACAGAACAGGTAACCCAGGTAAAAAACTATATTCAAAAATATAAAAATAAAACGACAATCGCTGAATTTTCGCATCTGATCATTTGTGCAGAACGGAGTAAATTATGCACACCTATCGGACGATTCGCACGAAAAAGTTAGGGTTCAATTTGCGACTCTAGTCCTTGCCAGTGTCATCTGAGCTCTCATAATCTGGTTTTCCCACCTGTAAAGTGGGATAATCCCACTTGGCCTGGGTCCTGGCAAGGGTGCCTCCTGCATGCGAATGTGCTAGCCACCTCCCCAGCTCCACTTGCCCGGGGTGGTCCTTTGGGAAGGGTGGTACTGATACAGGCTGACTCCAGGACACCATCCCCCCCACACACAGTTGGGCCTGGCTAGCTGGTATTGGTGTCCAAAACCGGTTCCCGGGAGGGTCAGGGCATGGTCCCAGCCAAGCGTCAAGGAACATCATCCTGGATGATGGTGGCTTCTAGCCCCCGAAACAGAAAGGCCAGCGCCTCCTCACCTCCCGCTTGGCTTGCTACCTGTTCAGTTCCACCTGCTAAGGAGCAGCCGTTGGGAGGGAAACAGCTTCCCACGCACCCTGCTCCTGGTCACCTGCCCACTCAGGCCTCTGCAGCCCCAGCCTGTCCTCACAAAGGCAGCCTTTAAAATTAGATCTGAAACCTGGCTTCTCGGAGCAATAGCTGCCAGACCGTAAGCTACAATGGTCATCCTCACTAGCTCCTGAGTAGACAACGGCCTAAATGCTTTATGTGATTTTATTCATATTTAATCCTTACAGCAACCATGGGGAGTGCATATTACTAAACCCCATTTTCAGATGATGAAACTAAGGCTTCAAGGAATTTAGGAACTTATTTAGTAACTATTTAGTAGTAACCCCAGGTTAAATAGTATGTGGTGGAGACAGCAGCCAAGACCAGGCTGTAATGTGAGGATAAAAATACATCCTGTGGGGATTGTCATGAGCACCAGAAACAACATATAAAAAGCATTTAGCGCAAGGCACACTAATGCTTCATAACTACAAGTCGCTGATATTATTCTTGCTATTGCTGCTGGTATTATGAAAAGTTGCCCAAGGTGTCAGCATTGATTAGTAGTAGAGGTGGGAGTCAAATCCAGATATTTTGAATGCAAGACTGTCGTTACTCACTTCTCTACAAATGGCCAGTGCTGACGTTCACTTGGGGTTACCGGGATGGTGAAGACCCTGTGGTTTAACAATGAAACCACGGAAGGGCCAGTGACCTCCAACCAGGTAATGACCAGCCAGGCAGCTGGGAACCAGAAGTAAAATGTGCCAATGGTTGCTCAGAGCTCCTGCCTTCCCATAAGAGCCCAGAAGGACTTACAACATTCACTTGGATATTTATTTTGATTTTGGAAGACCGGTTACTTTATTTTTTAATTTTAATTTTATTTTTTTAAAGATTTTATTTATTTATTCATGAGAGACACACAGAGAGAGAGAGAGAGAGAGAGAGGCAGAGACACAGGCAGAGGGAGAAGCAGGCCCCATGCAGGGAGCCCGATGTAGGACTCGATCCCGGGTCCCCAGGATCAGGCCCTGGGCTGAAGGCGGCGCTAAACCACTGAGCCACCCGGGCTGCCCCTAGACTGGTTACTTTAATCCTTTGTGAACCTTGGGATTCAGCGGCCAGCCTTTCTCACACTTTCTAACGCAGAGACCCTGAGCCATGACCACAAACCAGCCTGTGCCCGTGTGCAACGCACAAAGCCCACTGCTCTGTTCAGAGACTATTTCCAACTCACCCACTGTCAGGAATGCTTAACTCCATAAAGCAGACTGAGAAATTTTTCAGGATAGTAAGCCAAAGAGTAGATTTTAGACAAGGATAGGAATCTCCAGCTTCCAGAACTTTCCTCAACTCTCCCACAATCTGTTTAAGCTCAAACATGGGAAGTTGCTCTAAAGGTCAGTATGTACATAAGGGCCTCTAATCTGGTTCCTTCTCTCCCTTCATCAGGTTGTCCCAGAGCTCATACAGCTGCACAGGGAAATGTATCAGACAGTTTACAGAGTTATGCAAACATGAGATCTCTCTAGGCCTCTTAGGACACAGTAACTTTTCAGTATTGGAAGCAACATGACGTTGAAATTATGGGAACCAGACTAGCCAAGATCTGGGCATTCTTGCCTTTTTAAAGATGCTTAGATAAAGAAAAAGGATAGCATTTGCAGCAGATGGATTTTAAAGACAAGAACTTGATTACCTGAATAATTAAGTAAGAAATATTAGGAAACCATCCAAGGTTCCATTTTGGGAAGGGTGTTAAGCCTTCCCCCAAAGGTACTCATTCACCATCTGTTTACAACAGGCCAATGACACATATTTGCTTGAACGCATTTTCAGCACTTCTCCCAACACCTACAGGCAACCATGTAGTTGACAACAGACCCTCTCTAAGGGGTGAGGTTAATATTGGCTGGTTGGATCCCCTATTACTCTTTTACTTCAGGAGAGGAGTGGGATGGCCAAGAGCCACCTAGGAACAGACCACTGCCCATCAATACATACCTGGCGCAGGGGCCTATTATCCGGCAGATGATGGTAATGAGCCCATCCCAGTCCATCACTTGGTGTCATCACTAATGGTACAGATGGCTGGTGAGTTAATGCCAACTCTTACATGGATTATTATAACGGGGCTTCACAGGCGTCTGATCTATTTTTTTTCTTTCAAGGCTTTTGTCCCTATGGCTAGGCTAGTGTAAAGAATATATTATTTGTCTGTCTGTTTTACAAGGCACATAACTTTTGAATGGAGGTTTATCCAAGAATCTAAGAAGGGTTTTTGGCAGATTCAAGAAGCTATTTCTCTGTCCCTCCAGGCTCTCAAAGGTGTTAGATCTCCATTGTCAAGTAAGTCTGGGAACAATGAGTTTAAAAGATCAGCAATTTAGGGGCACCTCGGTGGCTCAGTCGGTAAAGTGGCCAACTCTTGGTTTTAGCTCAGGTTGTGATCTCAGGGTTGTGAGATGGGCCCCATGTCCAGCTCCACACTCAGTGTGACGTCTACTTGAGATTCTTCACCTCCCGATCCCTCTCGTTCTGCTCTTCCCCCCACTTGGGTATGCTTACTCTCTCAAATAAATAAATAAATAAATAAATAAATAAATAAATAAATAAATAAATAACTTAAAAGATTAGCAATTTAGCTCACTCTTTACTGTGCACAGCCTCTCAGAGCCTTTAACCTGTTAATGTTCCCCGTGAATCTCCAACGGAGGGAAAAGCTTTCCACATTTCCTAAACCTGAATAGCTGTGGGATGCTTTTTAAGGGAATTTTGTGTCTCTCTAAGCACTGGTGTTCTGTAGAGCACAGGATAGAAAATGAGAGCATAGAGAGCAATCTTCCCCTTCTCATCCCCACTCTCAACCGGAAGTTTGCATCTTCCTTATTATAGCAGGGACTGCTCAATGCCACCCAATGTCCTTTCTTCCACTGTTCCTTACTAACAAAAATCCCAATTTTATTTGGGAAGCCAACGCATCCAAGTCAAAGCCCACATGCCCCAGCTCCAGTGAAGCCAGGAGTGAATATGTGACTGAGCTCCGGCCAGTGGTATGTAAGCAGAATTATTGTGGAGGACTTCCAGACCGGTTGCTTAAATGACTCAGCTGAGAGAAAGAGAAAGGCTCTTTTGTCTTCCACCTTCCTCCTTCCAGCTGCCTGAAATGTAGGTGTGATGGCCAGAACTCTGCAGCCATCTCTGACTCCAAGGTGAATTTACAGATTGAAAAACCCTTTTGCTAGGTCGTTACAGCAGAACAATAAAATAATCCTCAACTCTGATGACCATGGAACTGCCATATACCACCGCTCTGCTATGTCTGGACCTCTTTGTCACGAAAGAAATATAAACTTCTACCTTCCTCAACACACTAATATTTCAGGTTTCCTGTTTGATGTAACTGAATCCCAACTGATTTGCTTGAATTCTACTGTTCAGATATTTTTATTTATTTATGTTTGACGGTCCTTCTTTAGAGTATTCTTCTCCACCAGTCCTTTGATCTTTGATAGAGATGACAGTCATTACAGTTGTTCAACAAATATTCTAGATCTCCTGCTGCTATGTTACATGGTGTCATTCCTCCACCCTTCTTTAAGTTGGGTGCAGCCACATGACTTGCTTTTGCCAATGCAATGTGAGTGAAAGTGATGTGTCACTTTCAGATGGAATATGTGATTGTTGTGTAAGATACTGTGATGACTATGGAAGCAGACATGGGAATGAAGTCTCCACTGGTCTCCACTGGGTAGCTGATGAATAGAATTCTCTCTTGATGGGCTCTGGACATGTGGCATGGTCAAGAAATCAACGTTAGTTGTAATAAATCTCTAAGATTGTTCATTATCACAGCATAGCCTACCCTCTTCTGACCAATAGAACAGAAACAACCAAATGGCGGTGATACTAATAATCTCACTGCATAATGCTTCATGATTTCTGAGACAATATTCCTGAAAAAAGCCCCCTTTTTACTGGGTAAATCTTAATCCCCAGACACTGTGCAGGCCATTTTGCAAAAATCATTTTATTTAATCTCTGCATTGATCCTGGGAGGTCCACTGTTTACAAAAGAGAAGACCAACACTATGAGAGTAACCTACGCGAGATCAATGTCCAACGCCAACATGCACACTCTCCCCACTATCTCTAACCCACAACATCTGAAGCCAGCCCTGGGAAATAAAAACGCTTACAAAGCTGGCTGGTAACACAGGAATTTCAGGAACCCTTTGTTACCAGGAAGGGGAAAGAAACATTAAAACATGGAGTTTGCATTCACAGGGCTGATCACACCCTATAGGCCGAAACCAGGGCATGCCGGGGCTTGTAGTCCCTGCACCCCACTGAGGACAGCAGAACTGCAAGTCCCCCAGCTGCTCATATGAGTCCTTTGAACTCAAAACCTGCCTTTGAGCTACTGTCAAGGTAACCACGCAGCTGAAAATAACTAATTGGGCAACATTCTCTGACTGCTGGCATGGGCAGTTATAATCTCAGCATCTCCGTGGCAACCTGACTGGAATTCTGGTTATTTGCACAAAGAAAAACCAGTCTCCGTTCAGACCAGGGCTGCATTTTGTCTCTACTCCACTTTTCTCATTACAAGTTGCTATTGAAGGAACAATGCTTCTTTTATGAAGAATGTTTATTACTGGTCTGTGGAAAACCAGCATTTTCATAATCTGGAAAAATTTGGAAAGGGAAAAATCTTAATATATCCTGTATTGCCAAACACAAAGAGATTTTATTAAGACAGGCTCTATTATAAACAACAGTAAAGGTCACCATGGAGTAAGTGACCTATAATCAGGCCACTATGGAATTCTATGGAGATGTCAATGGCATAGTCCAGGCAAGGAATCCCAACAACTACATTGCAATCAATGGACCAGTGCTCATCTCCTGGGCACTGACAAGGTGCTATTGCAAACCCTGACCTAAGTCCCAGGGGCTCCCCTGGCCTACTCTGTTCCACCATCCCATTCCACTGTGCTGAATCAGGAGGGAACATTTACTGGAGGAACTGCTGTAATCCATTTTTCAAGTCCCTTGCCCATAAAGAAGAAGGGATAGAGTGTCGGAACCCTGCTCCAACCTGACAAACAGATAGAACACAATGTAAATGCTCAGGGAGTTCAGTGGGTGGGAAATCAATATAGAATGACACAGCCACGGAAGGCTAAAAGGGAAACATGGGCATCAGGCTGGACTTTAAAATACAGACAGAATTTGCAGTACAGAGAGCTGAGCAGAGGGACAAAATTGTTTTTGTAAAGGTGCCATTTAAAAAGGATACATGTTCATCACCTGTAGCACTTCTGTCCAAAAGGACAAAAGCTTAGAAACATGTCACTTTGGGGACAGCACCTTCATTCGGCAAGTTTTACATCATTTCTAGAAACCATGGTTCCATAAGCATTTTATAAGGCAGATAGACCAAGTAAGTATTAAACACATGGCTATAGCAAAGTGGCACACACAAATGGCATTGAATACATAAAGCCATTAATTTTTTAAAGATATTTATTTATTTGTTTGAGAGAGAGAGCGTGAGCAGGAGAGAGAGGGAGAACCAGACTCTTTGCTGAGCAGGGATCCCAAAGCAGGGCTCAATCCTGGAACTCTGGGATCATGGCCCAAACTGAAGGCAGATGCTCAGCTGACTGAGCCACCAGGCATCCCAAAGACATTAATTGTTTTAAATAAAATGCTATGTTTGTTCCAGGCAACAAAGGAATCAGTATATAAGTGGCACTGCCACTTATGATTTGCTTACATATACCTTCCCCACTCAGGTCTGCTCCCTCCTACCACAGAGAAGGGGCCAGGCTCTCTCCAAATTAATGTCCTTAACAACGTGCACCATACTCAGGCTACAGAAGGCATTTAATAAATATTGGTTAAGTACGTAAATAATTTTATCAAGACAATATGAGACATGTTATTTATTGTTTTATTGGTGAAATAAAGACTATATGTATATCATGAAGATATGGATACACATTCCTCAGGAGTACACAGCTGAGCACCAGAGAACATATGAGGCCACATTCAAATACGGGAAGGCTTCCTGGAAAGCTCATTTTCCACAAGGATTTAAGTGCTTGTATTTTCATATAGTGCGTTAAACATTGATAAGATTGCATCAGTATTTTTTCTGGGAGCAGTACCGTCATCAGCCTACCAGGATCTCTACGGGTTTGAATTTAGTCTCTTTCACCAACAGGAATGTCTTGGTAAAAGCACCTAGAAGCATATCATCAACCTCTACCACTTATATACCTGATTTTCGAATATAGTAAATGCTCTTTAAAAAAAAAAAAAAAGACTTATTTGGGGGATCCCTGGGTGGCTCAGCAGTTTAGCGCCTGCCTTTGGCCTGGGGCACGATCCTGGAGTCCCAGAATCAAGTCCCACATCAGGTTTCCGGCATGGAGCCTGCTTCTCCCTCCTCCTGTGTCTCTGCCCTCTCTCTCTCTCTCTCTCTCTCTCTCTCTCTCTCTCTGTCTATCATAAATAAATAAATAAATAAATAAATAAATAAATAAATAAATCTTTTTGAAAAAGGAAACATCATTTTTAAAAAAAGACTTATTGGGATCCCTGGGTGGCACAGCGGTTTGGCGCCTGCCTTTGGCCCAGGGCGCGATCCTGGAGACCCGGGATCGAATCCCACGTCGGGCTCCCGGTGCATGGAGCCTGCTTCTCCCTCTGCCTGTGTCTCTGCCTCTCTCTCTCTCTCTCTCTGTGACTATCGTAAATAAATAAAAATAAAAATAAATAAAAAAATAAAAAATAAAAAAATAAAAAAAGACTTATTTATTTTAGAGAGAAAGTACATGGTGGGAGACACAGAAGGGGAAAGGGAAGGAGTCTCAAGCTGACTCCAAGCCACGAGCCTGACACAGAGCTTGATCCCACGACTCTGAGATCATGACCTGAGCTGAAACCAAGAGTTGGACACTTACTGACTGTACCCCTGAGGCACCCCAGTAGATGCTCTTTATTTCACCTCTTTCATTTGGAATTCGCCATTGCTTAGATGAGAACCGGACAGCAGTTTAATTACCCATTGTCCACACAGAGAAGATTTTAAGGAATAATGTAAAAAAGATAACCAAAGGAATAATTTTTTTTTGAAAATTCAGTCATTTCAGTCTAGTGTCATTCACATCGAATCGCTGGCTAATTGCAGTCAGACATGTCTACTAACGCTGGCGCTCTAGGACTGGTGTTAGACAACACTGCTAGTCTAGTAGCTCCTAGTGATTGTCTACACCAAAAAGGGAATAAGATTCTTTACAAATTATTATTGTCTTACTTTTCACCAATATAAAAATTTCAATTCTTTAGATTAACAAGGTTGTCCTGTGAGGCAAAAAGGATCATTCTAGTTCTCAAATAGAGACTTGGTCTAGTGGCCACACTGGTGCTAATTAAAGAAGATCAACATTTTTGTTTTGTGCACTTTTCAATAAATTAAAAGGCCAAAAATAATTTAATCACGAAGAAGGTAACTTCAATTTAAAAGAATGAGGAAATAGATATAAGCAGCAACCCACCAATTAAAATATCAGTTTCCTGTCCTAGGAGTGCCTCAGAGCTTAGTTAGTGAGGCCTAGTTAAAACTCTCTAGGTAAAAGTCTTTTGTTATAACACAGAAATTCTTGCCCTGATTATTGAATTCCACTCAGTAGTTAACCATACCACACAATACCATGCTAAGCATATAATTCTTATAGAGTATCTACTTCATTGACTACTGTTTGCCAGTGAATATGTAAGTCAAAGAAATTTATGGTCACATCCCAAACCTGACATCAGGTCTCACATCTTTTATACTTGTGGCAAAAATCTTTCAGAGATAGATCTTTCCTTTTAAAAAAAAATTATTTATTCAAGAGAGACAGAGAGAGAGAGAGAGGCAAAGACACAGGCAGAGGGAGAAGCAGGCTCCTCAAGGGGAGCGCAATGCGTGACATGATCCCAGGACCCCAGGATCGCAACCTGAGCTGAAGGCAGACACTCAACCACTGAGCCACCCAGGCATCCTCTAGAGACAGATTTTTCAAACAGCCCTCTCGTGTGCCTTCTCCACCAGTATATTCAAATGTGTTTTCAAAACAAGAAACTTGGGGAATACGCTGATGAATATATTGTGAGGAAGGTGGGATTTTGTACCACAGATGGTCAAGTCAAACCATGAACTAAGATAGATGACAATGACTGAAAAATCTGCAGGTCATTAGAGTTCACTGTCTCTTTTGAGTAGGGACCATTTGGCCTGTACCAAAGCCACCAGCAGACTGAGATTCTATTAAGTGTGAGGCATGGGAAGTTCTAGCAAGCACTGGTAGGGAGACACTAGTTCTCCTCTCTGCGGTGTCTCATGGGTGAAGGTGGAGTAATTCTAAGCTCTGAGGGAGAAATGCACGGTCAAAATGGCTTAAGTGGGTGCAGAACTGGGACTCCAACCAAAACCAAAGCAATGCTGCACCATCAGTAATACTGGCAGAGGAGGTGGGGCAGGGTGGATTTTTCCAAAGAGAGAAAAGACTCCTGCCAGTGAACTACGTGGCGTTTTGATATGTTTATTTTACTTTAATCCTCTCCAGGAATAATGAAAAATGATGAAACAGCCTGCATGCGTTTTGGCAATTTCCATATACTACAAAGTCCTCAACAGAGACACTATCCCCGGGCAGAGCTTGTGAGCTGCTGAGCTGGCCCTCATCCTCCATCTCCTAGTACACGTCATCCCTCCTGACCACCAGAGGTCGGGCCCTCAGAAGAGTTACCTCTTGCCTTCCTGGAGGCCACCAGACCTCATCGTACCTGAACAACCAACTGCTGAAAGCCCTTGTTTAGAACTCATTTTTATAACACAAAATTTGCCACTGACACACGTTACGAGCTAGAGATACTCTCCTCCTGATAGAGTTAGGGCTCTAGCAAGTACTACACAGCATATTTAAGAGTGTAATTCACGTATTTCTAAAATCAAGTCAAAAAGGTAGAAAGAGCCCGGCACTGTAGAAATCATTTCAATTCAAATTTTAAACCATGCTACTTACTAACTATGTGACTTTGAGCAAACTGCTTACTTTGTTGAGTTTTCCAAAGTTCTTGGGAACAAAACGTTACCTCCTACATAGGGTACTTCTTCCCTGACCACATCTTCACACACACAAACACCCTCACACACAGCAGCCCCTGCTGCTCTACTTCAACTACTTTCTTCTTTTTAAAGATTTTATTTATTTATTTGAGAGAGAGGGCATGTGTATGCATGTAAGAGGGGGAGGACAGAGGGAGAGGGAGAAGTAGACTCCCCACTGATCAGGGAACATGGTTCTGGGCTCGATCCCAGGACCCTGAGATCACGACCTGAGCTGAAGGCAGGCGCTTAACCAACTGAGCCATCCAGGTGCCCCTCAACTACTTTCAATTAGTCTGTGTACAAGCGACTTCTTACAAGCTGGTTTTCACCTCCAAGCCCTTCCTCAAAACCACCTCCTTCTCCCTAGTGGAACTCAGTTGTTCCCCCTCTGTGTTCTCAGAGTATTTGTTCTAGAAGATTACCATGGCACCTGCCATTTATGGTAATTATGTGTTTAAGTGTCTGACTCCCTCTCTAGACTGTAAGTAAGTGACTTGAGGTATTTCTGAGTCATACTGATATCTCTAGCTTCTAACTAGTGTCCCATTCATAGAATGTCCTCAGTAAGTGTTTAATGAATAAATGAATGTATGTGAACAGTGTTCATTTCTGGAGCACTTATTTTGTAACTAAGCATTTACATGCATTATCTGTAACCCTGGCAAGAGTTCTAGAAGGTGGACACGGAAACTATAATTTTATAGACGAGAAACGAGAGACCCAAACACAGCAAACAAGTGATTAAAGTCAGGGTTGGACCAACTCATGATCTGCCTATAAAGATTCTAGAATGACACCTAGCACTTATTAGGGCCTCAGAAAAATAGCACCTTCCTTCTAAGCAATCAATAATAAGGGTGTGACTGTCATAATGTTTCAGAAACGAGACTCACTGATGTTGGTTAACACTGTAATCTAGGAAGTTTGAAAAAAAAAGCTCATTTCACCAAATTCTGCTTAGCACTCATAATCAGTTTTTTTAATCGCACATTAATCATTCCCAAAATATTTTCCAAGTGCCTGCTCAACGCCAGCTCTGTACTGTGCACTGGGGACCTGCAGATAAGAAGTCACGATCCCGGTCTTCTAGGAGCCAACACCAGGAGGTACCAGCATTTGTAGAGCGCCTGCTATGGGAACTTCTGAGTGCCTCAGAGCACATATTCTTAATGGGCAGATGTTACACGCCCATTAAGTCTGCCATTAGGGGGGATCTATGAATCATTTAATGGAACACAGGGCAGCCTGCTCGTGCAATGTATGTGGCCACAGAAGATTCTTTTAGGAAGATAATGTTCATATTACAATTGAAGAGCAGCCCACATGTGGACTCCTGCCACCTGGGATAATGAAGTGAGTCCTTAGGGAACTGATCAGTTTCCAAAGAAACGACCATAGGGCTGCCACCTAGCAAAGTAGGGAGCAGGAAAAACATCAAAGCCATTCATCACTGACATTTTACCACACATGCCTTGCCAACCAGTCCCTGGAGGAGCCCCTTTTTTCCACCAATGCATTACATCCATCTTGAGACTGGCAACCTGGTGTGCCTCTGCTCACAATAGCAAGAAGCATCCTTCACACAGCATCCTGTGTAAATTGGACCCCTGAGCACAACACAATGTGATAGGAGTATACCTTGAATGATATGCAACAGAAGTGGTCCTGGCTACCAAAGGAACTGGGGATTCCCAAACACCTTCGGTGGCCACGTCATGATCAGCAAATACAATTTTTAGGCAACATGTGGTAAGTCTGCTATGGCTTTCCAGCACTGACCAGCCTCAGCAGAGCAAAGCCTAATGATCAGGGTGCATCTTCCTGCCCTAAGGCATGGGCATGCAATCCACCACATAGAAGAGACCCTGACAAATTACCTCAGCATTTTAATTTAGCTGTTAAAATGCCACTCAACTGAATATCATCTTGCCAGATCCTCATTCGGTGTTAATAACTGCCATATCATCTTTGAAAGCAACACAAACATTGTTGAAAGTAGATAATAAATAATGATAGTACAAGACTGCAACCTCATCTTTGTCTTTTGTCACATAACCACACCTGATCTGTGTTCTATACCTTCAGTTCTCACCATCATTGCTCACAGATGGAGTAATTATTGTTTGCAAACCCCTCTGAAGAGCCCCTGTTTCACAGGATCTCCCAGAGAGCCACCCAACTAATAGAACTAAATGTCTTGGGTAGGTACAGAAGCTGCCAACTAATTGCACTTGGCACCTGCTTCCACGGAAGAATGTGATGTTGGGTGATGTTGCTCATCCCATCTTTTTTAGGTGAAGGTCTGAGCCCGTCAACCTGACTAACTGAAGGGATGCATGTTAACCTAACACCTGCCCTTCACGAAATGAGTGTGCTGGCTTGAAACTACTGAAGGGGTTTAGAATATTCCACCCCAAAATACACCACCTTGAAATATGGATTATTTTCAGCTGAAGACAAAAGGAAGGAAGGAAACGCACAAACACACAAATTCTGCACTCTCCCTCTTTACCAGGAAGGGCAGAACAATTATCACCCCCCAGAGACAACTCTAAACTCTTATAGCCCAGAAATACACCAAAAGAATCTACATAGTAAATCTTACTAATGAGCCCTTACCTTCCATTATCTTTCTTTCTATATTTATCTTCCCACAGTTTGCACTCTTGGAAGCTTAAAACACTTTTTCTGTCTTGTCACTTTTCTACAAATTCATTGCTTTTCTGGTAAGATGCTATATAAGCCCAAGTTCTAACCACCTCTTTGAGTTACTCCTCACTGAGTTCTCTCATTTGTATGCACATGTAAGTGTTTTTAAAAAATGTGTTTCTGTTGTTAATCTTTCTTTTATCCATCTAATCTGCAAGGCCCCAACGAATGAACCAAAGATGCGTAGAGAAAGAAGTCTTTTTTCCTCCCCTACGCTATATTCTATCAAATAATTCTTAATCTGTCTATGCCCATGAGGGTCTGTGAATCTCCTGAAACT
Source organism: Nyctereutes procyonoides (assembly GCF_905146905.1). Lineage (NCBI taxonomy): Eukaryota > Metazoa > Chordata > Mammalia > Carnivora > Canidae > Nyctereutes > Nyctereutes procyonoides. Next base: position 66,860,632 of record NW_026575142.1, read on the forward strand.
AGATTCCATGTTTTGTGCATGTACATTTTTTGGGGGGAAGGGAGTTCAAATATTTGATCATCTGAAAGGACCCTAATATCCAGATTCTCAGTTGACCCTTCAATATTCCTTCAACATGAGCTAAAATGGTGGTACACTCACCTAAGGAAAGAACAAGCTCTGTTATTACAACTCTCCTGAGTCACCTAAGAAAGGTCAAGGAGCCCTAATCCTAATCCACATATCCACATCTTTTATTTTTTTTTAAGATTTTATTCATTTATTTTAGAGAGAGAATGTGTGTGAGCATGCAAGCAGGGAAAGGGGCAGAGAGGGAGAGAGAAACTTAAGCAGACTCTGTGCTAGGGATAGAACCTGACAAGGGGCTGAATCCCATGACCCTCAGATCATGACCTTAGCTGAAATCAAGAGTCGGATGCTTAAGTGACTTTGACCCCTTCCTAATCCACATCTTTACATAAAATGCATCCACGATCTCTAAGACCCACCCTGCACAGACTACCTTGGCTGAGATGACTTACTTCTCACCTAGACCCTAAGTCCTAAGGACAAACTATTTTTATCTATTTTATATCATTTCTTCATGTAGTAGAGGAAAGAGTATTTGTATACAACAACCATGATCAGTCAATTGATGGAAATCACCTTTGACTTTCAGAAGTATCTATTTCTATTTTCTGTCATAAGACACTTGTAGGACAAAATTTTTTTAATGACTATATATAAGGCCATAAGATGTGGGGGGACAAGACTGACAAAACTATAACAGATACCAGGATAAGCCTGCTCGGTGACAGAGACAAAGAAACGTCAAGATCTGGAAGTTCTCAATACTCTATAATTGCTGAAGACTAAAATTCTAACAAAGTAACAGCTCAAAACCTCCTTTCAAGTCCTCACAAAATCAATTAACTCCTTTGAAGAAATAGTAAGCAACTGTACCAGGGTTTTTCAGAGAACACAAAGATTAATCAGGTGTGGATCCTGCCCTCAGTGAGCTTAGGGAGTATGCTTAGAGGGAGAAAAACCACGAAGCCATAACACCTGCCCCTTCACAGCTCCCCAGAATGCTTCTTGGTTTTCAATCCTAAAGCTGCAGAGACTGTGCCTATCCTTCAATAAAACAATATCTGGTCAATGTGTACACAGGAAAAAAAAATGTATATTCAACTCCAATGCTCAAAACATTTTAAACAAAACACAATGTGAGAGAAAAGTTTCCAGTTATACTTAAAACTCAGTTGGTGTAACAGCAGAATGATGTGTACATGATTTTGCAAAGTGCCAAATTCAGCAACAAAGAGGGTGTGGTGGGGATGCTGCTAGCTGCAGCATCCTTCATGATCAGGAAGCTGAGGTTTTAGCATTTTGTAGTCTAACAAAAGAGCTTCCTCATTGGTATTTTTACTGTGTTTTAGCTACACTCTAAGAAATGGGTTGGGGCTTTAGAATTGACATGTAACATATTCTCATTTTCCTTATAAAAAGGAAAGAAAAAGGAAAGGAAAGGAAAGGAAAGGAAAGGAAAGGAAAGGAAAGGAAAGGAAAGGAAAGGAAAGGAAAGGAAAGGAAAAGGAAAGGAAAGGAAAGGAAAGGAAAGGAAAGGAAAGGAAAGGAAAGGGAAAGGAAAGGGAAAGGAAAGGAAAGGAAAGGAAAGGAGAAAGGAAAGGAAAGGAAAGGAAAGGAAAGGAAAGGAAAGGAAAGGAAAGGAAAGATCTGCCCCAGGTAGCTTTTTAGGCAGAATGTCTGGTTTTAGGAAAAACTAGTGCCTGTATCTATGAACCGGTTAACAAATAGTTAGAATCACCCAAACAAAGACAAGTGAAGCCTTGGCAGTTCAGAGAAGGGAGATGTTATTTCTAACAGGTAAGAGGGATACCAAACTTTGTTCAGGGGCCTAACTTTGAGCCCAGATGTTGAAAGGCAGAATTTAGACAAATGCAAATGGTAGGACTCACCCAGCAGAAGGACTAAGAATTGGGCAGGAAAGTTCAGGGCACGGGCAGAACAAAGGATACGTGAAGGGGCTGATGGAGAGCTGGGGGTTTCAATCAAGTTCTAGTGTTCCCAGTTTTCCAGATTTTCACAATAGACAACCTGGTGGCTTTGAGAAAGGGGATGAGGGGTTTGGTCAGCATGACCAAAGTTAATGACAGAAATTCCCAAAAAGCTAACAAGGGTCCCACCTAAAAGAGGAGCACAGTGACCCAACCAATGTGCTGTAACTCAACATATGAAAACAGCACATCTTTGACCATCAGTCTTGATTCTAACTTGTTAAAAAAAAAAAAAACAACAATTATATGTAAGAAACTTTCAAATGCATTTTTGTCTCCTAAGAGAGGAAAATTTCAACCATTTTACTGGGCACGAAAATATCCACCCTAATCTGTTTCTGTCTCATTGTCCAATAAAAACAATGGCTTTCTCCCTTTGACACAACGTGGCCTGCCCATATAAGTCACATTTCTAAGAACCACGGTAAGAGGCCACTATCAGTATATCTAAGGGCAGACAGGCCTTTCAACCCTCTCTCCTGGCTCAGTGCACTCTCTCCCTTGCACAAGTACAAACACATGGAGAATGTGAAGAATGTATCTAAGTTTGGCAGTGCTTACTACATTCTGCCCGTAGAAGTGCCCCCGAATGGTGCGATCTGAAGCAAAACAGCCACAGGAGCAAAATGCAATCTCGAGGTCAGTGCGGACCCAGCTGCCCTTGTCTCTTAGACATTCCTGGCTGGAATCCCACTGAGCAAATGTGGGGGAAGAGAAGACAAGACAGACCAGAGGATCAGGAAATGCCCAGCTGCAAGGGGGAAAGAGCAATCATCAAACCCCTAAGCTGAGCATGCAAACAGCAATTTCCCCCCCAAGGAGTGCCCGTGAGGGCGGACCTGTAAATTATCCCAGGATAATTTTCAATCATGCCCTGACCTTAGCACTGCTTTTTAAACCCTGCCTCTTGAGTTACCGGCCAGTCCCAAAGGGGGTCAGCAGTAGGTCCACAACCAGCTTCCACTATTCCACCTGAAATCTCAATAGAATAATGTCACCCCCATAGAGCAGTTTGGTCACTCAGCCACTTCTGAAACCTTTTTTCCCAAAGCTTCAGTTGGGAGTGATCATGACACCCATTTAAGGACAAGTGTTCAAGGCAAACAATCCGTCGTTTCTTTCGTAATCTCAACGTGTCAACTAAGAGACCTGCACAACTGAGAAATCGAGCGTGATGTTCGTTGCTGAGGTATTTATTGTCTTCCAAGTCTACACCGGAAATGGACACTCATACATTCATTCTTTGAAAGATATGTGGTAAGTGCTTACAACTGCACTTCATCAATTCTGAAATACACATTTTTCCACACTTTCACATCTCTGGAATGGAGATACTGTTGAAAACTAAGATACTGATTCCCTTCTTTTAGTACACAGAACACAACAGCATGCTATAGTCGATTACGTGTGCCACGCAGGGACTGCTCAACACTTCCTAACTGAGAAAAACAAGTCTTTCCCCTTGACTTTGTCCTTCCCTCTCCAATGCATCCTTGGATACTGCTACCCAAGCGATCTCTAAGGCAAATCTGATCGCGTTACCCTTCCCCTGGTTTGAAGGAGCCAATGAATTCTCTTTACCTATGGGTAGGCAGGGAGTGAGAGGCTGTTCGTGACTTGTTCCAGGACTACTTTCTCAGCATCATCTCCCCGTACCTCCTGCCAAATGATGAGCATTTGCCTCAATGTACCACATTTTTCTCAACTCAACATAACTTCCAGGATTCAGCTCAAGTATTGGCTACTTGAAATCTTTCTCTGAACCTCTCCCGCCTCCCCAGGGTTGAAACAGATGTTTACCTTCTGAGGTCCCACTCGTGTATTATTGTAGCATTATCATACTTGAATCTGGGCTTCTTTACCTCTATCTTCCAATAGATCATGACTTCTACAAAGGCAGACTGCATCTTGCACATTTCTTTTTTTTTTTTTTTAAGATTTTATTTTTATTTTTTAGAGACACAGAGAGAGAGAGAGGCAGAGACACAGGCAGAGGGAGAAGCAGGCTCCACCCAGGGAGCCTGATGTGGGTCTCGATCTGGGGTCTCCAGGATCAGGCCCCGGGCTGAAGGCGGCGCTAAACCACTGAGCCACCGGGTTTGCCCCATCTTGCACATTTCTTATCAAAGCGCTTGGGACACTGTGACTCTGCCCAGCTTGGAGGTGGAGATCAGAGCATAATTAATGAATAGAAGATGGGCGAACAAACCTCCTGACATTCTCTTCCTTGGTTCACGAGATGCCTCACAGGTTCACAAAGTTCATGACTTTAAGAGGTCATCAGCAACCAGATAAAGTTTCATGTCTTCTTGGTTACTCTTAATTGCAGGTGCCCCTTCTCTGAAAAATGACACTGCTGATGGTCTCTAGTTCCCTTCTATTCTACAATTCCATTACTTATACTCCAGTGAAAGCTACCTGCTATTCTGCTCATGGAGCATTGACCAAACACTGCTTTTGAAGATGGATTCTCAGATTGGCAAAATAGCCCAGCTCTCAAGATCCTCAAGGTTGTGTGTTGAGAGGACAGCATGTCTAAACTCCAGAGAAAATATGTCATTTGAAAATGCATATTCAGGGATGGCTGGGTGGCTCAGTGGTTGAGTGTCTGCCTTTCGCCCAGGTTGTGATGCCGGGGTTCTGGGATCAAGTCCCGCATGGGGTGCCCCACAGCAACCTGCTTATCCCTCTGCCTGTGACTCTGCCTCTCTCTCTGTGCCTCTCATGATAAATAAGTAAAATCTTTAAAAAACAAAGAAAATGCATATTCAGTATAATTTTATATCTGGAAATCAAATACTCCATTCGTTACAAACTAAAGAATATAAGGCTTTACAAAGTGATCCTGCCAGATAGAGAAAGAAAAATATAGTGATTCTCACCTGAAGAGAGGTGATACATATTATCTTTTATATAGTCTTTTTATCTTTTATATATTTTTTAGAAAATCTACCAAAGGGGGCATGGGTTTTAGAAGTTCACAAAACACTGGGAAAGCAAAAGCTCACATAGCATAGTCATAAAGAGTATAGATTCTGGTATTCCTCTGGGTTGAAATTCCAAATCTACCCGTGGCTAACTAGTTTTGTGATTCTGAACACTTTACCTCCCCAAGCCTTAGTTTTGTCATCAGTAAAATAGGAATTATCATACACATATCACAGGGTCATTACAGGAATTAAATTTTTAAAACTGCACATAAAACTTCCTCTAGCAGTACTTGCTTGCCACTTAGCAGGCCTCCTAATGAATGATCGCAATTATTACAACTGTTACTAATATCGTTCTCCAAACACAGGGACCATGTTATATGCTCCATTACACCGCACAGGGCACTGGAGATGCACACAGGCACTCAAAAAATAATGGCAAAGGTGATGGCGATGATGATAATGAGACAAAGTAGTAAGTATCCATGGAAGGACGTCTGATTTTTTTTTTATTATATACTGAAAAGAAATCTTTTCTATGATTCATCAGCTTTTGGGGGGGAGGGATCAGATTTTTTTAAAAATTCATGAAATATATCACAGACACCAGGAGTGCTTATGATATATGTGTGCAGTTTATATAAAAATTATATACATTGAGCACAGTGAACATCCACGTACTCACCACCCAGCTTAGAAAACAGAACATTACCACTCTTTCTGAAGTCATCTGGATGCCCCACTCCCTCCCTGGTAAGCCCTCCCTCCCACTTCCCAGGGTAACTGCTACCTTGAGCATTACATTTCTCATATTTACCATTTCTTAGTTTTTTTTGGAACAGCTTGATTGAGATATCATTTGCAAACCATAAATCATCATTTAAAGTATTCAATTCAGTTCTTTGTAGTATATTCGCAGATACGTGCGACAATCACCAGAGTCAATTTTATAATATTTGCATCGCCTCAAAAAGAAGCCCTACCCCCTTTGGCTACCACCCCCAATCCCCTCACCCTCCGTTCTAAGCAACCACTAATCTATTTTCTGCCCCTGCAGATTTTCTTGTTCTGGACACGATTAATGAAATAGTCCAATATGTGACCTTCCGTGACAGGCATCTTTCACTTAGCATAACGTTTTCAAGGTTCGTCCGTGAAGTAACATGTATCAGTATTTCATTCCTTTTTATGGTGGAATAATTTTCCATTGTATGAAGACGCCAAATTTTGTTTATCCATTCATCAGCTCATGGACATTTGGGTTGTTTCCACCTTTTGACGGCTAGGGCTGCTGCTGCTAGAATCATTTATGTACAACCTTCCAAATGGACATATGTTTTCATTTCTCCAGGGCGTATAATACCTAGAAATGGACTCATGCCATCATATAGTAACTCTGTTCAACTTTGTGAGGAACTGGGTTCACCAGCTTTTATGCTGATTTCCAAATGACAAAAAGATAAAAGTTTACTAATGACTTATGATGCTAAACCAACCTATTCAGCCAAAGGTAGACCCTCAGAACCAGTGGCAACTCATCTACCTTGTAAGGAGTTACGTGCCAATTATTCATATATGGGCAGAAACCATGCTACAAGAATGAAAATGTCCTAGCTGCTAAAGACAGCCAGGAGCAAGAGAAGAAATGGCCTTGATTGAATCAAGGCATCCCCCCATTCCATTCCATTCCATTCCATTCCATTCCATTCCATTCCATTCCATTCGCAGTTGACTCCTTTCACTTACAGAAGGTCATTTTTAAAACATCTTCCTTTTAGACTCAGTCCATTATTTTTGTGGATGCCAATTCTAATGATGAAATCATTAAAGGTAGAATATAAAAATGGACCAATACTGAAGAATTAGAGAAATATCCACCCATTGAGCAGATGCTGTTTTTTTTTTTTTTTTTGTATGTTTTGTATGACTCCCTTTGAACAAGTACGTTTGTAAAGATGCAGGTAAATCTACTTCCCACCAAGAGTCTGAACTGCCAGGAGGATGCTGATATCATATGATGTGATATCATATGATGACCAGAAAGTGGACGAGGGGTGGCAAGAAAGAGATTAAGGAACAGAAACTTCATTTGAGAATCTCTGAAAGGTGACATCTGGAAAATCTATTCGCACCCTCACAAATCACTGCAGGTCTGACGTGTCAGTCTCTAAAGCCTTCGATACAAGAGTGCTAAGGGCATCTGTCTGTGATTTTTCTACTGAATGCCTGCCTTGTTTTCCACGGTCTGCTGCACTCCTCTTTTGTTAGTCATGGCTGGATTGATGGACGGAGAGAGGTGACAGACCAAAGAGTACATTGCTTACCTTTCTGTTAGTATGTTGAAGGGGTTAAGAAGTTGGCCAATACAGAAATGTCTCTGAATTTTAATATGGTATTTCCGAATCCCTTTGAGTCGTGCTATACCATTGCTCAGAGAAATACAGGGTAAGCTTCCAGAAGGAAGCAAGGATTCTACATACCCCATGGTAACTGGCATGAAAATACGCTGACTGCTCATCCGCTCCTGTGAACTCCATGTCCCCCTAATCTCAACGTGCAGTTAGTTAAGAACAAAGAGAAAATAAGATAAAATTCCTCTTTGTATCAACCATACTTCAGTTTAAAACAAAGTAAAAAACAAAAAATTTTAATTCCTCCTTGCAATGACAAATGGATTTGCAAAATGACAATGTATTGAAGAGTTGTTTTTACAACTGAAACAGAGATCTCACTGTGATATACTTCTATCTCAAATGAAATGCATACAAAGGCTCGCACACTTTCCTAAAATCCAAATGCAGGGTCACCTGGGTGGCTCACTGGTTGAGCGTCTACCTTGGCCCAGGGCGTGACCTGGGGATCAGGTCCCACATCAGGTTCCCCACAGGGAGCCTAGCCTGCCTCTCCCTCTGCCTGCGTCCCTGCCTCTCTCTCTGTGTCTCTCATTAATTAATAAATAAAATCTTTAAAAAGTAAATAAAATCCAAATGCATTCAGACGATCCATACACCCCAGACATTAGTATGTAGCTTATTAGTGAAACTATTCCCATAATACAGCATAAACACTCTTTTTCCTTTCTGCTTAGTTCTATGGTCAAGATTTACAACATATACAAAACACAAAAATAGCATAGCAAAGTGTGACCTAATACCCCTTTAGGGATCCTAACACTTTTATCTTTTTCTTAACCTTTACTGCCACGGAATTCTTAGATCTTAGAGATGAAGTGTTATGTGTAGAATAGGAAATGTTGGAGAAAGAAAATACAGTGGCGATATGTGGAGGTTTAATTTATGTTGGCCAAAACACAATCTTCCCATGTACTGATTCTTTTCACAGCAGTCACAGTAAATAGCACAGAACTTTTGGAGACACCAAAATAACTGATGTTTTACTATTAGCACTTTTCAAATCATTCCTCCTTAGACTGTCACCTTTTGCCAGCTCCAAACAGACTTCACAACTCCAAGTTTCCACCGTGTAATTCCAACATTGCAATATTTTCCCCAGTGAGGTGTGAAACAGGTCAGTGTGCAGAGCTAATGGCATCAAATTGTTATTTAAGGGGAAAGATTGCACAGCGCAGAGCTGTTAGCAGAATAGGAAGCCAAGTGGAGGGCTTCTCCTTCCACAGTGGTCTGGAATGGAAGGCCTGTCCCTAACCAGCTGACAAAGGAATCTGGACTCCTCCCTGCAGGGCCCACGAAGCAGCCTTTCCCAATCTGCATCCAGCAGCCCAACCTTCCACCTCATGGGCCACTGTCTTTCTGCCACGTGCCCAAACCAGTGCTACCGAACTTTCTCACAGGCAACCCAGAGGTAAAGGAGAACCGGCACGGACAGAGTCACTGCCTCCGCAGACCGGTTGCCTTGTGTGGCACTGAGGTTGGGAAGTTCTATCTAGATGTCACATATGGGAATGCATCCCCAATTTCCTGGACCTGTCAAGTCACCATCACAGCTCCATGCTGGGGAACACCTTCCCCCTTCTGCGAAAACAAATAATCCCTGTTTTTCCAGATTCCACTCAGACATCCCTGGTACAGCCCTTAGCCCAAAGAATGGGAGACCCTTTTCTGTGTCCCCAGGGCAAGTCTCACCCACAAGAAGCCTCTTCCCTATCTGTCTCCTGCACTTGCAAGTAAGCCGGTTGAGGGCTTATTTACGTCTGCATCCCTGGAGCTGAGCACAGTGCCCGACAAATCATAGGTGCTCCACTGCTGGTCTCTGAAATAATTTAGAACTCATCCAGAGCCTGCAGAGAACAGAGAGATTTCAGAACCAGTCTCCAGCAAACAGGGATTTACTCCGAAGCGTGTGCATTCAATTTCACTTGTGGTGGTGCTTGCCATTTATGGATTCCTGAAGAAATTATTTTAAGCCTCCTTCTGAAATGCAGCATGCAGTCTAGAAGATCTCAAGCAGATGTGAACAGCAGCAGGCAAATTCCCTTGGCCCCTGAGCCTCCCTCCCTCTTGGAGGCCGGCTTAGCTGGAGGCCAATCAATCACAAGAGTGCTGGTCTCGCCCTGAAATCCAGCAGCATTCAGTATCTAGAAATTTATGTCCTAAAGAAATAATCAGCAATGCGCGAGCAATTATGTTCAAGGTTATTAAATGTAGCATTATTTATAAGAGCACAAATTGGAAATGGACTAAATGTTCAACAACGGGGGATTAGTTAAATAAATTATGAACATCTCAATGCGAGAATACTAGGCAACTATTTAAAAAATCATGTTGATAAGAATTTTTCATGACACAATAAAGATCACTGCCAAAAAATACAGAATAAACAACATTATATACAGTTTATCCAGTTTAATTAATAGAAACATGTATAGGAGTATCTGCATAAATAAGACAAATGGAAGGAAACACATTAACATGTTTGGTGGTGTCTATATCTGAATGATAGAATTATGGGTGATAATAAACTTTATTTTGGTCTCCATCCTTTTTCAGTGTTTTCCACGTTTCCCCATTCTAAGTATGTTTTACTTTTGCATTAAGTAGGAGGTTGGAATAAGATGGAATAAAAAAAAAATCAAAGCAGAAGGAAATGAAGAACGCTGAGTGATCAATTGTCCTGCTCTGGACTGCACATAATTGTCCAGCCAGGTTCTGGGAAACAGGTCCACTGTCAGTGTCACAAGACACATAAATAGTAGGGCTCTTCCAGGAATATGTACACAAGGATGCCCAAGACCTGACCTAGCTTCCAGTAAGTTCACCAGGCTCAAAAACGGATCTAGGGGTTGTCAGATTTTTTTCAATCGGTGGAAATCATCCTCTGGACCCACAATTCTCTTTCCATTCTAGGACTAAACCAAAGATCTAAAATTGTAAAATTTTCTGAATTTGATATTTAGAGAGATATAGAGGTTTTAAATATCATACCAAACTCTTTTCCTGAAGTCCTTATTTTCCTCATAGAAAATGCTAGACCTGGATCTCTGCCGGAAAGACATTTCCTCTCCATCTATATACTCTTCTACTACTCCATTTTGTAAATAAAGTAAAATTCTATTTCATCCTTAATGTTGCTGAAAAAAAAATTTTAGAAAATTTCAAAATGAGGAAGGATTGGTCAGGATGATGAGGAGTGGATGGTATCACAAAAGGTGACAGAAGAGAGTTTCTTGAGCATCACGGGCTCCAAAGAAATTGAGGGGAGATGGGATCCGAAAGCACCCTTTGGATTTGGCTTCCAGTGAGCGCTGATGATCTTTACCAGAGTGATTCAGGCAGAACCAAAAGTCAGAATCACATAGGGTAAAAATAATGAACTATTCCTTAAGGGGCTTATCTAAAAATGGCAGGAGAAGCACAGGCCAGTGGTCACAAGATCAAGAGAAGAACCCAAATCTGTATTTGAAGCTACATGAAGGATACAGGGAAAAGGAGACCAATGAAAATTCAGGACGAAAAGAATAATGGTGGAGCAGGTCTAGCCCTGGAAGAAAGAGAGGCTAAGAACCAGAGCCAAGTGAGAGATCACTCTTGAGCAAAAGAGGCCATTTTGTCTGCTGGAGCTCAACTTGGTGATTCTTACCCACCTCGGGAGCACATCAGAATCTCCCAAGAAGATCTTACAACCACGACACACCTGGGGCCCCACCTGCTGAACCATCATCTTCAAGGATGTGGGGCAGGCTAATAATCTTTTAAGGTTCCCACGTGATTCTGATGCACACTGATGGGGAAAGAAGAGAGGATGTGTTCAGAGGCAAACACATCCAGAGCCTTGTCCGTGGGGGTAAGGGCAGAAAATTGAAGGAGAGGATTCAAAGTTCTGTCAACGTAGGAGGTAGGTCATACCAAGAAAGAAGGCAGGAGGTGAGCGGAGCAGAGAAGTCTTAGGATGGTCTCTGGGTATGGCTCAGAGCGAGGCATCTGGGAGCAGGAGGTGGGACTGGCCATCATGTGGAATGTCCAGGAGCTCCAATGAACCCCATGGAATTACTTCTTCCCAGTAGGGCTCAGCCACACAGAGACCCAGGGAGAAGCAGATGGATCTAAATGTGGGAGTTTCATAGGGAATTGGCATAAAAGAGCAAAGAAGCAATTTCATGTCAACCTCACAGGGATGTTGGAAGAATTAAACAACGCATTTAAACACAGCCCAGAGTCTCACACAAAATGAGAGCTCAATAAATGTTAGCTGTATTGTCATTGCTGCTGCTGCTGTTATTTATTTCTGGAACCAGGCAAAGTGATCCCTGTTTCTTAGGGACCTACAAAATATAAGTCAGCGGTTACCCCTCACTAAATAGGAACACTCACAAACTATGCGGGGTGTTAAATCTTTCAAACAAAAGACGCTAATGACCATGCATTTTTATAGGTTTCCATTTATGCTTACTTTTGAATACTTCGTGGTTGAGCATTCTTGTGATAATACCTGAAGATAACTGGTACCATTGTCACCACAAATATGACAGCACCAAAGATGTAGAAGGTTGAACGGAAAATAATGCTGTCTTTAGAAAGTCCACGAGAGGTTGTTTTAGGGTAAGACATTCTGAGCCTGTGTATTCCATTATTGCTGTCCCCACCTCACTTTAAAGAGATTTGTGGAGGTTCTCAAAGACACATGCAGAACAAAATTAAGAAAGCGAGGCAATTAATCTAAAGAAAACTAAAGGGTAAGGAAATATATATTTGGCGCCCAATGGAATTGAATGGACATGCTTACAGGTCCTTTCTCTCAATGCCAGTGGTGGGTGTCAAATTTGGCTGTGAATCACCTAGCAGTGAATGCACAGAGAAAAGCAGGACCCAGGAGTTTCCAGGAGTTTCACGGTTTCCGGGAGTAAGAGAAAATGCTGGGGATGCTGTGATTAAAGTATAAACATTTCCTCCTCTATAAATTGACAGGAATACAGTGAACAACATCTACAATATCATCCACATAGCAACACTTTGCCACCTGATTAAAAGAAATCATTCCTAAAAAAAAAAAAAAAAAAAAAAGAAATCATTCCTTCAGCTTCACTCTTAATTCCTGGTCAAAGAGACTAGGTACCGGAATCAAAGCACAGCTCTCCAAAATTCAGAATTTTTTTCTCTATATTTACTAGTCCTTTTTGTTCCATAGTAGGTAGACTCACTTTGAAACGTATCCAAGTCAAGTCTATTCATGCTTCTCTTGGAGGAATTAAATTCACACATCATACATGACTGATATGATCACGCCTCTACAAATAAAGTGTAATTGCCAGCCTAAAATTCCTTACCAAGGAAAACTAGCCAAACGAAAAATCATGAGAACACGATAACACCATGTTTAGATATGCGGTGTCTAAAAACGATCCGCCCTTTCTCTGAAAGTTCCTGAAAGATGTGTTCCTTGAAACAAGGGAGTAAGCTACGAAAGAGAGGACACAGGATCCAGGAAAGATCCAACACGGAGGGGTGAAGAAGGATGACAGTGAAAGGGAGGGATCAGAGGCTCCAGAAGAAATGACTCGCAACAGATGGGAGAGCAGAATGCCTGCTGCAGCTCAATACACAGTGACAAGGCAGTTCACGCACAGGGCAGGAGTGTACAGCGAGGCGGGCGATGAGTACGTAAGACACCAACCGTACCAACAAGAGCTTTGCCTTGCAAAGGGGAGGGAAGCTCTCTATCCACCCATTTCTGACATAAAGAAACAACAGAAGTGTAAGAAATTCATAAAAGTGGCTACTTACAGGAGGCAGAGGGAAATGAATAGATTACGACAAGCGTAGGAATGAGACTTATTAAAATATATCTTTTATGTTGCTTTAATGCTCGAACCACATGTATTACCTCTTCGAAAATAAATAAAATGTTTTTTTTTTTATTTACGATAGTCACAGAGAGACAGAGAGAGAGAGAGAGAGAGGCAGAGACACAGGCAGATGGAGAAGCAGGTTCCATGCACCGGGAGCCCGACGTGGGATTCGATCCCGGGTCTCCAGGATCGCGCCCTGGGCCAAAGGCAGGCGCTAAACTGCTGCGCCACCCAGGGATCCCCGAAAATAAATAAAAAAGAAAAGAGACATTAAAAACGAAAAAATAAAAATAAAAATAAATTTAAAAAAATTAAAAAAAGAAAAAAGAATGCCGATTCCCATTTAACTGATGACCAGTGAGTGGTGAGTGGTGTCACTCCTTTTAGTTTTTCTTTTTTTTTTTTTTTCCTTTTGGTTTTTCATGGCAACAACTGTTGACCTACACCTGGCTTTTTATATCACACACGTCTACAGAGAATCGAAGGTCACAGGACATGGCTGCAGCCTTGAAAATAAAATGAAGGGAGGTATTAGAAGTGGGGAGAAGCATTTTCAATTTATCAAAACATGAAATACAGCCACTTGTTTTCTCTACAAGTAATATTGACCGTGTTCCCATAGTATGACCCATGTAGAGAAATAAGGTGACAGGGTGTTCTTCGTGGGGGCGTGATTAGGGTTCTGGGCAGGGTCTTTGTTAAGCTAGGCTGCTTTGCTCATTGCAGGGGTGTAGCATCCCTGGCCCCCGCCTGTCGACCAAATGCCACTATGGCCCCCCATTCACTGTGACAACCAAAAATGCCTGCCCTGTCACCCTACATCTCCAAAAGCCTCTACAACTGACTGCGAACCACTATAAGCAATAAGTAAAGAGAATTAAAATTAAAACTTGCCAACTTTTTCCCATCACTGCAACTAATTTTCATCAGTTAATTAATTTAATGAATTTTCATAACACATTCGTTAGGAAATCATGAGCAATCTGATCTGACAAATGTTTGACTGTTACTAAAAATAGTTGTGCCTTGAGTTAAAAAAGAAATGATCTAAAGAAAATCTGAGGAATCTAGAATCCTTGCCAGGTTTCAGTCAAACCCGCTTCAGAGTGCACAGTTTAATTTTTTTAAGTCTGTATATATTCTTTCATTGATTATGCTAATTAAATCTCTTACGAGTCCTGTAAGCTTGGCAAGGAAAATATTATTTTCCCCATTTTCACAGGCAGGGAGTCCAAGGCTCAGAGTACTTAAGTGATTTTTCCAAGCCCATAATTGACAGAACTTGGGGTAGAAACCAGAACTTTTGGTTGCCAGGCTGGCAGTTTTTTTCCTTTCACTCTAGATAGTATTTCCTCTATGACAAGCCAGTAACACATTAACTCAATTCAAATCTTTAACCCAGTAATTATAAATTTGAAAAGTAGCATCGTCTTTTTAAGTAGTTAGGCCAGGGATAATGGTCCTGAGAATGATGTGATTTGAAAATCCATAAAGCTGACTTAATAAGCCCACACAGGTGGTAGAGGTGGGTGCAGCCATTATTCCATTTTACAGGTGAGGAAACAGAGGTTAGCACTGTGTTAAAAGTCACACATCCATAAGAGTGAGATTTGAATACAGGCAGTCTAACTCAGAAGGGAAAACTTACAATCAATTAAATTTAAAAATAAATCACAAGAAAAATTGGTAGGTGGAATGCTTTAGATAAGCAATGAAATGTTCTCTTTACGTTTGTAAGTAAATCAGTACCCCTCATTAAATTTTGGTTGATTTGGGGATCCCTGGGTGGCGCAGCGGTTTAGCGCCTGCCTTTGGCCCCGGGCGCGATCCTGGAGATCCGGGATCGAATCCCACGTCGGGCTCCCGGTGCATGGAGCCTGCTTCTCCCTCTGCCTGTGTCTCTGCCTCTCTCTCTGTGTGTGTCTGACTATCATAAAGAAATAAAAATTAAAAAAAATTTTGGTTGATTTGTAAAAGTGATTTCACAGGACAGAAGCAATCATGCAGGGGTTCCTGGCTGGCTCAGTCGGTAAAGCATGTGATTCTTGATCTCAGGGGTGGGGTCGAGGGGGTCCTAAATTCAAGCTCCACGTTGGGTGTGGAGATTACTTAAAAATAAAAAAAATCTTAAAAAAAAAAAAAAGCAGAAACAGGGGTGCCTGGATGACTCAGTTGGTTAAATGACTCTCGATCCCAGCTCAAGTCTTCATCTGAGACCTGAGATCAAGGTCGTGAGTTCAAGCCCCTCATTGCACTCACTCCATGTTGGGTGTGGAGCCTACTTAAAAAAAAAAAGAAAAGAAACAATCACACAGCTTGTCCTTTGTCAGTTTGGCCAGTATTGTAACCAGTCAAGTAGCAGGCAGTTACTCAGTTATTGATTTTCTACTCCAAAAATACTTCTGTGAAAACAAAGTAACTCTGAAATAATGAAGACTCTCAGACATCTTATTTGGAAGACACAAAGGACTTAAAATTTTTCTCCCCTTACTCTACCAATGCACAGCATGAAAAAACTAAATAAGTAAATGCACAAAGAACTCCATGATACCAATTTGGCAAAAGATTGCAACAAAGATAATACAGAGGCAAAGAGCAGTCAGGAAAATAGATCTACTTAGTCCAAACAACTTCAAAATAGAAATGGAGAAGTCGATCCCATTCTACTCCATGTAGCAGGTTATGATGGTCATGATGCATAACCAGTGCAAAAGATGACACGTCTTCTCTTCTACAATTTCTCCAGAGCATCTCCAAATTCTATTTTTTAACCAAATTGAATCTCTAGATGTAGGGTATGATATCCTACTAGGAAATACTACCTAAACTGGAAATTCACAATGTCAGACAGTTTTAACAGAAAGGGTCATGCTCATGCCTGAAAATCCAAACCAGGCTGAGGGCAAATGAGAATTTAAGGAAAAGCTGGAGTTATAACTAAAGAAATCATTTGTCTGACTTCTCAGAAGACCCAGAGCTCTACAGAGATAAAAAGGAAAGGGCCAGAGAAAAGGCAGAGTTAATAAAACTCTGTGTGGCCTAAACTTTGTGATAATTTATGTTTGGTGCCACAGTATAGGTTGACAAGTATGTTTGGGTCTCCAATACCAGGATTATAAACACACAATCGAGTTAATAATTAGGAAGTCAATGATCCATGACCAAAGAAGAGCTAGAAGAAAAAACACAGCGTCGACTTGCTATTGATTCAACGGTGGTCCCTGCTGCCACCAGACATTCATTAATTGCAGAGCCTTACACTGTCTTCCTAGATGACAGAAATCTGACGCCAGCATGCATTCCAGGAGCTGCCTGGCAGGGCTCTGGAGCCAGATCCACACAGAATCGGGGACCGAGAAGAACCCAGAGCTCTGCGGTGTGCCGCAGACACTCCACATACTGAGACAAAACATGGCACAAAGGCTCTCTAGAAAAAATCCCCCAAAATTAATCAAAGTAAGAGACCATGTTCCCATTTTACAGATGGCAAACTGAGGCACCCAGAAGTGTGATAGTCTTCAGTTCCCTGGGTCAATACGGAACACCTGAGAGAGCAAGCTTAGTGACTTGCTGACAAGGACCATCATAGATCCCACAAGACTTAGTCTACAGGAAGGCAGAACAGGGGTGAAGGAGGCCCTGCCAGCCGCACTTAGTTTGGGGGTGGAAGAGGATAGAGGTAGAAGAGGGCAGGAAGAGGCCCTTCCAGTCCTGGACAGAAGAGGAAAGGTTGGGAGGAGTTGGGAGGGGATGGGGACTGGGAGGAGGAGGGTCTCCACTGCCGTTTAGTGGATGAAAGGGGGGAAGAAAAAGCTGTTAAGCTAAAGAAAGTGGGAGAAAGAAGAGAATGAGAGTGGGTCTCACAGCAGTCAGGCGGAAAGGGAGGAAGGTGGGCTGGGGGGATGATGAGGATCTCGGCAGGACTGTCATAAAAAGAAGGCAAGCGTCTACCTACATGACCTTCAATAATGCTAAGATCCTATTAACTTTCCAGAATTATCTGTTCCAAATTTAGAAACTCTTTTACTTGCAAGGTGAAAACTGCCTTGTTGCTGTGGTCCATTTTCTCTCATTTTAAATGGAGTGGGGTTGGGGGACAGCTGGCCACCATTACTGAAATAACAATTTTTGCTGGCTTCATAGCACCCTCAACAGCCTGGGAGGCAAACCTTTTCACCCCCTCCCCATCTGTCCCACACTGGCAGGCAGAGCGAGGCAGGCAATGAAGCAGCACCCACCCTCTGCAACAGGCACCCAGTAAATGCCCTTTGGTGGGACAACAGAACTTATACCTCCGTTTTCCAGGGGAACAGAAATATCCAAGATTTTAATGTTTTTAACTTTAATCTAACAAGTATTTCAAGGCTCTCGTTACAGGCCACGCTTCCCCAAGTGTGCACAGGGAAACCCCGGGACGTCCCACTGTGGGACATACACGAGAATCAAAGAGCTGTGAGCTGTACCCATCTACCTCCTCCAAGCATCCGCTGTCTCATCAACAGTCCAGAAAAGGAGTCCAGGTGCCTCAGGGCTGCTTCCTGTCCCCAGTCCCTTCAGTAATTATGGCTCTGAGTCAGCTTTCATGATCCACAGTGAGGCAGTGAGTGACACACCTACTCTGAAGCACACAGTTTGATATAACAAAGCCCATAAAAGGCTAAAGATAAAAGAGAAAATCATAACAGCATGATGGGAATCATAACAAGATATAATTTCCATAAAAATCATCTCGGTGGCAGCTTCTTCTAAAAAAAGGAGCAAAGTAAACATAACATCTCTCACATTATGTTTATGTTCTGTACCTGGTATAAATTCTATTTCTTCACTAAATAGACGGGAGGACAAAGTCTACATAGAAAACTAAAATACTACACGAGGCATATTTTTCCCCATTCAATTTGGAAAGTTTTTGCAAAAGTGGATCATTTATTTATGGAAATCCTAACTTTCTCATCTTATTTAATGAGGAAAGCTTTAGCTTCGGTGATGGGAAAAGACCACAGTGGCTCATTTAACCACTAAGGGAAGCTTTGGCAAGGGCAAGGCCGAGATCATCAAGGAAGGTCCCTATGGTAAGTAAGGAGGCTTGGGTAGTGGCCGTCAGATTCATCCTGCCACTAAGGACCCTTCCCTGGCATCCGAAGATGGACATTCTCTGTCTTTGGGCCAGAAGACACCAGAAAGCAGGCAGATATGGATTAAACCCAGGCTCTGGCACTCATTAGCTGTCTCAGTTGTGTTTCTCCCTAAGTCTCAGATCCTTTGATGGTCAGATGACAATGAGACCAGTACCTACCTCCGTGGGTCGGTGGGTAGGTGGGTCGTTGTGATGAGGTGAAATGTTAATGGTTTTGGCTCCTGTGACCTATAGCAGCCCTCTTCCACTTCCCCTTACCTCCCTGCCGGCCAAACCCCATACCAGCAGCAGAGCATACTAAACATCTCTAAATTTCACTTTCCTCAGCTGCAAACTGATGAAAGCTAATATATGGGAAAGCATCGAATCAACGTACCAATGTTAGGAAATATTATTAGTAGCAATCAGCACTCCTTCCCCAAAACTGTATTCCGTGGAACAAGAGTAAGAAGCATCTCTCAGGCAGTTTCTCCCCTACCTGCCTACCACTAAATGTTGATATACTTTTATATTAGTATCCCCTGAGGGGGATTAAACTGTGCGTTATAGTTATTTTCATTTTCATTTTGTGCATTTAATTAATGCTTTTATTCCTGTGCTCATACTCTAGGGTAAAATTTGAGACAAGAATTTGAAATGCCAAAGATAAATATTAGCAATAAGCAACTTGATTTTTACTTATCCTTTCACCCGCAGTCCAAAAGGCAATGGCTATGTAGGAAACACACAGGATTTAAAAAAAAAACAAAAACAAAAACAAAAACAAAAAACAAGCATCAAAAGAAAAGGGAATGTGAGTTCCCTTGGGATGAAGTGAAACTTGCCTTGGAGTCCTCAGTGCCTAGCAAAGGGCCCAGCACCTTCTCCGTCTGGAGAAACAATATGACTTCAATCTACCATCACCCATGAATGTAAAAAAAAGTTAAAAACTCAATCTGAAAGGCACGAGCATCCTTCTACTGATATGTATTTCCCCCAAGTAAATAGGAGGGCCACAGGTAGCCGCCTATAGACGCACATGGCCTTCAACTCTGAGCTATTTAAAATATACAGATCTTATACCCATATTGTTGAGAAGATAACCTCGAGGGACAGGCACAGCCTACATCTCCCACATACCACAGATGCCTCATGGCTTTCAGAGAAACACCAGTGCACCTACTCACCCTGAACTATCTTCTTGTTCAGGATGCCAAATGTTAAATAATCATAATCAAGACCAAAAATTCTGGAGTTTTCTCTCTCTTTCCTTCCTTAGTACAAGCACCATTTTTATCCCTATTGTCTAATCATTTTTCCTCTCTTCTTTCTGCCAATTTCTAGGTTCTTCCCACCTGCCCCAGTGTTTCTTGGGGCCAGGGCAACACCGGCTTCACGTGGAAATCATGCCAGAGGAATGGAAATTTATATTCACAGTTTTGTAACAAACAAGAAAAGCAAAGTTAAGTCAAAAGGAATTAGAAGTCTGATGAGAACAGCAATGTAAACAGGGTTCTTTGGTCCAGTAGGAATCTTAAAAGAACCCCAATAACATCAATCTAAAGAGGTTCCCAGCATCTGACTATAGAAATGTATAATTCTGGACAGTCAAAGCATCTTCTCTCCTCTGACACTGAACAAGAAAACATCTCCTGGCTCTGGTTATCTGATGCTGAATAACCAACCACTTCAAAACTTTGTGGCTCAAAATAACATATTTTTATAATCTCTCATGGCTCTAAGGGCTCTTGCTTCCCATCTGAAGCTGGAATCACCTGAAGGCTTTTCCTCACATGTCGAGCACCTTGCCGAGATCACTGGTTGGCCTCCTTCTCTCCGCACAAACCTCTCTGACCAAGTGTCTTGAGCTTCCTCCCAGCATGGCAGCCTCAGAGTAGTCCGACTTCTTACAGAGCAGCTGGCCTCTCCTGGGGCAAGCCTTCTGATACAGAGGAAGGAAAGGCTGCAGTCTCTTAAAATCTTTGCCCAGAAAACTGGCACAGAATCACTCCTCCCATACTTGACACAACACAGCAGTCATCAGACCCATTCAGATTGAAAGAGAAGGAGGGACAGACTCCATCTCTCGGGAGAAGTGAGTTGGAAAACAGGCATCAGCACATTACTCTCAGATGGCCTTGCATGGTCTCAGTCACAAACGTAGGGCTGATGGCAGACTGAGCCCCAGTGGATCAATATGTGCACATGTAGACACGCACTCTCACGGGGCATCATAATCTTATTTCTGGGAGATGAAAAGAGGCACTGGCTAACTGTGCTGGGTAGCTACTTACAGTGTTTTGATTTCACTGCGGGTCCCCAAGGTTGGAGAAATGATTAGAAAGAGTAAAAGAGTTTTCTTCGATCACTAACAATCATCAAATTTACATATGAATTGCATGTGTTTTAGAGTCTTCTGGTTAGGGGCCCCTGTGTGAGTCAGTTGGTTAGGCACCTGCCTTCAGCTCAGGTCATGATCCCAAGGTCCTGGGATGGAGTCCCACATCGGGCTCCTGCTCAGTAGGGAGTCTGCTTCTCCCTCTCCCTCTGACCCTCCTCACCCACTACCTGTGCTCTCTCTCTCTCTTTCTCCAATAAATAAATAAAATCTTTCAAAAAAAAATAAATAAAGTGTTCTGGGAAAAAAGAAAGAAAAAAAGAAAGAAAGAAAGAAAGAAAGAAAGAAAGAAAGAAAGAAAGAAAGAAAAGAAAGAAAGAAGAAAGAAAGAAAGAAAGAAAGAAAGAAAGAAAGAAAGAAAGAAAGAAAGAAAGAAGAAGAAATTACCACTAGTATTTTCATGGAGATGACTGGTTTAACTTCAAATTTTGATCATTGTTAAGAGTTCACTGCTCATCTTCCTGTACTGGTCCTCCAAGTGCAAATGAATGGATAATTAGTTCCCGGACAAACAGATTTTCAGGACATTAGCAATGTAAACTCGTGCTTGAATTCCTGTTGTGAATACTCATTTAGATAAGCTGCAAACCTTCAGGTAATTTTAAATTAGACCTAGAAATCAGCCCTACTGGTACTAGAGACCATAGCTGTATAGAAAACTGCTCATTAAAGCCAGGCAAGAAAGAAGTAACTCCTGGAAAGGCCAACTGAGCAATTACACCAAAGCTTATCCCCACCAGTGACTCACTAATGAATATCTCTGGCATTCTAGGCCCTCGAAGAACACACAAAGGACAAGGCAAGGAGTTTTCAGTGTTAGATGCCCATTAAGCCCTGTGGGAGTTGGTTCTCTCTCAATCCTTTGTCTTCCCTTTTCCTGGTAACTGCACCCAAGTAGGTGGCTTTCTTGCCCTGCTTCTCTGGTTTCATAACTGCCTATTTCAAATGTGCTGAGCGACTTCTTCGGAAATCTCAAGCCATCAATTACTTGAGCTCATCCTTGCCCCCACACAGTCAAAATAAGCCAGGGCAGCTCCAATAACTCCTCAGGGTGGGGAAAGGCAGCTCTTCCCTGGAGAGGACAAGGCGAGGGCGACGGTGAGGCAACATCAAGTTCTTGCTTCACCCGCGTCAGGTGGCCAGAGTACCGCACAGAACAACAGCCTATGATGACTGGGATGGGCACGGAGAGGAGGGTGCATAGTATCAACATGGAAACCAGGTTAAGAAAACCCCAGGGAAAAAGACATAACTAACCAGAGATTTCTGATCGACACGCACAAACTGGAATGAATTTTCAAAGACGTTCTCTTTCTGTGTGTGTACCAGAACTTAAGCCTTTTTCTGAGCACCAGAAAGGTTAGCGCCAACAGAAGGACTCGGTGATAGAAAACAAGAAGAAAATTAATCACGAAAGAGACATCCGTTGAGCCCTTATAATATGCCAAGTGGATACCATGACTCATTCCATTTTACACACGAGGAAAATGGGGCACGAATACATTTAATATCCTGCCCAAGAGCATTTAGCAAGCCAGCGGGGAGAGCTGGCCAACAATTAAGTTCATACTCTTAACTACCAATAGCATAGAACGAGAAACAGGGGTTTCCGGAACTAGACCAGATAGTGTCTGATCCCAACTCCAACATCACTGTGCTGGTTATGTGACTTGTTAACTTCCCCGAGCCTCAGTTTCCCTGCCAACAAAAGAGAGATACCACTTAATTCTTCCAATGGCTGTGAATTCCTCGAACATAGTTGGTTTTCAATAAACGATAGCTATTTCATCATGCAGGCCAGAGGGAAAATGGTCCAGTTAACAAAAATAAACCACAGAAATGAAAGGAAACCTGGAAGCATTAAGAACATGAACACCCCATGCTGAGCTCCACAGCAAAACCATACCTCAGAGAGGGCTCCCTCTCTACAGCCTTGACCCTCTCCTTACACATGGACTGGACACAGTGTTGAGAGAGCTGTGCAGTCTGCATTTACAACTCAAGGAATTAATAGAGATTTCCCTTTTCCTTTTACCTAGAGATACATAAATATATAATATAGAACACACACAAATATATTTTTACTCCTATCCAATGTTTTCTAACTCCAACAGTTCCTCACATCTGATTCTAAATTAAGGCCTTTCAGACACAGCTCTGATTAAATCTCCCTGGCTTCAGAGCCATTGAAGGATCTTCAATGCTAATAGGATGAAATCCAGTCTCTGTGGCCTGGCCTCCTGTTCTTCACAGCAGAGATTCAGGCTTCCATTCTAATCCTATTTCTCCTCACGTTTCACCTGGAACTCCCCTTCAAGGATGAATAACGCCCCTCAACCCACTTGTCCCCAGACATACTGCCCTTGTCTCATTCCCCTCTGTATCTTTGCACTAGCCGGTCCCCCTGAGCACCAGCTCCTGCTCACCTTCTCCTGTTCAAATCCCTTCAACCTTTTAAGGCCTCACTAAGGGGTCTCCTCTTCCAGCAAAATTCCTGATATGGTTTGAATGTTTGAGGCTTCCCTAAAATCCATGTTGACATACTAACCCCCCCAAGATGATGGTATTAGGAAACAGGCCTTGGGGAAGTGATTAGGTCATCGGAGTGAGCCTCATTAATGGGATTAGTGCCCTTATTTTTAAAAAGGGCCCAGGGAGCTTCCTTGCCCTTTTTACCATGTGAAGATGCTGTAAGTATGTGACCCAGAAAAGGGCTCTTTCCCAACCATGCTGGCTTCCTGACCTCAGAGTAATAAATTTCTTTTGTTTATAAGCTGCCCAGCCTGTAATATTTTGTTACAGCAGAACAAACAGATGAAGACATGCATCCCATCAGCAGGTCAGCCCCCAGACACACCTCTGTGTGTAAGTCTTCCTCTTCTTCCCCTAAATTCCCACCATGTATTAGTCTTCCTTCTCTCCATTGCATGTATACATGGTACAGTACTGCTCCATGACTTCCCTCAGAGAATATTCTTCTCTCTCCAATGATACCAGATGCAACTTGAGAGAACATAGATGATTAAGGGGATAGGTTTGTAGGGAGGCAAATCTAAAGTCAAACCCCAGCTCTGCAATCTTCTAGCTATATGACCTTTAGCAAGCTATTGAACCTCTCTAAATAGCATTTTCCTCTCCTGTAAAATGGGATAATATTAGTTACTGCCTCTGATTTGGGGGGAGAGTTCATACTAGGTACATGTAAGTGCTTAACAATGTCAGCTATAGGGATGCCTGGGTGGCTCAGCGGTTGAACATCTGCCTTTGGCTCAAGGCATGATCCCGGGGTCCTGGATTTGAGTCCTGCATCAGACTCCTTGTGGGGAACCTGCTTCTCCCTCTGCCTATGTGTCTGCCTCTCTCTGTGTGTCTCTCATGAATAAATAAATAAAATCTTAAAAAACAAAACAATGTCAGCTATAATTATTACCAATACCCATCTTTCATACATTTTTCTACCCTCCACAGACCAACTATCTCAACTATTTATCTACCTATCCATCCATCCATCCTTCTATTTATCTGTGTAAGACACCCAATGAGTCTTTGCTTATTGCCTAATTTAGATGCACCAATCCTTCTCACATTTCCGTTCTCCAAGAAGCACAGAGCTGTTTCCAGTTTATTAATCTGGCATTGAAACTCAAGAAGATTCTCCAGATAGGATCTCACATGGAGCATGCTGATTTCCAGGAGGCTGAAATAGGAGTGAAAAGTGATCATTTCCTTAGTTCAGATATGCTAGTTTGAAGAACAGCTGAATTATTCATTAGGTCCTTTAAAGTGCATTGATCAGATTCTTCTCTTTGAGAAGCATTTTACCTTGACGTAAACTATTTGTCATTCTCCTTTCAAATGAGAGGTAGATAACAGACTGCCTCTGTTTAACGAAACTATAATAAAGGTCTAAATGATAATAATCCCTTAGACTTGCAGAGCGCATCACAGTTGAGAAAGCACATTCACATCTATCATCCCATTCCACCCTTCCAGCCACCCCATCAGACAACTAGAGGGCTTCTCTCATTGTGATAAATGGGAATGCTCAGGAATGTTCAAGAGCTTTCTCACATGCCGCCAGTTTGTTGGTTCAAATCTTCCAAGTCCTACTTCAGAACTCCTTTTACAGCACCACAGGGTTTAAAACTATTTGCAGGGGCAGCCCGGGTGGCTCAAGCGGTTTAGTGCCGCCTTCGGCCCAGGGCCTGATCCTGGAGACCCGGGATCGAGTCCCATGTCAGGCTCCTTGCATGGTGTCTGTTTCTCCCTCTGCCTATGTCTCTGCTTCTCTCTCTCCTCTCTGTGTATTCTCAGAAATAAATAAATAAAATCTTATAAATAAATAAATAAATAAATAAATAAATAAATTAATATAAATAAAAACTATTTGCACATCTTTACAAAGACGTGCCCAACTGGAAAGAATGGAACCTACTGCTAATTTATATTTTGGTTACAGGACTTGGATTATCATCTTGGAGTTATGCCCACAAAGCAAAAATGCCAAATGGTATTTAATGCAGTTCTATCCAACAGGAGACTAAGTGGGAGACCTCAGCTGAAAGCCTATTTGAATGCTAGCCATTCTCGGGGTCTTTCAGCCTTGTTTCCCTCGCACTAACACAGGCGTATACAGATCCAGCCTCCAGGAATTTCCCGGTACGATACTCATTGTGGGCCACAATTGGCCACTCTTCCTATGCCCAATATTCTATCAGGCCAGGCCCCCTTACTCACTGGCCCCCAGCTGCCCAACCAGCTCTCCGGCCCCCCTTCAGACATAGAATGGGTTCTATGGAACACCTGGGCCATTCGGGGCTGTTCCCATCTGCAGCCTGCTCTCTTAACTCATTCACACCTTTGCACAAATATACCTCAGATAGGCTTTCAGTGCATCTTATCTCATTACCTCCCCCCCTCCCCATGCACACACCCAATAACCACTTCCCTTCCGTTCCATCATGGTACTTATCACTATGTGACATTTTACACATTTTTTTTCTCTCTCTCTTTATAACGGGTCTCCCCACTAGAATATAAGCCCCGTGAGGGCAGGGCTTTGAATAGTTCATGACTGTACCACCAGTACTTAGAGCAGTGTCTGACAATAGGAAGCTCCCAATAAATACTTGTTGAATAAGGAAACACAGCCTACCAATTTCCCCGTTTAGAATCTCTACTTCTTCCAATACGAAAAGACTTCTATACACGAAACTAAAAGAACTAAAACAAACCCTACAACAAGGACAAATGCAAAGAAAATTAGTGCCATGGCAGGGACACAGAACATGTGGGCTAAATCACCAGAACAACCCCGACTGCAACTAGGTGACATCAGTACAGCTAATGCCATTCAGTTGATAAGAACAGATTAAAGACCCCAACACTCTTCTTCCAACCCCAACCAACTCTCATGGCCTAATTCCCTCAAATGCCTCAGGCTTTCCTTTTGAAAAGGGGTCCAAGTTATTTCTTGGATTTTTGCACATATGACAGTAAATTGGCATTCATCATGTGGGGGTAGCACAACATGACATTACGCACTTCCGTCTGATGCAATAACAACTCCGCAACATTGGTGATGAAGTATTCTTGCTAAAAATATTTAATCTGAGTGTAATAGTGAAAAAAATCATCACATGCCCAGAATGTTGGGTATTACACAGGGCAACTGGCCAGGACTGCAAAGAAGTTAATGTCAGGAAGAAGAAGAAGAGGAAGAAGAAGAAGGAGGAGGAGGAGGCAGAGGAGGAGGAGGAAGAGGAGGAGAAGGAGAAGAAAGACAGGAAGACTCTCCCAGATAAAATAAACCTAAATAAATAAATAAATAACTAGGTTGGTTCCCAGGGTCTGGGAAAACATAGCTATAAAATTAAGAAACCAGAAAAACTGAATATGGACTGCATTTACTTCCAAAAGCTCCATCGGCTATTCCCATTTACTGGATTACTGAAAGCAAAGATCCACTTTATCGTTAGTCACCCCTACAAGTAATCATTATGCATCTTCCAGATACATCGCGTCCTCCAGTTGCATACATCTGGTCACAGGAAAATCTATATCCTGAGTTCAACAGGGCTTAGCCTCCATGGAGCATCTTTAATGCTAATCAGAGGAGCCAGAGTTTGTAAATCTGTTTCCTAAGCCCGTCTTTTGCATTTCTATGATTCTTTCCGTGTATTTCTCCACCCTCCTCCCTCTCTCTTTGCGGGGGGGGTGGGGGGGGGTGGGGGGGGTGGGGGGGTGGGGGGGGTGGGGGTGGCTATTAACATTTATTAAAGTTCCTTTAAAATACTACCTCAGCCACTATACTGCAAATTCCTTGAGAGCAGAAATGATACCTGGTTAATCTTTGCATTCCTCGTGGCAAACACAATGTCTCGCAAAGAGTAAATAGCTCGTGAGTGATTGTTGATTCTAAAAATCACTATACTTTAATTTCAAACATGTAAGGACTATTTATTGGCTTGAATTTTTAAATGACCCTGACTCTGTGCTACAAAATGTACTGATGAACTAATACATTTCTCAGATTTTGCAACTTTCATTCAATTGCCAAGCCTCTGAAGCATTTCATGAAACATTTAACGATAAAACTACTCTTCACATCTCAAGAAACATTTTTGAAGAAATTGGGAAATCGATACATTCTTTCCATGTATAAAAAAATTCAGTAAAAAAATAAATAATAATAAAAAATAAAAAAATAAAAAAAATTCAGTAAATGATTCAATAAGCCAGTGTCACACCTTATTTTAAAACGAGATGGCATGAAGAGCATTTAGTAAGATCTACTGAATACTCTTATCCCCATCCTGCTAGAAAAAGGCCTATTTCACCAAAGAACCTTGTGCATCATGATTTACCCACCTTTCTGCATCCGCATCAACAAAATCTTCACTCACCTTCTTCAATGAGAAATGTCACAGTTGCTTATTTCTTTAGTACTCATTGAATCGATTCTGGTAATGGGAAAGGTGTTATAACATTTAAAAATCATTTAACTTTCTGCTTTTGAGCTCACACCTTGCTTTTTTAATTTCCATTTCCATTTGTGAATCTTGACATTTGTAAATGTCCTGGATCATCAGGCTCTGAGACGTTCATATTCCACGTTACTGAAATCAGGCTGCTCGCTGTACTTCAACAACCATATTTCCTTTATTCTTGCTGACACTCTTTCATGACAGTCTCCAAGATCAGCATCTCCACTGGGGGCCACATGCACCTCTTTCCTATAATCAAAATGTTTTGCAAGACAAGCTTTCTCTAAGGCCACATAACATATCCCAAAGAATTACCATGACCTAGTTTTAGAATGTCACTCCAGATAGATTTCAGCCAGTGGCAAATAATATACGAAGCATCTCTACTTCAGCAACTGAGCCTCATTTCTAAGAACTGCTCCCTCTTTGAGAGGTTAGCCAGAGGAAGTCACCTCCCACCCTTGGAGACTATGTGTTTGGTCCCTGTCCAGCCACTACCTAGCTGCACAATCCCAAGACGTGGGTCTCTGAGCTTTAGTTTCCTCGTCTTTAAAATAAAACAGTTCTACTACTAGGTCACCTTGCACTTGCCGTCCACTTCTAAGATTCTGTAATTCCACTGAGTGTTCTTATGTGGGACAGAGGACAAACACGATTAGCAAATTAAAACCAAACAAAACAAAAAGCATAATAAACTTTTGGGTAACTCTTCTGTATTTTGCTACCTCAAAAGATTTTGGGTACTCTGGTAACTTCCAAAAGGATCTATGAAACCTGAGAGATTAAAAGATGGCCCAAACCTATGACATAGCAACTGCACTCTTAGGTCTATACCCAAGAGAAATAAAAACGTATGTTCACACAATACTTGTACACAAATGTTCACAGCAGCATTATTCACACTAGCCAGACAATGAAAGTAACAAAAATGTCCATCAACTAGTGAATGGATAAACAAAATGTGGTACGTCCATACAATGGTCTATCATTCAAGAAGGACTGGAATACAACTACCTGCCGCAACATGGAGGACTCTGGCAACTATTATGCTAAGTGAGAGAAGCCAGTCACACCTGTTATGCAAACCTATTTATATGAAATGTCCATTATAGGCAAGTCTCTAAATACAGGAAGTAAATAAATAGCTGCCGAAGGCTGGAGCGGGGAGAGAATTGGAGGCAAATAGGAGGTAACTGCTAATAAGTAAAAGGTTTCTTTTTGGGGTGATGGAATTATTCTAAACTTGATTGTGATGATGCCACAACTCTGTCAATATGCTAAAATCCACCAAATTTCACACTTCACATGGATGAACTGTATGGTACGTGAATTAAATCTCTACAAAACGGCATTTTAAAAATTAACAAATAAACACGCCCCAGATAACTGCCTAAGGATAAAAGAAGAAAAAAAATTTTTGAAGGAAGCCCTGGGTTCAAATCCCAGTGCTCCCACTCAGTAGCTGAGTGATCTCGAGCCAGTCTCTTAATCCCCATTTCCCTAACCTGTGAAGTGGGGAGAGCACTGCAATCTCCCCCACACACACTGGTGAGGATTAAATGAGGTAACACACAATGTCCAATATGTATGTACTAAGCATTTAATAAATGATGGCTGTTGTTGATGTCATTATGATCTCATCAATGCAAGACCTGGCTGTTTCATGAAATGAATTGATTTCAAAGCTCAGGCACTAAATTTGTGTGCAAGTTTGTAGCAGCTAGTGCCCAAGTGACAACACTTATTTTTTTCATTTTCTGACAACAGAAGTCAGGGCCACTGACCTATAAGCTGGCTATCCTATCAGTATGTCTTGACCCAAGAAGAAGCATGTCAGTAAAATCGAAATCAAAATGGCTTTTAGCACAGGTAGTTCCAAAGGAGAATTACAACACATTTCCAGGTAGTCAAAATCCTTTAATGACTCACGCCCAGAAGTGGTCCTCAGTGATTACCATATTCATGCCTGACTTGTGATGAGCTCTATTTCAACCATGATGTAATAAATGTTGGTGAGATGGTTCGGTGGTGGCCTTGGGGTGCTCAGAAGGGAACAGACCTAGCCTCTGCCTTTGGGAAGTTTGTATTCAAGCATTCCGGTCTAAACTAATGTTAAAATTTACCTTCACCCCGATTTTGCCACAACGCCAGCTCTCCATATGAAAAATTATAAATCTGCTCAGTACATGAAGGTAGGTAGTCGAAAAGAAGAGCAACGCTCGAGGTGGTGTTCATGTCTCTGGGCATTTCTGAGGCTTGGTTCTGCTCAGAGCCCAGAACTCTGCACCTAAAGCCGAGAGGTCAGAGTGCTGTGCCTTGACCCACCACTGGGCCAGCCAGGAGTCTCAACCACTTCACTCCTTTGTGCCTCACTAACATAGGCAGGGCCTAGCCTGGCCATTTAATTAAATTTCTCTACCACTTAGGACCAAAAAATGCTTACACTAGTTGTACATAAGTTCTTCCCAGTTTTATGAATATAACTGACATAGACCATTGTGTACGCTGAAGGCATACACCGTGACAACTGGGTAGATGTAAATTGGGAAGTCATTATAACAAGGTCATCTAATGCATCAGGCTCTAACTGCTGTAGAGCGCCAGTGATAGTTACCGTTCTCAGTATAAATTAATAAACTGGTACAATGTTCCATACAAGATGCAGAGCTTCCCCCACCCACTGCCACATACCCCTACACACACACATAGCCCAAAAAACATAAGGTGAGGTCCCTGATCCTGCATGACAGAAACGACCCATTATGGTGAACTCACCCACGTGAGAGGTATCCTCTGGAGGGACAGCCTACCAACCCATCCTGTAGAGAACACACATTTCTTTCCCTGGCCCTTGTCAGGTACTACACGTAAAGCGATGCTATGGTTCAACTTTGATGCACGTTCTTCCTCCAAGGTCATACTATCATCAGCCTTTTGGGTATCCACGACCGTACACCACAAACACACACGCACATTTATACGTACGCATTCAAATTCACGCAGTTTCTAACTGGGCCATTTACTTCTGTGAATTAGTACATCAGACCGCAAACATGAAGGTAGTATTTATATGGTTTCTAAAAACTAGCTAAGTGGTGTCTTCTTTAACTCAATAATGTACAATTCGTTTTTTAGACACTTTACTTTCCCAAAGTACCTTCTTTTGTTTTATTACTTTTTTAAGAACGGCTATCAGAAAATGGGAAAATAAACTTACTTTTGGCAATTATACAGTCATCAAACATCTAACATGGGGTTGGGCAGAAGTGGGGGGAGGGGAGTGGGCGATATAGGCTTCCCGTTGTGGAATGAAGAAGTCACGCAAGCAAAAGGAACAGCATAGGAATATAGTCAACGACACTGGAATAGCGATGTGTGGTGACAGATGGTAGCCACACTTGTGGTGGGCACAGCATAAGGTATAAACTTGTGGAATCACTATGTCGTACACCTGAAACTAATGCATCATTGTGCGTCAACTATACTCAAAGAAAGAAGAAAAAAGATCTAAAATGTCCCAGCAGTTGTGCTCTACACTCAGACACAAAGATGAACCATAATATGGGCCTCTAGTTAGCCTTAACTCTTAAAGAGCTCATTGTTCAGTGAAACTGTAGTAAAAATTTTATTTTTAACATTTTTAAAAAATTTTTTTGCTTTACTGAAATATAATTGACATGTAACATTGTGTAAATTGAAGGTAAAAGATGTTGACTGGATACACTCATATAGTGCAAATGATTACACTGTAGCCTTAGGTAACAGCTCCATCCAGTCCCATAATTACCATTTCTTTTTTGA
Source organism: Nyctereutes procyonoides (assembly GCF_905146905.1). Lineage (NCBI taxonomy): Eukaryota > Metazoa > Chordata > Mammalia > Carnivora > Canidae > Nyctereutes > Nyctereutes procyonoides. The sequence continues at coordinate 66,892,183 of NW_026575142.1, forward strand.
GGTGAGAACATTCAAGATCAACTCTCTTAACAACTTTCAAGTATATAATACATTACTGCTAACTAGGAGCACAATGCTGTGCATTAGATCCCAGGACTCACTTCCTAACTGGAAGTCTAGACCCTTTGACCAGCATCTCATTTCCCCCACCTCTGGCCCCTGAAAAAAAAATTTTTTTTAAGCATCCAGATGAATTCTCTTCTCATTAGTGTTCTAATACCTCCTAGATGGGTTGGCTTTGAGCAGCTGAAATCTTTGGAAGCTTAGAATCTTCTTCTGCACAAATGAGACCAAGAAGTCTATCACACTCCTTCTCCAAGGAAAATAGGAAAATAGGTGCATCGATGGCCATTTTAAGGCAGCTTGAACTTTCCCTTGGCTTTTGCAAGGTTCCACGGCCACAGTTGAAGACATTTCAGCCCATGTGCAAATCAATGTGTAGCACTGTTCCAATAGGTGAATAGTCACTTATTATACTGCGATTATAAACCTGTACACATGTTACTAAATAGAGAAAATTACTACAATCATCCAGGTCATTTAAAACCAAATTCTTTACATTAAAAAATAATCTGAATTCATATATATTGGTATATTGTGTTTATGTGCACTCTCATTCAATTTACACACGATTAATTTGTGTGCTTCAGAAAAAAAGCCATGAGATCAATAGCTATTTTTAACATGCATATACTAATTTCAAAAAACCACAATTTAAACAACCTGCCAAATATTAAAACATGGGTTTGCAAGCTAACAATTCTTAGATATCTGTTAGTAATGTTATAAATAGTAACACTAATTCACTCTAATATAAATGCCAACTTTTTAGCACCTCTTTGGCTAAATAGAGAAGTATGCATAATTTGCCTATCTACAAACTCTAATTTTAAGAAATTATATTTATCACTCATGCTCTATTTATTACCCATACCTCCACAGTATTTATCCTAAATTCTATGCAAAAGACAACCCACTGGTAATTTTTTCCATATTAAAAGAAAAAGTTTAATGTGAACAATAATGGGGTCTACTTAATTACACACACAAAAAAGGAAGAAATAGCAGCAACATTAATGTAAAAATGCACATTTTTTTCAACATCAAAGTCATCATGGAACACATACAAACCTATTTTAAACAGGAGTGAATTTTATTCAGGTCTACCTTGCTTCAATTCTCTGCCCATTTTGGCTGGAGCCCCCAGCCTCTCCAGACCCTTCAAATCTTCCTCTCCTTCTTACTATCTGTCCATTACTCCTTCTCAGCACACCCTGCCACTGTTAACCCTACACTGCTTTCCTTGTAAGGCCACAGATCCCTTAAGTCCGGCCACAGTGACCAATGACTGAGGAGACAGAGAGGTTAAGGGCACTGGATTTGGGGAGAGCAACGTACCGCAAGAGCCAGGTGTTGAATGGCCACCCACCTGGACAAATAATTAAGTCAAGGATGATGAAGACCAGGGGCAGCCACTATGGAAAACAGTATGGAGGTTCCTCAAAAAAATTAAAAATAGAACTGTCACATGATCCAGCAATTTTGCTTCTGGGTATTTAGCTAAAGAGAATGAAAACACTAAATTAAAAAGATTCTGCACCCCCAAGTTCACTGAAGGAGTACTCTCAGTGGTCAAGATGCAGCAACAGCCTAACTGGGTGCATGGTTAAAGAAGAGTGATATTGAGAAAAATCCTCCCTGATTTCTGGCATTAAACCATCTTTTGATCCCCTCTTTTTAAGTATAGTAGAGCGCCTCCATAATCTAAGAGCACGGACCAGTTCATTAAGCTTGTGAAAGCTTATAAGCCTTCCCAGTACTCGGCTTCCTTAGCTGTGAAATGGAATGGAATGTCCACCGGTCAAGGCAGGTGTAAGATTCAAATACACCAAGACATCACAGTAGCTGCCGCCGAGTTGGGTGCCGAACATATAGCAGCGATGGTCACTACCCTCTGAGGCCTGGCTCCTGCCACGACCACGCACAGTTTCTCTCCCATGAACTAAAGAATCCATGGAGAGCCCACTTCCAAGAGGTATTCTAGCCACATGAACAAAACCAAGGGAAAATCTTTGCCCTTGTGGAGTTTCCAGCCCAGCAGGCAGAGAGAGATGGGTAATAAATAAAACCGAGAAGTAAATTATAGAGTGTTAGAAGATGCTAAGCCCCATGGAGTCGCAATTTATGAAGTGTGTTCTGGGAGGCCTCATTGAAAGGATGACATGCGTGTAAGCGAACACCTGAAAGAAGCGAGTGGCCAAGCAGATGTCTGAGCGGTGTTCCTGGGAGGGCCGAGGCAGGAGCACCCTGGATGGTCTGAGGAACAGCAAAAATGCTAGTGTGACTGATGTCAGTGAGCACGGGCAAGAACGGTAGATGAAGGCAGAACAATGAGGGGAAGGGGAAGGGGGCAGGAGGGGTGCCAGTCACACCCGACAGGACCTTGAGGGCCATTGTAAGGAACTCGGTGTCTACTGTGAGTGAGGAGAAGGGTAGGAGGCCCTGGTGAAATCCGTGCGGTGGCATGATCCAACTTAACCCCTGTTAGGATCACTCTGTGCACTGCTGAGGACAGGCTCAAGGTCAAGGAAGGAAGAGGAAGGCCAGTTAGGAGACCAGTTCAGTAATTCAAGACAACGGTGATAGTGGCTGGTCGAAGTCAATAAAGGTGAGAAGTCGTTGGATCCTGGGTAGATTACTGAAGGGAATGCACTACCCAGGGGATTTTCTGATGGATTCAACATGCGGTGCAGAGAAAGGGAGGGCCCGATGATGACTCCCAAGGATTCTGTCCCCAGCAACTGAAGAACCGAGTGGCCCTTTAGTGGGCGAGGCAGCAGGGTAATGCCTTTATCTCTCCTTGACCATTGCTTCCTGCCCACTAACAGCCCAAGGGTCTTCCTCGCTTTAAAAATAGAAAAGAAAGCCTGTCAGCTTTCTGCTGTCCTAATCTCTCCTAATGCTTGACTCTAATTTCCTTGCAAAATTGCTCTGTAACCACTGCCTTCACTACCCCATCTCCTCTACCATAGACACCTCCCCTTCCCTTCCAAACAACTCCTGCAGCGCCATGAGGACATTCCAATCACCCAGTCCAGGTTCTGGAATGCTCTACTGTACCCTTCTTGCTACACTATAGCATTTGGCACTGCCTTAAGACACCCTTCCTCAAATTCTGGCCTTGGTGGGGAGATGTGGGGTCCTGACTTACTGGGATGGCTGTGGTCATTCCCTCCATACTTCCCTTGCTGCTTCATTTCTGCTCTCAAGTATCACATCCTCTAAATTCCTCTCTGTCCCTCTGAAGCTGCACTACCAAGACCTTCCACTCACAGCCATTCTGACCGTTCCCTTCGTGGGTCCCTACTAGCAGCCAGTTCAGCGTCTGTAGCATCTTTGATTGCACAAATGAACGAATCAACCCGTCCATCAATCGTCACATCTCTATTTAGTTTTCACCTGTCTCCCAAGACCCTGCTCTGTTATTACAGCCACGAGCTACGCATTCCTGTTCAGTTCACGGAGTCTAAATGAAACACTCCATTTTAACCACCCGTCCACACAGCAAGCTGCTTCATTCTGAAGACCGTATTAATTTTAAGGATGTAACCACCCCTATATAGAAACTTTAGTTTCCTCAAGACTAAGATTTTAATAAGAGCCTCCCTTCTGCCCTCCTCAATTCATTTTACAATGCTGCCAGTTGAATTTCCTAAAACACCCATTTCATCCATAATATTTACTGGCTCCATGTTGTCTTTGGAAGTTGAAAGAGAGAGACACACACACACATAAACAGAGAGAAGGAAAGAAAGAAAGAGAGAGCAAGAGAATATTAGCTAGGCCTGGTTTGGGTTGTTTTTTTTCTTTTCTTTCTTCTATACCTCCCCTTCCCCCCCCCCCCACCTCACACACCAGTTTTATTCCAAGCTGTTTCTCAAGGCTGCTTTTTAGATATATTTTCTCCTCCTAAATCTTGATATACTCCATCTGGCCCCTTGAATGGCCAGAGTATAATACAAGCCCTTCACTATATATTAGAGATCTTCGAAAGTCTAGTCTGTATCAACCTGTCCAATGGCCACCAAAACCTATTTTCTCCCTTCAGAAGGTCCCTCCAATCCCTCTGACAAGCCTCACACACCACTGCTCTCACAGCTCCCTCCCTGATTCTCTTTTCCGCCTTCTCTTTGTACCCTGTACTTTATGGTCCATCAATGTCTTGTTTAAATCCTACGCTGCACCAGAAGTTGTACACACACATCGCAGCCAAGAGTGGTTTGCAGCATTCCTGCCCTAGAATTTACTGTACTTGCCACTCCTCTGTCACTGGTAACACTGGTTCTCAGCGGGTGGCCCTGGAACCAGCAGCAGCAGCATAACTTTGTCTAAATGCAAATGCTTATGTGTGCCCCTCACCCAGCCCCCAGGCCTACTGAATTAGAATCTCTGGAGGCAGAGTCCAGCAACCTGTGATTTACCAAAATCTCCAGGTGAGGCTAATGCACACTAAAGTTTGAGAAACACTGACTTAAAAGTAAAATACTGCCTTGGGACGCTCAACAGTTGAGCCTTGGGACATGATCCCGGGTCTGGGGATGGAGACCCACATCGGGCTCCCTGTGGGGAGCCTGCTTTTCCCTCTGCTTATGTCTCTGCCTCTCTCTAATGAATAAATGAATAAAATCGTAAAAAAAAAAAAAAGAAAAGAAAGAAATGAAAAAAAACACACACATACATACACACATATGGAAGCCTAAAATTCAAGTGCAAAAGTGGAGGCAGGAAAGAACAGAATTGATACTGTGGAAAATAATATCCATTGAAAAACAAACAGGAGACACTCTACCAGCAGCAATTTAAAAACAGATATAAAAATAAAGACAGGGGAGGTGACATACAAGGATCATAGGGGACAGAGATCCAAATCAAGCAAATAGATATTTCACAGGATGAAATTCAACAGGAATTTGAGAATTAGTGAAAGTAGTAAAGACAGGGGCACCTGGGTGGCTCAGTCAGTTGGGCATCTGCCTTCAGCTGGGGTCATGATCCCAAGAACCTGGAATCGGGCCCATTGGGCTCCCTGATTAGTGGTCTCCTTCTCCCTTTCCCTGTGCTGCTCCCCCCACCCCTTCATATCTCTCTCTCTCTCTCTCTCTCTCTCTCTCTCTTTCTCTCAAATAAATAAATAAAATATTTTTTTAAAAAATAATAAAGGTAGATAAACATAAGTGGATCAAAACCAGGCCCCAGGAGCAAAAGTATACTGATTCCTAAGCAAAATAACTGAAAACAGATCTCACCTGTGCCCAAAGAAAGTAATTTTCAATTTTTCAAAACTCATATAACCAGGCATAAAATGAGATTAACTACAAAGTAATATCAAACTAGCCCCAAATCTTTCACAATATTAAACACTAAAAGCCAATGAGCCATCACAAAATTTGGTGAGGAAAGGGTGGTGATAAAGTAATTGTATTCCCCAATTATTGTTCATGAAAAAAGGCAAAAGAAAAATTTGAAGCTAGGCAAGAACTCATAAAATATGATGAATACATAAAAAAGTAAAGTATATATTCCAGTTAATTGAAAGATAAATTAAAAATAGAGAACTCAAAAATATAATAAAAGCAAAAACCAACCAATGTAGTATAACCAATTTAATGCAAACCAATTTAACGTTGGGAGCAGTATCTCAAGTATCGATAGCTGCCCCTCAAGAAACGTGAGTTTTGCAACACTGCAGTAATGGCTGAAACAGTGTCTTGTTTTTAATACCTTCGAATTTTAATTTAACACTTAATCTTTTAGAAAATAAGTATATAATATTAATTAATATTATTATATATATTTTGTATGTGTTATATGTCATATTGTATTATATTAGTATATTAGTATAATATTATATATAATACTATATTAATTAATATTACATGCTTAATATTAATAATTGATTAATGTATTAAGTTGAGGTAAGGTAACATATATACCCAATCTGTAATATCACTGGAAAGGAGAAGCATGGGATCAAGGTAGGCAAATAAGGTTTCACTTTTTACTCTGCAACAGGGACATTAATGGCTCCCATTTTACTATTAATTTGCATAATTTGAGAACTACAGGTTTAAGTACATATTTAAATTGCATTTTTTTAAAAGTCTACATAGAAAAACAAAGGAAACAGTAAGAAAGATGGGACTTTAAAAAAGGTAATCAAACATTTCATAAATATAAGTAATCAATAAAACCAAATGATTTAAACTCTCTCACTGAAAGAAAACCATCTAATTAGGTCCAAAAATGAAATCTTACTCGCAACATTACTTTTATCAGATTCTAAAATCTAAATCTAAAAACTAATACAATGTCAATTATATCTCATTAAAAAATAAACAGAAAACCCAAATCATACCATGTATATGCTCTTTCTTACAGCAAAACAAATCTAGACAAAGTCTAGAAGTTAAAAGAAAATCAAAACTATCAAGCAAGCACGAAGAAACACTCTTAAAAAAACAATTTCTTTATGCTGAGCACTGAGTAATGTAGAGAATTGCTGAATCACTATTTGGACACCTGAAACCTATGTTAACTATACTGGAAGTAGAATTAAAAATGTAACTTAAGGGATCCCTGGGTGGCGCAGCGGTTTAGCGCCTGCCTTTGGCCCAGGGCGCGATCCTGGAGACCCAGGATCGAATCCCACGTCGGGCTCCCGGTGCATGGAGCCTGCTTCTCCCTCTGCCTGTGTCTCTGCCTCTCTCTTTCTCTGTGTGTGTGTGTGTGACTATCATAAATTAAAAAAAAAAATTTTTTTTAAAATGTAACTTAAAAATAATAATAATAATTTCTAAGCAAAGCCATTACCTGGGACAGAGTGTTTTCGTATTCATAATAACTATAATCTACTATGAAGTTGTAACTTAAAACTTTTGTATAACAAATAATACAATATGACATATATAACACACACAAATGACAGAAATGCAAATCATACCAGTTGATTAGAAAGCTATTTTTGTCTGATCATTCTTCCAGATGAAATTTAGAACCATTTTGTAAAATCCTAAAACAAATTCTTGCTTGATATTTTTATTGGAATCCCATCTTAACATGTGATAAATAGACACCTTTACATTACTAAGTTTTCCTATTCAAGAACATGCGATATCTTTGCATTTACTTGAGTCTTCAGTATATGTTTTGTTAAGATTTAAATTTTCTAAAAAAATAAATAAATAAATAAATCTTCTTCATAGAAGTCCTACAGAGATCTTGTTAAATTTATTCCTAGATGTTTTACGCTTTTTGTTATTATTGTAAAGGTATAAAATACATTTCTAATTGGTTATTCTGGTTCACCAATAAGAATGCTATTGGTTCGAGTATACTTATTTTATATCCAGTCATATTGCTAAAATGTTATTGCTCTATTTTTTCACTTGATTCTCCTAAGTTTAAGGTATCATCTGTAAATAATGAAAACATCACTGTCATCAAATATTTATAATTCTTATTTCTTCTGTCTTGTCTTATTTCAATGGCTAGAAGTTCCAGAACAGTATATATTATTATTGGTCCTTATCTTAACCCTGATATCTTTGTAGGATACCTGACTTTAAAAGGAATATCCCAGGGGGATCCCTGGGTGGCTCAGTGGTTTAGCGCCTGTCTTCCGCCCAGGGTGTGATCCTGGAGACCAGGGATCAGAGTCCCACATTGGGCTCCCTGCATGGGGCCTGCTTCTCCCTCTGCCTGTGTCTCTGCCTCTCTCTCTCTCTCTCTCTCTCTCTCTCTGTCTCTCATGAATAAATAAATAAAATCTTAAAAAAAAAAAAAAGGAATATACCAGACAGTCCCCGACTTAGGAGGATTTGACTTCAAGATAGCCATATGCATTCAGTACAAAACCATACTTGAAATTTGCATTTTGGAGCACCTGGGTAGCTCAGTGGTTGAGCGCCCCACCTTTGGCTCAGTCATGATCCCAGAGTCCTGGGATCGAGTCCCGCGTTGGGCTCCCCACAGGGAGCCTGCTTCTCCACCACGGCCTTCCCCCACCCCCGCCTGTGTCTCTGCTTCTTTCCGTGTGTGTCTCATGAATAAATAAAATCTTTAAAAAAAAAAAAAGAAATCTGCATTTTGGCCTCTTTCTGGGCTAACAAGATGCAGTACGATACTCTCTCATGATGCTGGATGCTGGGCAGTGGCAGCAAGCTAGAGCTCCCATTCAGTCACACAATCATAAAGGTAAACAACCAATATACTTACAAATTTTCTGTGCCCATACAACCAGTCTGTTTTTCATTTTCAGTACAGTATTCAATCAACCACATGAACACTTTATTATAAAATGGGCTTTGCATTCAATGATTTTGCCCAACTATAGGCTAACGTAAGCAGTCTGCGCATGGTTGAGGTAGGCGAGGCTAAGCTATGATGTTCAGTAGGTTAAGTGTATTAAATGTATTTTTGACATGATATTTCCAACTCACAATGGGTTTATTGGGACATAACTCCATCCTAAGTCTAGAAAGAGCTGTGTATCACTTAGGATATTTACAAGTGCAAATAAAAGAATACACAACTACAGTGGTTTAAACAATGAGGAAATTGTTAGCTAACATAATAAGAAATCTGGAGTCAGGACAGTTCTGGGGTTGATTAATTCAGCTACTCAACAACAATGTAGGGATCTAAGTCGGTTTTTCTGTAGTTCTCCAGGTTTTCCCTTCATGATTGTCAGATGTCTGCAGCAAATCTAAACACCATGGTCTTCTACACAATACCCAAGTTCAGAAGAGGGAACATCTCATTTTTAAAAACTCACTTGTAACAGTGAGGAAACCCTTCCCACAAAGTCCCCTGACTCCTTCATCAGCCTAGTTGTGTCACATGATTGCCTAAACTCATCAACAAAAGGAATGGAATCCAATCCTTAATCTAATCCACATCCTCCATGCTGTGGTCAAGGAGTGGGTGACAGGGAGGGGTGGGGGAGGTCCCCTTCCTCTGAGAAGGTTTGGAGGGGTAAACATCAACACAAATTCAGAGCACTGACATCAAGAAAAGAGATGGGAATGGCTGATAGGTAGCTAACCAGCAGTATCACCACACAGAGTCTCTGGTGTTTGAAAAGTAAGGATGAAGTGAGCTACTCACACTCTCTATGGGGTCAAGAAAGAACCCCCTCATTCCTAGTTAAATAAGAATAGTTGGAATGGGGTGCCTGGCTGGCTCAGTCAGAGTCATGAATTCAAGCCCCACACTGGGTGCAGAGCTCACTTAAAAACATAAATAAATAAGGGCGCCTGGGTGGCTCATTCAGTTAAGTGTCAACTCTAGATTTCGGCTCAGGTCAGGATCTCAGGATCATGGGCTCGAGCCCCACGTCAGGCTCCACATTGAGTGTGGAGCCTACTTAAGATTCTCTTTCTCGGGGGGAAAAAAAGATTCTCCCTCTTGCTCTCTTTCTGCCCATCCCACCCACCCCCTCAAATAAATATATATTTTTTAAAAAGAATACTTGGCTTTGGCGGGGGCAGGAGGGATGTTAAATCAAGAATCACAGCTAAATTTTCCCAATGCCTTTTGACATCTGTTGAAATGATTCCAGAGTTAACATTCTTTGGCCAACTAATGTGTTGTATTGTAATAATAGATTTCCCAAGAGGGAAACAAAAGTGCTTAAAAGGCATTTTCTGTGTTTTCAGTTCCATACTGATTTGTAATATTTAGGCTTCCTCATACAAAGCAGGATACACACACTGCTGCTTAATAAACAACACTTCCCCCCCACCAGATCCCATGTCAGAAAGATTGAAGAGAGAAAGACCAGAGTCACGGGGTGGCAGGTGGGAGAGAAATACATAACAACCCAGGTATGGAGTAATTCAGCTTGTTCTGGGGTAAGGACGGCAGTGCAGAAGAGATGCAAAGGCTACTTCCAAGAACCAACTCACACTTGATCCACATCAGTATTTGGCACCAATGGCACTCCCACCACAGAGCCAGTGAAAATCGCTTTAAGGTGTATGGGCCCCCTGAAACAACCCGATCCCCATCTTGGTCCACTTCACCTCCCTCTCCCCTATACAGCTAGCCATCCACCCAGGAGTCTACCAAACATATCTATTTTTATGTTTGCCTCTACCACTACTCTTGGAGCTCCTTGAAGGCACAACCTATACCTTGTAAGCCTACATACGCCCGATCGCTTGCACTACTCCAGATCCACAGTGGGCTCACCAGTTATTTAAAAAAGTGATGCTGGTGTTCACGTTAAAAATTAAGTCATGCATTTGCAATACAGCAAGCACTCTCCTTAATATTTTACATTAAAGATGTCTTTTTTTAATTCCTGCAATATCCCCACTAGTCTTACTATTATCTCCATTTTACAGGCGTGAGAAAAAAAAAAAAAAAAGAAAAACTAAAAGAATTGACATCACTTGCCCCAGGTTGCCAAGTCTTTAAGCTGTAGTGCCTGGACTCAAATCCAGAATCCGACCCCTGATGCAACCTCTAAGCCATTTTGCTTCCTGTAATTCTGAGAACAAATGAGATCAAGCCACAAGCTCACAATGAGTGTAAATTATGTCACGATCACCTCCCATAGAGGTTACTCCCCATGGAACTGCCAAAAATGCTCCGGCTGACTTCACTGCCAAGGTGTCATCTGGAGAATCCTAACCAGGCGCCAGAGGCCATCATCATGCATTTACACTCCCCGGTCTTAGAAGGGCTGAGAGCAGGTCAAAGATTTGAACATTTCAGCACAAATCCACATCGGAACAGGCAGCGTGTCCACCTCACCATCCTTTCCATGTCTTCACCCAGAAGACAGGCATTTCCCCCCAAGGATCACCTCCTTGGCCAACTCATTGAGTGAGAATCTCAATATACCTCAAAAAGAACAAAATCAAGTGCGACTGTATCAGTTTCCCATTCCCCTCTCCTTTTATTACTGCCCCAAAGCCTAAAAAAGCTTGGAATCTAATAATTCTATGTTTATAGCAGGGATTTCTATTCAGTATTACCTGAAAAATAAAGAGTCAGTTTAATTCACTTGATTTCAAAGAGTCTATCCCATGAAGCTACAGTCCGCTGCAGTCATATCAGCTAATTACCGTAAAGTCCAACAGTCTGCATTTTTAAGACAAAAAAGTATCCAAGCGTAACAGGCTCTATACCCAGTAGAGAACATAGAAACAGGATGACCACCTTTGTCACTGGACAAAGTGACACTCCACATTTTCAGATCTGATGAAAAAAGCTCCCTCTCCACCTTGCTCATTTTCCAGAATGCCAGTTAACTGCCATGGGCCTGCCCCGCCTCCAGCTCTAAGAGAGGAACCACAAGAGCCAGTGAGCACTCCATAAAGCTAATCAATATTTAGAAGCTAAAAATAAAGCAAAGAAAGAGACAAGTGTCTGCCCAGGTAGCAGAAAAGGGCCTTTTCCTTGTGCCCCCGAGAACTGAGTCCTGGGCTCATGCTTGCAACTGTTTCTGAGATGCGCTGGGATTGACAGCTGGACGAGATACGCAGGCACCTTCGTAGCTGAAGAACAGCTGAGTCCCTCCTTCTGTCCCAGGCCAGCCCGGCACCACACAGCTCTCTCACAGCAGTCAGGGAGGCGAGAGGGGGTCTGCGGCCAAGGTCACCCCCATCATCCCCAACTTCCCTTAGGTAACTGGAATCCGGATCTCATCTGCTGCCACAGGAAGAAGCGACCCTTGAACTTCATCTGATGCCTCTGGATAAGGGAGAGAGGATCTTTCTTTACATACACCTCACAAGGGTAAACTTAGAAGGTTCCAGATGACTTCATTGGACAGACAGGAGTGGCTACAATGTGCCATAAATGACAGGTGCTGAGGAAATCCAGGGGATTGATGGGGAGCTCCTTGAGACTTGGCCATCCTCACCGTGATGTACCGTGACGTCCTTTACCCTGCCGTCCTGCTAGGCCCCGGCCAAGCTGCCCCATAGGCAGCGCCTTTTAGAGCCCCCGGAACAAGAGTGGGAATACACTGCTGTATGTTCGCAGGGACGTGCTGACAATAAAAACCCACTCGGGTCTCAATTTACTGAGCCTGGGTTTATAAAGACGTTTACGGTCTGCTCTGTTAATGAGCCACTTTAACATCGGAGGGGGGATAGAAAAGCGACATTTAAAGGCCATTTCCCCCATCTCAGTGCCCTTTTCTGCTTCTTGCCGTTAAATCTTGTAGGACCCTGGAAGATTTCTAGGGATACCAACATGAAGTCCCACAGTTGCCTGGGATGTGGCTTTTCAATTTCTCAGGAGTCACTACACTCTCTTAAGGTTTGGTTTCCCGATGTCACGATCCCTCCACTTAAGGCCTGAAAACACACCAAATTTATAGCCAGGGTCCCACCCATTCAGTGCCCAGTGGGGCTGCAGGACCCAAACGACCCCAGGAATGTACCCCACTCTGAATTATGCGTTAGACAGTCTATGAAACACAGATGGAAACCAGACACTATTCTTGTCCTTAAGGAGTTTATAATTTAAAGACGCTAATGACTCTATGGGTAAATAATTCTAAAACAAGACCGACCTGCAGGCGATACTAAGTATGAACAAAAGAAATGGGAAGAACAAAGTAGAGATTAATGTTAACAAGATAGAAGGGTATCCCACTAACAGGGGTTTTTGTAGATTGATCAGGGTCACAAAGGAAGAGTGGGTGAATTCAACAAGACTTGTCCAACAGCCCCTCAGGGTGGGATGAGCATTCTAACCTGGGCAGGATACGGACCTAAAGGTTCAGGGCCAACCCCAGCCTCCTGCCGGCCACAGAAAGCCAATTTCTGATCAGATCTGTGGATTCCCAAGTCCCTCCAAAATCAGGGACACTCTGCCCTGGAGAGCAGACACAGCAGTTCCACCCCTTGAAGGTATTACCGCTACATACTGAGAAAATAAGAAGCAGCAGCAGCACGAGGCTCACGTTTCATACTTCCCAAAATCGGACCAGCCTGGGTTCAAAGCCAGGCCCCAACGTTCCCAACAAGTCACTTAAGCTAAGCCTCAGTTTGCACATCGGTACAGTTAGAATAACCGTACGTATCACAGGGGCGCCTGGGAGGCCCAGTCGGGTAAGCCTCTGCCTTTGGCCCAGGTTGTGGTCCCAGGGGCCTGGGGATCGAGCTCTGCATCGGGCTCCTGCTCAGTAGGGAGTCTGCTTCTCCCTCTCTCTCTGCCCCTGCTCCTTCCTCCACTGATTCTTTGTCTCCCTCTCAAATAAATACAATCTTTAAGAGAAAAAAAAATAGTACATATCACAAAATTTGACTACACGGTAAGTAAGTAGCCCAGTGCTTCACATGTGGCAAGCGGCCGCCGAGGCTATTAGCTATTAATATTGGCATTGTTATGATTAAATGAATTCTATTCCAGCGCAGCGTCAGGTGCATCTGGTGTTGGTGTGGCCTGAGACTCGGCATCCTGACCGCATCACGTCCTGGGAACTGTAAAGCTTAGGACCAAATCTCTGCCCTAACCCAGGCCGGCATGAGCCAGCCGCCTATGCCACCCGCCTTCCAGGCCCTCACTCAGCACCTGGCACAAACAGACCCCAGGAGTTAAACATGCATTCAGTCTCCACTGGTTTCAGGAACATCTACCCTTGTCCCCCAGCTGCTCCGGGGGAAGGATCATACTCTCCCTGCCTCCCCACTCTCCCTGGGGCACACAGGACAAAACTGCTCCTTACGCTTTTCCAGCGTGTAATTCGACAGGTCTATCATTTGTCTCTGTCTCTGTTTTTATAATATCCAAGCCCATGTGAGCCCGAGGGGGGGCGGTGACCTCAGTGATAACTGGCTCTGAGCCCCCACCCAATTCTGCTACTTCTGGGACGTTCCCAAGCCCCCCCCCCCCCCATCTCCCAAAGGGTGCTCTCATGGCCATTGCAGCTCTTGCAAAATCCAGCAACATGCTCCTCCGTGAGGAATGACCCTTTCCATAATCCCCAAAGCTCGGCTCTTCTGCTCCCACCAAGGGGGAGGATTCCTTTTATCAAGTGATCATAGCCATTCTCAGCATCTCGTCTTCCCCGAAATCTCTAGGCAGACACCAAATGTCGTCGAATTGATGAAAAGTAGCAGAAGACGTGTCTGATTCCTCTGGGTGGAAATCTGAAAGATGAATAGGGCTCATAACGGAGTTGGTGGAGCCAAGGTGGGGCCTGGGCACGTGCTTCTGCACCTTGCTATGGGACTGCAGCTTGGGATTGCCATGGTAAGCCCCCAGGGCCCCAGCAGAGCTCCCCACTCCCAGAAGGTGTCTCAGAGACAAGCAGGAGGCCTCAGCCGGCTAGTGGACGTCAGCAGCGGCAGGCTGCTATTGCTTCTTAAAATGCAGAACACATACATCCTAATTATGTGTGGGTCAGAGTCGCAGATCTGTGGCCGGATAACTGAACTAGAATTTGCAAACTAAATCCCCTCCAGGTGAATCGTGTGCAGGCCCATGACCTAAGTGAGAGCAGTGAACTTCAACTCTGTAGTGTCCTTACTCTGTGAGAAATTCGTTCCAGACTGCAACCCGATATATGGTATATGCAAAAATATAGGCACCGTAATAGTTTTCTACTCTAATTAATTTTTTTAAAGCTAATTGCAACCCATTAGACTCACTCCACAACTCGTTACACTTTGAAAGACTCTGGATTAGTGTGCATAGAGAGGGAGTAGGGTGGTGATTGCTGACAACACAGAAGAGCAAGGAATGGTTAGGCCATCAAAGGCACTGCTAAATTAAGGAGTTTGGCCTTATGCTGCAAATCATGAGAAGTCATTCATTTCATTAATAAATAGATGAGCAGATCAACAAAACACGGGTCCTGCCCTGTTGGAAACTACAGTCTCCTCTGGGGAAATGGTGGGGGAGGAGACAAAAAAAATTACCTGCTAACAAGAGGGACTGGAGAAGACATCAAGGCAGGGGGAACAGCACTTGGAACAGCAGACGGGGTGGTGGTGAGTAACAGCCAGAAACACTGAGAGAAATGCAAGTGGCCCAGTAAGGAAAGGCTTCAGACTGGAATAGCTATTCTAGTCCTTTCTCTGGGCCGGGGGGAGAGCTACCGCCTACCTTATTTTGAAGGAAATTATTAGGATTACCTTCATTAAATAGCTCTCATAAAATATGAGACATCCTTCAGAATAAGAGGTGACATGAAGGTAAGTACATGGCAGTAGACAGGAGCAGAGTTCCCATCCCTCGAGGTCTTGAAGAGATGGTCTCCTCAGAAATACCGGAGCGGCCTGACTGGGGGACCTGCCTTCATGGTGTATGGAGTTGATACAACTGTGAAGCAATGTCTCAGGCCCATCCTACCTTAACAGTTGTATTGAGGGTGTAATTTAAATGCCATCAAATCTCTTGTGTCACCACCATCCAATTGTAGGACATATCCCATCACCTCAAAAAGACCCCACGTGCCTACGTGCAGTCCCTCTCTGTCTTCATCACCAGCCCCAGCCAACCACTAACCCATTTTCTGTCTCTACAGATTTGCCTTTTTGGACATTTCACATAAATAGCATCACACCAATATGTGAACCTTTGTGCCTGGCTTCTTTCACTTAGCATAAGGTCCCCACTGTCGCAGGTATCAGTCATTCTTTTGTGCTGCCGGAAAGTAAGCCATCCTGCCCCTCCACATTCTGTTTACCTCTTCCTCGGCTGACAGACACTTGAGTCGTCTCCACTTGGGGCCATTATTATGAACATTCAGGTTACAAGTTTTTGCCTGGACATATGCCTGCACGTGTCTTGGGGTGAGATTCAGAAGTGAAATCGCTGAGTCACATAGTAAACTTATACTTGACTTTTTCAGAAACAGGCAAACTGCTTTCTAACGCGGCTTAACCGTTTTATAATCCTACCAGCAAAGTATGAGAGTGCTAGTGTGTCCACATCCTCAGGGACATCTTAAACCCAGATTTACACTGACGGTGGCACGGAGCATAGTTTGAATACGGCTGTAACTAGCCGTTCTTGCAACTGTGGAGTTCACGTGGCCTTGCCATTTATTCACATTCCAACTTTCCTTGAGAGTCAGAAAAGAAACCATCAGAGATGTTCACTTGAACCATGCTTGAAATCGCTCGGATGGAAGTGCAGTATCAAACAAACGGCCACAGAAAATTTGACCACACTATCTGTCGAAGGGGACTTATCAAGGAACCAAGCATGACAAACGAGAACGCGCCTCGCACACTAAAACAGGAGTCCCGTAGAGACAAAATCCTAATTGTGAACCCTGCAAACAAGCAGCAACTTCCAGAAAGCAGGAAGCCAGAAAGAAGGTCAGGGACCTATTTCTCTAAATCTGATGCAACTTGCATTGCAGCAGGTGATGAGCTACCAAGCAGAGACCCTGCTTCCAGAAAAGAAAAAGAAACGGACCTGGCCCCAAGGGGACAGAGAATAGTCACAGTAATGACCCTGCTGCTTTGTAAACCCCAGATACCACTTACAAGCAGACTCCCAAATTAAAGGAAGGGGTGGGCACCCAGAGAACCAGCAAGAGCTCTGGTTCGGAGACCAGGGGAACACCAAGCTCTCCAACGCCCGCCATTTACATTTTCCAACCTGGAAAACAAACCCTCCGTCTGGGGCTGGGACCAACGCGTCTCTAACATGTTACATCAAGTGTCATACATGGTTCACTGAATATGTATGAACGTGTACAATCCCCTCTCCTCACAGAGAGGCTTCTTCCTTGGGAGGGACCCTTTTTGCTCCTGGGGAGGGATGAAGGCCTACGAGGGAGGCCCCGTGCCAATTACCGGCGAGCACTCTTTCTGGTGCCACCAGTTAAGTGGAGATGTAGGGACCCAGCTGGTCAGGTTCCAAGAGATTTCCCCTGCTAATTTCCAGTCACTCAAGGAAAACAAAGGAGTAACTGAGATTGGGTTACCATGATTTTAAAGACACAGCGTTCCTTCTCTTCTTCTCTCCCCCACCCCACCCCCCGCCACAATGTGTAAACTTCTGTATTTCACACTTTTACATCTGTGCTGCTCCAAAAATAAAAGCTGTTTATATTCAAGAAATCATGACTACAATGCCAGTGCGAGTTACATCTTTAAAATACTCCCGGGGAGCACATGCATATTGTCCTGACCAAGGTGCGTTAGGTGTGCAACGTTCTTTCCCAGAGTGGCATCTGGGTATTGGGCGCCAGGGGAGCACTGTCGTGCTCTTGTTTATTCGTATGAAAAGAAAACCTGAGTTCTCTCTAGAGCTACCAGTTGAAAAAAAAAAAAAAAAAGAAAGAAAAGAAAGAAAACGGAAGGGTGGCCTTTTAGGAAGAGCAACCACTTGGCTTTGACTTTATCAACTATAGTTGAGTAGGACGTGTCCAGCAGAACCACCCGAACTCAGTTTCGGGCCCCTAAACAAGTTCGACTGGAAAACCACAGCAACTCCCCAACTCAGAGGACCCATTCCCCCACGCAGATGGCTGCAAAGAAGCCATGTCAAAGTCATACTTTCCTGGGCCTAAGATACCTACCACACTACAGGAAACAAAAGTGTCCCAAACCCGGTCCCAGAAAGAGCTTTTTGAATGACGTAGAGAGAGAATCACAGGAGGGTAACCCCATATAGAGAGCAGTTAATACTCCTGATTAAACTGCTCAGCTCAGGTCGAGGATACTTTAATGGCATGAAGACCTCTTCTGAGAAAGCTGGACCTGTCCCCTCAATTGCAATATGACAAAAAACCGAGTCATTATTAATCAGGTATTTTGTGCATCCTGTACAATGATGATTATTTCACACCTCTTTTTCCTTTAAAATAGGCCTTCTAAGTGGGAGGCGGGAGGGGGGTCTTTGTATTCAATTTTTTAAAAGCACCTGCCCAGCAAGTATGAAATAAAATTTTGATGCATATTCATTATCAAGTTGTATACCAAGTTACCTTAACAACCCCAAACAGAAAAACCACCCAATATAAGCAGTGGGTTTCTCTAAGAACTACAGATTAGAGTAACAACAGGGGACGTATTTGTAGCTAGGTAAGAGATGTTTATGAATTGTTGCTACAAGGGAAGTCTGATCCTTTAACCTGCCGCCTAGATTCCAAGAGTCCATTTCATTTTTCAAGTTTCACAAAATAAACAACTCAAAGATTTCAGGCTTCAGACAAAAGTAAGAGCTGAAAGAGCTGTGAATACGGATTCCTTTTTCAGCGTCTAGGCAAATACCAGCATCTCCTGGGACTTCAAACTGAATCCCTACACGTCCATAGGGAAAAACAGGAAATTAGCACCAAAAAGATGCATCTTCCTGGTCATGGGGGTGGGGCTTTCTGCCCCCTGAATAAACTTGCTAATTAAAAAAAAAAAAAAAAAAAAGGCAACACAGAAAAACAATCCAGGATTATCAGTTGAAAGTTGTAGACTAAAGAAAAAATAAAAATAAAAAAAAGTTGTAGACTATTGCACTTCAAGTATCCCCCATCTTACAAACAATTCAAATGCATGTGTTACTGTGAAATTTTAAATTCCATATTCCTGAAAGTATGCGCCTTCCACAATTTGAAGCCAAACGCCTTATGAAAAAGTTGCAGTTACCTTATATAAATAAATCACTATTTTCTACTCTGCAACATTTTCAGGCATAGCCAAATTTCTGTGGATATGCTGTGTTTTCCTAAAACAACCTGTATTTAGTAAATCATTCTTACAATTATTTTCTAACATATGCTTCTCCCCATTCATTAGGCACCAAGATCCAGGAGGACAGTGTTCACATGTGTCTTCTTCTTCACCAAATGCTCCAACATCTAGCACAACGCTAGGCATGCGGTAGATGCTCAATTAATATTTGTTGGATGAATGAATGAATGAATGAATGAATGAACCACCATGAAAGAACGAGAGGAGGGGGAAAGGCTGTATTTTTTAAAAACTTAAGCCAGTGATTCCAAAACTCTGAAGTACATCAAAATTACCTGGAGGGCTTCTTTTTTTTTTTTTTAAGATTTTATTTATTTATTCATGAGAGACACAAAGAGAGAGAGAGGCAGAGACACAGACGGAGGGAGAAGCGGGCTCCATGCAGGGAGCCCGATGTGGGACTCGATCCAGGGACCCCAGGATCACGCCCTGGGCCAAAGGCAGATGCTCAACTGCTGAGCCACCCAGATGTCCCACCTGGAGGGTTTCTTAATGCACAGGTTACCGGGCCCCATCTCCAGTTTCTGATTCAGTAGGTCAGAGAACCAGAACCTAGCAGATGAGTGTGAAGCTACTGATCCCGGGATCTCACTTTGAGAAAGAACCACTGTCGAGGCAGTTAACCTGTCAACCAGCTCTTAGAAAAATCGCAACACACAGGATAACATTTACTAAAAATCTACCAACTGCAGACTCCTCTAATACCTACGGAGACAGCCACGCCAAGTCCTCGCTCCAAACTCTTGCCAACACAGGACATACGTGCAAGGGGACGGTACCCAGACACATGTCCAAAACAGCAAGAAGTCATTAGTACAGTCGAACTAAACATGTTCCATTTCTCCAGTGCATTTCTTTATGATGTATCCTACTGTGCGGTTTAATCTATTTTTCTCAGATGGAAATTACTAAACTGCAATGCATAGCTGTTCTTTCTCGCACAGCCCCAAGTCATTTCACTTACTAATGGGACTTTTGTCTGAGGCCAGGGCATGAAATGCAGTAAGGAAGCCCATTTTAAAGCTTATTGATGTTGTTTATATTTCAGTGTCTATAAGGACCAGAGCAATGATTCAACATTCAGTCCTCCATGATCAGAAAGCAAGCAGAGGTACACATTTCATCTAAGCCTTCACCGCATTTAACAAAAGGATACACAAAAACAATCCAACAGGATCCCAAGCTCTAACTCTGATCATTGCATAGGTTTTTAAAGACTGGCTAGCATTAATTTTCAAACATATACATCTCTCAGGACCCTGTTCTGAATGTAAGTGCATTTTCACCCAGATTATAATCAGAGAGGGTATTTAATTAGATAATGTCTGCAACTTCGAAGATAGTAAAATTCCCTATAAATGCTAAATATTGTTATTATTATTATTATTTAAATGCAGTTTGTAGTTACTGCTTACAACCTATTCCACCCACCACACTGCTATAATTTGATTACAAGCAGCTAAAAAAAATAATAAATAACCTAGAAGAACTAGAAGTAGAAACCATGAAACTATGTCCCTGTGAAGCTCTGGGTTTCTACCCTAGGCATAAATGATTTGTAGGCATTTTAAATGGAAGTTTAGGGTATACAATCTAGTAAATCAAGGCAGCTGGCCTCCACAAAACTGACAACCCCAAAGTTGTGTCCATTTTAATAGTTTCTTACTTATAAACCTGGTGGGAAACCAATTGTGGTGCAAAACACAAGGCTGCCAGCTGCTTCTTCCATTTTCTCTACTGTAATCTTAAAATATCTATAACCTTCTGAAAGAAAGGTACAAGTCAAGATTTTTGACTCTAATAGTCATGTGACAGATAAAGGTTTGAGAATGGCCCCTGCTATCACTTATCTTCTGGCTCATCTTGCTAACTTCTGCAGTAATCGCAAATTCTTAAAAAACAGACACCTTTGAGCCTGGTTCCCCATGTCTTCCCAACACACCTGTCGTGTGATTTTCCAAAGAGAATGACAGATTAAATGTAAACATGCCTACACCCAACGTACAAGGAAACCACTGCGAATCCCAAAATGGTGCACATTTTATGTCTTTACATTTTTAAGGCAAGAAGAAGAACAATTAACATATTCTAAGGGGACCTTGGTTATTTAAGAAACAAAATCACAAGGAAATAACACTCAAACACTAGAAGCTCATCAAAGAGAGCTTGTGCCCAAAAGAAAGGCTTCTGGGAAATTTGTGAACTTTAAGGAGATAATGCATCAGATAATTCTGACGTCTTGACAAGGTCCACAGGGCAAGTAATGGCCATGTGAGTCACTACTGGCAGTGGCTTTGGGGCAGGTCAGCTGTAAGTTCAGCCATTTCGTAGCTCTATGACTTTTTGTAAATTAATTGACTTTTCTAAGCCTCGTGGGCGTGGGCTCACCTAGAAATGATATACAGCCACGTCACAGAAAATCTGGAGATAATCTGACAACATCAAGAGCCTTACAGGTCATTTACACACTTTCATCAAAAACTGCACTTCTAAGAAATTATTCCAAGGACACAAAGATGTATACAAAGATTTACATACATTTACGGACGCACTGTGTACAAGACTTGAAAAGCTGGAAATAACCAAAAGCTTCATCAATAGGACTTGGCTAAATATATTATGATTCATCCCTGCAATAAAATGCTAGGCAGCCATTAAAAACATATGATTAGAAATTTGAACACTCACTGAATACTTGAAGAAATTTTAAATTACATACTAATTTCTAAGCATGATAATAGTATTGCAGTTATGTATTTTTAAGAGTGCTTATCTTTTAGAGATGCATACTGGAATGTTTACAAATGAAATGATATGATGCTTGAGAATAATATAGGGGAGGAAGAGGATGGAGGATGGAGGTAAAACATGACTGGGCATGAATGGATCACTGTTAAGTTGGGGGCTCATTCTACTATTCTATTTTACATATCAGTTTTATTTAGATTAAATTCACACTCCATAAAATTCATCCTTTTGAAGTGAACAAGTGATTTCTAGAGCTGAGTAACCATCACCATTGTCTAATTTTAAAACATTAGCATTTTCCACTGCCCCTCAAGTTCTAGAAACCACTAATCCACTTTTCTTCTCTATAGATTTGCCTATTTGGGGCATTCACATAAATGAAATCCTGTACCATGTGGCCTTCTGTGAGTAGCTTCTTTAATCTAGCATAATGTTCATCCATATCACAGTGTGTATCAGCACTTTCTTTTATTGACGAATAATATTCCACAGTACAAATATACTACATTTCATTTATTCACTTATCAGTTGGTGGACATTTGGTCTGTTTCCACCCTTTGGCTAGGATGAATGACAATGCTACGAACATTTGTGTATAGGTTTTTGTTTGGATATATGTTTTCAATTCTCCTGGGTATATACCTAGGAGCAGAATTGCTGGGTCACATGGTAACTCTATTGTTTAATTCTGAGGAAGCGCCAACCTGTTTTACAAAGTGGCTATACCAGGAACCTGGGTGGTTCAGCAGTTGAGCGTCTGCCTTTGGCTCAAGGCCTGATCCCGGTCTTGGGGGATCAAGTCCTGCATCGTGCTCCCCGCTTGGAGTCTGCTTCTCCCTCTGCCTGGGTCTCTGCCTCTCTCTCTCTGTCTCTCATGAATAAATAAATAAATAAAATATATATATTTTTTAAAGTGGCTATACCACTTTACATTCCCATTAGCTACGTATGAGCATTCTAATATCCCTACCACTTTTACATATGTTTAAAATTCCCCATGACAAAGAATATTTTAAATTATGTTACAGAAAAACATTAAAAGCATGTAAAAAGGGTGATTATTAATTATTAAGTTTAAAAAACAGGTTGCTTCTCCCTCTGCCTGTGTCTCTGCCTCTGTGTGTGTGTGTGTCTCTCATGCGTAAATAAATACTTAAAAAAAAAAATAGGGATCCCTGTGTGGCGCAGCGGTTTAGCGCCTGCCTTTGGCCCAGGGCGTGATCCTGGAGACCCGGGATCGAGTCCAACGTCGGGCTCCCGGTGCATGGAGCCTGCTTCTCCCTCTGCCTGTGTCTCTGCCTCTCTCTCTCTCTCTCTCTCTCTGTGACTATCATAAATAAATAAAAAAAAAAAAAAAACAGGTTGCAGGGCACCCGATTGACTCAGTCAGTAGAGTATGGGACTTTTGAACTTGAAGTCATGAGTTTGAGCCCCACATTGGTGCAGAGTTTAAATAAACAAACAAACAAACAAATGCACCACACAACTGAATACACATTTTTTAAAAAACAGGTCACAGATAATATATACAATACGATCTTAACTTTTAAAGCTATCTAGTTAGTGGGGCACCTGAGTGGTGTAGTCTGTTGGGTATCCAAGTCTTGGTTTTCGCTTAGGTCGTGATCTAAGGATTGTGGGAATTATGGGATCAAGCACCACCTTAACTCCACATTCAACACAGAGTCTGTTTGAAGCTCTCTCTCCCTCCCCCTCTACCCTTCCCCATACCCCTGTGCACGTACACTCTCTTTCTCTCTCAAATAAATAAATAAATCTTTGTGGAGGGGAGGCTATCTCGTTAGCTATGAATAAAAAAAAAAAAAAGCCTACTAGGCCATATATCAAAAGGAGTCCTGAAGCCCCAAAGGTCTTCCTGGTGGCAAGTCTTAACAAAATCAAATACATGCACTGGCTTCAGGAAGTTTACTGTCTAGTAGCAGGTATAATCCTTGTAGAAAGTTCTGAGTGTGAGGTCAGTTCTGAAAGGGTGTACAAGTGGGGCGGATAACTACTCCCTAAGAGAAATCAGGGGCCATTTTGTGGGGAAAAAAGTGGCCTTTGAAGGTTTAGCATTAGGCTAGTAGGTACAGAAAAGAAGTATGAGGCAGGTGACCCCCGAGGGAGCATCCACGGGGAGAAGGAAGTCGTGCTCTGTGGCAGGAGTACGGGATCGGTCGTCAGAACTGCAGCGTGTGGTGGGAGGCCCAGCTGAATTACAGCTGCCCTTGCTACTAGCCGAAGAGTGGAATCTTTGGTCTGTAGCCAGTGAGGAGTCAGGGAAGGCTGGGAATAAGAAACCCCGAGGCTGGAAATGTGCTCTTTGAAGAGCAGTGTGGCTGCAGGGACGAGCACAGGGAGGCCCGGCAGGAGAAGGCTGGTGGGAGAGGCATGGGAGGCAGGTCTCGGCCCGGGTGCCGCCCAGGGGACAGTTCCTGCAGTGGTTGTGGGGAGGAATGGGGCAGAAAGCCTCATGCAATAGAGTAAGGAAGGACATTCGAGACTGGGGTGAAATAAAATGTGTTTGGAGAATTTCAAGACACCCCTAGAGACAACTGGAGAACAGGCTGGGCATGTGAAAAGCAGACAGCGAATCATCTTCCTCTAGAGGGAAATAAGCTTCCAACCAGAATGAAAGAAATTACAAGCGGAATTCATCCAACATTTTCTATTTAAGTCCTCCCTCTCTCTCCTCTAGGAACCTTATATTTATATGAGCAGAATAACATTTCATTCAAAAAATATCACCCAGATTTTCTTGGAATTCTCAGCACACTGCTGGTTCAGGCCCTGTTCTCAGACAGCTACTTCCCCCACAGATATGGAAGAACCAGTTTGACATTAAAGCATTTTTCAGACACGAGTGATCCCAAATTCTCTCAGAAACACATTCTCAGGGACCGGTGGCGCTCCGCTCCGCGGGACAGGACAGCCATGATCCGGTCACAGCAGCTCAGAGCCGGGTGGACTTTAGAACCAGAGCCGTGAAGGAAGGAGCAGCAGGAACAGGAAGGGTCCGCAGACTAAGACGAGGGCAGGAACCCGGCCGTGCGGAGAGAAGACTCAAAATTCCAAGATTTCAAAGGGCCTTGCAGGTAAGGGGCGGGCAGTGTGATACCCTCGTGAGGGAAAAATGACGGGGATTCTTTCTTTCTTCAACAAAATATTTCCTGACCTCCTAAGTCGACAATTATGCAAACAGCAAACCATGACTTCCATTCGCTCTTGTGCTAAGATTACTCCAGTTAACAATGCACACTGGAAAATGATTATGCATTTTTCTCTGATGTTCTGATAACTACCACTACACACTATTTCGTTCTGAGGCAGCGCTATAGCAAAGAAAGCACCTGCTTAATATCTCTGAAAAAACAACCAATGTATCTAATTTTAAAAACTGCCCTGCTGTTATCATGTTAAGATAAGATTGATCTTATCAATCCTTGCAACTTTACTAAACCCTCGTTTAAGAGCAAATGTAATTAAGTGCTTTGGGGGTAAGGAATTAATAAGGCCTCAAGATTTCTTTAACCCCCACCCCCTCCCGCCACCGAGACCTCTGACCAGAAGGTTTTAAATACTGGACTCGTATCATTTCAGGTGCCCACTCCCCTCCAGAATACACAAACTTTGAAAAGACACAGGCATGATAAATGTGGTTTTGTTTTAAAAATGCTTCATCCATTAAAAAGAGGGGAAAATTAAAAAAAAAAATGAGAGAGAGAGAAGAAAAAAAGAAGAAAGTTCTAATGATTAATGCTGATACCGGATACTGGTTTAGAAATACTCCAGGGGCGCCTGACTGGCTCAGTCATTAGAGCAGGCAACTCTTGATCTCCGGGTTGTGAGTTTGAGCCCCATGTTGGGGGTAGGGATTACTGAAAAATAAATTCTTAAAAAAAAAAAAAAAAAGCAATGAATGCTGATACCGGGGCAAAGGTCAACCCAGGCCAGCAGAGAAACATATGAGGTCATGTTGCCACATAAAAAGGAAAAGGCACTATTAAAAAGATGCAAGGCCTTCTGTTATCCTTTTCTCAGGGTCATTTTCAATTAGGTGAAATCACTGGGGTCAAATGGTAGAATCAAGATTCCCATAAAATTCTGGGTAATCATGGATTCGTGTATCTGTGTAGAGCTTTACGGCTTTCACAGTATTGCCATAAACACTGTATCTGGCTGTTGAAGCCAGCCTATGAGGAAGGCAAACAGTTGAGATCATTCCCATTTTTCAATGAATTATAGTTCCATGACTTACCCAGAGTCACAGAACTACTAAGACATGGGCACAGAACCCAGTGCTCAGCCCACTCCACTCACTTACTCACCAATTTGTGCATTTATCCGTTTATGCAACTAACTGCAATTACAGCCTCAAAGATGAGCAAGACCTAACCTCCGGCCTCACGGAGCCCGTAGTTTATGAAGTAGGCAGAAAATAATCCCCACACCATTTATAACACAAGGATGAAAAGTGCAGCAGGAAAGATGTGTGCAAGTCTTCCGGATGAGGTCAGTTCTTAAATCTAGGTCCTGGGAGACAAAGAAATAGCTGGGCCTAGGAGGCAGTGAGGGGCAGGGGGAAAGACAAGCAGAGGTCATCTGATTCTGCTCAAATAGAAAAGTGAGTGTGAGTCCTGGCAGAAACTTCGAGTATGAAGTCAGCAGCGGCCAATCTTGGCCTTGGACGCCTTCCTCTATGGGCCAAACTAAGGACAGCCAAGGTGCTCAGACTCAGATGTATGCTAATCTCCAAAAAGCTTTCTGGGCTGATCTCACCCCATGTGTAACAAAGCGTACCGGTGGCAAGTTTCATTTCTTTTAATACTGTGATGTCTTGAAGGGAGAATGACTCAAGCCTTTAGTTTGAATGAGTAGATTGTTTTCTGTAGCCCATGTATGTAAACACACATTTCATACACCCACATGGATAGTTTATAACCGTAACACGATATATGAGGATCCACACACATTATGCAAAACCTACATAGAACTCCATAAACCTCACATGCAGAGACATCCGAATAATGTGCAGATCCACACTGACCCGATGGGACAAACTGAGATGTAGACGGGTCCCGGAGACAGGGTACTATGCAGGACAACCATCTGTCCTAGATGATTCAGACAGTCATTTGCCGACAGAGGAAGAATTGAGGCGGGTTGAGCAAAAATGAATTCTGTGAATGCTCCAGGGCTTTATGTATTACGAGCTTACCTGCATGGAGCAGTTTCTCTATTCTCAAAAAATAAAATTCCATGACTCTGGTGAAATAATTCCTCGCTGCCATTTTTTTTTTTTTCTGTGCTTAGGCAGAAAACGTATTATTGATTTCTGATCCAGCCACAGACAATGCGACTTAGAGAAAAGAGCCCTGAATGAGAAGTCGGGACACCCAGATTCCTCCCCAAACTACCCTTTCCGCTTCCCTCACCCCCATTCCAAGGGGAGACGGGGCTGTGTGACCTTGGACGAGGACTACACCTCTCTGGGCTTCAGCTTGGTATTAAATGGAAGGAGTGGCTAAGTGTTGTCCAATTCTCTTTCAGCTCTAAATCTATAAAATCATCCCCTTCCCCCCACACTTGGTTTATCTCCAGAGCTTTAAAAATCAGGACTAATAAAAAAAAAAAATGGATTCAGATCATCTCTCTTCTAACCAAAGAAGATCCGGTTTTATCTTACTTTTTAAAACCATCCAAATCTTGCATAATTTAAGTGATCAGTGCTGTCACTGGTTGCTCTGGTTTAAATTATGCATTGTTGCTATTTGGGGAAAATTTAGACTGGGTCCAGTCTGGGATCACTGGCTGAGAACAATAAGCCCCCAAAGTGAGAAGGATAAAGGCTTCTCCAGACAGGATCTGCTTTTAATGCATTGAGCTCAGGGTTTACAAAAAGAGCATTGATTGTGTACATTAAAGAGCCACCGAGACAGCAAGGGACTGGTTAAGGCTGCAGCAAATTCTCCAAGATGCCACTGACCTTGGCTGCATTTCAGGGGTCAGGCATTCCCCACGAGGCTCTCAGCAGGCGGGCTTTCCTGAGGGGTTAGGAACTAATGAGACCTCTCATCTGGATAAACCCACCTCTCCTAATTTGGAAAGACAGAGAGACATTATCTGCTCTCGGACTTGTGGAGATCACCAACGGGGCCCTTGGACTCAGCAGCCCGCCTGCACACCTCACCCCCTACAAGACTGGTCATACTCTCTGGCACCGGGGATGCAATCGTCTCCACATCTGCATTTAAGTCTTCCAGCCAGCCAGCCAGCCAGCGGTTCCTATCTCTAGAGCTGGCCTTCGCCCTCCCTCTTCACACACCTCCTGCAGGCAGAAATACAGAGGCAAAGCACTAAGCCCAGGCGACAAAGAGCAATTTCAGTGAATCCTGCAAGATCTCTTTTCAAAATACAGATCTCTGGAGCACAGGCCTCCCCGTGTGTGATTCACACTCAGGCAGGCCCGGTGAGCCCTCGTGGTTGCTCACCAGCCTGCAGGCTCTGGGCTCCAGATCTCGGAAAACCTGACCCGTGAAAAAGCCCACGGGGGACACCTCCGACCGAGGCCAACTTAAAAATCGCCTCGGATTGCTTTCTATTAGAGGAGCGATGAGGACATTCAGCTCAGGAGAAAACCACAAGCCTTGCCCATTGTTCAGACTCCTTCCCCCTACCCCCCACCCCACCCCCTGCGGGGCTTCGCCACTTTCCCCTACCCCTAGTCTGGGCCATCCATCCACCTGATTAACCCGCTGGCAGCAGCTCCCAGCAAGGAAAGTAGGGCAAATGAACACACACAGCCTGTAAGGCAGGAAACCACAGACTTAGCCAAAGCACCCACCCTGTTACCAGCCCCCACCCCCAGCTGCCCAGGGAGCTGCGGCTTCTGAATGTGGCATTTCTGCACCAGGCAAATAGACAGCTTAGTGTAATATCACATGAATGAGCTTTTGCTGCCCAACTAGCCAAAAAAAAAAAAAAAAAAAAGAGGCCATTTCAAATGGCATCTATGTTCCTTCTTGCCTCGCAGAAACCTCACCTCTGGGAAGGATGAAGCAGAAGAGGAGGGGAAGTTCAACAAGAGGAGGCCGTGCAAGGGAGGGAGGCTTTAAGGAGCCGCAAGAAAAAGTAGCACTTGGACGGTTCAAGATACGCGTGAGGGAAGGGGCAGTGGCAGGAGGAGGGGTGGAGATTCAGGTCTGTAACCCCGAGATTTGGCATCAGTGTAACAATGTAAGCCTCAGGAGGGCGTGTGAACTTCCCGGCTGCAGCCCTCCCGCGCCGCTGGCTGCGTGGACAGCACCGGCGAGGCGGGCCCGCGACCCTCCGCGCTGCCAGGATATATGTGCAGAGTCGCTTTTTCCCCCTTTAATTCCTAGTCTTCGTTCGTTCGGGGGAGAGGGGGAGAGGCCATCCTTAAACTGGGGTGCGATCCATCTCAGACCCCCCCCCACTGGCTGCAGCATCAGACCCTCCCTGTCCCCCTCTTCGGGAGGCAGCATCTCATTACAATGGCAAGAAGCCTCGGCCCCCTTCCCCGAAAGAGCGTGTAGGGATCCGGGGGGTGGGGGTGGGGGTGGGGCGTCGTCGAGGCTACACTGGGGTTCCTGGGATCCGGAGCTCAAAACAACAGCAAAATGGATTCTACGGCAAGTGATGTCTCAGTCCATACAATGGAAAAAAAAAAAAAAAAAAAGGCGTCTGGGGCGAAACGCAAAGCGAGCCGCGGGGCCGGAGGGAGGTGGATGCTCTCCCCACAAAGGGCTGGCCGCGGGCACACGCGCACTCGCGCACACTCCCGGGAGTTCCGGTCTGACCGGCGGAGAGCGGAGAGCACATCCCTTCACCTGCCTTAAGTTGGCCCATAAAACTGAAATGTCAGGGCCACAAAGTCAAAAAAAAAAAAGGGGGGGGGGCAAGCAGGGCTAAGTTACCCCGTAAACAGGGGTGCGCGAGGCGGGCGCGGGAGGGCGCGGAGCCGAGTCGGGGCGCGGGGGGCGGCCTGGGGGGCGGCGGCCACCGACGGGTACCGGCGTCGCGGGGTCGGGGCCGTCGGGCTGCCCCGGTCACCCTGCAGGGAGCTGCGCAAAGTGAGTGGCCGGTGCATTTATCCACGTTTTGCAAAAAAAAAAAAAAAAGAAAAGAAAAGAAAAAAGAGGGGAGGGGGACGGTGGGGCGTCGCGCCTTGCACGAGCTGTGGCCGTCCGGGGCGCGTGTGCACACACACACACACACACACACACACACCGCCACACACACACGAGCATCCCACGTTCAAGGCAGGCTCAGGCGCCGGGGTAAGGTGAATGCCCCGCATCCCGGGGAGCCCGGCCGCCGCCGCGGGGGTCACGGAGCCGAGGCTCGCCCGGGGCGGGAACGGGAAGCCGCGGTCCCCCCCCCCCCGCCGCCGCGGCGCCTCCGCCTTGCGCCGACCCTAGCCCCCGGCGGGGACCCCCGAGAAGCCGGTTGTGCTCACCCTCAGCGCCGAGAGATCGATCTCATCCAGGCTGCGAGCCGGGGAGTCGCTCGCCATGTCGACTTCTTCGCGGGAGCAGCGGCCCTGCGCCCCCCCGAGGCTCCCCCCTTGCACACTCCACCTGGTCTACCGGCCCCGCGTCCTCATGCGGCTGCCGCGCCAGAGGCCCCGGCCCAGCCCCCGCGCCCGCCCCGGCCCGGCCCGGCCGGCCCGGCTCCGGCTCCGGCCCCGCGACGCCCGATCCCGCTGCTGCGCCCGCGGGCGGCCGCGGTCCCGGAGCCCGAGCTGCGCGGCTCTCCAAGCCCCGAGCCGCGGTGCGTGTGGGCTGCGCGCCCCGCTCGGCTAAGGGCGCAGGGGCTGCGTGGGTGTATTTAAGTGGGACATGCTTCCCTGCCTGTGCGCGGATGGCGGCTGCCTCGGCGGTTATAATGAGACACATCAACTCCTCCACTCCGCCGGGGGGTGGGGGCGGAGGAGCGCCCCGAGCTGTCCATCAGCGCTTCCTGGGAGGAGTGAGGCGGGGGGAGGGGAGGGGAGGGGAGGGGAGGGGAGGGGAGGCGGGGGCGGGGCCTCCGCCGGGGAGGGGCCGCGCTTCCTGACCCGCGCCCTCCGCACCAGCCCGCGGGGCGGGGCGCGCCCTCTCCGCCCCGGCTCCTCCCGCGGGGTCTGGAAAGCGGTTCCCGACCCCGCCGGGCCTACCCTGGGGGCCCAGGGCCCTGACTCGTGCGCGTCCGGGTCGTGCGCTGCAGCACAATGGCCCTCCTCGCACGGGGGCGGGGGGCGGGGGGCGGCGGGGGGTTCGCGGGAGGCTGCGATGCTCCAGCGCTTTGCACATCCCGGGGAGGGCGGCGGGGTGCGGGTGGGGGGGAAGAGCGACGGCCGCCCTCCCCCCGTTAGTTATTTGTGAG
Source organism: Nyctereutes procyonoides (assembly GCF_905146905.1). Classification (NCBI taxonomy): domain Eukaryota; kingdom Metazoa; phylum Chordata; class Mammalia; order Carnivora; family Canidae; genus Nyctereutes; species Nyctereutes procyonoides. The sequence continues at coordinate 66,923,046 of NW_026575142.1, forward strand.
GCTGGAGTAGCAGGGGCTGGTGCAACCGGTGCATATAAGGACTTGTGTGCAGGGAAGGGGATCCGCCTCCAGGCGCGGAACGAATGGGGGCGAAGCGCACGGGCACCCTGCGCTCCAGCGCTGCGCCGCGGCGGGGGGGGGGGGCGCCCAGCGACCCCCGGGAGCCCGGCAGGGGGCATCCGGGACCCGCCACCCGCCGGTCGGGGGCTGGGAAGGCTACCCCGGAGCGGGAGAAACGGAGACCGGAGTTCCCTGTTGGCATCGCCACACCCAGGACCTGCCCGTACCGCAGTTCCCCACGGAAACGACCGAAGCGAGACGAGCAGCTTTTTTTTTTTTTTTTTTTTGCTTTTTTTTTTTCCTCTCCCTTCCCCCGGGTGCCGCAGCTTCAGGTACCCCTCCAAGGGCGACAGCGGGTGGGGCGGCGCACGTCGGCCCCCCGGGCAGCATTTCCGCCGCTGAGCTCCCGGGGCGGGCGGAGAAAGTTTGGCGGGTGGCTGGGAGGTGTGTGTGCAAACGCACGGCAGGAGGGCGAGCTCACCCCCACCCCCCGCCCCCCGCTGGCTCCTGGAAAGGCTGAGCGTGGACAGTGGTCAACATGACCTTCCCCAACCAAAAGTGTGAGGTCACTTCCCCCGGGCCCCCCGCGGAGGAAGGAAGGGACGCCGGAGCCCAGCTGTGCCCCCCAATGCAGCCGTCGCCCTGCAAGCGCTCCCTGCACCCCGGCTGCAGCCGAGGAGGGGCCTCCGGCCCGCGCGCAGGCCGGGCCTCGGGGTCCCGTGTGCCAAGTCAGCCCCCGAAGGAGGCTCTTGAATGAATGGACGGAAGGCGGCGCCGCGGGGTCAGCGGGACTGCAGACCCTGGAAGCCTGCGCAGCAGCGTCCGCCCGGCGCCCGGGTCCCGCTGCTGTCCAGTGATGGGGCTTCTTGGGTGCCCCGGCCCGGGACCCTGGCCACCTGTTCCCACGGCCGCCGCTCCAACGCGCTGGATTCAGAACGCTCGACGTGACCTCTCATTTTCTACCAAGATCATCCGGCTTTGAGGCTGGATGCAAGCAAGTGAGGTGCAGTAAGCCACCAAGGGATGTAGAAATGATGTTAGGAAAAAGCCCTATCATTTCCCATCATGCGCTTCCCATCATGGTCCTTATTTTTCCCTCCTCTGTCTCCTTTGTACCCTTAAGCTAGATAACCAAGGCATGCACCGTCTCGGGGTTGAAAGAAATCATTGAGATCTATCCACCTAGTTTGTATTTATTTATTTATTTTTTAAAGATTTCTTTTATTTATTCATGAGAGACACACTACAGAGAGAGAGAGAGAGAGGCAGAGACACAGGCAGAGGGAGAAGCAGGCTCCACGCAGGCAGGGAGCCCGATGTGGGACTCGATCCCAGGACTCCAGGATGACGCCCTGGGCCAAAGGCAGGCGCTAAACCACTGAGCCACCCAGGGATCCCCTATCAACCTATTTTTTTTAAACTCCATACATATGAAAAATGAGTTTTTTTGTTTGTTTTGTTTTTTTGTTTTTTGCATGGACAACCTCAGTTTTAGACCCCGGGTTTTATCCGAAACATCACAAAGAGGATCATTTCTTTCCACCTTAGTAAGCTGTTTAGGGTATGATGATGTCATGATAGGGCCCTAAATTCTGCTCTTGGATCTAGAATTGGAAGACTGTATGTTCAGTGCAGTGATGGGTACTAAGTGGGGGGGGGGGTTCCTGTTGGCTGACTGGAGGAGCAGGGTCAGGTGGAGCCGGAGATGCAGTGGGAGTGCTGATGGATTCAGCAAACACCCTAAAAGGAAAGATTACAATAGCCAAGGCACTTTCATCTAGGAAAGGAAGGAGCAAACTCCAAGCTGTTTGTGCTGGAGGTGAGGTAATAGGGGCGACCGGATTGAGAAGGGAAGCAAAGGTCAAATCAGGTAGGGCTGGCACGGGTCCCATTAAGGAACTTGAACCTGTTCATTGAGGTCAAGTGTGTGTCAAATTTCAGTCACTTCAATACAAGCTCCTGATTTTTTTTCCCTGATTTTTTTTTTGGTCATGTCTGTGTACCTGCCATACTATTATCTACTTAATATGTTTCTTTAAATCAATGCTTTTCTTTTTTTCTTATTTAAAAAGAAACAGAGGCACCTGGGTGGCTCAGTTTGGTGTCTGGCTCTCGATTTCTGTTCATGTCATGATCTCAGAGTCGTGAGATGAACCCCACACTGGGCTCAGCACTGGCTGTGGAGCCTGCTTAAGATTCTCTCTCTCCCTGTCCCTCTGCCCCTTCAGCACCTCCCCACTCACTGGCTTGGGTGCACCCCCCCTCTCTAATAAATAAATAAATGAAACATAAGTCACTACTGTAAATGGAAAGGTAGCAACACTTGCTAAAAAATAGAAGGAAACCATCAAAATAAATATAATGGGAAATAAGGCAATATTATTTAATTCTATGGCTGCCTGCTTCAGGCTTCTAGCCTAAGGCCTACTATTCCTTTGTTAAAAGAGAAATTAGCGAATGCCAGAAAAGACTTTCAAAATTTGACCACAGTGAGATTTTTCTCTTGATGTAATCTGAAGGATTAAAAGACTTTGTATCATTTATGTGCAATTTGAAATCCTGTAAAGCAGTAAAATATGCTGTTTATGTCTATAAACATATAGTATATGTTTTAAAAACATGTAAAAGGGGCGCCTGGGTGGCTCAGCGGTTGAGCATCTGCCTTTGGCTCAAGGTGTGACCCCAGGTCGGGGATCGAGTCCCCCATCGGGCTCCCTGCATGGAGCCTGCTTCTCCCTCTGCCTGTGTCACTGCCTCTCTCTGTGTGTCTCTCATGCATAAATAAATAAAACCTTTTAAAAATAATAATAATAAAACATGCATTAAAAGCATGGACACAGGAAGGAAGGACACAGATCAACTTCAGGATAGTGAGAAGGGTAGAAGAATAGAATGGGAAGGTACAAAGGCTCCAACAATGAGATCTAATTTATTTAAAAAAAAAAAGATCTAAAGCAAATGTTGCTAAATGTTTGGAATTCTGAAATCTGGATGGTTACTAATTAACATTTATGATATTGTGCTCTGTATATTTGAAATATTTATCTATTTTAAAAATATTTATAAAAACAAGAGAATCTCAAAGAGGGTAAGGTTCTATTAGATTCAATGTTATTTAATGTCATATCCATGCTCCAACTAAAATAAACACTGTGGAAATCAGTAACACAGCTTGTTGAGCTTCTAAAAGCACACTCTGTACATCTTCTATCAGCACAAATCCCTAGATATAACAGAAAATATATTTTAAAAATACTTTAGAGTTCTGGAAAACAAAAAAAAAAGGGGGAGCATCGGTGGTCCAGCAATTCAGACCACTTCCTGGGTTACATAAAGCGGGTAGGATTGGATAGCCAGTAGATCTGTAAAACACAACTGTGCAGGGTAGGACCAGGGCGAGAGCTGGGGGGGCTTCAAGCTCAGGGGCAATGGATGTAAGGAGCAGGCACTTTCATCATGGTAAGTAATGAAGGCATGGCATTAATCCATTCATTCCATTATACAGAAATCCTTTACTCTGTGCAAGGTGCAATACTAGGTCCTGGAGGTTTGCTTTCACAGAGGCAAATAACAAAGTTGTAAATAAATAATCCATAACCAAGAGTATTTTAGATGGTGACAAATGATATGACAAAAATCAAGCAGGATTATGAGAATCAGCAGGTGGACGTGTTCACCGCCACCTTGGCAGATGCTCTCTATAAGTATGGGTGCTTGGGTCAAGGAGACAGGGTATCATCCCAAGGAGCTGCATACCAGTTGCCAGGAGAAGGGAGAGCACACACACACACAGACGCACATGCACAGACACACACAGAAGGTAAATTTCCTGCATCCCCTTCTCTGTCGGATGTTCTGTGCTGCTCCCCTTCCAACCATAGTCAACAAAGCAAGCACTCAAAATTAGAATTGGCAAAAAAAAAAAAAAAAATTAGATTGGCACCACAGGGGTGCCTGGGTGGCTCAGGCAGTTGGTCATCATACTCTTGATTTGATCTAGGGTCATGGGATCAAGCCACCGAGTGGCAAGTGTGCTTGGGATTCTCTTTCCCTCTCCTGCCTCTGCCACTACGCATGCTCTCTCTCTCTCCCTCCCTCTCTCTCTCTCTCTCTCCAATCAATCAATCAATCAATCAATCAATGTTTTTAGAATTGTCACCACAGATAGGCAAATAAGATTTTTAAACACTAAGATGAGCAGACATCCTTGAATCACCAATTGTTCCTAAAAAGCTATTACTATGAAAGAGAGGAACCACCTGCAATCAACAAACAGACTAAATATCCAAAGTTATTGTTCATAGAGCAAAAAGTTTTATAATATATATATTTTACCCTCAAAAAAATAATACCAGATCTGACATTCATAAAATGACCAAGTTACTATGAAAACAAACCAGTTTTGTTTATTAATATATTAATTGAAAATAATATATTTATTGAAATTTTTAAGATGAATGTATAGATTGGGCAATAATAAGTAATACTATGCTACAGATACTCCTCTAAGCGTTCATACATTAACATATTTAATCTTTATGATCTAAAGTAGGCAATAATATTAGCATATTCATTTTGCATATGAGTAAACTGAAGACTTGAAAGTTTAATTAACTTACTCAAGGCAACACAGTAATGAATGGCTGAACCAGGATTTGAACTCAGCCTTTTAATTACCATGCTATACTGACTCAAGCTGAACTGAAGGGTGAATTAGTAAGCGAGAAGATTGGGCCCAGTTTTATCCCAAATCCCAGAAGAAAAGATAGATAAAGCAATGAGCAAAAATTTAAGTAATATGGAGAATAAATCCAGATGTTCCAATATTCATCTGATATCCATCTAGAGAATAGATAGAAGAGAATACACAAAGAAATAGTGGAAAATGTATCTTCAGGCTAAAAGCTCCTGTTCAGTGCATAAGTAAAAAAAAAAAAAATGCTACACTTGAACACATCACGATGGAATTTCAGAGCATCAAGGATAAGGAAATTCTAACCAGATCACCTATTTCTCATCAGCAACAATGGATGCTAGGACAAAGCATTCTAACATATGGGGTAATGGGATAATGGGACAAAGTATTCTAATGCAGGATTCTCTACCCAACTAAACTAGCATTTAAGAAAATACAAAATAATGGCATATTTTCAGACACATAGGGATTCAAACGGTTGGTTATTTCTTAAAGTATTAGAAAATGTATTCCGCCAAAGAGAAAAGTGAATCCGAGAAGAAAATGTGTGATACAAGACAATGGTAAGCAAAGATAGCAAACCCTATGTGTCACTCATACAAAGTCATTCCCTTTTTTCCTTTCTAGCAAAACTCTGATTTTGAGACTTTATCCTCCAAATATTTATTTTTTTAATATTTTATTTATTTATTCATGAGAGAGAGAGAGAGGCAGAGACACAGGCAAAGGGAGAAGCAGGCTCCCTGCAGAGAGCCCGATGTGGGACTTGATCCGGGTCTCCAGGGTCACGCCCTGGGCCCAAGGCAGCGCTAAACCTCTGAGCCACCCGGGCTGCCCAATCCTCCAAATATTTAAACAACATGAGTTCTCCATAGTACCAGAGGGAGACAATATTAACTGGTCTAAAATCATCATATAATTTTTTAGTTTTTGTCCTAATGAGTGTGTTAGGCACAGACAGCTCTTGCAACACTGACTTAAGGGAAGTGAAGAGAAGTCTGGTGGGGGTTATAAGAATGGCTTTACTCTTTGAAAACTGAAAAAAGCAAAGGAACCAAAGAGAAGAGAAGAGGGCCAGGGAAAGCTTTTTGCCGGTGATAACCATTCTCCAAGATGGCTTTCAACAAGCCTCATATCCTGGTATTTACACCCTTGTGTAGGTCCTTTCAACATAGAATACAGAGGACCGCCAAAGCTGAGTGATAAGTGCATTTCAGCTTGTACCTTGTTCTCTTGGTTCACAGCTCAAACACCAGGGTTCTCAACCTCAACATTATTGACACTTCAGTCTGATAACTCTAGTTGTAGGGGGCTACCCAGTACAGTGTAGGATGTTTAGCGGAATTCCTATTCTCTATCCACCAGCTGCCAATAATTCATTCCCAGTTGTGACAACCAAAAATATCGCTAGACATTGCCTGGCAGGCAAGATCATTCCCAGCTGAGAACCACTGCTGTAGGGAGAGCCAGTCGTCACATCCTGTGGACATTTCATACAACTTGCCAGCCTTGAGAGTTGCCTTGAGATGGATGTTCATTCATTCCATTTGTGGTACCCTACCCATGGGTATTTACCAGAGTCCATTTCTCCTTCCTATTGCTCAGAAGTTGCCTTGCTTCCTGCTCATTTTTAAGGTTGGCTCTCTGTGCTGGTTATCTATTGCTGTGCAACAAACCACCTCAAGACCTAATGAATAAAACAATAATTAATCTCTTAAGCTCATAAATCTGTTACCTGAGCAGGGTTTGGTGGGGAAGGCTCCTGTACTCCACAGATCATCAGCTAGGGCTGGAGGACCTACTTTCAAAATGACTAATTCACTGACTAGTAAGTTCCCTGCTGGCTACCTGCTGAGTGTTCACCCAAAGCTGATGGCTGGAAACTGGTTCCTCTCCAGGTTGGTCTCTCCATGGGGCATTGGGTCCTTTTGGCATGATGGCTGAATTTCAAGAACAAGCATCTTAAGAAAAGCAGATAAAAGTCGTATCACCTTTTATGACCTAGCCCCAGCAGACATGTGACTTTAATTCTGCCATTGCCACAAATCTACCTCCATCAAAGAGGAAGACACATCTTGCTCGTCTTTTGATGCGAGGAGTGTCCAAGTCACATTAAAGAAGAACATGTGGGATGAGGAAGTCTTTGGAGTATTTTCGGAAACTAAGACCTATTGCATGCTTCCCAGCCTTACTATTCATTTGCTGTACTCCATATCTTTGCCTTTTGTTCACGTTAACCAGAGTTGGTTTCCATTGTTGCTTGCAACCAAAGAATAATGTAGCAGGCATAAACACAAATATATCAGACTAAGTATAAATATTTAAGTTTCCTTATTAAAAGACAGAAGCTCTCAGACTAGGTGAAAGCAAAGCAAAACAAGCACAGTAAACTAAGAATACACGTGCTTTCCACACCGGCCACAGGAAATCGACAAAATTGGACCAGGCCACAAGGTAAAGTTTGATACTTTCCAAAAGGCCACAATCCTAGATACCACATTCTCAGACCACATTACTAGGAGGTTTCAATAATCATGCCACAGATTATCTAAATAAGTGATTCACAATTCTTGGAGTTTCTTCAAGAAAACTTGTCTCTCTCATAGCACTGAATTTACTTCCAGGGACCCAATCAGAAAATTTATCACCATCTTAAACAGCTCTGCCTTAGAAAATAAAATTTCAATTTCCCATTATCCAATTTAAACCCAATCCTTCTAGCTTTCTCGTAGACTTCACTGATATCACCGCTGGCGTCAGCCACACGACTTCACTTCTGTCATTGGTAGCATTCTTCATTCTTTCACAGTAGGTTTTCCTCTTACCTTTTCTTCCTTCCCTTTCCAAGCTGGACCTCAAAGTATTTAGGAGCCTAAAATTTAATTTACTGTATTTTGTACGGTATGATCTAAGGTGAAGACCATGGTCCCTGGAGTTGATCAGCCTGAGATCAAATCCCAAAATAGAAAAAGAATACAGTTGTTTTATAGTTCTTGGTTTTTTGTTTGTTTGTTTCAGATGGATAGATTTTTTTTAACCTTAGTTACCCTTGAAATAATAATGCCAAGTGACTACATCTCTTTTGTATTAAATGGGTACAGAACAATTTTCCTAATTATCTAGCACCATTTAAGCCCAAAGACAAACACAATACTTTATCCAAAATACCATTATTACACTTTCCCCAAATACAGAAAACTATTTTTACTAAAAATTTGGCAAGCGCTGTCAAAACAGCATTTTCTGTTTTCATTCTTTGGGAAATTCCTAACAGCAAATATGTATAGAAATCTTAATATGCAGCTATAATCCTTCAATATTTATTATAAAAGTTTAATTGTTAATACAGTATTTGTTCACTAACTGGAATTTAATAAAAACTTGAAAAAGAAAAAAGGTGAATTATCATCTTTCTTAGAAGTTGCTTGATCTTTTTAAATCCTGAAGAAGTTTTCATTTTAACTATATTCTAGGCAAATAATGGAAAATTTTCAGCTTACTTTTTCCCTCAATATTTTTAGGACCTAACCTATGTCTTGCAACAGTAAGCATTCCTTACATTTCTAGTCAATGACCAAACATACTATAATAGAAGCAGTGAAAGAACATCTATTCTGACCACCAGGCCTGTCCAGACCATGTCAAAAGCCTGTGGTGCTTTGCTCCTTGCTAACTATCTCAATTGGTTTCCACTCTTTTCATTTAAAAATTATTTTTTTAATTTATTTTAAGAAATCTCTACACCTAGCATGGGACTCAAACTCACAACCCCAAGATCAAGAGTTGCACACTCATCCAACTAAGCCAGCCAGGCGCCCCGCAACTAGTTTCTACTTTTTCTGTGTAACTTTTCCATAGGACTGTATCTTTTTGAGTTTTAGATTCCAACCTCCTCATGCCCCAACGTACACAAGATACTTTTCAGTTTTTCATTTCATGTCCATATATTTGAATAGCATAACCCCATAGGTGAGTCCAGAGCTAGGAGAGGGGAGGAGTAGCCCAGCTGGATCTTTACATGAAGTCATAGGGTTGATAAACGCTCTTATCAGACTTTTCAAGCTGAAAGGAACATTAGAGATAACCCAGGTCCAACCCTCTCATTTTACAGATAAGGAAACCAAGGTCCAGAGACTCTGTGACTTGCTCAATGTCACAGAGTTAATACAGGAAAGGGCTCTGGAGACTGAAGGCTTTGTGCAAAAAAAAAAAAAAAAAAAAAAGAGGAAAAAGAAGAAAAGCAGGTGTTTTTATTGTTACTGCTCCCCCCTGGATTCCAGATTCTCTGTTCCTTCTACTATACCATACTGCACCCCAGACATTTAAAGTACTATCCATTTGTGTTGTGCATTTTATCTTAAGGAAACTGTAAAGTATGTAACTGATCGTATTCCCCTTAATGTGTAGGCTGCCTGAGAGCTCCAAGCTAAATGAGTAGGTTTGCCATGCCTGGTACTGGCTCTAGTGTGGGAGGAAGAGCCAAAAATGGAGCCAAGACACTTGTCTGAGTGGGATCCTTAAACCACAGAACCCAGGCAACAAAATGAGGAATGGGAAGTTGTTTTGATCACTTGGCCACAAAAGGTAGAGGCCAAACACTTCTAGAGATTTAACACTCTCCGTTCATGCAATTACAAAGATGACTTGCAAAGTCTACACTGGAAAATGTGTTCTCTCTCTTAGAACATTTAAAACACTGTAGGGCAGTCACTTTTCTCTTCCACAATGAAACTATTGAATACCAGGAGTTTTCTTATCCACCTCTATTTCTCTTCTGTCTAGCGTAGCACCCGCGATAAAGTGGTGGTTATAAAATTAGTCAATAAATCAATGTAGTAAAGAAGCTGGTAAAGGTGGACAGCCATGTTGAAGCCAGAAAACTTGGGGCAAGTCTTTTAAGCCCTTTAAGTGTCATCAGTTTTATACTCATTATGATTTCGCATTTTGAGAACAAAGCAAGTGAGATTTTGAGAAGAGAGCAAATGACCCCACAGCTATGACTATGTCAAAAGCTGATGATAAAGATTAGTTGTGGATCCACTTTTCTCATCCATTCACAAAGAGTAGAAATTCATTCACTCACTAGTGTATCCATTCACCAGAAACATGTATTGAATACAGGGATTATCAAGACAGTCTTTGCCTTTATAATTTAGGTGATGTTTCTAAAAGCATGGTCCATGGAGCACTTATATCAAACACGAGACAGAGCTTAATTAACATGTGGATTCCCAGGATCTTGGGGGAGCGTGGTTCAGGAACTTTCACCTTGAACCAAGTCCCTTCCCAGGTGATTTTTTTTTTCCCCATTCCCAAAAATCTATAGACCTTTTTTGATGGGCAAGGACCTTACTTGGTTAAACCAAAGGAATGATGGGAATAAATTAAGTTCTACAAGTATCTTAGTCTATCTGGGCTGCTGTAACAATATATCATACCCTGGGGGGCTTATAAACAATAGAAATTTATTTTCCATAGTCAAAGAGGCTGTGAAGTCCAAAATCAAGGTATTAGCTGATTCAGCATCTGGTGAGAGCTTGCCTCCTCATAGACAGCTATCTTTCCACTGTGTCCTCAAATGGCAGAAGGGACAAACTGGCTCTCTGGGGTCTCTTATAAGGGCACAAATCTTAATCATAAGAGTCCCACCCTCATGACCTAATCACCTCCCCAAAGACCCAAAATTCCAAATACCATCACTTTGGAAGTTAGAATTTTAACATGATTTGGAGTGGGGGGTGGGGTGGAGGATAACACAAACATTCAGTCCACACTAACAACAGACAAAATCCATTTAATAAATGTAATGTAATTTATTCGGTTAAATGCTCAGATGTAGGAAGAGCTGAGGGGGTGAGAGAAATTCAGAGACAGAGTCCAGCTTATGAAGAAAAAATAATTGGATCTTAAAGCTGGTTAGATAGATATTCTAGACATTATACATGTTATATGAGATCTCTCAGAGGAGACCCCAAAATTTTGCTTGAAATTCTTTGTCTTCTAGTATACACATTGACCACTTCTATAGGCATATGCCTATCACCACAGTTAATTGTATCTATGTCCCCTCTCTCTGTTTTCTTTCTTTGCTAGAATATTTTTTTTAAAGATTGATTTATTTGAGAGAGAAAGAGAGTGAGTGAGCGAGTGAGTAAGAAAGAGTGCATCAACGAGGGGAGGGGCAGGGGGAGAGGGAGAAGCCTACTGCCTGCTGAGCAGGGAGCCCAACATGGAGCAAAGTCCCAGGACCCCAGGATCATGACCTGAGCTGAAGGTAGAGGCTTAACCGACTGGCCACCCAGGCACCCCTGCTAAAATATTTTAAAACAAATATTTAATATCATGTTATTTCATCTCTAAATACTTCAGATGTAGCTGAAAACCCTTTTCAGAAGACTGAGTATGGACTGCATTTGTTGCCTTGTTTCCTAAGAATAGTGTGTGGAAAGAGGGGTGAAAGTAACTCTACAGTGAAAAAATCTAGCAAGTAGCAACCATTACTTTAGCTGAGTAATCAAAGTTAACATTCTTATAACACCAGTGATAAGTCATGTTGATAGAATGCGCCCCAATATGATATGAGAAAGGCACTAGTAAAATTCAAATAAAGCATACAGTTTAGTTAATAGTAATGTGACAATATTGGTTCCTTAGTTGCGACAAATGTATCAGAGTAATGTAAGAGGTCAAAATAGGGAAAACTGGGTCTGGAGTATAGGAACTCTGTACTGTCTTTGCAGTATTTTGATAAATCTAAAACTATTCTAAAATTTTTAAAAATTTATAATTTAAAAAGAGGAGAGTATAACAAATTAGATGGCCTGGGAGAAGTAGATAAATTCTTAGACGCATACTAAGACTGAATCATGAATAAATCGAAAATCTGAACGATAATTAACAAGTAAGGGGATTGAGTCATCATACAAAAGCCTACCCATAAAGAAAAGCCCAGGACCAGATGATTTTACTGGTGAATTCTACCAAACATTTAAAAAGAATGAATGCCAATCCCTCTCAAATTATTTCAAAAAGTTAAAGAGGAGTGAACATTCCCAAACTCATTTTAATGAAGCCAACCACATAAGGACCCTACAAAAAACCCCAAACAACAACAATCAAACAAACAAAACCCAAAAACAATAGGCCAATATCCCTGATAAATATAGATGCAAATCCATTCTCAACAAAATACTACCAAAAAAAAAAAAAAATACTACCAAACAAATTCAACAGTCCATTAAAAGTATCATGGGATGCAAGGATGGTTCAACATACCCAGATCAATAAATATGACACATTGCATTTAAAAAATGCAGGATAAAAATCATATGACCATCTCAATAGATACAGAAAAAGCATTTGACAAAATATAACATCCCTTCATGATAAAAACTCTCAACAAACTGCATATAGAAGGAACATACCTCAACATAATAAAGGCCATATATGAACAAGCCAACTGCTAACATCATATGCAGTGATGGAAAGTTGAAAGCTTTTCCTCTAAGATCAGGAACAAGAGTACATATTTTTATCACTCTTATTCAACATGATACAAAGCAATTCAGCAAGAAAAAGTACGAAAAAGCACCCAAATTGGATTTGAAAGGAGTAAAACTGTCTCTGTATACAGATGATATGATCTAATATATTTTAAAAATCCTAAAGACTCCACCAAAAAACTGTTAGAACTAATCAACAAATTCGGTAAACTTGCTAGGCTACAAAATCAATGTCAGAAATCAATTGTATTTCTATATATTATTAACAAAATACTTGAAAAAGAGAAAATTTCATTTGCAATAGCATCAAAAACAATGAAAATCCTTAGAAATAAATTTAACCAAGAGATGAAACTCCCTGAAACTATAAGTTTGATGAAAGCAATTGAGGAAGACACAAGTAAATCTCATGTTCCTGGGTCAGAAGAATTAATATTTTTTAATGTCCATACTACCCAAAGCCATCTATAGATATAAGGCAATCTCTATCAAAATTCCAGTGGCATTTTTCACAGAAATAAGAAAAAAAATCCTAAAAGTTGTATGAAACCACAAAAAAAACATGAGTAGCCAAAGCCATCCTGAGAAAGAAGAATAAAGCTGGAGGCATTACATTTCCTGGCAGTGGCATTAAAAAAAGACACATAGACCAACAGAACAGAGTTGAGGGCGCAAAAATAAACTGTTGCATAAAGCGTCAACTAATATTTGATAAAAGAACCAAGAATACTCAAAAAAGAAAGGACGATCTCTTCAATAAATGGTGTTGAATAAGCTGGATAATCACATGAAAAGTACTGAAATCAAACCCTTATCTTTTACCATTCATAAAAATTAACTTGAAATGAATTAAAGATTTAAAGACCCCAAACCATAAAATTCCTAGAAAAAAACATAGTGAAAAAGCTCCTTTACATAGGTCTTGGCAATTATTTTTTTGGATATGACACCAAAAGCTTAAGCCACAAAAGCAAAAATAAACAAATGGGAATACATCACACACCCACATTTTCTGTACAGCAAAAGAAACAACAAAATAAAAAGGCAACCTATGGAACAGAAGAAAATATTTGTAAGTTATCTATCTGATAAGGGATCACTTATCCAAAATACTTAAGGAACACATACAACTCAGTAGCAAGAAAAACAAGCAATTCAATTAAAAAATGAGATGAGGAACTTAACACACATTTTCCTAAAGAAGACTTACAAATGGCCAACAGGTATATGAAACCATCACTAATCATCAGGGGAATGTAATTCAAAACCACAATGAGATATCATCTCACACCTGTTAGAAAGACTATTATCAAAATGACCAACGGTAACAAACGTTGGCGAGGATGTGGAGAAAGGAGAACTTTTGTGAGCTGTTGGGGGGAATGTTAACTGATACAGCCACTAGGGAAAACAGTATGGAGATTCCTCAAAAAAAACAAAACTAGAAATACCATATGATCCAGCAATCCCACTTCTGGGTATATGCCCAAAGGAAATGAAAATAGGATAACGGAGAGATCTCTGCACACCTATGTTTAATGCAGCATCGTTCCCAATAGCCAAGATGGAGGCAATCTAAGTGTCTGCCAACAGATGAATGGATTAAAAAAATGTGATACATATGGATTTCCTCCCTTCTCATCACCCAAGGAAGGAGGAAATCCTACAATACGTGACAACATGGATAGACCTTGGGGGCATTATGCTAAGTGAAGTAAATTAGAGACAGAAGGACAGATATTGTATATTCTCACTGATAAATGCAATCTAGCACAGCTGAACTCAGAGAAACAGAGTTTTAGAATGGTGGTTGCCAGGGCCTGGAATGGTGAGGGGCTGGGGAATGGGGGAAATGTTGATCAAAAGGTACAAACTTCCAATTAAATGAATAAGTTTTAGGAATCTAATGTACAACATGGTGACTATAGTTAATAATATTGTTATTTATATACTTGAAAGTTGGAAAAGAGAGTTGATTTTTTTTAAAGATTTATTTATTTGAGAGAGAGAGAGAGAGAGAGAGAGAGAGAGAGAGCACATGGTAGGGAGGGGAAGAGGAAGAAGGAGAGAAAGAATCTCAAGCAGATTCTGGATCATGACCCTGAGATCAGCCGAAACCGAGAGTGAGACATCCAACTGAGCCACTCGGGTGGTCCAAGACTCAATCTTAAATGCTGTCGTCACACATGCAAAAAATTGTAATGATGCGAATTGACAGAGGTTTTAACTATTGTGGTAGTCATGTCACCATACATATCACAGGAAGTCATCATATTATGCACTTTCAACTTACACAATGTTATACATCAAATTTTATCTCAGTGAAGCTGGGAAAAAATGAAACAGAAATTAATAATATAAATAAATAAAATACATAATTCCAACCTCACGATTTTCTCACTCTGTCCTAACTTAAGAGTAAACTTCTGGGGGAGGGGGGGAACATGTTGTTTTCAATAGATGCTTACCAAAAATCTTAGTAAAAAAAGAGGGAGAAGGCAGGATGACAATGCCACTCTCACACTTAAGAAAATCTGTGAGACACCTGAGCATGCAACTTTTAATCTAAGGATCATGAGTTCAAGCCCCACGTTAGGAATGGAGATTACTTAAAAACAAAACAAAACCAAAAACAAGTTGTCCCAAACCAGGTCAGAGACAGAACATTTTTGTATAATGTAATTCAGAACCACCTTCTGCAAATATATTTACATTCATGATAAAATTCTTAAGCACTTTTCTGATGAACCTGATGAGACTAAAAGTTGTCTGAAAACCAGTAATTGATCCACCCACATGGCTGCCAGTCAAGGATACAGTGAACTTTAGTCTTTTTGTTTTGTTTTGTTTTTAGTCTGCTCTATGTTGGATATCTTACCAGTGTCTTTTTCCATAAAATAAGAATGAATCTTTGAACGGGCCCAATAAGACCTTTCTCCTCCTTGAATGGTAGCAATGTTTGATGGTGAAAAATCTTCACTTATGTTCATAATTAAATTATCTGAAAAGTTTTCTTTAATAGCACCTAAAAAACCATCATTCCTTAACATCATCTAAGATCCATTCTTGTATTTGGCTATTATATGCAGATGGTTCTAGAACTCGCTAATGTCTGGAATTACAGGCCTCTGTTGGACAGATTGGAAGAGCTGATAACAGCCTCTGGCTTTGTAAAAGGAACATCAAAGGCCGTGATCAAAGCATGGACTCCTTAGTCTACAAGTCCCAAACTTCTCTTATTTTATGGACGCTTTTGATAAGTTTGAAGCTATAGACCATCTCCCCAGAAATACACAAATCTGCAGACATCTGACATTTTTTTTTTAAGTAGGCTCTATGCCCAAGTCATGACCCTGAGATCAAGAGTCACATGTTCTACGGATTCAACTGGCCAGGGGCCCCTGCACACATCTGAAATTTTTGCCCTTAATTTCAGGGAGATTTATGGAGCTCTTGAAGTTCATCCAAAGGGTCTCAGACCCGGGGGAAAGAACACACACTTTAAACATCCCTTCCCAATTGTCACCCTGCTGCTCTCACAAGGAGGCCATTATCAACAAGACATGCATTGCTTTGTTTCTTTAGAAGAGGACATTGTGCCATTGTCATGACCACCACACTCGGTGGAGAATACAATCTGTAGTCACATGATGGAGTGGAAAATCCCTAACTTTGACTTAGACTCTTCAAGTTTTTTTGGTTTTGTTTTGTTTTGTTTTCAGTACTTTGAGCAAATCACTTAAGGGGACAAAGATACAGTTAAGGTTAAGGTTAGAAACTTACAGTGCAAGGAACTCTACCATATTACCATTTCCATTTTACAAGTTGGAAATTGAGAATTGGAGAGGTTAAATAATGCATCCAAAATAGTCTGCAGCATATTGAATATATATACATATATATATATATATATATGTATATATATTCAGTGAGGTTTCATCAACACTAGGCTTGTCCGAATTCAAAATTTACGTTTTTTTTTTTTTTCAGATTACACTAGTGGTCTTCGAACTGTGCCTAAGAGAACCTTCTGGGAGTGGTTGACCCAAGCAAGGTGGGGGTAAAGGCCCCCTTTGGATTTTATATATATATGACTTTTTAATTAGAATTTGCTAGGCTGCAAAAACGTTTGGAAACCACTGTGCTTCACTCTGCTGTTCAGTCTCCAGAGGTATAATGCTAATAGGCTACTTTATTGTGACGGATAAGCAAGAAGTGCACATGGAGCAGCTGTATAAACTTCTAGGCATTATTCAGATGGAAAATATTAGTGTAATTACTCTACAGTGGTGCAATGGAGAGTTTTCCTCCTTAAAGATCTTTGCTACAATCAGCCCACAAACTTGGTGTCAGGTTTCATGCACCTGAAAAGCATGTTAGCTTGCAAATGGTTTGGGGCCCTAGTTTAGATATGAAAGCTTTATGTAAAGGCTGGTGTCCCTCTGTTTTTGAAAGTTTAATTATTAACACATTATTAAATGCGTAGTTGGATTATAAGCTACCATGGATACATCTTCTCAGATGTATTTGAATTGATCCACCTTTCATTTAAAATCCATAAGGCTAACCTAGAATTCCTGAGAACTTTGGGGGTGTGATTTGAGGTTTATCATAATTTTGAAATATTATATTGGGGCACTTGGGTGGCTCAGTGGGTTAAGCAACTGCCTTCATCTCAAGTCATGATCTCAGAGTCCTGGGATTGAGCCTCAGGACAGGCTCCCTGCTCAGCAGGGAGTCTGCTTTCCCTCTCCCTCTGCCCCTCTCTCTGCTTGCGCGCTCTCTTCTCTCTCCGTCAAATAAATAATAAAAATCCTTAAAAAATAAAAACATTATTATAACTTTTGTTGGAGACTAAAGGTCAATTCTCAGATTTTGAGACTAGCCTTGTCTGCCAGTCTGTCACTGGATGACTCGGTGAAACCACGTCACACCGCAGGACCGTAATGAGTGTAAAAACAGAGTGGCCTCCAAAAGCCTGCTGAACCTTTCAGAGTCGAGGCATCCAAAATCAAAGGAGAAATCTAGAGCGTTACTGCTGAGCTGACTTGTGGGTAGAAATGACATCTTCCAGAATTGAGACCTCTCACAGGTGGAAAAATATTTCCATTTCCAAAATTTTTTTTTGAAAAGTCAAACAGTGAAAAAAAAAAAAAAACACCTACAAAAAAAATTCCCCTTGTATGTATGCTTCATACTTCAAAACAATATCACTTTCATTACTGAGTCATCAGAACTTCCCGAGTATTTCTTTTTTAAGTGAAATAACCAATCACTCACCCGTTTTCTTTTCCACCAGAGCATTTATAGCAAAAACAACTCAGAAACAGTCTTTGGTAAAACTGCAGAGTAGGCAAGGTTTTCCTCTGGTTTATTCTAGTGCCCTCTTTTAGTCCCCCACCTAACGGAGGGCCCAGCCCCCTCGCTGCTCCTCTGAGCCCCAACTGTCTTAGAGGATCCCTTGTTCCCCAAGGCAACACTCTCTGAAACTCTGAGGACCAAAGTTGGCTTTTCCTTCCCTTCCCAACAAACCCAACCGCCATCTCTCCCAGCTGCAGGCTGACCTCTCCATACATCTCCAGTTCAGACCTCTCACCCCCCAGCATCCTTTCCCAGGACTTTCCTGCTGCCGGGCCCCACCACACACACACTCACCTTGCCATCTCTTGGTAAGCCACCTTGCAGGCTTCCACACAATCTGGAGGCAGGCTGCTGGTTGCCACTTGCCACCACGGGCAGTGCATTCCAAGCAAATGGAGTCCCCTGGAGGTGTGAGCATGAACACAAAGTGAGGGGAAAGGAGAGAAAATGAGTGGGAAATACCAGAGAGGGAGACAGAACATGAGAGACTCCTAACTCTGGGAAACGAACAAGGGGTGGTGGAAGGGGAGGTGGGCGGGGAGGTAGGGGTGACTGGGAGATGGGACCTGAGGGGGGGGCACTTGATGGGATGAGCACTGGGTGTTATGCTATATGTTGGCAAATTGAACTCCAATTAAAAATAAATTAAAAAAATAAAAAATATAAAAAAAGGTACATGGAAAAAATAATGAACACAAAGTGAACGAGGCCCCGGGGTAAGCAAAGTCACTGTCCTGGATGAGGCCATCTAAAGGGAAAGCCCAGGCCTTAACGGCCAGTCCTCCTCAGGATTTATCTTCATCTTCATTTCTTCCCCCTCCTTGGACCGCTTCTTTCCTCGTAAAGCACATGCATTGAATTTAGACAGGCTGGTTTGAAGAGTGTGTCTGTGACCTGGGGAAAGTCACCTAAGTCTTCCAGAAAAACAGGATAATAATGACCCTTACCTCTAGTGAAATCAGGTGGACTAAATGAGTTAATGTTGGTAAGAGCGCTGGCTGAGGGGCAAACTCAAGTTACCTGGGGAGGGGTGCCCAGCTGGCTCAAACCGACCCTCATCTTGGGGTTGGGAGTCTGAGCCCCATGTTGGGTGTAGAGGTTACTTAAATAAGTAAGTAAATAACCTTAAAAAAATGTTTTCTGGCAATGTTATTCTTAATTCTAAGGCTGAGATTCCACCCATGAAGTCCACAAAGCCCCTCTTTGAACTGCATGGAAATTATCTGTATGCTCCCCTGAGTTCTCTGTACTAATTATAATTTTTCTCTGTAGCTTTTGAACACATTTTATCAGATTGACAGTTAATTCAATTAAAACAGTCCTTAAATCTTATAATGATCAAATTATTAACAGTCTCTGCTCAGAAGTTCCGTGCCCACCCTCTAATGTATTTGAGCCTTGTATCTCTCATCCCGTGTGCTTCCTCACCCTGTGTTCTTTTATCAATAACAACAACAATCACTACCACTGTAGTAATAATAATAATTACCATTTGCTAAATGTGTTTTGTGTCAAGACACCTTGCTCCATCTCCTCTCCACGGTGGGTTGGCATTCTCATTTCCATTGTAGAGTTAAGGACACCAAAGGCAGGGGTTTTTAAACACATTGTTCAAGATTTCAAGGCTTGTAATGTTGAATCCAGGGATGGCTTATCCTAAAACTCATCTCTACCCTTTGCCCCAGGCAACCACCACCTTGCCTTCTATCTCTAGACACCCGGTCTTTGTGTCTGAGAGACTGGGTTTGTCTATTGCGGATATTCCATATAAATGGAATCCTATTATATGTGAGCTTTTGTGACTGGTTTCTCTCACTTAGCATGTTATCAGGGTCCATCCATGTTATTGCATGTATCAGTAATTCGTTCCTTTTATGGCTGAATAATATTCTATGGGATGCATATAGCACATTTTGCTTATCCATTCATCAGATGATGGACATTTGGGTCATTTCCATTTTGAATGGAATATGAATAACTCTGCTGTGAACATTTATGTAGAAAGTTTTTGTGTGAAGAAATGTTTTCAGATCTTTTACTAGGAGTAGAATTGCTAGGTAGTCATATGGGAAATAGACGTTTAAGAACCTGCTACCCTGTTTTCTAAAGTGGCGTACCATTTTGTACTCCCATCAGTAATGTATGAGAGTTCCAGTCTCCTCTTATTCTTGCCAACACTTGTTTACTGTCCATCTTTTTTATTATAGCCGTAGCCATGGGTATGAGGTGATATCACACTATGGTTTTGATTTGCATTTCCCTAATACCTAATGATGTTGAGAGCACTATCTAATTTTATGTTAATGTTCTTTGGGTGAAAATACAATGTCAAAGTTCAGTGGATGCTGAGTGAAGAATGATCTAAATAGGGGCACCTGGCTGGCTTTATCAGTACAGCACATGACCTTGATCTCAGGGTTGTAAATCTAAGCCCCGTGTTGGATATAGAGATTACTTTTAAAAACTACAATCTTTTAAAAAAGATCTCGATAAATGTTTCTCTTGTTTTAAATTCCCATACTAAACTTAATATGGCATTTAAAAGATTAATCTGTGGGGCGCCTGGTTGGCTCAGGCAGTTGAGCATCTGATTTTTGATTTTGGGTCAGGTCATGATCTCAGGGTCCTGGGATGGATCTTGCACTGGGCTCCACAGTCAGTGGGGAATCTGCTTGAGGATTTCTCCCCCTCTCCCTTTGCCCCTCCCTTCTGACTTGTATGTGTTTTCTTCCTAAAAATCTCTTTTAAAAAATATTTTATTTATTTATTCATGAGAGACAGAGGCAGAGACACAGGCAGAGGGAAAAGCAGGCTCCCTGCAAAGAGCCCAATGCAGGACTCGATCCTGGATCCCAGGATCATGCTCTGAGTCGAAGGCAGACACCCAACTGCTAGCCACCGAGGTGTCCCAAAAAATAAATCTTAAAAAAATATTAATTTGCTTTTTGTACTAGCCAAAAAACAAAACAAAACAAAAAAACAAGACAAAACAAAAAACAAAACAAAAAAAACCCAACAAGCTTAGTCCTTGTTGCATCTTTTTATAAAGATGTTTAAATACAAAAGAAATAAGCATATACTCTGGTGGTTTCTGAATCACATGCTCTCAGCCCACCTAACTTCAGGGCGACTATGATGGCCAGTTCCATGTAGTTTCTGTGCCCACCTCGATGTCTATTCCTGGGATGGTCTAGTTTGGACCTCAGGGTTTCTCCATGACCATAGAAAGCTGCTCCACTGCTCCTAGAGCCCAGAAGTGTTAGGGCAGGAGCCCAGAAATGTTGTGTTAGGGCAAGAGGTTAGTGGAAGGTAGAATGACCTCCAGAGGGAAGCTCCAGTCTGTAAGGCTGGAAGTTGATGGATAAACGCTCCCATACCTTAATGGGACAATTCTGCTGGCATGTTCTACTCAGTTCCTTGGAAGTCCCCTGTAAGAGTGAGGTGCAATTGCTCACAGCAGAAACTTACCCATCAGCAAACAATTTTTTGGCATTTCTCCTTTCCCTAGAAATTTTGCAACTCCTGCACTCCTGTTTCCTAGGATCACCTCCCAGATAAGCTCCCTGCTCACAAGTCCTTTTCTCTGTCTTTGGTTTTAGGGAAACACAAGTTAAGCAAAATTATATAAATGAAAATTGGCTAAATGGGTAACGTCAGCATTAACTGGTTGGAAAGTTAGAAATTGTTTACTCTGAAGATTCTCTTTTGTTATTTTTCCACTATGGACCTAATGTTTTAAAGATTTCTTCTACGAAATAAATTGTATTGATGAAATAATAATAAATGTTACTGTCTTAAGGCCAATGACAGTCTGCTTTCAATACCAATGTTTCTCAGCCAAGGTAACATCACTTTTGCCAAAGAGCAAAGAAGACTGGACTTTTAACTAGCCCACTTAAGCTTATTATGGCTAAATGTGTGTGGTGTGTTCCATTAGATTTGTTCAAAACATTTCCCCAAATCTGATTACTACTACTGTATTAATGATCAAATTGGCACATAGTACATGGGTGTTTCATGCTGGCAAGTTCTTCCTGTGACGGACTCTTTGGGAACCAGGGAGTAGGGTGGTGCCCATCCTCAGTTCCTAGCTGCAGCCAGACCTTTTTACAGCCTGTCACTAGCTGCCCCTTCTTTGACTGTGGTATTCCAGTTCGGCTTGCTGTCCATGAGCGTTTCACAACTCCCCTGTCTGTGTTATCATAAGTCTGCACTCT
The DNA here is from genome assembly GCF_905146905.1 of Nyctereutes procyonoides. Lineage (NCBI taxonomy): Eukaryota > Metazoa > Chordata > Mammalia > Carnivora > Canidae > Nyctereutes > Nyctereutes procyonoides. The sequence continues at coordinate 66,944,882 of NW_026575142.1, forward strand.
TCCCACTTAACCCAGACTTGGCAGCTAGCTCTTTGGCCATCACTCCACATATGCTTGTGTCTCCTGATACTCCATTCCCCCGAACTGCCATCCTCTGCTAAGCTGAGAAATGAAGAGACTGGCTTAAATGGTATAGAACAGTGATATGCTCCTAAAAGGGTTCCAATCACACACCTGGCCCTTCCCAGCCTTGGGACAGTGGACAACTCAGAACCTCTCTGAATTCTATTTCCTCGTTATTTGTTAAAATAACATTTTACTGTTTGTTTTTAAACTAAGTTTGTGTCCAACGTGGGACTTGAACTCACAACCCTGAGATCAAGAGTCATATACTTTATGGAGCGAGCCAGCCAGGCATCCCAAGATTTAATGTTTTATTTATTTATATTTTTTTAAATATTTTATTCATTTATTCATGGCAGACACACACAGAGAGAGAGCCAGAGACACAGGCAGAGGGAGAAGCAGGCTCCATGAAGGGAGCCTGTTGTGGGACTCGATCCCGGGTCTCCAGGATCACACCTCAAGCTGAAGGCAGTGCTAAACCACTGTGCCACTGGGGCTGCCCCCAAGATTTAATGTTTTAGAGCAGTTTTAGGTTCTTGGAAAAATTGGGGAGAAAGTACAGAGATTCCTCATGCATCCCCTGTCTTCACATATGCATAAACTCCCCAATTATCAGCATCCCCCACCAGAGTAGTTCATGGATGGTAACACCATCCATGAACCCACACTGACATATCACGATTATGCAAAGCCCATAGTTTACATTATGGTTCATTCTCGGTGTTGTATGTTCTATGGATTTGGACAAATGTATAATGACATATAATCATCATTATGGTTTTATATAGACAAGTTTCACTGTCCTAATATTTCTTCCTCTTAAACGTGACACATGATTGATTCTGAATCCTCACAGGATTTAAGAAGATAAAAACTGCTTAAAAAACAATAAGGGGCACCTGGTTAAGCATCTGCCTTTGGTTCAGGTCCTCATCCTAGGGTCCTGGGATCGAGCCCCAAGTTGAATCAGACTCCTGCTCAGCAGAGAGTCCGCTTCTCCCTCTCCCTCTGCCCTTTCCTCTATTCGTGCTTTCTCTCTCACTTAAATAAATAAATAAAATCTTTAAAAAAATCCCTATAAGCTGAGAAAGTTCAGTGTAGTGTTATTTTGAGAGTGAAAAATTAGAATTATACTTAATTTAAATATCCAAACACAGGAGCCTAGTTAAATAAATTATAATGTAATCAACAGAATCTTTGCAGTCATTAAAAATTATGTTGGAGAATGGTAAAAGGTACCAGAAAATTATGCGAAAAAATTTTAAAACAATATGTACAAGTAGAGGTGATTAGGGTCTTTGGGGAGGCAGGGGTGGAGAGTTATTATTTAGTGGGTACAGAGTTTCTGTTTAGGATGATGGAAAAGTTCTAGAAATGGATAGTAGTGATGGCTGCACAACATGATAACTGTACTTGATGCCATTGAATTGTACACTTAAAAATGGTTAAAATGGTAAATTTTATACCATGTATATTTTATTACAAAAAAAGGTACCTGGAAGGTTGTAGAGAGTTCTTGGCAAGGTCAAAAACAATTCTCATGTGAAGACATGTGGTTTCTTACAGTTTGCTCCTGTTTGCATTATCATAATTGATGTTCTATTATTTACTGATATTTTCAACACAAAAGGAAAAGTGTTTGGTTTAAAATATAATATGCACAGAATGAACCTATTCCTTAAATCTACCTACCTCTTATATCTATGTCTCTATATATCTATATGTAGATATATATACACATGACATGCGTGCCTGCTTTTTTTAAATTTTCTGTGATGAATATATATTACTCCTACACCAAAACTTTATAAAAATGTATGAAGCATTATATAAACCGTAAGGAGCTTTTATTATTCATATAAGGTCTTTGGCCTATCATAGTGTAGAATATACAATTGTTGCTCAAGAAATCCGTCTCAGGTCGTCTCCAAGACAGTGGCTGGCTTTAATTAGCAGGAGGAGAAAACTGTATATGCAAAGTTCAGAAAGCAATAGACTACATGGCTCATTTGAGACCTTGCAATAAGTTCGTTTTGTTTGGAGCATCAGTCTGTGAGTGGATGGTATTGACAACAAAGGGCTCTGGATAAGTCTGGAGAGGTAGGCAGGTAATAAATGAACAGTTGACCAAATTAAAGAGTTTGGACTTTATCCTAAAGACAACAGCAAACCACGAATGGGTTTTAAGCCAATGATGTGATCAGACTTGCATATTAGAAAGATTACGGTGCTTGCATCATGGCAAATGGCCTGGAGAGGAGCAAAACTGGAAGCAGAGAGGTTGACTAGAAGTCTGTTGGAGTCATCGGGGCCATCTGGACAGGAATAGTCACAATGGTTATAAAGCACATGGATATCAGACCCATTAGAAAGTAGAACTGGTGTCACACTTGGTGTTGATGCGATATGAGAACCAGAGGATCTAGGGTGCCTCCTGGCTTGCCTTGGGTAATCAAGAGGGGCTGTGTCACTCACTGAGATAGGAAGCAAGGGAGCCAGAAAATAACACGCTCATCCTGGAACCAGATGAGCCTGAGGTGCCTGTGCAATTAGAAACCCAGGAAAGGGAGAACTCAGAAGGAGCAAAAGTCAGCAGCACATGAAACGCATCTGAAGCCATAAGAGAAGGTAAGATTTCCGTGGAAACGGTTGGGGAGAAAAGGTTTATCGCCTTTCTTGAGGGTGAAGGAGGGGGAAACTGATGGATACTATGAACATTTTCTCCAGAGATTTCTTTAAAGAAATCTGGCTGTTCAGGGAATGAAAGAAATCCGGATATAGTGGAGGGTTGTCATAGGATCATAAAAGAGTTCTTTTTCAGCTGAGACACTTGAGTAGTGAGGAAGTGATTAAAGAAATAGGAATGAGGAGGAATAACTGGAAAACCAAATCCCTGGGAAGAGACAAAGAAAGAACCACTATTCCAGAGCAAGAGGTGTGAGTCAGGCAGAGTAGTAAGACAGGAAACAAGGAGGCAACTAGAAGAGAATGCAGGAGAGTTTGTGGGTTGCATGCCTGGAAGTTGGAGGCTTTCTTGTCAGATGACCCCTCTAGACTCAATGAGCAGGAGATGAAGTCATCTATAATGAGGGTAGCCAGAGGTCTGAAGTCTGTCAAATGGCCACTGCAGAGATTAGGACCTATGATCAGGAACGGTCATAAGATTTCTGGGCTGTGGAAGCCCAGCTGAATATGGGGACTAGGCATTCATAAATAGGAATAAATCTGGATGATTTTTCTGCCACAAATCTCAGGATCCTTGGTTGTAAGTTAAAAGAAGGCAATAGTTCAATTCTTTGAAGGCTATAGATTCATGCCAGAATCATGAGTGGAGCGAAGCAGATGAGGGTCAAATAAGAATTGACCATAGATTCCTCAAAAAGTTAAAAAGAAAATTACACAATGATCCAGCAGATATCACCACTGGGTGTTACCCAAAGATTACAAAAACACTAATTTGAAGGGATACATACACCTCAATATTTATAGCAGTGTTATCTACAACAGCCTAGATATGGAAGCAGCTCAAGTGTCCAGTGATTGATGAGTGGATAAAGAGATGTGATATATTCACATATATATAATATTTATATATAAATATATATTTATATATAAATATTACTCAGCCATAAAAAAGAATGAAACCTTGCCATTTGCAACAACGTGAATGGAGCTAGAGAGTATAATGCTAAGCAAAATAAGTCAATCAGAGGAAGACAAATACCATATGATTTCACTCATATGTAGAATTTTAAAAACAAACAAAATTGAGCAAAGGGAGAAAAGAGGGAAAGAGAGAAACAAACCAAGAAACAGACTCTCAACTATAGAGAACAAGCAGATGGTTACCACAAGGAAGCGGAGGAGGGGAGGGGTGAAATAGACGATGGGAATTAAGGAGGGCATTTGTGATAAGCACTGGGTGATGTATAAATCACTATATTGTACACCTGAAACTAATATTACACTGTATGTTGATTATACAGGAATTAAAATAAAAGTAAATTTTTAAAGTACAGTGAAAAAAAGAAGGAATTGACCATAGAATGATGTGCCCATTGTCAAAGCTATATAGAAAGAAGTGAGATCAGGAAGGAAATGGGGGAAAGAGAAAATGAAAATATCCAAGAATTGAAAGTACCACAGTTCTCAGTGAATCATTTTAAAGCAGGAATTTATTTTTATTTTTGTTATTTTTTAAAATCACAAGTGTCTTGACGCAGCTATACTGTAGGTTGATCATGAAAACTTGGCCAGAACACTGAGACTAAGAGAAGCCATAGTCTTAGAAGACTAGGAGAAGTTCACATTCCTTGAACCTCAACATAATTGCAAAGACTGCTGTATAATTGCTCATTTGCCTTTCAGATAGAAGACCAGAATTAGCCATTAAAATATATCTTTTTTTCCCCAAAACTCAGGGCAATATTACCTTGCATAAATAAAGTCAATGGACTGGGTATTAAATAATATTGAAGATTTAGAAATATTCTTGAATGTATAAAGGAATTATGGTTAGGTAAGTCAATATCCTTCGTGTTAAGAGATGCCTTCTAAAATATATGGGGAGGTGGGGGCGCCTGGCTGGCTCACTCAGTGGAGCATGCAACTCTGAATCTTACAGTTATGAGTTTGAGCCCCATGTTGGGCATAGAGTTTACTTAACTTCCTGCAAGATACATCCACGAAAGCAAAAGAAACAAAAGCAAAAATGAACTATTGGGACTTCATCAAGATAAGAAGCTTTTGCACAGCAAAGGATACAGTCAACAAAACTCAAAGACAACCTACAGAATGGGAGAAGATATTTGCAAATAACATCTCAGATAAAGGGCTAGTTTCCAAAATCTATAAAGAACTTATTAAACTCAACACCAAAGAAACAAACAATCCAATCATGAAATGGGCAAAAGACATGAAGAGAAATCTCACAGAGGAAGACATAGACATGGCCAACATGCACATGAGAAAATGCTCTGCATCACTTGCCATCAGGGAAATACAAATCAAAACCACAATGAGATACCACCTCACACCAGTGAGAATGGGGAAAATTAACAAGGCAGGAAACCACAAATGTTGGAGAGGATGCGGAGAAAAGGGAACCCTCTTACACTGTTGGTGGGAATGTGAACTGGTGCAGCCACTCTGGAAAACTGTGTGGAGGTTCCTCAAAGAGTTAAAAATAGACCTGCCCTACGACCCAGCAATTGCACTGCTGGGGATTTACCCCAAAGATTCAGATGCAATGAAACGCCGGGACCCCTGCACCCCGATGTTTCTAGCAGCCATGTCCACAATAGCCAAACTGTGGAAGGAGCCTCGGTGCCCATCGAAAGATGAATGGATAAAGAAGATGTGGTCTATGTATACAATGGAATATTCCTCAGCCATTAGAAACGACAAATACCCACCATTTGCTTCAACGTGGATGGAACTGGAGGGTATTATGCTGAGTGAAGTAAGTCAATCGGAGAAGGACAAACAGTGTATGTTCTCATTCATTTGGGGAATATGAATAATAGTGAAGGGGAATATAAGGGAAGGGAGAAGAAATGTGTGGTAGATATCAGAAAGGGAGACAGAACATAAAGACTTCTAACTCTGGGAAACGAACTAGGGGTGGTGGAAGGGGAGGAGGGCGGGGGGTGGGGGTGAATGGGTGACGGGCACGGAGGGGGACACTTGACGGGATGAGCACTGGGTGTTATTCTGTATGTTGGTAAATTGAACACCAATAAAAATTAATTTATTAAAAAAAATAAAATAAAATAAATTAAATAAATAAATAAATAAATAAATAAATAAATAAATAAATACAACTAAAGTTTAAAAAATATATAGGTGTGAACCACCAGCATATCTGCAAATTATTTTCAAAGGGTTTTGAAAAAAATTGTATAATAGAGCAAATGTAACAAAATGTTATTTTTTTAAATCAAATTAGTTCTCAGTGGGAGAGAGGGAACAATTTTTCTTCCTAGGAGGTATTTGGCAATGTATGGAGACATTTTTGGCTGCCGCAAGTTAAAGGTAGTAGTGCTACTGGCATCAGTGAGTAGTAGCCAGGAATGCTGCTAAACATCCTATAATGCACAGAATAGCCCCAAACAACAAAAATTATCCGTACCCAAATGTCTTATGCTGAGCATGAGAAGCCCTATCCTGGAGAATAGATTTACAGATGACCATGGTGTTTGTTCTAGCTTTTCAAATGTCCAAGACATTTTAAAATTTGTATTAAAGGAAACTAAAAACAAAAACTAAAATATAGGAAGAAAAAAATCAATCTTTTCCAAGTAGTCGACAATAAATTGTTTTTGACAGTGGTGAAATACGGACCATTGTTTTGAGTTTGGCAAGGGATACTCTCAGAAACCATGACTTTTAGATGGAAGGCTGGAAACCATTCCTCATCTTCCTTCAGTCAATCAATCAACATAGAACATTGTCTTTATCCAGTACTTGAATTTTAGTATAAAACGTTTTCAAAGAGAGGAAAGGAAGCAAAAGGGAGAAGAATCGATATTTGTAGATCACTTTCTGTGACCCAGGCAACATGGGACACTTTTCATATATCATCCAGTCTGGCTTGGACTCAGCTGACAAAGTGAAGTCAATGGTGTCACACAATGACTCCCTAGATTCATTCATTCAGTGGTTCATTTGTCCATTCAACAAACCTTTATTAGATACCTACTGTGTTCCACACTTTCCATTAGGCTCGGGGATAGAGAAATAAATGAAGTACATTCCTTGATCTCAGGGTGCATAGATACCACTGAGGGAGACAGAGAATTTAATACTGAGCAATGTGAAATGATCATCCTTAGAGGAATGGGCAGGTTTCACTGGGAGCACATAGCAACCAACCATAAGAAGTCTTCTCCGACCTGGAATAGGGAGGAGGAAGTCAACTCAAGGGATCCTGAGGCAAGAGAGAAGGAAGGGTGTGGGGAGCCAGGGCCAAGAGCATCCCAGGCATGTGGGACATCATTAAAGGCCTAGACGTAAGAGGTAGGGAGTGGAATGCCTTAGAGAGGGTCTCTAGCTTGAGCATACATCAGAATCTTCTGGAGAGCCTTAGCCCAGGCAGGTTAATAGGTAAAATTAACTATCACAGCCCATATGTCTTTATCTGTAATAGGGGAGACTGATAACTATCAAACTGTCTGTCTCGCAGCATTCTTTTGAGAATAAAACCAAGCAACATTATGTAAGTTTAGATTACCATAGAGATAGTTATTAAAATCAACTCATATATATGTCAATTATATCTTAATGCAGCTGAAAAAATAAAAAATAAAATCAGCTTATTTAGAGCCAGAAATTGTTGTTTTCTAGATAACAAAACTGAGAAACAGCAGGCGGTGAAGGTGCCAGCCAAAGTGCCCTGGGCCTGACTCCTGAACGCTTACCACCACACCACCCCGCCCGTCCCTGCCACTCCAGTTCATGGGAAGCATTTCCCGGGGACAGAAAAGCCCTCCCAGTTGTTGACCCTGTCTGCCTGTTGGCCATAATCCACTGAGTGAGGTAGATGACAAGGCTGATTGTCTCAGTTTGGAGCCTTAGAGAATGACTCACGGAGAAGTTAAATATCTAACCCAGTTGAGCAAAAGCAACTGGCAAACCTAAGGTCAGACGGGCTCCTGAACTCACTGTTTCACCCACTAGATCATTCTTGAGGTTCAAGAACAGGCTTAAGGGTTGATTTTGAAGGGGGAAGCTAGGCCCTGAGACTGGCTCAGTCAGCAACTCACACCCAAAAGGAGAACTCAGAAGCTTCATTCTGGAACCTCTGTTAAGGGAAAGTAGGATCCTTTGGGGGAATTGGCACCCTCGGGTGTTCCTATTATGAGCTGCAAGAAACCTCGCCTTTTTTTTAATCTTCACATTTGCATATCATTTACACTTTAGATTTGCTTTTACTTTTACTTTTTTTTTTTTTTAGTTCTCATGGGTAGTACTATTGTTCCTTTTTACAAATGAGAGTTTCAGTGACTTGCTCAGGATGATACACCTAGGCAGGCCTTTGGAATCCAAATCTTCTGTGCCGAACTCCGCCAAAATATTTATGTGAAATAAGTGTGACCTGTGCCAATTGCTTTCAGTAGACGTGGTAATTATGTATATAATATATGCGTACATATGTGTATGTGTATGCATCTGTGTGTGTGTGTGTGTGTTTTACATGCTTTAAATGTCCTAATTTTCTTTTGTCAATAATACTTTGGCACTTCATCTGCTTTTTGGGGGGTTGTTGTTTGTTTTTGTTTCTGTTTAACCACCTGGAATCTAGTCGTAAAGAGTAGAAAATATTTTTGGTGAAAGTGGTCTTTCAAATATTAGGATTTAAAACAGTAGGAATTTGTGATTTGATGGAATAAAATGAAATTACTAAAAAATATAAGTTTAATGGTGAACACATTGAGTTGGTTTCAGGAACTATCATGAGTTTTTCTTTTTAATTAAGAAAACAAAGGTTTGGGACGCCTCGGTGGCTCAGTGGTTGGGCGTCTGCCTTTGGCTCAGGGTATGATCCTGGATCCCTGGGATCGAGTCCCACATCGGGCTCCTTGCATGGAGCCTGCTTCTCCCTCTGCCTGTGTCTCTGCCTCTCTGTATCTCTCATGAATAAATAAAATAAAATCTTAAAAAAAAAAAGAAAAGAAAAGAAAACAAAGGTTCAGGAGCTCCTTGAGACATTTTCCCTAAATAACACACATAGGATTTCTGTGAGGGAAGTCAGGGTGCCAAGTAAAGTGAAAAAGAAAAAAGAGCTTTGATCAGCTCCCTCCACAGTTAAGATAATCCAGCTCAATAAACTATGAAGGCCTCAAGGTTGGGTAGAGTTCAGAGTTCAAGTTCAGAAAGCCACCCAAAGCAGAACTGGAGAGACTTACACCTGTGAGTGAGGCCAGCAGGGGGAGAGGTACGCATCTACCTCTTGTAGATACACGTTTCATACACACGTTATTCCAAATATTTTAAGCATTGCTTCTTCTCTTCCTGAATAGCGTCTGGCTTGCACGAAAGACCCTTAGGGTCATCAAGTTTTCACCTTATAAAGATACATGTATCTAAGCTTACAAAAGCCTGGGCTTAACAGAAGGTTTGTCTTTTTAAAATCCAGAGTCCTTTTTTTTTTCTTTTTTTTAAGGAAAGATATTACTCTGCTTGGACTCATAAAACCTTGATGCTGACACAGAGCATGTACATCGTTCAGGGAAAGAGAGAATAATTTACCCAGAGTCACCCAGCCAAGTGGGCCACTAGTTTCCTGACTTCCTGCTTTGGTGCTCACACTATGGATCTGAAGAAATACAAGAGACTCAAGCAAGAATAAAGTGAAATATTTAATGGCATGAGGGAAATGTCTGCAGTACATTTTTGTGTAAAGAAAGCACATTCCATAATATGTATCTCATGATTCTATTTTGGGGGGAAAAGAGGAGGCATATGTGCTAGGTAGAAAAAAGTCTGGGAACACTAGCAGGCCTAAAGTCTTTAAGCAGAGCAATTAGCAGGACGTGCTCTTTTCCTCTTTTAGTTGTTTTTTAAATTTTTTGGATTTTCATAATAAATACGTATAACTGATAATCGAAAAGAAATTAATGTCATAAATAAATAATTAAAAGCATCCTAGAAAAGTCAGGCAGGCACATTTCAAAAATATAGAGACAAGTAGCATTAGAACTCTTTCTTCCCAAGGGCTGGGAGGGAGAGAACTCTATAGGAGTGGACTGTTTGACCAGCGTTGTACTGCAGGATGGCTAGAGCTGATGGGCAAAGGGACACCTAAGAGCCAGTGCGTGGGCCACAAGACAAATGTTTGGGGTGAAGGAAAAAGTGCGAGCTTCCCTTTAGAGGGAATATCAGCTTACTTACTGCCCCCACTGTTCTTAACATATAAATTATTAGGAAATATGGAGCTATGAACCCTTGTGTTACACACTTCTTTGGAGGCGTGGAATATTCTTCTGGAACTACACTTTCTGAAGGAAGCTAATCTCTCATGGCCTCTCCATTTCTTTTCCCTACCTTGACTGTGTAGCTGATACTCAGACCTGGTAAATACCAGGAAAAAAGGAATAAAGATAGTAAGGTAGAAGGATGGATGGATGGATGGATGGATGGATGGATGGATGGATGGGTGACTGGCGACTTTCAGTTACAGAGCACCTCTTATTTGTTTGCCAGACTAATTTATGTGCTGTATAATTTCTAATCCTTGGCATTGCTGCGAACCCTTACATTATCTCCAACTTCAATAGGAAGACGTTATTATTCCCATTTCAGAAACGGTAAAATTGAGGCTGAGAGAATTTGAGCTATTGTAGAGAACAATATTAGAACCCAGACCTGTCTGACCCAAAGGCCTATGGCCTCTTCCAAAGCTACTGCTTCCTTTTCTGCACCCTGGAATGGCCCCTTCCTAGTGGATCCAGTAGACTGCTGTAGGAGAAAGAAGAGCACTGGAATACGAGTGTGTTTCTGGATGTACCTCATGGATAGTTGTCTAAGTGACCTCCAAATGGTCCCTGGCTGACTGTCTCTCATCTTCACAGTTTGCCCACACAACAGACATTCTTTGCCACAGTTGTTTTATTTTGTTTTTTTATTTTAAGATTTTATTTATTTATTCATGAGAGACACACACCGAGAGAGAGAGATGCAGAGACACAGGCAGAAGGAGAAGCAGGCTCCATGCAGGGAGCCCGATGTGGGACTCGATCCCAGGTGTCCAGGATCACGCCCGGGGCTGGCTGAAGGTGGCGCTAAACCAATGAGGCACCCGGGCTGCCTGTATTTTATTTTTTAATATGTTGACCCCAATCAACTCATTGAGATAGAAAATCTCCTGCTTAAATGAGAAAAGATGGAACTTGGAATGAATTCTGTTTCAGAAACCAATTCAGGGTAGAGGATAAAGGTAGGATGGGTTTTCTGAAAAGGGAACCCTAAACGGCAGAGCCCTAGCTGTCAAAATGTATTTCCTTTTCATTTCACGGACCCGTCTCTCCAAATGCTTGTCTGTCCTTTGTGAACCAACTAATGTTAGTGACAGAGAACCTCAAACAATTTCCTCAGAGCTCTTTTAAGGGGACCAACCCTAATGTGGTTTCTGGGTAGTCAACGGGTAGGCTCTTGCTAAGTAAACAACCCAAGTTTGATACCAGAGAGTTTGTGGTCAGGATGGGGGTTGAGGTTGAAGGAGAGTAGAAGCAGGCTGGGGGTGGGGGTGGGGGGCGGATTTCAAGCAGGAGTTTCTCCTCAAAAAAGAAAACAAAGTCTTGATTAAAGCTGCTCCCTATTTCACCAGGTGGGACCCATCCTCAGCCACTCTCTACTGACCACGTGCTGCACTCTGCTCTTTATACTTGCCCTGCCCTCTACGCTTGGCCCTGGGCTATTGGCCCTCACTGGGTGATGTCAGAGAAGTTGCTCTAGGTCCTGCAAGAAGATCATTGAGAATGTGGCTCACTAAACCACACAAGAGAAATTTCTCAGTTCTCTGTTCCGGAAAAGCTACCTTTTGACTGATGACGGGTAGGTTTTATCTTATGAATGTTGGGAATCAAGCAGTTGATTTTCTTTCTTTGTGTTAGCTGCAAAGAAACTCACAGCCAAATTTGGGATCCACTTTTAGTAGAGTGTGCTGGGCCTTGGGGCATGGTTTGAAGCACCAGTCTTGCCTCTTTTTTGTTGGATTCCTCCAACTACTTTGTTTCCTTTCCACTGGGTCTCTTTGTTTAAATGCTTTTTTTAAAAAACATCTTGTACTGCTTGTGTCTTTGTAAGCTGCCTTACGTTACTCTGGAACAAGTAGGAACAACTGTATATATTTGCTGCACCGTGTTTTTAGGTGTCTACCTAACCTATAGTAGCACTCTCCTTTTTCTTTAAGATTCATGGGAATATGAAACCTGTTGGCATCATGTGATCCTTCCTATCTGGCCAACTGACTGGAATTGAGGTCGCTACCTGACCCATATTAAGCCACAGATTCTTTCCTCCAGAAATTTGAAATTGAGACTTAAATGATTACTTGACCATGTAATATATCTACAGCGTTGATTCTCAAATTGGGGGCCCTATAAAAACTCTTGAGGCCCTTTTTAAAAATATAGATTCATTCCTGATTATCAAGGAAGGCAAAGACACATACAGATATGTGACCAAAATGGATCTACTGACTGGGTTTATCTATTGTCATTGCTCCAGAGAGCTGTGATTGGAGAATATGAGAGAAAACCCTTGAATGGCCCACCTCTCAGTGAAAATTGTTACCTAGGAAGCATATGAAACTAAAGCACTTTCTGTTCACTTAAGTCCCAACCATCTGTATGTGGACAGACTTGTGAATTCAGTAAAGGACCTTTTACTACCGCTGGGTTTTATTTTCTGATTGTTTTACTAGGTTTCACTCCCCCAGATAGATTTATGTATTTAGCATACACTTGTTGAACACATCTTAAATTGGAGGTCCTCTGCTGGATGCCACGGGAGAAGGTTAGGGGAGAGAAAGAAAGTGGGTACGTATGTGAACTTGACCCTGGGGAGGCAGGTGACAAGGAATGTGGCAGGGGATGATGGTCACATTCTCAGGATATAGCATTAGGAAGGCACCAGAAGCCCGTTCCAAGCAGCACTAGTGGGTTCTCCTTATCTTGTTTTACTTGCAGTAATCTAGTATTCTTTCCATTTGTGGAAATAATCAAGGGTTGGCTAAAGTAGCATTCAAATTATGCCCGTGAAGAGGCTAGATGCAACCAGCCTCCAAGAACAGTCTCATTTAAATCTAGATAAAAATCTATCTGATACTCTGCATATTAGAACTCCCACTTGAATTCCTTGCTCAACACCAATTTTCTCAGTTGGCCTTTCTTGCCCTTTCTTTTTATTGTTTATCTACCTTTGAAAATAACAAAGAAATGGAGTGGGAAATGGAAAATTACTCTTTTGGAAAATCTTACCTTCCTAAATGTGAGCTTTCAACACATTCAGAAATAGTCTATAGCATTGCTGAGTGCTCCCAGGCATCCACACCAGCTAGTGTAACTGACGCAGGTTGGAGAGAAATAACAGTAATACTTAAAATTTATTGAGTACCTACATGCCAGACATTTTTTCTAAGAACTTAGGTGCAATATCTTGTTTAATACTCAGAACAACTTTTGAAAAATTCTATCTTCTCTGTGTAACAGAAGGGAAAACTGAGGCTTAGAGAGGTAAAGGGAGGTGCCCAAGGTCATGCAGGTCATTAGTGGTAGAGAATGGAGCGGTATCCCAGCCTGTCCACTAGAAACAAGGACTTTGTTTTTAATAGCTGCTGTATCTACAGTGCTTCGAGCAGTGCTGGGAACTTGGAAAGCGGTCAATAAATGTTTGCTGAGTGAATGAGTGAATGACTATCAGGCTCTAGGTGCAGATCTTGAGCAAGTGTGTAGAAAAGATTCACGCAGCTAATGGATAAGTCTCCTGCACCATGGATTCTGAGGTGTCCTCTTTCAGAAATGAGTGGTGGAACAGAAATAGTATCCCATGACCCAGAAGAGCTAGGTGCTAATCTTGGCTCTCCTGTTGTGTGACCTTGGACCCGTGATCCGTGCCTTTTGGGATTTGGGTGTCTTTTCTGTAGAATGAGGCCCCTAAAAGTACCTCTAAGTTCTCTTCCAAATCTAACAGCCTGTCATTCACAAGAATTTTACACTACAGAATTTATCTTCTGGATGAATCACTCCAAGGACAAACCACAAATGGTATCAAGAGCTGTGGGAACAGAAGGATTCCCATTTTTTCCATTAGTATTACCTCCTGTCTTCCTAGATTCTCTGCTGGGATGCTTTACATTGTGGGGTTTTTTTCCTTTTCCTTTTTTCTTTTTTCCATTTTTCAACTTGTAATCTTGGAAAAAATTTTTGATTCTCAAAAAAAGTTAGAAAAATAGCACAAAGAATTCCTGAATATCTATCACATAGTTTCCCCCAAATTACCATTTTTCGTGCCACAGTGAAAAGATCACAATGAGAAAGTGAACATTCACAAAATACTATTATCTGATCCACGGTCCTCAAGTTCACCAACTGTCCCTCTGATGTTCTTTTTATGGTCCAGAATCCAGATTCACACACTACATGTGGCTGTCTTGTTTTGTTTGTCTCCCTTAATATGGAACGGATTCTCAGTCTGTCTTTGTCTTTTATGCCCTTGATACATCTGAAGAGTTAGTGACCAGGCATTTTTCAGAATATCCCTTAATTTCGGTCGTCTGATCTTGATTGAATCCGTGTTACACACTCTCCGTAAGAATACTATAGATGTGATTTTTATTTCCTTCTGAATGTATTTCATCAGAAGCTATGTGGTGTCAATTTGTTGCTGCATTACCCATGAGATAATGTTGATATCTCTTTTTGATTTTTCATATTGTATATATTTTATAAAATGGAGTAATAATAGTATTTGCGTCACAAGGTTGTTGTAAGGACTAAATAGAAAAGAAAAAATGGTATATGAAATAGCACTTAACACAGTTCCTGGAACATGGTAGGACTTAACCATTGTATTATGACCCCATCATTGTTTTTTCTTTAAAAGTATGTTGAACAATTAGGAATTTGTTTAGGTAAAAATGGGAGTTGCTGATGGAGCTGCACTTGGGGCATCTGCAGATCCACATTCTGCTTTTGCATTTGCTGCTGCAGCTGTGCCCCCTAAGCCAGGAGAATTCCAGTAGGCTCAGAAGGATCACAGCCCTCAATGTTTCTCTGTAATGGCAGCAAATGTAACTAGAATGTCATTTGAGTGTTTGGCGATTGTTCACTCGGTGGCAGGGGACATGTCCATTCAGCCCTGGGTCTGGCCTACAAGATGTCAGGTAACCTTTTCAAGGCCATGAGATTTTAATAGACTTCGAAGTAAAGTTACCAGATATTATGTTTTTGCCTGAGTAAAACATACAATTAACGTATAAATCTGGGTTTTACAAGTGACATCTGCATACTGTGTTTATTTAACTAACTGCAGACCGATTGACATGTAGAAATTCCCTAATATTTTTTTTTCTATTAGTCTGTGAATAAGCTGTTCAATGAATTATTTATTGGTCTAACACATCGTGGTGCTTTTTTTTTTTTTTTTCTAAGAGGACATTTTCTATTGAAAGTCCTGGCCTTGCTTAGTCTATTAACCTTCCCCTGTCCAGATCTCCTCTCTGGAGGAATAAACCATCAAAATCCAAAGTAGCATTTTAGTCTGCAGAGGAAGGGATCATGCCTGCTCAAGACCTTAGTCCCCTCCTGTTGTAATCTCCCCAAAGTCCGATGTAAAACCTTATTCCAAATCAATTGCGATTGATATACGCACATGCGGTTATTGTCATTTTCTAGAAATGAGCTAAAGCCTCTGTGGCAAAGGAGGAAGAGAGATGACAGATCCCTGTTCATGCCAAATTTAAACTTGTTGCCCTGAAAATAACTAATGGTGCCAGGGATGGGGACAGGTGGAGGGTGGAGGAGGTCACAACAAGAGCTGCTGAATTAGAAGACATCACTCTATTTTCCCCTTTGTTTTTACCCTCCGCTCCCTCTGGTGCTACCTTCTCCCCTGTTCCCCTTTGTCCCAATGCTATGCTGGTAGTTCAAGTGGGGCATGATGGTGGCCTGCACTGGGGTGGTCGAGGAGTTGGTGATGGTCAGTAGGGTCAAATTCAGAGGATACTTTGAGGCTAGAGCTGATAGGACTTGCTAATAGATTGATGGAGGTGTATGAATGAAGGAGAGGTCAATGACAACACCAGATTTTTGGTCTAAGCAAATGGCTGGGTGCTGGTGTCATTTACTGAGGTAGAGAACCCCCAGAAGAATGAATTTGGGGGTGGAAAACTCAAGACATTGTTTGGGGACCTCTTATGTTTAAGATGCCTGTTACAGAGCAGAGAAGAGATGCCAAGTAAGCAGTCTGGATACACAATTTGAAATTCGAGGTAGAGTATAGAGTGAAAAGAACAATGGGATTGCACATAGTACATTTGGAGTTACAATCATATTATAGACCTTAACAATATACTTAACATCTTTGAGCCCTAATTTTCATATTTGTCAATTGCAAGTTATATTACCCATATTTCAGTTGCTTTTTGCTTTGTAACAAATTACTCTAAAACACAGTGCCTTAAAAAAACAATTATTTATTACTTTTTTTTAATGATTCTATGGGGTGGGGCTTAGCTGGGTGGTTCTTCTGCTAATTTTGCCTGAATATCTTATGCCCCTGCATTTAACAGGGAGTTTCGCTAACACTGAAATAATTGAAGATAGCCTCTCATCCCCTAGAACCTCTTTCCATGTGGCCTCTCATTACTTTGTAATTTAGCCTGAGCTTTTTACCTGGCAACTAAATACTAAAGGAAAAATCCAATGCTGAAGGATTTATTCAGCCCTGGCTTATATTGTGTTTGCCAATGTCCCATTGGGCAAAGTGAATCACATGGCCAAGCTCAGAATCCACTTTCAGTAAGAATACTGTAGACCCAGGGATACATAGGGTGTTGATACTGGAAGGTGTGACTAACCGGGGAATGCCATGTAGGAGTCTCCCTTAATGGACGTGACTGGGTTTTTAAAATGTAGATTAAATTGTCTGCCTTGTGGTAAATACTCCGTAAATATTAGCTGTTATTATTAAGACTTAATAACCTTCAAAATCAATCCCCAGGACCCGTATTTCCTATTTTACTTATAAAGGTGCAGGGTAAGAAAATTAATCTGCTTTTTTTGGTCTCTTTTTTATGTTCTCCAGCAGAAGTAGGGCTACAGTCTTTTTAACTTTGCGCTCCATTGTGCTGCCTAACAGATGTACTGTGATTATTTAAAATCCAGCAGAGATATGGTCTAATATTGTGATTTTAGAAAAGTAAGAATTTTCATATATTCTAATTAAAAATGACTTTGAAACTGAAATTAAAAATCTGAACATCCATGCTCTTTCGATGATTTTTCCAAACATAAGGGTTGCATTTGATTTTTGTGATTTTAATGTAAGTCCATGATAAGTCCTTAATTCTAACTGTAATTCTCCCACTATTTCTTCACCATTTAATATTTTTTCCTACCTCAGTCACGCCAAGGTCACTACAAATATTTCAACAGTAAAGGAACAAATCACCTGTGCTTTATCCATAGCTCTTCTCCACAAAAACACACAAAGCAATTCACTGTTTAGCAGAGACATGGAAATAGAGAGGTGACACATATGTGTTGCTTATCCCATTCTGAACCCCCAGAATCTTGACTGTAAGTGTCACACAAAGAATTTGCCATCCCAGAATTTCCTATATAGCAATGCCCAGAAGAGTTCTGAAACTGGAGACGTTTTGAGATTGATTGTACTTAGGTTATGGCTACATGTGTCTGCACGTATGTGCACACACAAACATTGCATGTATAATAATAAGAGCTCTATGCAGAAGAGCTCCGTTATTGTCGGTAGGGTAAGAATACTTCGCCAGTGTGTTTGGTGGATATTTCTTTTTTTCTTATATTTTCTAGGTTTCATGAATTCTGATTGGATTCTGGCCCCAAATATCAGGCCTCCTCGTACTGAAAGGTCATTTCTTTGGGGCCCTTAATTCCTATGGCAGAGCACTTGTGGTCCGTCTTCCAAAATGATTTGTAAAATGTTTTCTCCTTGTCATACGTAGGCCTCTGTTTCCCTGCCACTGCAGCTCTACCTGGCCTTCTGCATCCTGTGTCTGTTTCTGCTGTGTAACCCTGGGAAAGATGATTTATTCTCTTTCCTTTGACAAGAAAAATAACTTCCTGTTTGGGATCCAAACATAAAAGGTTCCATCCACTGGTGGCAGCTTGATTGTCGAAACGTGTCCTGTGTAACACCTCTAAACACCTCCCTTCATCAAAGCAGCGCAGGGGTGCTTTTGCTAAATCACAATGAGCACAGTGTTGTCTGGGTAACAACAGTAACAGGACACAAAACAAATTTGATATGGATCAATTCAGAGTCTCAGAATTGACTTTTCCTTTTCTTACTGAATTGTTGGTGCCACTTTCATAAAAACCCGTGGTTTACTTTATTCCTAGGAATCAAACAACTTCCTTTGTTCACTCTATTTATAGAAATGCACTAGAAAATTATTTTCAAACTGGAAAATCATTGGCTATGAAAACATGTTTTTATTTGTTTCAGATCACACAATCCTAGTACCAACTTATGCATTTTCCTAAAGTCAAAAGACATCGATACATTTTTTACCTTATTTTCATACAATAATTACATAGAACTACATGAGTCGAGATAATCTCAATTTTGTTGTAGTAACAATCAACCTCGAATTTCAATGATTTAATAAGGTTTATTTCTCACTCACTCTACCTCCCAATGTGAATCGATTGAAGACCTCTGGTCCACACGGTCACCAAGGACCCAGACTGGAAGAAGCTCCATCTCAATTCATGCTTTCATGATCATCTAGGCAGGGAATAGAGAATGTGGCAAATTGTGCATTGGCTCTTAAAGTTTCTCACCAGAAGTACCATATCACTTTATTCATATTTCACTGGTCAAACAATTCATGTGGCTAAGCCTATCTTCAAAAGGAGAGAGGTCTAAACCTACTATGTTTCCAGCTGGATAATATGTGGAATGTGTGTGAACAGCCCCAATGATTAGTCCAGCACTTAAGAATCAACCTCCCCAAAAATCAAAATGGTCTAAAATATCTGAGTGAAGAAACAAGAAAAAAAATTACTCGGTGCTACCAAAGTAGCAGTAATATGGTCACTCTCTCAAGGGCAATGGAGCCCCCCAAACATTGTTGAAGCATTTATAGTAACATGGTAAAATGTTCAAGATGTAATGTTAAGGGAAAGCTATCAAAGTACAATATTGTTTGGGTATTTTTTTTTAAGATTCATTTATTTATTTAAGAGAGAGGGAAATAAAGAGAGAGAGAGAGAGAGAGTAAAAGCAAGAGGGGCTGAGGGAGAGGGAGAGAGAATCTCAAGTAGACTCCATGCTGAGCATAGAGCGTGACGCGGGGCTGGATCCCAGGACTCTGTGATCATGTCCTGAGCCGAAACCAAGAGTTGGAGGCCCAACTGACTGTGCCAACCAGGCGCCTTGGTGTAATATTGTTTTCGATATTAGCTCATTAATAGTGTTAACAGAGGTTATCTCTGGCTGGTGGGATTAAGGTCTTTGTTTTCCATTTTTATACATTACAACTTTCTAAAACAAACATGCACATTTTTATTGAAAAATATAAATGAACTTAAAAAATACATAAAACCTCAGTTTCATAGCTTTGTTGGAGTATAATTTATATACCTTCACATTTACCTACCTAAACTATACAATTATATGAGTTTTAGCCAACATATACAGTCATGCAACTATCACCATGATAAAAATTGAGAATATATGCAATATCCTAAGAGCTCTTGAAGTCCCTTTGTGGTCCACCCCTGCATTCCCAACAAGCCCCTTGGTCTGTTTTCTGCTGCTATATGGTTGTATTTTGCTAGAGGTTTCATACGAATGAAACTCTACAATATATAGTCTTTCATGCCTATTTTCTTTTACTCAGTACCATGGTTTTGAGATTCACTCATGTTACATGTATCAGTAGTTCATTCCTTTTTATTACCAAGGAGCATTCTATAAAATGGAAACACCATTCATCAGTTGGTAGACATTTGAGTTGTTCCCAGATTTGGGCTATTATGGCTATTATGAGTAACGCTGCTTTGAACATTGCATACGAATCTTGGTCATATACTTTGAGTTCCCTTGGGCAGACACCTATGAGTGGAATTTCTGGGTCACACAGGAAGTGTTAGTTTAATTTTTTAAGAAGCTTCCGACTTGTTTCCCAAGTGGCTAAGCTATTTTGCATTCCTATCAACAATGTAAAAGGGTTCTAATTTCCCCACATTCTTACCAAAACTTGGAATTGTCTGTCTTTTTAATTTTAGCTACTCTAGTGGGTGAAAAACACATAGCACTTGGACAACTCACTCACAGACATGTAGTTGGCAGTTAGTGTGGTTGTAAGCTCCACTCACACAGTAGCTGAAATCTTGAGTTCCATGATCGCAGGCCTCCACCAATCTAAGCAAAGCTAAGGTAAATCTCCATTGACTACCAAAAGCTTCATGTCCTCATAACTATGAACTTGGGCCGAGTAAATTTCTTATAGTAACACAACATAGGCGACTCAACTTACATACAAACTAACTAAAATAGCTACGTATGCTTCTTGAAAATGTGTACGCTGCAGGTAGGAGAATGGAGATGGAATTATGTTGTGAAATTTTCTCTATGCATTAAAGCTAATCAAGGAACAGTCATGCCACGGAGTTTTTCTCCTTTTTTTTTTTCTTTTTGGTTTGACAAGACAAAGTATGAACTGAATTTCTATTTCTTGATAACTACAAGGACAGGAAGCAACTGCTGCGGTCCTAATGAAGTCCTTGGGCTTGGGATAAGCTTAGGGAAATGGGATACTGGCGTGTAAGAAAGATAAAGGAGGAAATTCCCAAGAGAAATTTATGTGTAAGGTTTATGTTATGTATGGGGAGATGTGCTGAGTTGTTGTTGATGAACACTGTGCTAGAATAAAAACGTTCTAGGTTCAAATTTAAGTCTTCCATTTATTAGCTGTGTGACCTTAGATATGCCATTTAATATCTCTGGTTTCCTCATTCGTAAAATAAGTATAATTCTATCCAATCTACCTAGCACATGGTAACCAGGATGCAAGCAGCCCTATAGTAGCATATTTGTACTGCAATTTACGTTACCTGTACATGGTACACTTGTACTTTTCATTTCATCTTTTATGTGATCACCAAATAACCCATTAAGGTAGGAAGCAGTAGTTATTATCTTTATTTATAGACTAAACTGAGACTCAGAGGGTTTGCAATCCCACAGTGAATTTGTTGCAGAAGAAAGGCTTCTTATTCCCCGGCCAATAGACTATTATTTTGTGTTGTGATTCCTCTATGTTATATGTTGCACTGTAATTTGTAATGTTTTTTCTTTAATGATTTTATTTATTTATTCATGAGAGATGCAGAAAGAGAGAGAGAGAGAGAAAGAATGAGAGAGAGAGGCAGAGATATAAGCAGAGGGAGAAGCAGGCTCCCTGCAAGGAGCCCCATCTGGGACTCGATCCTGGATCCTGGGATCACACCCTGAGCCAAAGGCAGATGCTCAACTGCTGAGCCACCCAGGTGTCCCTGTAATGTTTTAATTGGAATAAGGCCACATTTGATTCATTTATGTATTGTCTGTGTAGCTTTTGTGCTATAAGGGCAGAGTGAGTCATTGCATGAGAAACCACATGCCTTAAAGCCTAGAATATTTACTATATGGCGCTTTAAGAAAATATTTGCTAACCCTTGCTTTAAATGCTTTGTGTATGTATTAATTCATTTATTACTCCTAAGAATCCTATGAGGCAGGCTATGTTAGGATCCCCATTATCCATCTGAGGAAACTGAGGCATAGAAAGGTAGAGCAACTAGATGGAAGTCAAACAGGTTTGTCCCCCAAGGACTCTGGCTTCAAAACTTTTGTCTTAATCCCTTTCGTTATTGGTCTTTCTCACTCCTGCTGGACTGGATTTCCTTCAGGCAATAAAAATTCATTGAGCAGCTATTCATTCTAGGTAAGGGACACCATTCTAGGGAGTTGGGGATAGTGTAGAACAAGCTCACATTCCAGTGGGGGAGAAAGACAATTAACACATAACTGAATAAACAACCGAGACTGCCTCCGAGAGTGATGAAAGCTGAGGAAAAAAGGCCAGAGTGACAGGGACAGAGAGCTGGGTGGAGCGGAAGGGGGTGCAGGGAGAGTTGTTGCCAGAAACTAGCTGCATGTGTTGAACACATTTTGACTGTGATCTTCCCTGAGGCCAGGCCCTTGCTTGTCCTTCTCTGCCTCTCCAGCCCCTGACGCGGAGTAGGCCCTCAAAAACCATGTGAGTCCATATGATGGCTCCTTCCTTCACCTGCCTTCCCACTGGCCTTTGCCTGCCCCTTCCTCTGGCTCTGTATCTGAGTGTTCACTTGGCTCATCTTTCACCCAAGATTATGAGCCTCCTATGGTCATGGCCTCTGACTCTGTTCCACGGACAGTCCAGAGTTCTGCACAGGAAGGGCCCTCAAGAATAATTTCTAAATGGTTTATAACCCACCTTCAGCCTGGAGTGTTTCAGAAATAGCCAGGGGAGTTGAAGTTGCAGTTAATACTGCACGTCGTCCATAGTTTTGTCTCTCTTTTTTGAGGTAATGGGGAGGTTGCCACAGTCATTTGCACCAACAGATGAAGCATCGTCCCCCTGTGCATCTCCGTGCGTGCCAGCGGCACTCCCATACCACTGCTCCATTTACCTGGCCCTGAGTCCTGGTGAGACCAGCCTACCCATGGGGGTTTGGGCTTCAGCCTTGGGCTGTAGAAGGTGGGGAGGAGGGAATGACCCGAGTCCCTATAAGAGACAAATAGGGTGCTGCTACACTAGGAGCGGATTAAGGTTGATTTTAGACTCATGCTGTCAACTCATAGGAAACACAGCTTTCCAGGAATGATTTAAGTAGAAATTCCATCCTCGTGCCAAACTAGCCCTTTGCAAGTGTAAGCAAAGCCAGAGCCCCTGTGATGTAGGATGGAAGGAATGACTGAATGCCTGGAGAGAATCTGACGTGAGCATTTTCAGTCCCGGCTTCCGCCTGACCTTGTATGACCTCTCCAATTGTCCTGGGCAGGCTGACTTCATGGCACCTGTCCTCTATAGCAACTGTCAACGCCAGCCCCACCTGGCTCCACTCAGCTGGAAGCTGGGTCTGGCCGATGCTGCCTGCTGCTACCCTACTGATGCCCTGTTGATGCCCACATTTGTCTCTATGGTTTTCCTCTTGCCCTTATCTCCTTTGCTGCCTCCTCTTGCTGCCTCTACTTCTTCTTCTTCTTCTTTTTTTTACCCTTCTGTACTCCTATGACTGCTAGTTGCACATATTTGAAAATATCCTGTTGCCGAAAAATGTTTTGTTCTGGATGTGAAACTTTTTCCAGGAAAGCCTGGGAACAAATCCTGGAGACTAGAAAAAAAAGCTATTTGTATGTGCATTAGTTTCCTAGGGATGCCATAACAAATGGCCACAAATTGGGTGGCTTAAAGCAACAGAAATATATTCCCTCACAGCTCTGGAGGCTAGAAATCTGAGACTAAGGTTTTGGCAGGGCCTCGTTCCCTCTAACAGCTCTAGGGAAGAGTCCTTCCTTGTCTCTTCCAGCTCTGGTGGGTGCCAGCGATCCTTGCCATCCCTTGGTTTGTAGCCACATCAGTCCAATCGCTGTCGTCACATGGCCTTTTTTTTTTTTTTAAGATTTTTTTAAAAGATTTTATTTATTTATTCATGAGAGAGAGAGAGAGAGAGAGAGAGAGAGAGAGGCAGAGACACAGGCCGAGGGAGAAGCAGGCTCCATGCTGGGAGCTGATGTGGGACTCGATCCCGGGACTCCAGGATCACACCCTGAGCCAAAGGCAGATGCTTTAACTGCTGAGCCACCCAGGCGTCCCTCACATGGCCTTTTTCCTTGTGTGTGTCTGTGTCCAAATCTACCTCTCCTTTCTCTTATAAAGACACCAGTCATTGGATTTAGGGCCCACTCCCATCCAGTATGGACTCATCTTAACTTGATTACATCTGCAAAATCCTAGAAGGGCAAATGAGGTCACATTCCAGAAAAAGGTCACATTCTCCAATACCAGGGATTAAGACTTGGACGCATAATTTTGGGGGTGGGGAGGGGGCACACAATTGAACACACTACAACATGTGTTGGGTGTATTAGGAATGTGAGGTCACGTTTGGCCCAGGCCATGCTGCCATCTGACTGTAGGCTGCACTTTAAAAGCTCACCTCCAAATGAGGAAGGGAGTGGATTCGGGAAGATGACAGAAGGCCAAGAAGTGAGGTTGGTCTCATAGCAGCTTCCTGTTCACTGCAGATCGACAGGATTGGTTTGTGCCCTATACCTTCTTCTGCACGTTTTAGACGGGAGTCCAGCTTGCCAGGATTCGGGGCGATCTCCTCTTGCAGCTGTCCATTCCCATCTTCTATTTATTGAGCACCGACCATGTAGCAGACCCCATGTGAGTACTTTCTTCCCTGAAAGTTCGGAGGTCGAGCCTCCCAGCACTGCTTCACATTCTGTAAACCTGAGGCTTAGAAAGTGTGAGTCAGTAACCTGCCCACGAAACACACTTGGCAGGTGGCACAGCTGCGAGCGGGATTCCATGCTGTCTGCGTCCTTAGTCCCCTCTCTGTTCCACACACTCATCAAGGTGTTCATTCAGCTTATAATCATTAAGCATCAATTAAGTGTTAGACCTTAGTGATCAAGCAGGGAACCAGATGACCATGGCCCTGAGTTCGCATAGCAGAAGAAGAACTCTGGAGGATGCAGGGGAATCAATTACATCAAAAGCCAGGAGAAGAGCATTCCATGATTTCTCTTCATGGAGCAAAGGTGTCCGAAAGGCTGTCATTTTTAGCATGGAGGGTGTGACCGATTTTGTCATTTGAGCACACTGTCAAGATCGATGAAAGATGTTGATCTTCAGAGGGCAAGGAATTTTGATAGTTAAAATGGCTTATGATCCGAGCCTACTCTCATCCCGATGAGCTAGCACGTACTGCTCTGTTGCTGGCCTCTCTGCCTCTCTTCGATCAAGTTCCCAAGATTGTGAAACAGAGAGGACAACCCCCCAAGTTAGTTCAATGGCTGTGCAAGGGACATATTGACTATAAAATTCAAAAGTGACAATGATTGGGCTTTACAAAGAACCACTTGGATGTACCACAAGGTTTAATGTTTGTGTCCCACAAATATAAGATACCGTTCGTTGCATTCATCTTATTATCAAGATACTTCCAAAGAAGATGGGAAAGGGCTACCAGTTCTCCTGGGTTGGCAAACATGTTGTATCTCACTGAGACTGTTGTCATCCTTACTGGTGTGGTATTCTCAGGAAGCCCGGAGGCTCCTGGTTTGGCATTTGGAAAGGGCCCACTTGCCACCTTAGAGAGGGCTGTGCAAGGAGAAATGATGGAGAAGACCCTGCTGCTCCATATGCTTTCCTCACAGCTGGATGGCACAGGTTACCCCTGAAGGACAACCCCCACACCAATTGAGGTTTCATCTGATGAAGGTGTCATCTTCCATCTCACAGGAGGTTGGAGAGCTGCCCAGGAGGGGGAGTATACATACAGTCCAAACCTCCTCCCTCTGCCAGGCCTTCGGTGTCCTCTGTGGTCTGGCTTCTACATTCTTATCCACCTTAGTCTTCTACATCCCTCCACCTCCTACCCAACCTGCCATGAGTCCACACGGTCAGGGCATGTACCCCTGATTATGCTCAGCGTACGGAACCTCCCAACCCGGTGCGGCCTTTTCCTTATGCTTCTGTGGCAGATTGTAAAAATGGCCATAGTTATGTGTTTTCCTCACTTACAACCATACCCCTCTGGAACGTGACTTTTCCTTTTCTTTCATCAGGAAGTGGAACTTCTCCTCACCCCTGAATCTGAGTTGGACTTGTGACCTACCTGGGCCAGCGCGATGCAACAGATGTGAGGGAACGCAAGTTTGGAGCCTAAGCCTTAAGAGGCAGGTTGGGTAGGAGGTGGAGGAATGCTTTTGTTCACTCTCTGGGAACCCTACCATCGCAGGGGGAGCAAGGTAGGCTGGTCTGCTAGATGATAAGACATATGCGGCTCAGTCACCCTGTCCCTCAACCTGACAGCCATCCAGCCACTAATGGAGCCACCAGAGAATTGCGGATGGCATGGTGAGTGATGGCTGCTGGCCGGGAGATCAACCATGCTGGGCCCAGAGCAGCAGAGCTGTCCATCTAATCTGGGGACAGGCAAGCAGAAATAAATGGTGGTTGTTTTAAGTCACTAAGTTTGGAGGTGGATTAATATGGAGCAAGAGATAACTGAAACACTCTGGAATTTCTTTTCCACCCCTCCAACAAACACATGCTCCACGCCGCCATGTTACTCCATCTGTGCTCGGCGTGGGGGTGGGCTTAGAGCAAACACAGACTATCTCCAAGGAGCTCCCATTTCCCCTGTTGGGGCCTTTGAAGTTCAATTCTTTCAAGATAGCCAAATCCCACTTTCCAGATGTCTTCCCAGATCTTCCCAGTCAGAATGAGGGGCTCCCTTTCCCAGCCTCCACAATCTTACACTGAGCTTTCTGAGTACAGATCACATTATGACTCCCTGAGTAAATCCTTGCCCTGGACTTCTCTCAGCCTTGAGACAAAGTCTCACCTGCTGTTCTCTGACCCCGACGCTAGCCCAATCTGCTGTTCCCAGCCTCACGTCTTTACAGTCCGGCTATCAGTAGTTCACTCTCCTAGTTCTCTTCCAGGAATTCTCCCCACCCTGGTCTGCTGGATATGCTGCTATTTATGTCTTAAATTGGGTTGTCACCTCTTCCAGGAAGTCTTTATTGAACTCTCTCCCTGCCCCACCCCTCCAAAGAGAGTTGATCACTTCCCTCCTCTGTGCTTTATAATAATTCTGTTGTGTACCATTGTCATTGCTTGTGTTTACATGTCTGGGGTCAAATATTTGTTCATTCAAGGCCTAGGCATTAATATTCTCTGTGTAGCTAGCTAGCCCTTATGTAAAATCTTTTCAGTTCAGAGATCCTCAATAAATTGTTCTTTGAGAGAGTGAGCCAATATATGAAATATGAAATGAATAAAGCCTACCATTACAGTTACCCCCTACACCCCAAAAGGGTACTTTCTCATGTCTGTATAACACATGTATCCTATCCTTGTCCAAATAAAATTTCCTTATCTCCTAAGAGAAAATTTCACCTAGGAGATAAAGGAAGAGAGTGTCTTTAGAAAGAGTGAAGAAATACCTGTTGTAATGGGAGACTGATCATATGAAAGCCAAACATCATCTACCATCCAATTTCGTATGATCTTTATGAATCCTGGGTCATGAGGTCCAGTCTCTATATTTCTAAAAGGAGAATTCTAGTCTTCTTTAATGTTTCTGAAAAACATTAAAGAAGGTAAAGAGGACCCACTTTATCCTAGCACCATTGCCTATTTATTCTCATCATCCTTCCCTGAGTCTTGGGCACCACATGCTCTCTGGAGTCTGTCATCCCCAGCACTACGCCCACCCAAGAAAAATTATCTTCAGCATGGCAGGATGCTTTTCCCTCTCTCCCACTTGTCTTCACCTCTCTCCTTCCTAGTTCTTTAAAAAATATTTTATTTACTTATACTGAAGAATAATTGACACACAAATATTACATTAGTTTCAGGTATACAAACTAGTGCTTCAGTATTTATAAATATTCTGAAATGGTCACCACAGTAAGTCAAGCTACCATCTGTTACCATGCGGAGTTGTTACAATATTACTGACTATATTCCCTATGCTGTACATTACATCCCAGTGTCTTATTTATTTTATAACTGCAAGATTCAGCTTCTTCTAAACATCCCTAACTGGTCTTTCTCTCATTTGACTTTCTCTCCCCCCTTTCCAAATCACCAAAGCCAAGGAACATGTGTGGCAGAGAAATCTAACTTTATTAGAAAAGAGGATCTAGAAGAGAAGAAAATTTTATGAGGAAATGATAGTGTTCCCTTCATGAGAGCGAGGTGGGTGAGGCTAGGAACAATTAGACTCTAACACAGCCTGGTAGACTTAATGATTCTATCTCTACTTGGTATGATCCAATTCATTGGTCTACAACAAAATGAGAAAAATAAACCAGAATGTTTGTGAAAACCATTATTAAAATGAATTTTAAAAACTGTCTTTTAGTTTGGAATCTACTTTCCTAGGGTCGACCTTTCTTCAGTGAAACCGTTGTGATAGAAGATAGCCTTTTTAATGTTCTTATTTGGCAAAAGAGAAAGTTGGCAAGCATATGCAATTCCACTGTTTAAAAAAATTTTTTTTAACTAATCCATAAAATCCTCAAAGTATGGGAACCATTAATCTACTGTTAAGAGTTAAGAAAAAAAGGTGGGAAGAGGGCTGTGAGCTGAGGGGAAAGAAAAAGGAAAAAAGAGGGGGAGAGATGTCCTAAATTCTAGTGAAACATTCCAAAAGCTATTCTTACTCTTTGTCCCTGCTCGCAGTCTGCACTTCTGGACTCTACGGACCTTCAGAGTTACTCTAATGAGGGTACTCAAGCTACTGGCAATATTTCAACAAGTCTAAAGAAAACTATCATTTGCTAAATATTAGTCTGTATGGACTAGACAGCAAATGTCTCTGTTCATGGCTAGAAGGATAATAAGTCAAATAGTAGCAAGGGTTACCTCATGCCAGTTAGAAGCACCAATTATAACACCTTTGTGTTTATCTTAAAAAATGGAACATTGTTGATTGTTTTATTTGAAAAAGTGTGATAGTTTCTTAAAGAATTAAACAAATATAGAGTTACTGTCTGACCCAGAAATTCCACTCCTAGGTGTATATACCTGAGAGCACGCTAAACAGACATCCGTAGAGAAACTTATCAGTTTATGGTAGCCTAAAAGTGGAAACAACCCAAATGTTCATTAACTGGCAAATGGAGAAACAAAATGCAGAGTACTGTGGAATATTACCCAGCGATAAAGAAGATCAAAGTTCTGATAGAGGCTGTAACATGAATGAACCTTGAAAACATTATACCAAATAAAAGAAGCCAGGCAGAAAAGACCACATTCTGTGAAATCCCATTTATATGCAACGTCCACAGTAGAGGCACAAAATCCATAAAACCCATGGAGGCAGCAGGTAGACTAGGTTAGTTGTTGCAGAGTCTGGGGGGAGATGGGAATGGGGGCTGACTTGTAGTGGGTTTCATTTTGGTAACAAAAATATTATGGAAGTAGATAATAGTGAGGGTTGTAATTTTGTGAATATGCTAAAACCTTCTGGACTGGGCACTTTAATAATAAAAAACAAACTAAAAATGAATTAGATATTTTAAAAATAAAAATAAACTAAAAAAGTCATTTTTGTTTCGTAGGTATATTATTTAAAACATATGAGGGAAAAGGAATAAAAACAAATTTTGGGAGGTGCCTGGATGGCTCAGTAGGTTAAGCATCTGCCTGCAGCTCAGGTTATGATCTCTGGGTCCTGGGATCAAGCCCCACATCAGGCTCCTTGCTCAGTGGAGAGCCTGCTTCTCTCTCTCCTTCTCCCTCTGTGTTCTCTCTCTCTCTCTCTCTTTCTCTCTCAAATAAATAATAAAACAAAATCTTTAAAACAAAAGCAAACACAAACACAAGCCAAAAAACCATAAATCTTTGGAGAGAGGCTTGGGAAATACTGCTATACACAAATTGAGTCTGCATGGGGAGTCAAGTGTTTTCACATCCAAACAAGCAGGGTGGCATTCACATTACCTGTAAGTTCAAAGGGGCTCTACCCTTTCCTAGGTAACACTATTAGTGCTCAAACAGGCCCCTCTGTGCCAAACCACACAGAGTCCCAGAAAGAAAGGAGAAAGTGGCCAAATCCGGCTTTAGGTCTCTCTTTGCCACCTGACCTGAAAACCACACTGCTTGCTCCTCGGAGTATCCCAGAAAACCTTGTGAACGTGAGGCTTGTGGCTGCTGTACCCTCTCCCCAGGACTCAGACTGGTGGGTGGGCCCTGCTCAGGACCAGCCTTGGGCTGTTCTCATTCATCCCCACCCATTTACTCCTACTGGACCTGTAGGCTGGAATCCTGATCCCAGTTCATCAGACACAGTTACACTCAGGTTCAAACCACAGTTCAGCCAAGCTTGCCCTGATCCTCTACATTATTACATTCCCAAATCTTCCCCACATCACACATTTTGAGGCCAAGATTACAAAGAAAATGAGGTGAAATAAAAATGAAATAAAATTAAGGAGTGGAATTTCTTTAAGTTTTCGCTTTTTGGGATGCTAGTGTCCTATCTCTTCCCAGACAAAATAATGTTTCACCATCACATGAAGGAAAGGGGCACCTCCTGAAAATCAAGGATTGGTTTTGAATTTCCAGGGAAACCTTCAGTGTCAGAGAGTCTAGGGCTGGAAGGGGCTTCGCAGCGCCTCTGGTGCAACATGTCAGCCACTGTCGGGATCAGTTCTAGTGCATTCTTGCCCGAGTTCCGTCAAGCTCTGACCTTCATACATCTCAGGAAGAGGAGCTCTTCCTCTAATACATTGCTGTAAAACCTTTTATGAGCCCATGTTTTTCCTTTCGGTTGAAGCCCACTGTTTATGTACTCTATCACTAACAAAACCATCTTGTTTTATTTTATTTTTACACCAATCCTGTAGGAAAGGCACTGCTATCCCTATGTTACCTTTGAGGAAACAAAGTTTCAAAGGCACGAAAGGAATCTCCCAAGGTTGCAGAGTCAGGATTCTAACTCTGAGCTTCCCATTTTTTTTTGTTTATTTATTTATTTATTTAAGTAACCTCTACACTCAACGTGGGACTTGAACCCATGACCCCAAGATCAAGAGTTGCATGCTCCTCCAACTGAGCCAAGTCAGGCGCCCCTAAGCTTCTAATTTCAAATCCAAAGTTGTTTTCACACTAATCTGTAGCCTTGTAGAGCTTTCAGAGGAAGGAGACCATACGTTTATGCCTTTTTGTGCAGTCTTAATAAACACTTTTTAAGTAAATTCATTTATTTTCCAGACATAATTTTAGTTAGTTGTGTTTTAGAGTGTAAAATTTATATAATTTTATATATAATTTTAGAGTGTAGCATAGAAGAATCATAAAGTGCTAGATCTGAGTTCCAACTTGGTTACCTACAAAGTGCCTGACCTTGAACACTAACTAACTTAACCTTGCAGACCTTAATTCTCTTGTTTATAATATGATTTGTTATAAAAATTTATATTTTTGTTATAACTGTGTGCATCTGCTAGTCTCCAAGGATGGTCCCTCAATGAGTCACATGGCTTTGGATCTATACCTGTGAATCTGAATTGGTCCTATGAGTCACTTCTAACCAGTAGAAATGGTGAAAGCAGCTTGATATGACTCTGGAACTAAGTCATGAGAATCTTGCAGCTTCTGCCTTGGGACACTCAATCTGGGAAAAGAAAGCTACCATATAAAACAATCTGAATACTCTGAGATTGTGATGTTTTGAGGAATCTCAAGCTGGTGGATGGAGAGAGATGAATACCCAGTCAGCCCCTAGATGTCTCAGCTTCCCCAGTTGTGGGGACAGACATGAGAGAAGATCCCACTGTGGCTATCCAGCACAACTGCATGCAGGCCCGGAAGAGAACGGGCTCAGCTGAGCCCATAGAACAGTGAGGGATAATAAGAATGATAATAAATAATTCTTTTAAGCCACTGAGTTTTGGGGTGGTTTGCTAAACAGCAGCAGGGAGACGGAATGCATGAAGGTGGTAACCATACCTACCCTATGGAGATGGTGCAAACATTGCATGACATAGCAGGCAGCCAGTAAACTGCAAATTATTACGGTTGTTGTTGTTGCACTTCATTCTAGGCCTCCATGAAGTTCTTACGTAAGGTAGCTGATACTTTTTTTTTTTTTTGAAGATTTTATTTATTTATTCCTGAGAGATACAGAGAGGGAGAGAGAGAGGCAGGCTCCATGCAGGGAGCCTGATGTGGGACTCCATCCCAGGACCCCAGGATCACACCCTGGGCTGAAGGCAGACGCTCAACCACTGAGCCACCCAGGCGTCCCAAGTAGCTAATTCCTACATATGTCCCACAGATGTACATTTTGCAACACTGAGAACAGAGAGCATTTGCCCGGGGGACAGTGAATGTACAGCAGCCTAAACCCGAAGGGGTGCTGGACCCCCTGCCCTTTGCTGAAAGCCTTTTTCTCTGTTCTTTATATCTTTCTTGCCTTGTTGGGCTGGTTCCTGCTCCCTCCAGTTTCAGCATGTCACTGGGATCTTATCTGCTCTGCTTAGGGTGTGCCTTTGATCCACCAATACAAACCACTTAACATGAATCACCATTCACAGCCCTGCCAGTTGTCTGTCAGCATAAACTCCTCTCAGTTTTGCTTTTTCCAAAGTGGAAAAAAAAAAAAGACCTTTTAAAAAAGACATTGGTGCTACCAAAAATATTTATTAATCAAAGGACCAGAAGGTCTTATTTTATAATATTTCGCAATGCAACCAAAGCAGGTGTGTCCCTGTGCTTTTAAACTCACACAAATATGCAGTCATAAGTTTGCCTAAGTATGATGTTCAATACTTCCCCGGTGTGTTGAGAAGTAAGAGGGCATCAAGACTCACAAGTTGATGATGAAAGTGTTGGGCCTTAGATGAACTAATGGAGCATGTATGTCTTAAAATCAGGAAAAGCTCTGCAAAGCCAATTGAGTGGTCACCAGTTGAATGGTCATGTGGCTTGGCTGTGATAAATACATCTGATACCTTGGTGGTGGTCTCCCATTTCAAAGGGCTTTCCCATTTGAGTCTCCAACTTGCTCTGGAAAAAATGAGGGCTGCAATTTTCATCCCCGTCTCACAGAGGAGGAAACCGAGGCTCAGAAAGGTTAAACAATTTTGTTCAGGTGTCCCAGCTTCTAGTCTAAGAGCAGTTCCATGACAATAAAGTAACTCTTCTTAGGTCAAGAACCAAGTTCCAACTCAGTAAGAGAGAGAAATTTTAAAAATTCATGAATGTGAAGATAACCTTTTTATTAAGGTATTAAGCAGGGACTTTTAGGGTGTTTTTATACTAGGGGTCTACAATTCCTTATCATCAATCCCTGGGGTTATCTGTGCTTTGGGATTTAGAATATTTCAATACCCACACACAGACATGCACACACACTAGCGGGGTATACCTTATAATTAAACATTAATTTTTGCAGCACAATCTGTAAATGTTCATGCTAAATAAGATATAAGATAAAGATTATAAATAGCTTCATGCCAGCTCATGTCAGATCTTACCACCACATGAGCTTGCTGCAGGTTTATAAACAAAAACTTCTATTTCTTGGAGCTTTTTAGACTTCAGGATTGCAGAAAATGGGTTGTGGAATTGTACTCAGACTACAAAAATGATCATTTTTCTCGGTGCTTCTGCTATTGGGAATGTCACTTGTTGGCCTAGCGGGCTTGTTCTCCAGCTTTCTGCAGGAAGGCTGACTGGAACAAACAGTTTGCACCTGCTTGCCTGTCTTCCGTAGCTGGCATGCTCTCAAAGGAAGGGCCTTGGCTAAGTTTGAAGTATAGTTCCAAGCTTTGGGGAGACAAGCCAGTGAACTCAACTAATAAACTCTTTTATCCAAAATCCCTAAGGGCAAGAGGAGAAAAGAAAAAGAAATTAAAATGGAATAGCAGCCTGCTTTCAACTCCAAGAGAGCTGATCATATGATGAAGCCAGAGGCATCTCATCAAGAAAGTCCAAATTTGATGAAGCAATTTTGTTCTGGAAGCCTCTGACTAGTCAGACCTGCAATGAACCCATTATAAGGTCATCAAGATGGGTTGCTAGAAGTAGAATCCATATATTAATATTAATGGAGTAATGATTATGATCCCACTCCCCATTTCAGTCCCTGCCTGTGAGACAAGGCTGGGCCCTTTCCTACGCCAAGAGGAGACAGCGAAGGTCTTCCAAGGACACTGAAGCCTTGCTGTGTTGTCACCGTCGGCCTTCTTTTCAGTGACCTTCAAATGGAGCAGTGTCCATTCTGCTATCTGGTCATTCCTGGTGACTACATCAGTTGAGAGTCATTTTGTGCCCAAGGCGATGGCACCTCTTACTGGGGGAGGGTGAACAGTGGGGAGATGGGTAAGTGGGTGGTATGGGGGCGAGCCCAGCACCCACAGGCCCCAGTGACCTGCACTCGGCAGGAGTCTGCTGACACCCATGGAAAGAGCAGGCTGGTAGCTGTTGCTGCTTCAGTGCTGCACGTACGCTCAGTGTATGCGTGCTGTACGTAACCTGCATATATATTCTGTGCATGTTCACTTGGTGAGTGCCTACTGTATGTACGCTCAGTGTATACCCAGCGCGTGTAGACTCAGGATATGCTGGGAGGTTTGGGCAGTTGCCTCAAAGCAGAGAAAACACCCACCTGAGAGGAAGCATTTGGAACAAAGCTTTTCTTGTGCCCTCCTCCCCCTTTTCTTTTTTAACTCCACTCACATTCAGTTCCCTTGTAGTTTATTCACAATCATCTCTGAAATCTAATCAATTATTTGGTATCTTCCTTGTTATGAAGGAAAAATATCAGGGCCTCTAATCTCCTCAGTGCTAACTTCTTTTGCCAAGTGATTCCCTTATCTCTTGGTGCACCTGACTCCATTCAATTTTTGGAAAAAAAACTGTTATTGAGCATTTCCTGTGTGTGCAAAGCTCTGCTGGCACAGCTAATCGGGTCTGAATTCCAAGCCCACTGCTTCCTAACTGTGTGAATCTGGACAAGTTACTTAACCATCACAGGATGCAATTTCCTTAATTGTGAAATGGTAGAAACACGTGAGAAGTCTGTTGTGAGAATTAAATGAAGGAATCAGGGTGCTTATTTACCCAAGACAGACCCTGAAGAAAGGTTTATTAGGACTAGATGCTGAGGAGAACATGAAGCTAAAGAAAACACAGCACATTTTTTCAGTGCGGGGGACAATATGTAAAGGATTCTTTAAAATGGCTTGAGAGCACAGAGAGAAGTTACGTGAACGATGTTGTGCAGTGGAGGGTGTGCATTTGATCCAGGTCTGGGCAGATACAGAGAATATTAGAATATCAACAGGCTGGGAAATGAGAGTGAGGAGATTGAGGAAGGAAAAAAAATGCTTTAGGCATTAAAAAAAAAAGTGATACAGAGGCCGGAAAGAAGTGGGAAGGAGAAAGCACACCCTAAGACCTAGACTTTTCCCAGTACTTACCGACTGAAAATATTCTCCCCCGATAGCCTCACAATTATTCTCTTATTTGCCAAAGAAAGTGTTCTGACTTGGGGATTGAAAAATAGTCATGCTCACATCCATTGTGCCATTGCAACCCATAGTTGGTGTGAGGTTGGGGGTGGGGGCGTGGGGCGCACGTTAGCGGATTGTGATTGCGGAGGCCTTGAGTGCCCAGAAAGGGAAGGAGATGCCTGTCTTTGAAGTGTCCTCTAGCAAGAAGCCGTAGTAGGTTTTAGGACCCGAATGGCATGAGTGTGCAGAATGAGCTGAAGGGGAGGAGGACAAGGCAGGGCAAGGGGATCAGGCCAGGGGTCCTTTGTAGCTGGCAGGCTAAATAAGAAGTCGTGCAATTTCCTAAATACAAAAGTAAAAGACATGACTTCACAGCCAGCGGAGCTACTTTAGGAAGCCGCCTTGTGGCTAGAAGACTGAGAGGGACTCAGGGAGGCTCTGCTCCTGTTCCAGCCTTGCCACGGCACCTTATTCTGTCTCCTGTGCTGGGGATGCAGCCGCTCACCCCCAGTAATGATGCTTGGCCTTTTCAAACACAGCAATCCACAAAACGAGTCACCATGTCTAGCTACTGCCACTAATAAAGTTAATCTCATCACAAAATGCCTGCCAGTAGGAGAGGATCTCACAGACCAGAGCTTTCGAAACAGTGGACAAAACTGGACAAACACAACCTATCAAGTGTGGCTGGCTCCTGAGCCACTATGACAAAGAAATTGTATATGTGATTAGAGAAGCTCTGCAGTCAGTGTAGACGGTGGCTGCCTTTCTTTACCTCCACCTGTGTGTCCGTCTTGCCTGCCTTCCAGCCTTTTCCCCTTCCTTTTCTTGTAAGAGGTGAGACCAACCCCCTCTGTTAAGTTGTATATGAGATTGGGAAGAAAATGCTGGAAATTCAGGTAACTTGAAGATGGTTTGGAATGTTCTATGATCAAGGGGGGAACTCCTATATGCATTAAAAGGCCTTCTGAACAGCTATTCATTATGACAAGTATAATAAAAGAATTTTCTACTGAATTGACCAAGACTAGCAAAATACTTCTAAATTTGTACACCTGGGAACTCCCGTGACTTTCTCCAGTAAGTTTGAGTTTTCCTCTAGGGAAATCGCTCTGCTTCTCTCTCCTCTCTGAAGGTCAGGCCTGAGTGCACAGTAGATATCGCCTGCAGTTACCTTGCTACCCCTAGAAGCACCTTCCAGAAGGAAATTAAATGCATTCAGAGATCAGCCATCGTCTTAAATGACACGAGTAGGGATGTGAGGCAAACTGGAGAAGATGCTCCAAGGGTGTGTTTCTTCCTGGCTACCAGGCACACCCTTGACTGCTAGATGGAACGAGGCGCATGATGGAGCTGTGGTCTCAAGAGAAAACTGGACATCTCTGACCTGGTTTCGTCATTGTCATCTGTCCATCCCCAACTTGGCAGAAGCTGTCTCAGTATTTATTTTAGAGGCTAATTCAAGCAAGTGAATTTGGGAAGAACCGCATGGAAGGTGCTGGGGCATGTGTTGATAAGAGTTTGCAAACAGAGAGGCTCTGATTTCAGCACAGGACTTGACTACCTGGGAGTTCAACTCACCTCAAGTTCTCTCTCTCTCTCTCTCTCTCAAGATTTTTAAAAATCTATTTAAGAGAGAGAGAGAGAAAAAGGGATCACAAGCAGGAGGGGGGCAAAGGGAGTGGGAGCAGACTCCCCGCTGAGCACAGAGCCAGACACGGTGCTTGATCCCAGGTCTCTCAGATCATGACCTGAGTCAAAATTGAATGGGGGGGGAGGGGCAGCCTGGGTGGCTCAGCGGTTTAGTGCCACCTTCACCCGCGGAGGGCCTGATCCTGGACTCCCCGGATTGAGTCCCACATCGAGTCCCACATCGGGCTCCTCCGCATGGAGCCTGCTTTTCCCTCTGCCCGTGTCTCTGCCTCTCTCTCTCTCTCTCTGTCTCTCATGAATAAATAAATAAAATCTTTAAAAAAAATTGAATCAGATGCACAACTGCCTGAAGCACCCACTGCCCCAAGTTCTCCCTTTTTAAATAATTAATTATCATACCTGGCATTCAGCCCCTGCCACCCTCTGGGAGAAAGAAACGTGGGTCTCTTTAAATGCTGTTCAGGGATTCCTTTGGCACTCACACTTTGCCTTAAATTGGCCACTCAATTCCATAGTCCTTGGAGTTATTTCCCACACACCTTTCATATGCCAGAGACATTGTACAAGCCAGTGGATCCCCTTCCCCCAGTATCCCATTTCCGTTCTCTACAGGTGAAAGTTTCAGCGCTTGCTCTGTTATAACATGCCAGACTCTCAGTACCGATCACTAGTGATGAGGTCCTCATTGTCATCTGGTGAGTGAGTAAACCGTTCCAGAATTCTCTTATTAGAGTCCAATTCCCAGAAATATTCAATTATGTCAGGTTGATTGGATAGTGAGATTCAAGTCTTCTCTGTGCTTATTGATCTCTTGTTCTATCAGTTCACAAAGGAGGAGTACTGAAATTTCCAAATATAGTTGTGAATTTATCTCCTTTTTTTTTTCAGTTTCTTGCATTTCTGTTTCATGTATTTTGAAGCTGTGTTATCAGG
This sequence comes from Nyctereutes procyonoides, assembly GCF_905146905.1. Taxonomy (NCBI): domain Eukaryota; kingdom Metazoa; phylum Chordata; class Mammalia; order Carnivora; family Canidae; genus Nyctereutes; species Nyctereutes procyonoides. The sequence continues at coordinate 66,982,538 of NW_026575142.1, forward strand.
TGCATACATGTTGAGTACTGTTATGTGACACCTTAGTGAACTGATATCTTTATAACCATATAATGTTCCTTTCCATCTCTAGTAAGAGCCCTTGTTCTAAAATCTACTTTGTTTGACATTAATAATGTCATTCTAGTTTTCCTTTTTCTCTTAAGTAAGCTCTGCACCCCAACATGGGGCTCAAACTCACAACCCTGAGATCATGAATTGCATGCTTTACCAACTGGGCCACTCAGGCACCCCACTCTAGTTTTCTTTTTTTTTTTTTTTTTTTTAATTTATTTATGATAGTCACAGAGAGAGGCAGAGACACAGGCAGAGGGAGAAGCAGGCTCCATGCACCGGAAGCCCGATGTGGGATTCGATCCCGGGTCTCCAGGATCGCGCCCTGGGCCAAAGGCAGGCGCCAAACCACTGCGCCACCCAGGGATCCCTCTAGTTTTCTTTTTAATTAGTGTTTGCCTAGTTATGTTTTGTCACCATCTTCCTTCAACCTAGCTGCATTGTTTTATTTAAAGTAGGTCTCTTCCAGAAAATATATAGTTGGCCTTGCTTTTGTATCTAAGCTGACAACCTCCGGCTCTTAATTGAAATGTTTAGACTATTTATATTTGACCTAATAATTGATGTGATTACATTTAAATCTACCAGATTGCTGTTCGTTTTTTATTTGCTCCATCTGTCCAGAAAGTGCACTGACTGAGCCAGCCAGGTGCCCCCAAAAAATCCTTTTTCTTTTTGTGTTTCATTTAGTATAATTTTATTCTTAGGTCTTCATGTTCAATAATTTTTCATTTTGTAGTGTCTAATTTACAGTTAATTCTACCCAGTGTGTTTTTCTATTTAAATTATTGTATGTTTTTCTCTAGAGGTTCTGATCAGGCCTTTTTTTTTTATATCTTCCATTCCTCTTACCATTATATTCATGTTTTCCTTTATATTATTTAGCATATGGAGTATATTTCTAATGACTATTTTAGTCTTCTTCTTCTTCTAATTCTGCCTTTTATGTGATTTCTGGACTTGTTTGTATTGATTTATTGTTATCTTGATTATGAATCATATTGTTCTGCTTTTTTCATGGCTGGTAATTTTTTTATTAGATCACAGACTTTTGTGAATTTTTTTGTTTATGAGTGCTGGGTTTTGTTGCATTCTTTTAAATAATTATGGACTTTTTTTCTGACCTGCAATTAAGTTACTTGGAAGGAATTTGATTTTCTCAAGGTTTCTTGTAAGCTTTGTTAGTCTGGGTCCAAAGAAACCTTTGCTTTAGGATAATTTAGTCCCACTAAGATTCAATTCTATTGAATCTCCTGTGTATTCTGTGTGTTTCTGCTCTAATAGGAATGTGAACATTTACCAGCCCAGTGTGAACTCCAGGAATTGTTCAGCTTACTTTTTGTTTTTCTCTCTCCAGCCTCATGGTTTCACTCCATACTCCCAAAGGTTAGTATTCAGTTGAAGATTCCAAGGGGTCTGGTATAAAGATCTTCAGGGCTCTCTGTGCATTTCCCTTATTTCTGATACTTTGATTCACAAACTCTGGTTGCCTTGGCCTCGCTGAAATCTGTTCTCTGTCTTCTCACTTCAGTCATACTGATGCATTCTATTTGGGTTTCCCCTCTCCTGCTTGCATCTGAAAGCTGCCTCCTGGTAGTAACTAAGGTAGTCATAGGGAGGGCTCATGTTGTATCTTTCCCTTCTTTCAGAGATTAGTTTTGCTTTTGCCTTTTGTCCAAAATCTGAAAACAGTTGTCGTTTCACATATTTTATCTGTTTTCTAGTTGTGTATGTCAATTATTGCAGTTAATAATTCATGGGCAGAATCAGAAATCTATTTAACCAAAAATAAAAAATAAAAAAGAAATCTATTTAACCTTTTTAAGACATTTTCTACCACTTGTCTTCAAAGTGGCCTTTTAGTGTTCTCAGCATAACATTCAAAATAATCATATGAGGTAAATGTGATGTGTGTACATGTGTGTAATTATCCTCGCTGTTCATAATCTATTTGATCCTAAGTTCACATGGAAAGATTCTTGACAGAGTTTCAATAACAAGGGATACCTCCTTACCTGGACCATTCAGTTCTTTTCTTTTCTTTTTTAAGATTTTATTTATTTATTCATGAGACACACACACACACAGAGAGGCAGAGACACAGAGGGAGAAGCAGGCTTCATGCAGGGAGCCCGATAATGGACTCAATCCCAGGACCCCGGGATTCCTGTGGGATCACTCCCTGAGCCGAAGGCAGACTCCCAGCCACTGAGCCACCCAGGCATCCCAGGACCATTCAGTTCTTAATTTTGAGTTAGTGAGGTAGCAGAATTGGGAAAAGATAGGATTCTCAGTTGGGGTTTTCAAATGGAAACACATGGTACATTCAAAGGGTTTAATGAAAGAGGAATAAAGGAAGATAACTGTTGGTTAGAGAACCAACAAGAGTCCAAGGATTAGCAACAATGGGAAGCGGTTAACATCCCTAAACCTCAAGGACAAGGAAAAGGAATGGTATTCTCAGGGCCTCCATGACAACTGGAGTCCTGGAAGGGGGGCCACCCAGCAGAATCTGTAGCTATAGATGGAGCTCAGCCACTGCTGGGGTTGTGATGAGGTCCTAGGGAAATGCATATGAGGGAGGTCCTAGTTCTCTAAAAGCAGACCCTGAGGTGAGAATTCATGTGTAAATGAATTATTGAAAAGTGCTTTCTGTAAGCAGCTCTGGAATCAAGACAAAGAAAGGAAGAAAGATTTGCAAGAGTGCAAATTCAAGCAAAGTCCTAGCCCTAGCCTAACCCTAACAGATTTTTCTGGAGTGCAATCATTCCCCAGAGTTGTCAAACCTGAGTTTGCCCCACCTAAAGGCAAGGGAACAGGGCTTTCATCTTCTTATACCAGTTATTGGCTAATCTCTGGGGAACATGATCTCCTTGGCACTCCCAGCTCTCTAGTTGTACTAGTTGAAGTGACTCTGGTGGTCTGCAGGTGGTTTTCTGAAATAAAGTTACATCTGTCAGCCAACAGAAGCAAAGAACACACAGGTTTAGAAATGGACACACAGAAACAGTCATTCAGGCATAATACCAACAGTGTCCACCACAGGGAAGGAGGGAAATAAATAACACAACCACACATCCATTACTCTCTTATTGGCTGTACCCAACTAGAAGCAAGTGGGCAAGGCAACCTAGGTGATGCAGGCCTTAGGCATCAGTCTCCTGAGTTATAAAGTAGGCATGGGAGGGTAGAAATGGGCCTGGAGAGCAAAGGGAACATAGTTAGGACAGCAGAAATAGACCCAAAATTTTATACGTATTCATTTAGTTCTTGAATTCATATAGTGATAGTTTGGAAAGCGAGACATATGGGTATGTGTGTGTATATGTATGTAATCAACATTTTCTATACTAATAACCATCATATAACAGCATGGATTATACCCTTAATGTTACTTCTGTGACTGTAGACCAGCTTCTCTGGGTCGAATTCCCCATTTATAAAATTTTAAAAACCCCAAAGGCACGTTTCCTAGCTCCAGCAGGGAGCAGTTATAACAACGTGCCAAGTGACTGAGATGAAAAGAACTACTTCTGGATTTTAGTTAATACTTGAAAACATATCACTATTGTGTGTGTGTGTGTGTGTGTGTGTGTTTAAGTTCCAGGTACTGATGAGACAGAAATGAAAAGGTATCCTGATAGTATCTTTAAGAAGTTTAGATTCTGAAAAGGCATTGATGCTTGTGATCCTGAGAAGTCCTAAATAAAATCATTGTTGCCTGTTTTGGTTCTTTTTTTTTTTTTTTTTTAGCATTTTGCCTGTATTTAATTTCCTTTCTGATATATGGCACGAATTCTGTGGCAAAGTAGAGAACTATTTGGTAAAAGCCAAGACTCCAAGTCCCATAACAAGCATAAGTTTGCCCTGGGAGGATATGAGCCAGGTATCAACGATTGAGTGATGTAATGATCATATCCATACCACTGCAGTGCCAAGGTTGTGCACTAAATTCCATTGGGCACTATTCCCAGTATTGATATAACTTATTCAAGCTTCTTCTTAAGCCCACTAATGGTATATCTAAAATCTGGACTCTTTAAAAGGTTTTCCCTACTCCGACTTATATAGGCTTATATAGGCCCAACGCAAAGTATTTGTCAGGATTCCCTTCCTTCCTTCCTTCCTTCCTTCTTCCTTCTTCCTTCCTTCCTCCCTCCCTCCCCCTCCCTCCCTCCCTCCTCCCTCCCTTTCTTTCTCTTTGCCAGTGACAGCAAACAACTCATATTAACTTAGGCATAAAGGGGGATTTATTAGTTCCATAATTATATTGGAGAAATGGCAGAGTTGTTGCTAGGTATTGGGGTGTTTAGACCTTGGCCCTTTCTCCACTAATTCCCTCTGCTCCAGTCTTTATGTTGATTTATTCTCTATAACAGGGTTTCTCCTATTGCGTGGAAGCATAGCCTGGTTCTCATCTCTCTGCTTTACCACTGCCAACGGGTAGAAGCTCACCTTTTCTCGTGCCAAGCGAAAGACATCCCAGAGAGACCTGACTGACCTGATTTGAGAGTCAGGCGTCCACTCCCTGATTAAATGACTAAGGTCAAAGGGATTGGCTACTCTGGTTGGACCTTTTTGGGTCACGTGGTCACCATTTTGCCTATCCATGGGGTCAGGAATGGTCACTGTGAGAAGAGACTAGCTCACCCTGGACCTTAGAGTCAGAGGAAGGAACAAAAGAAGCAACGTTCAGGCACCTGCTCTGTGAAGTAATTATGACAATTTTCATATTTTTATAAACTTTTTTTTAAGATTTTATTTATTTATTAGAGAGAGAGAGAGAGAGAGAGAGAGGAAGAGAGAGCACAAGCAGAGGGAGCAGCAGGCAGAGGGAGAAGCAGGCTCCCAGCTAAGCAGGGAGGCTGACGTGAGCCTTAATCCCAGGACCCTCAGAAGACCTGAGCCAAAGGTAGATGCTTAACCCACTGAGCCACCCAGGCGCCCCTTGATATTTTTATTTTAAAGATAAGATAGCCATATCTCAGAGAGGGCAAGGAACTCCTTTAAGTCTACAGAGGTAATAAGTGCAAAGCTGTGACTGATGAGAGGCAATAGGTTATAGGGATAAGAGTGCAGATCCTAAGACCAGATAGATCTAAGCCCAAATCCCAGCTCTGCTACTTACCTGTTGAAGTCTGGGATGAATTACTTTACTTCTCTCCCTCTGATTTCTCCACTTACATATGGGATATATATATATATATATATGTAACAGTATCTCCTTCATTAAGATAGTTATGAGGATTAAATGAGGTAATACATGAAAAGTGTCTAGCGCAGTGCCAGCCATACTGTAATTGCTGCTTAAATATTTGCCGTTATTATTGGCTAGGAGCTGAACTTGCTAAGTATGCCTGTTTCAAAGCAGCACCTATGTGGTTGGTGAGCATCACAGGAATTGTTGCTTTGTTCTGTTCTTGGGCCCAATAGCTTTGGAATTTTTACACATGACTTACAGGCAAATGAAGTTATGAACATAGTCTCCATCGCCACTAGGCAGAAAGACCACTACCAGTCACTAAATGGGCTTGAAATCCAAACCCAGTCTCAGAAATCAAGGATTCCAGCCAAGTCTTATTATCCGAGGACGTTCCGTCTGTTTACCTGAAGAGCTAACGTAGTCTCCCACCTGAGAGTGCTAACATCATCATGCTTCCCAACTGGACGCAGGCAACCGTGGCCTGTCACTCACTCACCAAATGTTTCTTCTGAGTACACTATGTGTAGCCCTTGAGCTCTGCATATTTGATATTTACACCTCAAAAGAGTCTCTCCTGGTTGAAAAACCAGAAGGGTATTACATTCTTAGACAGAAGACCTGTCAGGGGAGAAAACTTAAAAATACATACTATCTGACAAAATTCTCCTTGAAACCGAGCTTGGGAAAATCTGAAAAAGTTTCTCAAGAGTGAGAAATTAGAAATGGAAATTAAGTATAGTATCCATTCTTACTAGCTCACAGTGTATAAAAATATCAACAATGTTCTCATAAAAGCACGAAATGTACTTTTTGGTGGTGGACAAAACTTCCAGGAGCAAATTACCAAGGGATGTTTCTGGCAAAATGCGTAAGGCTAACAGTGCTTGTGTGAAAGATGCCTCTGCTTGATAACCTGTGAAAAATGCTCATTATTCTTAATCACAGTTTATTGATAGGTATTCATTAATTATAATAACATTTTATAGATCCATGGATCCTTTTATCCCTAATTTTCAAAGTGCTTTACAACCAGTAATTAATTCCTCCAACATCCTAGAGCTGAATTTAAAGGGAACTTTTAGCAAAACTTGCACAGATGCTCAGAATACGTTACTCAGAACTGGGTCCAGACCCTAGTTTTGTTGCCTGAAGCCTCAGAATGAGGAGCAGCTGGTTCCCAAATTGTACCCAGAAGGGAACCCAACAGAGCGAAACTCTTCGTACGCTGTCAAAGGAAGACATGCAGGGTGTGGGAAAGGCCATAAATAAGGATGACACTTACAGCTGGCGTGACCTGTTGGGTAAAACAGAACTCATGTGGAGTTACAGGAGAAGGTTCCCTGGGTCTCACTGAGATGTCTGATATCACCTTTCAGGAGAGAGCTGCTCTCCCCTCTGACCCAACTCCATGCAACATGCAGGCTGTGATACAGAAGTGGGGAGGGCCCTGGTGCAGGAGTCCAGGGCCTGGGCTGTCGGGACTTGCTCTGTCATGGCTTGGCTGTGTGACCTGGAGTGAGACACTTCACCTCTCTGAGTCTTTATTTCTTCATCCACAACATTAGTTTGGGTTACTTGAAAGCCATAGGACACAAATGGGCAGCCTGCATGACCACATTGGCTGGTAGCCCTGTTTTCTTTGGCTCACACAGTGGTGCATGTACCTCTGGTTTGCCTCAGCCCCCACTATTCCTTTTGACCTTCCACCCAGTCTTCCTCACTCATTCATGTCCCTTCCCTGGCCCCTGTAAGCAGCTGATGGTGCAATTCCTGGAGTAGATGATCACTGATACTACTTCCAACCCTGATACCCAGTAGTCTAGGACCTAAGAGGTTACTAAGCCTCAGTAACCTCTAGTAGTCAGAATTACAGGACTACAAAGCTTTGGAGCTCTTTAAAAAAAAAAAATACTTCCAGACTCTTCTATCTGCAAGCTGATGATCTAATCTCGTAGGCCTCTTCCTATAGATCCCCAACAGTCAAGCTCTCCACTGTCATCACACAGTTAGCCTTTCTTGTTCACAGCAAGTGATAGCACACAGCTTAGATCCCTGTGGGGTTTTTGTTTTGGTGTGGTTTTTTTTCCCCCTAATTCTCTCTCCTTGACTTTTGGAGACCAGCTACGGGAATCACCCAAAGGGCGAAAAAGCTCTTGTCGGGAGCCTCGCTTGAAGGAGCGATGGAGGAAAGAGAGGTAGGAAAGAAAATGTCAGTGCCACAGGAGAATTGGCCCCCAAATTTCAGGTAGAAAGGAGTCACAAAGGCGGGTTAGTTATTTTAGGATTATCTTCTACAGGTCCCCAAACTTCTTGACTCTTTTGACAGCTCCAGCCCCTCCTGAGTGCTTTCCTAGTTGAGCAGGTTTCACAGAGCCTTCCAGCAGGGCTCCCTTTCTGCAGGGCAATTTGTTCCCGTTGACCCGAGGGCACACAGCTGCCGCGGGACCCCCGGGACACAGGCTGTCTGTACAATGCAACCCTGTTGTAGAAACTTCCCCACACATGTCACTAATGCGGTCTGGGTCATGGGGTGGAATGCACAAAGGGTGGAGGAGAAGAACTCTTTCTCTAAGGCTTTCTTTTTATAAGCTTTGTCCCCCTAGGCCCCCATCCCAGAAACTTGGAATTTTTTCTTGTAGGTGAAAAAAAAATATTTCTCTTAAATATGATCCAGGCAGTTGTTTGTCCCGAAGGATCTGTTGGCCAAACAGATAATTGAGATGACAGTGGAAAAGGACCCGACTACAAGTGAAAATCAAGAACCACATAACAATTGTGGTCTAGCAAATCAGCTCTCCTTATTAAGTGGTTAATTGTCTTCTTCATAATCAAAGTCAGTTGTACTCACTATGGAAAACAAAGGGAGGGAAGAACAATCAGCCGTATCCTCGGTGCTCACAGATTTCATGGCAGCACATTTCCTGGAGATTTTCTATGCACAAGAATATTTCTTTAAATGAAGTTGAGCTCCTACCAGTCTCCTCACTTAAAGCCACACTTTTCTTTTCAGGACATTGTGAAATTTCTCTCAGGGTAGACAGAAGGCTCATGTCATTTAATTTTTTTATTTTTTGTAATAAGATACTCAAGGGTTCAGGAGAGATAGAAACATTGGTCCAGAACCACAGAATTTTAGTCATCGAGAGAGGAGATTCAATACTTTCTAAACAATGCCACGGGTTATAGTTTACTGGACTTAAGCTGTGGAACCCAGAGCTCCAATTCTTTTTTTTTTTTTTTTAAGATTTTCTTTCTTTCTTTCTTTCTTTCTTTCTTTCTTTCTTTCTTTCTTTCTTTCTTTCTTTCTCTTTCTTTCTTTCTTTCTTTCTTTCTTTCTTTCTTTCCTTTCTTTCTTCTTTCTTTCTTTCTTTCTTTCTTTCTTTCTCTTTCTTTCTTTTTTTTTTTAAGATTTTATTTATTTATTTATGAGAGACACAGAGAGAGAGGCAGAGACACAGGCAGAGGGAGAAGCAGGCTCCATGCAGGGAGCCCAACCTGGGACTCGACCCGGGGTCTCCAGGATCACGTCCTGGGCTGAAGGCAGCACCAAACCGCTGAGCCACCCGGGCTACCCCAGAGCTCCAATTCTTGCCCACACACATCTCCCATGGGACTCCTGGCCATGTACAGAAATTCACCCTCATAAAAATACTGGGAAAAATAACTCTATTTTTCTATTATTATCTCCTAACAGACCTCTGAGATTCGACCCAGAACCGCTCGATTTTTAAAGCAGCCTTGGGAGAAGCTCCAGTGTATCCCCACATCCCAAGGGTTTTTCCTGGAGAGCATAAATGAGCGGTCTTTAAGGGGAGGGAGAGCTAATAAGTGGCGTTTTCAGTGTCAAAAAAAATAAATGGGGGATCCCTGGGTGGCGCAGCAGTTTGGCACCTGCCTTTGGCCCAGGGCGCAATCCTGGGATCGAATCCCACGTCGGGCTCCCGGTGCATGGAGCCTGCTTGTGTCTCTGCCTGTGTCTCTGCCTGTCTCTCTCTCTCTCTCTCTCTCTCTCTCTCTATCATAAATAAATAAAAAAAATTAAAAAAAAATAAATGAAAAATTTCTGTCAATGACCATATATGTTCAGCCTCGAGCTTTTAAAAGATTTCTAGCACTATCTTTTTAAAGTAAAGGTAGGTTTTATGAGAGTTCAAGAAAGTGAAAGAAGAGTCAGAGGATGGAAGACAACTTCGCAGAGGAGAGACATCTGAGCTGGGCCCTAACAGGTATGTGGGGTTGGGGGTGGGCAATTACGGGCCGAAGGGACAACTCCAACAAAGCACAGAAGTAAAAAAGCATGGACTGGTAGCAAACGGTGAGCAGTTTTGCACGACTTGGGTGTAGGATGCATAAGGGGAGGGACAAGAGGGATTGAGACTAAAAATGAAAGTTAGAAAAGAAAGTGAAAGTTAGATGAGTATTTTGGAGGCTCTTGAGTAGCAAGCCACAAAGTGCTGGATTTTGTTCCAGTAGCGGGATGACTTTCTCAGAGCGGAGAATTAGTGTGGTCCGGGTGGAGGGGGGCAGGGGGGAGATGAGGGATGGGACGACTGCTGGCTGCAGCCACAACGTGGGCAGGAAGGACCAGGGCCTGCCCGAGGACAGAGACCAACAGGACGGCAGGAGCAGAACCCAGAGTTAGCACCTGGTTGTGAGGATGGAGCCAAGGACTTAGGCCTGTGGCATCCTTCCTCTAGGCCGTAGGTTGGCTCTCTAGCTCCATCATTCCTGGAGAGCAGACACGATTTCTAGCACTGTCTGGAAAGCACGAGCCCAGTGGGAGAACTCGTACCCCATAGACACTTCCCTGTTAGGCCATCTGCAAGGGGAAGGGACCCCAGGGTGCGCAGTACTTGAGGAGCTGCAACCCCAGGAGAGGAGCTCCAGAGCTGCCCTGGCCTGGCCGAGCCCACCCGCGGGCCATAGAGCTCCTGGGGCTCCCCCATGGGTCGGTGACAGGGGAGCCAGGGCTCAGGGCTCTTTGTCCCCGCGGAAACCTGCACCGGAACCTCACTGATGCCGGCCTTTCCACGGGGCTCGTTACAGAGATGACTGTGTAGACGCCTGGACTGTGTCGACTGCAATCCGGAGCCTGAGAACACGCGATGCAGAGTTGCTCCATTCAGTGCACCTGGGTGCTTGGTACGATTAAGTGAGCCCCCCCCCCCCCCATGGCTCCGGTAAAGGACATCTTTCAAAATTCTACCGCCTAATCTTTTCAGGCCTTGGAGACCAAGGGGTTTGTCTGGAACTAGCGTTTGCCAGATGGGCATCGTACGTGGGGGGGGGGGCACTAACGCTTAAGATCTTTGCTGAAGTGGGAACATGACACACTCCCCACCTTAAAGAAGGGGCCCAGGGAAGGCGGGGGCTGCTCTGACCCGGTAGCTACAGAGGCCAAACCTGATTGAGGCAGAAAGCCCACCTGCTTGACTGCTGAGGCCTCCCTGCTACCTGGCTGGCTCCAGGGGTGTCAACCCTGGCTGCAATGGGATGGAACCTGGGTCCCCCTCCCTTGGGGGGCGCACTTGTAGGAAGTGCCAGCAGCCCCTGCTCAGCTGGCCCATGGGGGTAAGAGCAGAACTCCGGCTGTCTACCTGCAACCTTAGACGTTACCCATTCAGGGCTTCTCCTGGAAACTTCTCTTCCCTACTGCCTTATTTATTTAAAAAATTGAGAATATTCTTACTTGTCTTTTCTTATCACCAGAACAATATCTGTTGCCTGTAGAAAATTTGAAATATAAAATATGTACCAGGAAGGGGAAAAAAGGGAAAGAAAACCCCCACCCACTTCCTAGAGATAACGACTATTAGGGCTTAGTATCTACCGTTGTTACACATCCTGTATTTTATACTTAATCTCTGGTGATCCTCTTTCCATGTCATTAAATATTCATCCCTCAACAACTGCACCTTTTGACACCGCCAGAAGGCCACCTCCCAGTGACACCAACTCCGACGTGGACTGCCCGTCTAGGAGCTCATCTTGAGACACAGAGAAGACTGCCGAACGTTGTGCTAAGGACAGGTGTCCGAGCACCTCCGAACACTCAAAGCAAGGTCTGATGGATAGGAACAGAAGGAATCCGGACCTAGGAAATGCACCTGCTTCTCATGAGGCAGAAACCAAGATTGATGGAGGATCGCCCAGAGTCACTCGAAGCCACCAGACATGCTAGGGAAGTGCCAGGGCCGGTGTAACAGTACAGGGCACTGCTCAGTGCTGAGGAGTCATCCTGCCCAGCAAGAAGAAGCCCTGCCAGCCCGGTGGGACCCTGACTTTGGGCCATTTCCCTAAGTCTTCCTTCTGCCCGAGTAGAAGTCGGGGAGAAAGGACACACTGCCCTTTTCAGAAGTGAGACTTAGACAGATGACAAAGCCTTTACCAAGAAAAGACAATTGCTAATTCAGAGGGGAGGTGGGAGCCAAGTACCACACTGAGCTAGAAGCCCAGAGCCCGTGAAAGGGGGATTGCATCCCTCATGCTCGGATTTTCAGGGAAATTAAAAACCTGTCAAAATCTTGAAGTACACCAGGCGCTTCTGCTTCTCTACAGGGACAGACCTTCCCACTGAAAATAAACCCAGGGATCCGGGGTTTTCTTTTCTGTTCTGCTTTCCGTTCAGTGCCTAACACATTGGCTGAGGCCCTGGTCATCCTTTATAGCCCACGTAGAAGTGGGGTCTTCTGTGAGTGGGGACATCAAACAGAGCAGCGTATTGTGCTACCAAATAACTAATTTTGTCTGAGCAGAAGTTCTCTTTCCCAACTTTGGAATCCAGCCAGGGCAGCGACTCTAACTGGGGCCTTCCAAAGCTCTGGCAATTGTCTCAGAAATGACTCTCCGGTCATCCTTACTCTGCTTAGGGAGAAAAAATATGAGGGCTTGGCTGTCCATTATGCTCTTCAAGGTGAAGGTTAGCAACAAAATTTGTAATTTCATTCTCCTGTATTGTTATTCAAGGCACAGATAACTGTAGGAACGATCTGGTTCTCCTGACTCCGTTATCCCTGATAACCCTGTATTATGACCCATGCTTTCTAGCTGGCCCAGTTTGGAGAGGCGATAAAAGGGCACACTACTTTGTTAGAAAAAATAGCACGATAATAGTATCATTGGTTTTGATAGGCATTTTTAGAAAAACGAGGGATGGAAACATCTTTCTGTTTTATTTATGTGGATCCAACATTCACTTACTCATTCAACAACCACGTGTGAAAGCTCTGTCACTGTGCTGGGTGCTGTAGGAAATGCAGAGATGAAAAAAGGCACAGCTCCTGCCCCCTTACCTCCCAGTCAGGAGATAAAGCATGTTCACAAGCAACCATATAGTATAATTTAATTGGCTCGATGAGAGAAGCAAAGATAGGTTTTATGAGAGTTCAAGAAAGGGAAAGGACTCAGAGGATGGAAGACAATTTTGCAGAGGAGAGACATTTGAGCTGGGCCCTAACAGGTATGTGGGGTTGGGGGTGGGCAATTACGGGCCGAAGGGACAGCTCCAACAAAGCACAGAAGTAAAAAAGCAGGGCGGCCGGGTGGCTCAGCGGTTTAGCGCCGCCTTCAGCCCAGGGCGTGACCCTGGAGACCCAGGATCGAGTCCCTGCATGGAGCCCACTTCTCCCCCTGCCTGGTCTCTGTCACTCTCTCTCTCTCTCTCTGTCTCATGAATAAATAAATCAAATCTTAAAAAAAAAAAAAAAGTAAAAAAGCATGGACTGGTAGCAAACGGTGAGCAGTTTTGCGTGACTTGGGTGTAGGATGCATAAGGGGAGGGACAAGGAGGGATTGAGACTAAAAATGAAAGTTAGAAAAAAAGTGAAAGTTAGATGAGTATTTTGGAGGCTCTTGAGTAGCAAGCCACAAAGTGCTGGATTTTGTTCCAGTAGTGGGATAACTTTCTCAGAGCGGAGAAATAGCGTGGTCCAGGTGGAGGGGGGGGGCGGGGGGGAGAGATGAGGGATGGGACGACTGCTGGCTGCAGCCACAACGTGGGCAGGAAGGACCAGGGCCTGCCCGAGGACAGAGACCAACAGGACGGCAGGAGCAGAACCCAGAGTTAGCACCTGGTTGTGAGGATGGAGCCAAGGACTTAGGCCAGTGGCATCCTTCCTCTAGGCCGTAGGTTGGTTCTTTAGCTCCATCAGGATCACCTGGAGGGCTTGTGCAGCTACAGACCGTGGGCCTCATCCTCAGAATTCCCAATTTCCGTCTGGCATGCTTAGCAAGTTCCCAGGGGATGGTGATGTTGTTGGCCTGGGGACCGTTCTTTGCAGGCCACCGCCCCCGGGTGCTGTGTGGCTCAGCTTTGTGACCCTGGAGAAGCAACTGCAAGGGGACAAAGTGGCGGAGGGAGGCAATCAGAGGTGTAAGTGATCTGGAGGACCCTGCAGCATCCTAGAGGTCTGCAGCCAAAGGGCTTAGTTGGAGACGTTTCCCCCAAGTACAGCAGGAGGCTAGCCCAGGGCTCAGGCCTTTCGTCTTTCTTTGAAAAGATAATCTTGCGGGGAGGCAGTGAGATGATATAATGTCAGAATCAAGAGCCCTGAGTTGAAGTCCTGACTCCGCCACTGCTGCCAATGGTTTGACTTCTAGAAGCTACTCTGTACTGAAGCTGGGATAATGAAGCCGGGGCCCAGCCTGTGACCAAGGCCTGGGGAGACCCGCGGAGAGCACTGGGCATCCTGCCCGGCACACTGTGGGGCTTGGGATTCCTCCCTCCCCCACCCCCCAGGCCTGAGGGAAGCGGGTGCAGCCTGCGCCCAAAGCCTCAGAAGCAGCTCGGGGGCCAACAGCCCCTTAGAGGCCCCACGATGACCTGGTCTGGCCCTCGGCCTGAGCCTTCGCCACAGCGTAGCTCCCCCTACAGACGCCGGCCTGGCGACTCCCCAAAGCCCCCGGAACACGGGTGTCCGCGATCTTCTGCTGGGGTTAAGGGTTAAGAAATGGGACAAGGACACAGAGACAGAAGTCCCTGGAACAAAGGAAAGTTTTGGGTCCTTTAGGATTTTGCTCAGGCCCACAGGCCTTGGCCAGAGCAGCTCCACTTAGGGCCCCTTGAGGCTTGATCCTCACAGGGAGAAGCCCTGTGAACCTTACAGGGTTTTCAGACTGTCCCGGGGAAAGAATGAGCGGGTAAGCATTTTCTCCTTTCACCAGATAAGTCTGATGTCATAACATCTCCAGACAGGAAAGCAGAAGGCAGCCTGGCGGTGAATCACAGGGGGAAGGGCGGCTCACTGAGCCCGGGTCACGGGGCCTCGATGACAAAGAAGAGGCCCTGAGGCCCCGCACCCCCACTTGGGGGCGGGGTGGGGGTAGAGTGGGGGGAAGGGGTTTGGGGAAACAGGCAGCTCCATCCCTTAAGCCCAAGGAAACAGGGTGGGGGAGGGAGCCAGAGGAGATGGGGTGTCACACAAGTGGTTCTCCTGCTCTGCGCTGACCTGACCCAGAGAGCAGGGTCCCAGGTAGGAGGAAGGTCAGGCCTCTACTCATCCCCTTAGTGGGGAGATGGACACAGGGAGGGGAAAGGGCTTCCCTAAGTCACTTTTTGGGGCCCACCCCATGGGCCATTCTGTGGGTCTGCGTAGGAGCTAACAGGCCCCACCGGGGCAGGCCTCCCCTGGGCATCCCCCCATTGAAGAGTAATGAAGGGGGGTGTGGGTAATTCAGGTCCCCCGGGTCCCCGCTGTGACTGGGCACTTTGCATTGTTTAAGGTGTATTTCCTTGCCCCTCAAGCAGGCCAGGCTACAGATACAAAGGAATACTACGCAGCTAAAATAAGTGCCTTTGCAGAGCGCTCTGCAGTGACAAGGAAAGGGAAGGCAGGTCACAAAAACAGTACGACCCTGCTGTCGGGTAAAAAAAAAAGGAAGGAAACGAAGCCTGGAGAAGTGTCTCAGGGTGACCCTGGTGGTCCAATCACAGACACTTGCTTCTCCTTTTCTTACCTGTGTTTTGGTGATTATTTACAAGTCAGCATATATCCCCTTTGAAGTAAGAAAAGTCAACATTATATAATTCAAAAAATACGTCCGCTACAGAAAAAGCTGCTCTCTTTTACTAAATATGAATAAACTACCTCAAACTAATAGAACACTGGCTGTTAACTACCCTGGAATTAAAATAAAAAAAAATTTAGGGGTGCCCGGGTAGCTCAGCGGTCGAGCATCTGCCTTTGGCTCAGGGCGTGACCCCAGGGTCCTGAGATCGAGTCCTGCATCGGGCTCCCTGCCTGGAGCCTGCTTCTCCCTCTGCCTGTGTCTCTGCCTCTCTCTCTGTGTTTCTCATGAATAAATAAATAAAATTTATAAATAAATAAATAAATAAATAAATAAATAAATTTTAAACGTGAATATAAACTATACACAATTTTGTGATCTGTACTTAAACATTTCCCATGCTCTTAAAAAGTCGGTAGTATTATTTTTAACAGCTGCATGGTATTTTGTCAAACGAATATATCGTATATTTTTGTCTCAATCCCCAATCTGTTGGCTGTTTGTATTGCTTTTCCAGCTTTTTGTTATTATTTGTAATCAGTATCTTTTTAACTTAGTTAAGTTTCCCATAGATTTCTCTGAAAGTTAGCCACGCATAGATTTTACCTCTCCCCTCATTACCTTGGCAGGATTGAATTTCCACACAACACAACTGCAGCAACTTTTTCTTCATTATATAGTGCTAAACTCTTAATCTTTTTTTGTCAGCTCTCTCTCTCTCACACTAAGATTTTTCTTGTAAGATTGTTAGGCATTTGGATTGCCAAGACAGTTACCAATCACAGATTTGCGCTTTAAAGGTTACTCAGTCCTATGCCCATTTTCAGGAAGGAAGCTGAGGCCCGGAGTCATGACTTGACCAGCCCAAGGGCATACGTGGTTACTTGTGACCCGGCTGGGAAAGCAACTTCATGTATATTTTTCAGGAGAACTTTGGAGGATTGTGAAACACTAAATGGTGATGGAGCAGACAATAGAAAGAAAGAATGAGAAAAGATTTGATGGTAAGAGGGGGAAGGAATAGAAGGATGAAAAGGACAGAAGGAAGGTGGGTTTGCTTAGGGGAAGGGGAATGAATGGGCCAAGAAAGAACAGCAACGTGAAAGGAAAAAGAAAAGGTAATGAGAAAAATTAACATGCGGAGATCATTTACAGCAGAGGTTCTAGGCCTTGGCACCACTGGCAATTGGGGCCACAGCTCTCTTCGCTGTACAGAGCTGTCCTGTGCATTGTAGGATGTTTCACAGTGTCCCTTGCCTCTCTACCCACTAGATCCCAGTGGCACCTCCTGCCCAACTTGTGACAACCAAAAACATTTCCAGACATTGCCAAGTGGCCCCCGGGGTGGGGTGGGGAGATCACCCCGAGTACAGAACCACTACTTTACCGAATGGTTCTCCACTGAGACCACTGGAGAGATACTCCCCCAAGTGGTATTGTTCTGCACCGAGACCACCTCCTCCCTATTGCTGGAAAGGAATCTAAAATAGCTGCTGTAGGATGAAATTGGAAGCAAAGCATTTGAAGGCATTTTAGAGAATGTCTCTAAACTGTAAGGTTGTGTTGCAAGGCAGGGAAGGAAAATTAATCCATAAAACCCATTTTTCAGATAAAGAAAAATAAGACTGGAAATGGGTAATTTGCTTTGGGCACGAAGATGAGTCAGAGAGAAACCAGTAAGAGAAACATGAACTTGGGCTCTGACCTTTAGAATGAAGGAAAACAATTTTATCACTAACCCCTGCCCACTTCAATCCTGGATCTTTGTGAGAAAAAGGAAGGAAATTTCCACTCTACCTAGAGGCGAATGGAACATCAGGAACTGGTAGTAGCATTTAGATTTTTTCTTTCCTATGAAGGATAAAAGCAGAGAATGGTTAAGAGCTAGATTCCCTGATTTAAATTAAAAAGAAAAAAAATCATTGTGTACCGAATGCTATAAAATGCCTCTCATGCATCATCTCCCCCAAACTTTACATCAGCCCTTTTGGCCGGGCCCTGTTATGTGATTTGACAGATGATGAGATGAGGGTCAGAAGTTAGGTAACTTGCCCAAGGTCACACACATAGTGAAGAGACCGAGATTTCAAACCAGACCTGCCCAATTCCTAACCCCTTGGCATCCCTGCCTCTCTGCCATTGACAACACCCACTCCTGTAGGGTTGCCATTCTGTCTCATTTTAGTGTGTTTTCTAAGAAACCCCAAAGTTCACTTCATCACAGACATGGACAAGAGTATCAGGCATTGCCTGGGCCCGCCTCCCAGGACCCCCAGGCTGCGCTGGCACGCTCCTGGCCAGTGCTTGGCTTGCTTTCCTTCATAGACACCATTAGGGCATCGCTGCCAGACTTAATTTTTTTTCATGATTGAAATATAGTTTGATATACGGTGTTACATTAGTTTTTGGTGTAAAGCATAGGGATTTGAAAATTCTATAGATAAGCAGAGTCACCATTTGTCACGGTGTAACGTTATTACGGTATTCTTGACTACGTTCCCTAAGCTGTGCTTTTCGTCTACACTTGCTTTTAAGGCAACTCTTTTTAGAACCGTTTTTAGCTTCATAGCAAGACTGAGTAGAAGGTGCAGAGATTTCTCAGCTACCCCTGCCTCCACACAGGTACAGCCTCCCCCATTACCGGCTTCCCCCACCAGAGGGGTGTGTTTGTTTTCACTGATGAACCTACCTCGTCACATCATTATTACCCAAAGGCGGTAGTTTACGATAGGGTTTGCTCTTGGTGATGATTTTTCTTTCCTTTTTTTTTTTATTTAAATTTTTGAAGACCTCTTTTGGAACCGTACTTGGTATTTTTCAAAAGAACTTCTATGGGATTGTATTTTAAAAGCCATCATGTTCCCACCAAAAGGAAGACTGTAGAAGGCACCAGCTATTTTTCATGACTTTCTCCTGGTGGGAAAACACTCTGAGTTATTTGGATGTGTAGTGCAGATGTTTCACGCCTCTCCTTGCTTCCAGGATGACAATAGTTACATTTCATTATAATAATAGTTATATATATATATATATATATATATATATAAGAAAAAAATATATATAACTATGATTATAATGATATGTAACTGTTACAATATAACATTAGATTGTTATACATATATTCGTCATAATAATATTGTATATAATATTGTAACATTACATTATATTAATATTACATTATAATATTGTATATAATATTGTAAAATTACATTGTTACAATATATTACATTACATTGTTATATATATTCGTTATAATGAATCGAATATATATATTCGTTATAATGAATATATATCTATATTAGTTACAGCAACAATGGCAGACGGTACAATCTGCTTACTTTGAGCCACGTGCTCTTATGCATGAGCCACGTGCTTTAGACTTTCATACGTGAAGAACTGAGGTCCAGACAAGGTCAGTTCCTTGGCCCAAGTCACACAACCAAGTAGGGCAAAAACTTCATGCAACAAAAGAGAGGAATATTCTCGTGGCTGTTAAACAGGATGTCTGCTTTCAATACAAGCTGCATCGCCTAGGGCGGTTCTCAGAGTGCAGCCTTGCTGGCTTCCACAGATATTTCTGGAAACCCTACTCTGAGCCACTCAGAGAAGGAAGGTGCCTTCTCTTGGCAAGATTAGAATTCCTGGCCTTGATTTCAGCACTGGATAGAGACACGCGAGGTCATAAAAAATCTTCGTAGTAGGAAAACAAAGGTGTCTGGTGCTCAGCGCCTCCGGGTGGCAATAGCCCTCCTCTTCCCCTCCCAGGAGATGGCAGCAGCCACCACCTACTTCCTCTCATCTTCACCCCTCCACTCTGGGCTTCCCCTCCTGCATTCTCGAAATGCAGCCCAAGGTGAACAGGGGTCCTCCTCTGGGGCCTCTTGGCTGTGGCATTTGACACATTTACCAACTTCCTCTTCCTGGAAACTCCCTTTTCTTGCAACCCTAGCTACTTTCTGAGACCACCCTGTTTCCCACACTCCTCCCGCCCCCGTGATGCTCTTTCGCAGTCTCTTTCGGTCCAATGCATTTCAAAACTTGGAACTCTGAACACGCTTTGTGCGTCATTAACCTACAATGGGTTTGTTGAAAGAAATCAGCATCACGCCCACTGGCGGGTGGGAAAACTGGAAGGGAAGGCCTTCAGCTGGCCCAGGATTCGGGGAGAAGCTGGATTCCCAGCTCCAGCGATGCGATGCACTGGGCTGTGTCTCTTCTGGGCATTTACTGTCAACCTTCAAAGCAGGAGTGGCTCATTGTTTGCTATGAACTATATTTAGGAAAGACAAAGCCCGCTGGGTGTGGAAAGACTGTAGGTTGAGGCAGAGGGTGGAGCTTTAAAGGCTTAGACCCGCGAACAGCACTCATTGCATAGAGTGCTAATTTTAAATGTGAATTTTCTAACAATAGGGCTCCAGGTTCTGCTGCCCTTAAAGGCTTGCAGATTTTCCCTCCCAGTGACAGATTGCACAGCTACATCCCAGAAGACATAAAACTCCTTCCAGTCATCCCAGAATTAGGTCCATAGATTTCCAGTTATAGAAGAGAGCCATTCTGGGTAACGCAGCAGATGTAAATTGTGTGCCTGAATTGATTTTGCATTAATTTCTCGTAGGCTATTTCCATGCTGCTTAAATACCACTTTTTAAAGCTTTCATGGTATTGTATTTTAAAAGCGGATTTGTTTCTACCAAAGAGAGGGCTCCAAGAGGCAAGAGCTATTTTTCAAATTCTTCCCCTTGTGGGAAAGTATGTTCACCAGTGACGAGTTCTTGGTAATGAGCTACCTGTTTGCACAACCCCTGTGTGCATGTTCTCGTGCTTCTTCTGTATTCTTCCTTTTGCAAGACACATCGTGGGGCACAAGCTTCATCTTTCATAGCTCCTTAAAGGACCAGCCTTGCATCCACTGGAACTGACTAAAGTGGCTGGGTAGGGGCTTGGGGGCGCATACAATGACACCATGTGCCCTTCCTGCACAGTGTCTTAGGCTGTGAGTTCTTGGCTCTCCTACTTGAACCGAGTGCTTTTAGAAACCATCATATGAAAAGCGAAAAGATTATCTATAAAATCATCTTTTTTTTTTTTTTTAGAGAGATGAGAGGTTGGACTCAGACTGAAGTCCTGAACATGATACAGAAGCTCACCTTACCACTATCAAAGCACAAATTTTCTCATATATCAGGCTCCATAGCATGCAGCAAAGTAACAGCCTATCAGCCCTTCCTGTTACCAACACATGCCGTGAGCAGGGGCTCTTGAGTTGTGCTTCCTCATTGCTGTGGCCATGTCTGCTAGGGGTGGGTTTATTCTTGAGATATTTTACAAATGGTTTGATGAATTCTCAATTAGGTCTTAAAGTACTGAGAGATGCAATCGAATAGGCGTGTGCTGCTATGATGAAAAGGAAAGTTCCATGAAAATATAAAGGGGAAGACGAATGGGGATCAGTCACAGAAATAATTGGACAGGACAAAGGGGGAGGCATACAACATGGAACTGACATCTGTGGGTGGTTAGGACACCGGTATTGACGTTGCATTTCTGTTAGGCTAAGATTAAGTCAGAAGGTGGCTCTGGACTCAAGGACAATTGGACTAAAAATCCCCTTGAGGGATGTAGTCTCAAAGGGAAGGGTAATTTTGCACCAAGCTTTGGCTCCGACCAGGGCCCGTCTCATGTTTAGATTCTAGCACCACCTAGAGGAGAGAATGAAATAATTTCTGCCCACTGCTGAGTCAGAGGACTCTGCTCTATTAACCATTCTCCAGTTTTCAAGATACTTGCTTTTTAAGATCTCATTTGCTTTTCAGATAATTTTCCTTGAGGTGGGAATTCCTATCTTCACGGTATAGATCAGGGAATTCAGGTCTCAGCAGCTTACTGTACAAAGAATTTGACCAATTTTTCATGTGATGGCATGGTCTCCATGAGTTAATTTTTTTTTAACAATGCTATTTAAGTATCATTTACATACTGTGAAATTCACTAATACAGGTCAATAATTTTTAGTAACTTGACTGAGTTGTGCAGCCATCGCCATAATGCAGATTCAGGACATTTTCATTAGCACAGCAAAATCCCTCCAGCCTCTTTCACATTGCATACTCCTTCCTGCCCCCGCCCCAGGTGATCCTCACTCTGCTTCTGGTCTCCATAGATTTTTCATTCCTGGGTATTCCACATGAATGGAGTGATACAACGTGTGCTCTCTTGCTGCTGGCTTCTTCCACCCATGTTGTTGAGGTTTATCCAGGCTCAGCATTTATTAGTATTAGTCTATCAATGGACCACATTTTACTTGTCCATTAACCAGTTGGTGGATATATGGCTTGTTTCCAGTTTTTTGCTATTATGAAGAATATCCATGTGAAAGTCCATCTTTTTAAGCAAGAATCTTTCATTACTTAAGAATAAAATGTGTAGAATGAGACTGATTACATAAGTTATATGTATGGGGGCGGGAATTAGGATAAACTATATGGAGATGCCCGAGAGAAAGACATCTGGGTCCTATGTTTTATATATGTGTGTATGTGTGTGTATATATATATATATATATATACACACACACACGCACACGCGCGCACACACACACACACACACACACACACACATACCCAGGAACCAAGGGGCTCTTGGAAATATACTCTTGCAAAAGCAACATGTGGGGAAATAACTGAGGGTGTGCTTTAATGGATTAACAGGATTCAAAGACAATTTTTGTTATTATTTTGTTGTTGAAATAATCTCTATACCCAACATGGGGCTTGAACTCACAACCCCAAGACTATGAGTTGTATGCTCTACTGACTAAGCCAGCCAGGCATCCCTCGATGGAATATGTAGCAGATACAGACTTTGTTGACACATCTGAGGTTGGGGGCTCCATTATATTCCTCTCATCATGAAAATTATGTCAAGGGCTCCTTTCAAGAGTTAAAAATAAACTATGAGGTCAGATGAAGCTGAAGTCTAAATTCAGGTCTGCCAATATGTTTAAGGTCTTGGTTGGCCAATATTCTCATCAGCATCTTGGAAGGCAATAGCATCTACCTTCCAGGGCCCAGACAAGGGCTCACTCTGATGGTGTATATAAGGCACTTAGCACAGGGCCTGGCACACAGTGAGTTCTGATGTTTTTTTTCTAGGGTTGGACTGTGCCTTAGATACCCTGAAAGAATGACATTGACCTCTGTTTATTCCAGAGAACATTTTACGTGCTTTCATTGGGTGTTTCTAGCTTGAGATCCAGGCAGACAGAGGTATAAATTTCTTTTAGAAGTGATACAAAGTTCGTGGAAGTGGAACCTTATTAAAAAATATTGCTTATCACCCAGAATGCCATAAGCTGGTAGGAAGATGTAGTGGAATTCTGAAGGGAGTGCTTAGGACTTCGGGGGATAAACACCAGAACAATTAGCATGATAAGTTAGCAACTCATTTTGCATATAAAAACATTGCCTGAGACTCCACAGAGTTTTCTCTATTTATGGCAGCCAGTCAGAGGTTCTTGGGTTTAATCAAAATTTAATACCCTGTGAGGGGAAATATGAAGAATACGAATTCTCAGTAATAGGCAATATGTCAAAGGCAGTAATTGCCAGTTTTAAATAGTCCTTTCTGCTGTCCTTCTCCTTGTCAGCTTGTGCACCTGATTTGTAGTTAGGAAAACATGGCCAGAGCCATACTAAGTCTCCGAGGAAACAAAGGAATGAAATACATATTCTATAGCAGGAAATATGTCAAAGACTCAACAAAACCAGTATCTCTAAAATGACAAAGTGAGGGGCTCTGTTGGGTAGGCGTCTGCCTTTGGCTCGGGTGGGTCATGATCTCAAGGTCCTGGGACTGAGCCTCACGTCGAGCCACACACACCCTTATATTCACCAGTGTGTAAGTTTAAGAGGCAAAAGTCACCATGAGTTCCAGAAATCATTCTGTTGAGGAAGCCAGACCCTGAGTAGGAAAAGTCATGGGATGTGCTTATCTGACACCAGGAGCATGCGGGTCAGTCAGGTGCAGAAACAAATACAGACATGCTAGAGGCCTCCTTAGGGAAACCCCAGACACAACTGACTTGGTGGGACACAGCTATGTGGGCCAGGAATCCTATCAGATATTTTGGTACATTGACTTACGGGCACCACTTTTTGTCGCCTTGTAGCCACATCCTTTGCCCTGTGACTTTGCGATTTTCATTAAAGGCATGGATGGGTGTTGGGTTTAAACACAAGACTTGCTGTGGCTGATGGACTGTGGCCAAGGAACTGCGGGCAGAGTGACCACGTGCTACTTCCACTTAGCCTTCAGGAGGCATTTGTGCATTCGGTTGCCCTATTGTGCCTCTGCCATTGTCCGGAGGAGAAAATGCTGTGGTCAGCCCAATGGGCTAAGGAGGAGGAGGAGAGACACATGAAGCAGATCTGGACGTGCGCTCAGCCTAGATTAGCCACCCCTGAGCCACCCCACAGATGCAGGCGCACTGTTTAAATTCGCAGGACTTTAAAGCCATCAAGCAGCATTATTGTGACAATGGGTTACTGATATAAATGGCTATTTTATAGGGTTAGTTGAAAGAAGAACTGAGAGGATATTAATCTGAGAACTATCAGAACTTCCTCTTTACATTTTTTTCCTGTATGGGTAATAGAAAGTTAAATTTTCTACAGAAACCTGAGCATATCCTATATGGAAAATTGTTGGTTGGACCATTGGAGAACCTACAAAACAGTTTCCATGCAGGTTTACCCAGCATAGGTTGCGGGAACAAGAGTCCTTGGATTTTTATTTAGATAATCCTACCTCAGGCAGCCCACTCTGAAGACACTCCTCTTTGCACACCCTCCCTCCCCAAATGACAGACTTGTCAGTTTTCTGTTTTTCTACTTGCAGTCCTCTCTCTCCAAATCCAGCTGGGTTTTGTGCAGCATGAATTCTCATTTGTCAGCCATGTAGAATAACCCTGGGGTACCCTCAGAGGGGGCAGAAACTTCTGGCTTAAGGTTAAGAGGGGAGCAGGTGTCAGGGCCATGCTGGCAGCTGAGGGCATCCCTGATAAAGCTGATGGGACACAGAGATTTGAACAAAACTTGGGGCCACGTCTGGGTTGGAACTTTATTCCTAATTGCCTGGGAGGCCAGCATTTCCAAATTTGCTATTTCATGTATCTTAACTCCATCTTGGATAAATGGAGGACCAGGGCTCAGATTCCAGGCTGGAATTCCAGAAGCCTGAGTCGGGTACGAGGTTGAGGTGGATGGCAAAGGTATAAGGCAAAGGCCAGTCCTAAGCATCAGTCAGTAAGAGGCAATATGGTCAGAACCTGACTGGAATGAATGACTGGAACACACTGGAACAACAGGTGGGCTCAGGACCTGTAGAGATGCTCTGGGCCCCATTACATGGCTGGGGGATTAGGTAGGTCCTACTGGGCTGACTAGGGCTCCAGGCTACTTTGAAGCCAGGCTCCGTGAGAATGAGACAGGAGAAGTTGTGCTGGTCTGAGCCTGGCAATCACGAGTAGCCATGAGAGCCCTTCCTATGCTGGCTTTCTTTCCTGAATTCTTACTTCTATCTGAATGAGTTATGAAGAAAGAAATGAAGACAAAAAAAAAAAAATCACCTAGTACGTCCCAGCTTTTTGGCTGTTTAGAACTCTCTAGAGAAAGGTCTTTCTTCCCCTGCCAACCAGGAAGTTTTGTACTTCAAAATGTCTGAGCCTACCTCTGCATGCCCCCACCACTTTACTTTCCTGCCAGGAAATGACTGCTCTCTGTCCCCTTGAAGGGGATTAAGTCAATGTCTCACTGAGAGCTGAAGATAGAAGCTTAAGAGGAGATGAGGCATGATCCTTAAGAAAAAAGAGCTTCAGCTCCTCTTGAGGAGAGGAAGGACATAGGTGGCTATCTGCGCATGGTGGTGACCTACCACGCTATTAGGGTGACAGGTCCTCCGTTTGCTTTAGACTGAGGGATTTCCCAGGACAAAAGGCTTTCAGTATTAATACTGGGCCAGGCACTGGATTTATGCTCTAGAAGGTGACAGTTTTTAAAGGGTTAGCACTTGCATGCCAAGGAAGAGGCTACCTGGCCATGTGCCTATATGGGGCAGACATTGCCAAGTAACAGATTGTATTAGTTTTCTACCGCTACATGACAAATAACTACAAATTTAGTGGCTTAAATCAGGACACATTTATTATCTCACAGTTTCTCTGGGTTAGGAGTCTGGGTATGGCTCAGCCGGTCCTCCACTCGGGGTCGCACAAGGCTATAATCAAGGTGTCAGCTGGGCTACATTTTCATACAAAAGCTTGTCTAGGGGAAAATATGTTTCCAGAGTCATTCAGGTTGTTGGCAGAACTCATTTCCTTGCATCCACAGAACTCTTGATGGCTTGCTTCTTTTTTTTTAAATTTTATTTATTTATGATAGGCACACAGTGAGAGAGAGAGAGGCAGAGACACAGGCAGAGGGAGAAGCAGGCTCCATGTACCGGGAGCCCGACGTGGGATTCGATCCCGGGTCTCCAGGATCGCGCCCTGGGCCAAAGACAGGCGCTAAACCGCTGCGCCACCCAGGGATCCCCTGCTTGCTTCTTTAATAATAGAGAAAGAGTCACTGGCCTCAGAGAGGACCCAGTTCCTCTTTTAGGCCTTCCACTTGATTAAGTCAGGGTCACCAAGGATAATCTCTCTCTTGATTAACTCAGAATCGACAGGCCTTATTTATATCTGCAAAATCCCTTCACCTTTGCCATATTATATTGGCTAGAAGCAAGTCACAGGTCCCGTCCACGCTTAAGGGGAGGGGACTGTGCAGGATGTGAACATACGAGATTTGGGATCCAGGGGCTTTCCTACAAACCATTGTCATACAATTCATCTCAAAACAGAGTTGCTTAAAAAACATTAAAAAAAAACTTTTATTTCCTCATGATTCCATAGGCTAGTAACTTGGGCTGGGTGTAGCTCGGCAGTTCTTTTTTCTTTTTTTTTTAAGATTGATTGATTGATTGATTGTTGGGGGAAGGGCAGAGGGAGATGGAAAGAGAGAATCTCCAGAGAACTCCTCTGAACATGGAGCCTGATGTCGGGCTTGACATAGGGCTGGATACCAGGACCCTGAGATCACGACCTGAGCCAAAATGAAGAGTCAGATGCTTAATCGTCTGAGCCAGCCAGGTGCCCCTACTTGGGCAGTTCTGCTGATTACACCTGAGGTCAGTCATGTGATTACAGACAGTTGGCAATTGGCTGGGAGCACATTAGCCTAGGAGGTCTCAGCTGGCACCGCTTGATGTGGCTCTATGTGGTCTCATCCTCCAGTAGAATGACCTGGGCTTCTTCACACGGCAGCCCGACAGTAGCAAGAGAGAAAAAAGCCCTAGTGTGGAGGTTATTTTCAAGCTTGTGTAATGTTTTCTAATATCCTCTTGGCCAAAGCAAATCATCTAGCAAAATCTTGAGCCAATGTGAGATGGAACTATGCTAGGGCGTAAATAGAGGGAGATGGGATTCATTAGGGGTCATTACTGTAACAACCTACCACAATAGCATTGGGAGATGCAATCAAAAATCCTCTTGCCTTAAAAAAAAAAATCCTCTTGCCTAGATTTGGAAGAAGGGCCAATAGTTACCTGTCTAGTGGAACATGAAAGCTAGATAGGCCACATAACAAGAGCAGCTACAAAGTCCTCAAGAAGAGAGGCCTGTCTCAGATTTTCTGCATGGTCTCAGCTTTATGGGTTTCATAAATGGCTCTAGGTAGAGGGAGGGATCTTCCTAATAGCAACTGACAGTGGACCTCTGAGTACGTTGTCAAGTACCGATTTGGGCATCGCTTTAGTTTGACTCATAAAAAGTAATACGTAAGCGGTTTGGACAGTAACTTTATGTTAACTGTGTATTTTTACTGGGATCTTTATAATTTGAAATCACAACACCTTATTGCACATTCCACATCATGATCACCCCTGGAAAAGCCCTTGTTAGCCTTTTCCTTGCAGCTCCATTATTCAAATTGGATAAATTCCGGCATAGACAAGAATCTTTTATGCCAACCCCCAAACTCCTAATAATTGCCGTCATAAAGGCCACTGAAATAGCTGCATCATAGGCTAAAAAGAATGAAAGCATAGAATTTTAAATGAGAAATTATGAATTAAAGTAATAGAAACTTTGAGATTTCACATATATCCTGAATAAATGGGGGAGAGGAGAAAGTGGATGCCAGAACAAAATGGGAGAAAAAAGCAAGGCACTCTTTTTCCTTTTCAGAGATTACCTGGATTCAATAATAATGTTTTTTTTTAAACATTCATTAAAATTAGGTGGTGTATTACCTTACAGCAGCTTGGTCTTTCGTGTAGGTTCTGGGGTGGTGGGTATTGCGAGCTTCCCATGACTGGAGTTTGTGAAAGCCATAGGTTTCCTCTATAACCTCTTCTATGGGGTAGTGTGCTAGAGCTAAAGGAATCTCAGATGGAATTGTTCCACACATAAAAGCATTTGGTAGCAAACAGGCACAAAAGAGGTCATGCCTGTTCCTTAAACCCAGAAAAAAAAAGACTATGGCCTCTTACATGGTTGAAAGCGCCAATATTCTGACAGTAGGATTTTATTCTTTTTAGCCTAAAGCACGATTGGATTGTCTTCCATTGGATCATGCAACCTAAATCTCTTGCATGATCCAAGTCTGAACCAAAAGGTACTCCTTTTAAGTGTTGGCCATAGGACCTAATGGAATTTTGGACTTGAGGTTTTACTCGGATGATAGTAGGACGTGGACTTGCCTGGTTCCGACACCATATTTCTTGAACACCATTTGCCCATGAAAATTTGTTTCTTATAAATGTAATACGCAAAGGTACTCTTGAAAAGTTTGATCCATTAGAGACAAGGTTAAAATCTCTCTGATCTCAGTTTCATTCCCAAAGGGAACCTTAGTCTATGTGAGGCTTCATACAATTTCGTCTGTGTTACATACTTAGATAAGGTACTTATATACATTTTACATGATGGTCATGTTATTCCAAAATGAATCTTTTACTTTTTATCTCCCCAACTTTTTATTATGAATGTTTTCAAACATATGGAAAGTTGAAGAAGCATTAGTCCTCATATACTCTCCACCTAGGTTCAACAATTGCTTACATTCTGCTCTTTATTTTTTTCTATAAATTCACATATTTTACTGTATCTTTTGAAAGTATACAATACTTCATTCTTTTTTTTTTTTTTAATAAGAGAGCGCATACACACATGCCTGTGTGAGCAGGGCTGGGGAGGAAAGGCAGAGGGAGAAAGAGAGAGAGATTCCTAAGCAGACTCTATGCCCAGCGTGGAGCCCCACATGGGGCTCCAATTCACTGCCCTGAGATCATGACCTGAGCCCAAATCAAGAGTTGTATGCTTACCCAACTGAGCCCCCCAGGCACTCCCATACTTCATTCTTAAATACATCACATGCCGCTCTGAAAAATATTTCTATCATCTAACATAATTACCAAGTCCTTTAATTTTGATTCTCAAAGTGTTATCAAAACTTTGGAAAGAAAGAAGAGCATAAAGAAGAAGAACAGTGGAAAGAAGACTACCACCGAGATAAGCTCTATTCACATTTTTCTATTTAAGTCTCATCTTCTTTTTGAAATACCTATTTCTTAAAGTTGATTTTTAAGCAAAACCTGGCATTTCCTAAGGTGGATTTCATGAGATGTTAAAAGGCATTCTGCAACAAAAAGAGCTCACTTGTTCGCTAAGTCTTAAACATGTAAGTTTTCAAGCTTTCCAAGTGATTCCAATGTGCTGCCCTAAGCTTGTGCTTATCAAAATGCAGTGTCCATAAAATCACTCAGGGGCTGGTTAAAATGTAGAAATGGATCAGTAGGAATCAAGATCCTAAATTTCTGCATCTTCCTAATTGATGCTGAAGCTGTTGATCTGTGGACTCTCTTTTGAAGAGGAAGGCTTCACAGCACAAGCGAAGGGTGATGGAATAGGATGGCAGACGTGGTGTAAGTTCAGAAGGCTCTTTCTAAATAACTATTGTACCTACCCAAGGCCAGCTGCTTTAAAAGTCTTAGGTCATAAATTTAGTATAATAAGAAAAACCACCACCTTGTATTGAGTTAATCCTTATTTCTATGTGTCCTGTATACATTACCCCACTTAAATCTCAAAATGCCCCTATGGAGTAGGGACAGCAATGCTGTTGATGTCACATCCCATATCCCCTTGCTCCACTTCCACATCCACCTAAGACCATGGTGGATGGTTCCCACGTACCTGCTTACCTTCAGCACCATGTTGCTCTGCTGCTCAGTCACAGGACCCAGCTCAGGCCCACGCAGGGAAGCCTGGAGTGCCAACCACTGTCCGATCATGGTATAGTTCACATACGCTATTTAAATACAAGAACGTTCATAGAGGTTTTATTAATAATAGCTCCAAGATGTCAAAACCCCAAAATGCATTAACAGAAGAATGGATAAAGTTCAGTTTATTAATACAGTGGAAAACCACAGAGCAATAAAAAAAAATAATAATGAACTACTGCTACCTGCCACAGTACAGATGAATCTCACAGACACTACGCCAGCAAAAGAAGCCCCACAAGTTACATGAAGTTCAAGAACAAAAAAACTAATCAATAGTGATAAAAGTCAGTATAGTTATGAGCAGGGGGATGAGTGAGGAGTGGTAAGGGGGAAAGGGCTGGAAATGTTCCATATCATGAGCTGGGTATTGGCTTCATGGGTGTATATATATGTAAATATTTATCAATATTTGTGGGTTTCGTGTACTATACTGTATTTTTCATCTCACATCTAAAAAACCCCCAGAAACCCAAACAAAAACCCCAAACCAAACGAAAAGTACAGACCCTGGTGGCTAACGGTGGTTCTCAGTAAGCTTAGTTAAGTGGTGCTCCCAGTCAAGCTGCTCGGCCAGCTATGGTGCATTTCCTGGATCGGATCAACGCAGCCTCTGCCACTTGGTTACAGCTATTGATCTGGTGAACACGTTCTTCTCTCTTTTTTTAAGTTTTTATTTTAATTCCAGTTAGTTCACATACTGTGTTATATTAGTTTCAAGTGTACAATATGGTGATTCAGCACTTCCATATACCACTTGGTGCTCATCACAAGTGCCCTCCTTAATCCCCATCACCTATTTCCCCCATGTCCCCACCACCTCCCCTCTGGTGACCATCAGCTTGTTCTCTATGGTTAAGAGCCTATGTCTTGGTTTCTCTCTCTCTCTTTTTTTCCTTTGCTCATCTGTTTTGTTTCTTAAATTCCACATATGAGTGGGATCATCCAGTATTTGTCTTTCTCTGACTTAATTCACTTAGCATCATAATCTCTAGTTCCATCCATGTTGTTGCAAATGGCAAGATTCTACTCTTTTTTTTTTTTTTTACGGCTGAGTTATAGTCCATTATAAAGATATAGATATAGGTTACTTTTTTCCATTTTGGCCAAACTGTTTATTTAGTATTCTGTAGTTGCTTAACACACACCTAAATGGTCTTATTAGGGGAGGGAAAAGGGGAGGTACTTGCAGATTCCCGAGGAAATATCAGAAAGGCAAAATATGGCCAATATTATCCAGTTTTTTTTTTTTTTTGATTACTGGGTGAATAACACTTACCCAGTAAGAATCTGATCTCAGATTTTTCAAACTGAGAGCACAGATATCTCAGTTTGAAATCCTGAGAACACTGAAATACTAAGAGTAGCATACCCCGGCCACCCTCTAATAACTAGCTTGTTTGTATAAGCAGAAGGATTCAGAAGGATTCTCCATTTTAGATGGCTAGATGTTTGTGGAAGGTCTTAGGATTTCTGGCCTCATTTACTAGGAAAAACCAGATACAGGAAGTGGCCTTTAGGGACAATTTTACTTTATGTACCCCATCTTCCTTATCCATTCATCATGGATGGACACTTGGGCTGCTTCCATGATTTGGCTATTGTAACGAATGCTCTATAAACACAGGGATGCGTGTAACCCATTGAATTAGGAACACACTCTTCAATTCCCAGCAGGTAAGAAGTTGACAAGCAGTTTTCATTTACATCAGGAGGACATTTTCTTGCCCCACGGCTATGTTAACTTTCTGGCTCTCTTTGATAAAATACAGTCCAAAGCGGGGGGTTAATATTTTGACATTCGCAGAACATAGTAGGACTCCACTGTGTTGATCACATCAAGTTAACCAGACTTGCAGAGCAGTCACTGGTTGGTAAGACACATGTGAGCCAGATGGTGTGAGAAAAACCCTGCCAAAATCCAGGGGACAATTCTATAAATTTTTTAGAGATCCAATAATCCGCTATGTGCCAGAACATTCCCTCTAAAAAAAACAAAAAACAAAAAACAAAAAAACAAATTACTGCATCTCTACATTAAGGGGAGCATATCAAAGCCCCATAGAGACACTATCGCCAGCAGAGGTCTGAGGCTCAGGTTAGTGGGTCCGCTTCTCCAAGCTTCTGGATTTAAAAAACTCCAACTTCCCTTTGTTCTTCCAGGACAGGGGTAGTATCTGCTTCCTGCAGACGCCCTCTCTATGGTGCATCAGCATGATCTGGCCTTTGTAGTTTGGGTGGGAGTAAACAAAGGATTTTCCGTCCTCCGGTGACAGTTCAGTCCATCCTTATACTAAAGGAATGCTCTCTGTTAAAATGATCAACGTACTTTCTTCTTTTATCAGTGTTCAAAACCAGTAGGAGATTACATATTAAGGGATTTTTTTGCCAAGAATTACCTTATGCAATTGTAGGGGCTGGCAAGGCAAGGCTGGACTCTGGAAGGCAGGCCATTAGGAGTGGGGGGCTGGAACTGTTGGGTGTGAACTCTCCTCTCTGCAGACAGAATTCCCTCTTCCCCAGGGAAGCGTCAGTTCTGCCCTTAAGGCCTTTCCCCTGGTGGACTCAGGCCCACTCGGGGTGCCCAGGATGATTTCCCTTCCTGAAAGTCAACTGGTTATGAACTTTAATCACATCTACCAAGAAAGACCTTCACAGTCACATCTGGATGAGGGTTTGTTCAAATAACTGGGGACCGACTAGCCATGTTGACACTGGCCCTGTTGACGATCACAGCCTACTTCTGACTCCCCCCAAAGCTGTGAGAGACAGTTGTACACACCGAGAGCTTCTCGAGTGTCCAAACGCCTGTGTTGTTTGCCTAAGGGCTTTCTCAGGCTCCAAGAGTTGTGTTGCATGTGATGCCTGTGAAGTGGGACTCAGCCTGCTGCTCGTGGCCGCAGCCTGCTCATGAAAGCTCTCATGGTGGTGCTTCCCCTTCCCTGCCTCACTTGTCCCTCTCCTGCGCTTGCGCTTTCTGGGGTTACCTCCCCAGTAAATGAACTGCATCCCAGTTCATCGTGCAGTCCCATCTGCCATTGGGAAAACAACGATTACGACCAGTATCATTGTCAACTCCATTCTATACCTCCTTTTCCTCCACACTAGCCAAAATAACATCCTAAAAATGTATTGTTTCAGTCCTCTCACCTCAACCCCACTTAGAATTCTCCGATGGATTCTTAACAATTAGGATAAAATTGAAACTCCTAACCAAGACTTAAAAATTTGACCCGGCCCGCCCTTGCTGGGACTCTGATGTCATTTCCCACTATCTCCTCACTCACTTTCAGTTACGCTGGCCTTCTGCTGTTCCTTCATCACACCAGTCATCCCTGCCTCATATCTGCACTTGGGATCTCTTCTGCCTAAAACATTTCCATCTGTGCTTTTACATGGCTGACTCCTTTCGCCACTCAGATCTCTCTGAAACGCCACTTTGAGACTCTTTCCTTAATCATCCTACCTCACATAACACTCTCTCTTCTAAGACTAGCAAATTTATTATTCACCCCACACCGCCATCATTTTTCTTTTAGGACTTTCTAGCATCCGAAATTCTTTTCTTCATCTTTTGCTTCCTTGTTATCTGTCTCCTTTCCCACTGCAAGCAAGAGCTGGGCTAAATTGTTCACCACAATATCCTTAGGACTCAGGATAGCGCCCATGACATTGACATTGTAGACCCTTGTTAAATATTTGATGAATTAATAATTATAAAAACACACATAGTTTAAAATCCTGAAAATCACTTCAGACCATGTCTATGGGTCACAGTGGGGAAGACTAAGGTGGAGTAAATGTGAACTTCACAAGCACTGGAGTAGAGCTCAAGATACTGAAAGGTGAAAGTGTTAAAAGAGCTACCCATCTGGATGAGGAGATGATCCTAGTTAACAGTAAATAACAATGAAAAATTTCTGTAGTTTGGGTGGGAGTAAACAAAGGACTGACAGATGACAGACAGTGATGAAATATAAAATTAAGACCTTAATTGTATAAGTGGGTGTTTTTTGTTTTTTTAGGATCTCAAAAATCCCATCCCCTCCAGATCTTTTACTGTATTTTCAATTCCAAAGACACTCAATAATCCTATCGTTAATTTCTTACAGATTTTCTTACCATGTTTTCCATAATGCTCTCTTTCAACCATAGCACAGGGATTCACATAAAGTAAGCACTCAATAAATATTTATGTAGTAAAAGAAACTGAGATTTAAAATGGTTGGGTTACTTGCCCAAAGATAGTGCGTAAAATATTGACAGAGCTAGGATTTGACTCCAGAGTCCATTATTTTAATTAATAAACAATACTGCCTTTGTCCATGAACTGTTTTAGTAAGTAGACTTCTGTTTTTCCTACAGAGTTAAAACTGTATATGTTTTTAAAATTCCCCAAATATTTTTAGGATAACACTCAAGAATCAAGTAGATCATTAGGATTTTTGTAAATGGGATGGAGACGGTCAGGAAAGGTCAACAAAGCATTTAAACTCGGGCTATGGTTGGCTTTATTTGCAGCCTGATGGCATGGGAGAGTGAGAGGATGCACAGCACAGTTTATAAGGCTGTTTTAGCTGGATATACTCCCTCAACCTCACGGGGTCAGCTCTAAATACTTGGGGGGGGGGTCCTGTCCCTTTCTCTTTACCCGTTGTTTAGACTTCGTCCATGTCATTTAATCTCTTACTTCTCTGTACCATAAAATGTGACTAAATAGCAGCTGCTCTGATCTGCCATGAGGAACTATTCTGGGATCATACTTGGAAATGTTTTTGGCTCTTTGGAGAAGGTGAACCATCTGATGGCATGACACTGCTCTCCTGCAGTGTCTCAATATCTGCTATGCATCCCAGGCATGCTCTAAAGAATGGATGTCCTCAAGTGGTGACTGAAGTAGCAGCGTGGTCTGTGGGGAAAACACCCACGCTTACACTCCGTATCATCTGAGGCCCTGGTTTTTTCCTGGTCCTGATTCCTTATAACAAGTTGAGGAGTTCTATATTACCAGGAAAAAAATGGAGGGAACTTGGGTCTGGTGCATGGTCTCTGGAATTACCAAGGCCAAAGCCATAATCCTGAAGCAATTCCCAAGCCATTTCTGGCTGCGGGTACATGCGTTATGGTTGTAGAACCCTTTACAATTTGCACAGCACTTTCACTTATTGACTTATGTGTGCTTTACTACAAGTCCTGCCCTCCACAGTAAAATCAGAAGCTTAGCCTCTAATGGATGTTCAATTAACATTATCTGTCTTTAATTCCTCCAAATTTTCATTCTTAACTACAGATCTCTGGAGAGATCAAACAAGACAAAAAAAATCTATTTAGTCTTGCTTGAAGTTTACTGATTTTGGTGCCATTTGTGAAGGAGATAAATTAGTGGTCCCTGGGCTTGTGTCTGCCTCAAGTGGGACACAGGTTGAGTAGTGCATACCATACTCACTCAGAGGTAGGTTTATATAGGAGGTTTTTTTTTTTTTTTTAGATTTTATTTATTTTTTCATGTGAGACACACAAGGAGAGAGAGAGGCAGAGATACAGGCAGAGGGAGAAGCAGGCTCCATGCAGGGAGCCCGATGTAGGACTCGATCCCCGGTCTCCAGGATCACACCGTGGGCTGAAGGCGGCGCTAAACCACTGAGCCACCCGGGCTGCCCACTACAGGGTGTTGTTAACTGTACATCATGTGGTTTATTTTAGATAGGAAAAAAAGAGCTCTTTGAGACTCTCACTCTGGGCACCTCAAAATAAAAGGAATAACCAAGAAAAAGATTACGTTGAAATAGTTTGCTTCTGTACTGAGGTTTTCAATCGTGGTAACTATACAAACTCGGGTAAGGTTTAATAATTTAATTTACTGGCCAACATGTTGGGAGAAACTTTGAGACTGAGTGACTTTACTTTCCCCTTGGACCCTCCATACTCATCTGTATCTTACTTTGGATAGTAATGGCAACATTTGTGGTGAAAAGCATTTTTGCCTCAATAAATAAAAAATGGCAGGGATAAATTTACAGTCTTTCTTTTTATTTTTCCTAATGAAAAATGAATATTTGGTTCCCTATTGTATTGCTATTATTTATGATCATTACTATTTTATTTGATGTGCATCTACGTCTTCATGTATAAAAAACTCAAGGGCCAGAGTAGCAGAAACCAAAAGAATACTTTTCCCTTAAGCTTTTCATATAGTATCATTTCAGAGCTGTTATAATGACCATTTTGTTCATAAAAAAAAAAAAAAACCAAAAACATTGCTTTCAGAAACCGCTGCATTTATGGTAGCTTTCTCTCAGCAATAAAGCTGACAAAGAGGAATGCTTCTCTCTTCTATACCTCTCTTAACTTCTAAAAAGGCAAGGTGTCTTACTAACATGTTATGTGCAAGTACATTTTAAAAATGAAATCAGGTTGGGATGCTTGAGTGGCTCAGTGGTTGAGCATCTGCCTTCGGCTCAGGGTGTGATCCTGGAGTCCCAGGATCAAGTCCCACATCGGGCTGCCTGCATAGAGCTTGCTTCTCCCTCTCCCTGTGCCTATGTCTCTGCCTCTCTCTCTGTGTGTGTGTGTCTTTCATGAATAAATTAATAAAATCTTAAAAAAAAAAAGAAATAGAGACACCTGGCTCAGTGGTTGAGTACCTGCCTTTGGCTCAGGGTGTGATTCCAGGGACCTGGGATCGAGGCCCACATTGGGCTTCCTGCATGGAGCCTGTTCTCCCTCTGCCTTTGTCTCTGCCTCTCTGTGTCTTTCATGAATAAATAAATAAAATCTTTAAAAATAAAAATATACAAATATAAAAAATGAAATCAGGTGAAACAGATCCCACTACTTACAATAGAAAAAGGAGTTGAGGGATCCCTGGGTGGCGCAGCGGTTTGGCGCTTGCCTTTGGCCCAGGGCGCGATCCTGGAGACCCGGGATCGAATCCCACGTCGGGCTCCCGGTGCATGGAACCTGCTTCTCCCTCTGCCTGTGTCTCTGCCTCTCTCTATCTCTCTGTGACTATCATAAATAAATAAAAATTAAAAAAAAAAAAAGAAAAGAAAAAGGAGTTGAGGTTGGCTTATGTGAACAAGAAATACCATGACTTAATTGGAATTCAGGTTCTTGAATACAATGGAGTTCTTTTCCAAGTGCTGGAAATCTATCATGATAGAAATCTATCACAGCATTTGACAACCACTGAACAATTCTTACAACAGAACTCAATGTGAATATGAAGACCAAAGGCTTCAGGATTTTTACAAGCACAGGAAGGTAATTGACATCTTCCGGGGTGCAGAGTTATCTCCAGACAATCCACTCATGAAAAGAATAGAGCAATAATCACGGGCACCTGGGTGGCTCAGTCCATTAAGCATCCTACTCTTGGTTTCAGCTCCAATTGCAATCTCATGGGTTGTGGGATTGAGCCCCACGTTGAGCCCCATGTTGATCATCACCCCCCCCCCCCAGCTGGGCTCTGTGCTCAGTGGGGAGTCGGCTTGAAAGATTCTCTTTCTTTGCCCCTCCTCCCACTCACTCATGTGTTCTCTCTCTCAAATTAATAAATATATCTTAAAGAAAAAAAATAGAGCAACTACCTAGTATCTACTAGGAAAACAAGAAATCTGGAGGAAAAAAAGGAGTATTATGGCCAACATGTGTGGTAGCTAGCTGCCAAGATAACTCTAGTAATCTCTGCCTCCTGGTATTCATGTGTGAATACTCTTCCCTCACACCGAATAGGACTGACTGGTGTAATCGATACAATATCATTGTGTGATGTTTATGATTTCCAAGGCCGGGTCATAAGAGACATGTGGCACTTTGCTCTCTTTTGAGCTGTTCCCTCTGGGGGAAGCCAGTGGCCATGCTGTTGTGAGGTCACGCAAGCAGTGCTCTAGTATGAGGACTTTCATGGCAGCATGTGTGTGGTGATGGAGAGCTGGAGAGAACCTGAGTGCCAATCTTTGGAAAAGTAACAGGCGAAGTGTGGTGATTACGCAACAATCAGACACCATGATTACCCTCAAGAGATGAAACCTAGATACATCAACATAGCTGGATATTAAAAATAGTGCTTTGTCAGAAATATCGCCCACGCTGATAAAAATTCCTCAAACAACAATACACATTTTGCAAGAGAACATTCAAATAGAAAAGATATACAAAAATAGCTGAAAGTGCTGACGTATGGCAGGGAGGGGAAAATGAATAGGGCATGCAGATAAAAACAATCAAATTAATTAAATGAGAGAAAAATCTTAAATTCTAGTTAGTTAGCATACAGCATAATATTAGTTTCCAGTGTTCAACTCAGTGATTCAGCCCTTCCACACAACACCTGGTGCTCATCACAAGCGTGCTCCTTAATCCCTATCACCTGTTTTACCCATCACCCCATTCCCTTCTCTGATAACCGTCTGTCTGTTCTCTATAGTTAAGTTTCTTGGTTTGTCTCTGTCTCTCTTTTTCCCCTCAATGATCTTTTGTTTCTTAAATTCCACATATGAGTGACGTCATGATATTCGTCTTTTCTCCGACTGACTTCTTTCAGCATCACACTCTCTAGTTACCCACATTGTTGCAAATGTAAGAGTTTGTTCTTTTCTATGGATGAGTAATATTCCATTGGATATATACACCACTTCTTTATCCATTCATTAGTTGACAGACATTTGGCTCTTTCCGTAATTTGGCTATTGTTGATAAGGCTGCTATAAACATTGGGGTGCCTGTACCCTTCGAATGAGGATTTTTGTATTCTTAGGGTAAATAGCTAGTAGTGCAATTGCTGAATGGTAGGGCAGTTCTCTTTTTAACTTTTTGAGGAACCTCCAAACTATTTTCCAGAGTGGCTGCAACAGTTTGCATTCTCACCAACAATCTAAGAGGGTTCCCCTTTCCTCGCCAACACCTGTTGTTCCCGGTGTTGTTAATTTTAGCCATTCCGACAAGTATGAGGTGATATTTCCTTGCAATTTTGATTTATATTTGATGAGCATCTTTTCATGTGTTTACTTTTTTAAAAAGATTTTATTTATTTATTCATGAGACACACACACACTCAGAGGCAGAGACAGAGACACAGCAGAGGGAGAAGCAGGCTCCATGCAGGGAGCCTGACTTGGGATTTGATCCAGGGTCTCCAGGATCACGCCCCGGGCCAAAGGCAGGTGCTTAACTGCTGAGCCACCCAGGGATTCCCTCATGTGTCTGTTTAAATTCCCATTTTATGATGTTGAGGTATGATCCTCTCCCTACTCTGTTGAGGGTTTTTATCATGAATGGATGTTTTAATTTGTAAAATGCTCTTCTCGACATCTATGGAGAGGATCATATGGTTCTCATCCTTTCTCTTATTAATGTGGTGCATCATGGTGATTGATTTACGAATATTGGACCACCCTTAGAGCCCAGAAGTAAATTCCACTTGATCATGGTGAATGATTATTTTAATGTACTTTGTATTTGGTTTGTTAGTATTTTATTGAGAATTTTTGCATCTATGTTCATCAGGGATGTTGGCCTGTAGTTCTCTTTTTTAGTGGAGTCTGTCTGGTTGTGGTATCAGCATAACGCTGGCTTCGTACAATCAGTTTGGAGGTTTTCCTTCCATCTCTATATTTTGGAACGGTTTGAGAAGAATAGGTATTAACTCTTTAAATGTTTGGTAGAATTCACCTGGGAAGCCATTTGGCCCTGGACTCTTGTTTTTTGGGAGATTTTTGATTACTGATTTGATTTCTTTGCTGGTTATCAGTCTGTTCACATTTTCTATGTTTCTAGGAGTTTATCCATTTCTTCCAGATTGTCCAATTTGTGGCATATAGTTTTACAAAATAGTCTCTTAGTTGTATTTCTGTGGTGTAGCTATTTCTCCTCTCTCATTTGTGATTCTATTTATTTGGGTCCTCTTTCCTTTCTGATAAGTCTGACTAGGGGTTCATCAATTTCATTAATCTTTTTCAAAGGACCAGCTCCTGGTTACATTGATCTGTTCTATTGTTTTCTTAGCTTCTATATCATTTATTTCTGCTCTAATTTTTATTATTTCTTTCCTTCTGCTGGCTTTAGGCTTTGTTCTTTTTCTAGCTCTTTTAGATATAAGGTTAGGCTGTTTATTTGAGTTTTTCTTACTTCTTGAGGTAGGCCTGTATTGCTATAACCTTCCTGTTGGAACAAATTTTGCTGCATCCCAAAGGTTTCAGCATGTTATCATGTTTTCATTTTCACTTGTTTCCCTGTATTTTTAAATTTCTTCTTTGTTTTTTCTGGTTGACCCACTCATTGTTTAGTAGTATGTTGTTTAACCTCCATATATTTGTGGTCTTTCCAGATTTTTTCTTGTGGTCGACTTCAAATTTCATAGCACTGTAGGCAGAAAACATGCATGGTACGATCTCAATCATTTTGTACTGGTTGAGGTCTGGTTTGTGACCTAACATGTGATCTATTCTGGAGAATGTCCCATGTGCACTTGAAAAGAATATGTATTCTGCTGCTTTAGGATGGAATGTTCTGAATTTATCCATAAAGTCCATCTGGTCCAGTGTGTCATTCAAAGCCACTGTTTCCTTGTTGATTATCTGCTCAGATGGTCCATTGATGTAAGTGAGGTGTTAAAGTCCCCGACTATCATTGTATTATTATCAATATCCTTTATGTTTGGCATTAATTGTTTATATATTTGGGTGCTATGTTGGGTGCATAAATACTTACAATTGTTAGATCTCCTTGTTGGATTATCCCCTTTATGATGATATACTGCCCTTCATCTCTTGTTATAGTCTTTGGTTTAAAGTCTAGTTTGCTTGATATAATTATTGCTACTTCAGCTTTCTTTTTTAAGATTTTATTTATTTATTTGAGAGAGAGAGTGAGCAAGAGATAGAACACAAGCAAGGAGGGGCAGATGAAGAGGGAGAAGCAGAATCCTTGCTAAGCCGGGAGCCTGTCATGGGGCTTGATCGTGGGACTCCCCTCACTTTTTTTTATTATTATTTTTTCCTTGCATTTAATTCTTTTGTTTACTTTTTAATGTTTTTTTAAATATATTTTTTAAAATTAGAGTTCAATTTGCCAACATATAGTATAACACCCAGTGCTCATCCCGTCAAGCGCCCCCCTCAGTGCCCATCACCCAGTCACCCCAACTCCCCGCCCACCTCCCCTTCCACCACCCCTTGTTCATTTTCCAGAGTTAGGAGTGTCTCATTGTTTGTCACCCTCACTGATATTTACCATTCATTTTCTCTCCTTTCCCCTTTATTCCCTTTCACTATTTTTTATATTCCCCAAATGAATGAGACCATATAATGTTTGTCCTTCTCCGATTGACTTATTTCACTCAGCATCATACCCTCCAGTTCCATCCACGTCGAAGCAAATGGTGGGTATTTGTCATTTCTGATGGCTGAGGAATATTCCATTGTATACATAGACCACACCTTCTTTATCCATCATCTTTCGATGGACACTGAGGCTCCTTCCACAGTTGGGAGGTACCCTCTGGTTCTATATACTGTAAATTCCTCGATTCTCCCTGGAGCTTCCCAGTGCTGCTTGGTCGAGACCTTGCTCCTCCCCTGTCCTTCCAGCTGGTCTCTGGGGGTGGGGCTGCTGTGCTGACTCTCAGGTGTGTGCACCTGCAGGGGATTCCCCGCCCCCACCGGGTGCCCGGCTCAGGTGAGCTGTTGACCCCGTGAGGCCCCTGTTCCCCTGGAGGCCCCGCCCCTCCCGAGGACAGGGTGACACCAGGAGGGACAACAGCACTGGCAGTGGCCAGGTCTCCAGCCCTGGAGTCAGCTCCTCCAGTAACCACCTGTAGCTCCCTGTCCACACTGGCCTAGGAGCTCCAGGGGTGCAGGGTGCTGACCTGCACAGCTTGGGGGTGCCCACGGGGGAGTGTCCTCGCTGTCCTGTGCCCTCCCCTGCCCCCGCTCAGAGGCCCCCCCTCCCCGGGCCCCTCCCCAGGAATGGAGGGGTCCCCGCTCCTCCTGCGGCCCTGCCTGACTTCCCTGCTGAGCATTTTCCATCAGGGAAGAGTCCCGTGGATTTTTTCCTGCTTCTCCAGGGCAGGGCTTCCCTGTCCCGAGGCTCCCCACCCACCTTGGCCCGGCTCCTGGGGGTCCCTCCCCCACTTGGTTCTTTTTTATTTTATTTTTTCCCCCGCCTTCCTACCTTGTTAGAAGCGCAAACCCTCTCTGTAGCGTCGGGCTGTCCTCTCTTGAAGTCTCAGGTCGAGGGTGTAGGGGTTGAGGATGGTTTGACAGGTATCCAGGTGAGCTGGGGGGCCAGGTGAGCGAGGCCCCGCCCCTCCCCTCACTGACTATGCAGGTGTCTTTAGGCCTAAAATCAGTCTCTTGCAGGCAGCATACAGGCTGCTCTTGTTTTTTAATCCATTCTGATACCCTCAGTTTTTTTACTGGAGTATTTAGTCCATTTATCCTCAGAGTAATTATTGATAAATATGTATTTAGTCCTGTTTTCTTACTTGCTTTGTCATTGTTTCTGGAGATTTTCTCTGTTCCTTTCTCATCCTTGTTACTTTTGGTTTTCCCTTTCCACTCAAAGAATCCCCTTTAATATTTCTTGCAGGGTTTGTTTTATGGTCACAAAGTCCTTTAGTTTCAGTTTGGGAAACTCTTTATCTCCCCTCCTATTGTGAAAGATAACCTTGCTGGATGGAGTATTCTTGGCCGCAGATTTTTGAGTACATCATGCCGCTCTTTTCTGGCTTGTCAAGTTCCTGAGGAGAGAGAACTGCAGCTGGCCGGATGGGCCCTCCCCTGTAAGTTAGGGACTTCTTTTGTTTTACTGCTTTTAAGGATTCTTTTATCACTATATTTTGCAAGTTTAATTACATTATGTCTCGGTGTTGGTCTGCTTTTATTGATTCTGATGGGAGTTCTCTGTGCCTCCTGGATCGGGATGTCTGTTTCCCTCCCCAGATTAGGGAACTCTTCAGTTATTACTCCTCAAGTAGATTTTTATTGTTTTTCTTCTTCTAGCCTTGTGTTCATTGCATTTTTTTTATTCATTGCATTAAGCTTGTTTCCAATCTCAGTTATTGTATTTTGCATTTCTGATCCTTTTATCTCTGCAGTAAGGGTCTCTCTGAAGTCTTCCATTTTTTTCTCAAGCCCACTGAGTATCCTTATGATCATTGTTTTTAAATTTTCCGTCAGGCATATTACTTATATCTGTTTTGCTTAGATCTCTAGCCATGGCCTTATCTTGTTTCATTTGGGATGAATTCCTCTTCTTGGCATTTCATCTAAGTCCCTTTTTCTCTGTGTTAGAAAAGGCTGTTATGTTTCCTCCCCCTGGAGTAATGGCCTTATGAAGATGAGGTTATGTAGTGTCGAGGGCCTGGCGCTTGAGGAAGTGTCTCCAGTGTGTGCTGCGTGCACTTCGCTGCTGTGTTTTGGGTGCTCTATCCTCCAGGTCATTCACCTCCAGAGGCCCCCCTGGCCTGCAGCGGGGATTGGTGGTTCTTGGCCAGAGTGTGACTGGCTTGAGCTAGGTGCGCTCTGGTCGGCTTGTTACATGAGACTTGTTACTACTTCCGCTAGGAATGAAGCCTTGCAGAACTCTCTGGTCTGATCAGGAGACATGGTGTGGCCAGGGCTTTGGGGAAGGGGTGATCACACTGAGCTGAGCCAAGCTTGACCGAGAAGGGCATTTGTACCAGAGTGCAAGTGTGTGGGACTTGGAGCAAGTCGGGTAGGAAGCCAGTATTGGGCTGGGCTGCCCTCAGCAGGTGGCTCTGCACGGATGCTGAGGGGTGGGAGAGGGAAAGGGTGCGGCCAGCTCCTTTGTCCCTATACAGGTGCCTCTGTGAATGCTACCTCTCAGCGATGCCCTCCAGTAGTTATCTGGTTGCTGACTATGGGCTGAGAGGAGCCTAGGGCTTTCCTGCTTTGCTGTCATCTCAGCTCCCTTCTCCAAAGGCCCAGACTTTAAAAAGAGAGGGCACATGGGAGAGTGAGAAAGAAGAGTTGCATCCAGTGACCCCTCGACCAGTTTTCAAAACGAAGGGGAATCAGTGATAGAGCTGGGTTGTTCTAGACGGAAAAGCGGGTAATTAAGCAGGTGAGGGGAAGGTGACGTAGACTGCCAGTCGAGAACTTCCAGATTTTCGCTTCACTTTGGAGTCCCTGTGTCTTTATCTAGGAAAGGCATTGTAGTGTAAGTTCCTTAAACAGGAACAAGGGTCACGAGAAAAGGCTCCGGAAATAGGTCTTTATTTTAAAAGGCATTTAAAAAGTGCTCCTTCTGTTGTTTTTCCCAAATCACCAAGTGTTTGCCTGCTGAGTTATGTGGTGCAACGCTGACCTAAGTCCTTGGGGCTACTGTCCAGCAAGCGAATAGTAGTCAAATATCCTGGGGAAAACTATTGAATTTTAATTTTCCATGATCTTTCCAATGAGGTTTTGTTCTGATGTTTAAAAATGCCATTATGACTGATTTAACTCATAGTTTCCATTTACAAAAAGTGATTGAGACTTAACAAATACTGAAGAAAAATTTGGAAATCCACTTCTTACCGCAGCGCTCTACTATGGAAACAACTCACTTCTTTGGGTTCTCCTCCACACTTTCTGGACTGGCACAAAGCACAGATAGACTTCAGGGAAGACGGTAGAGACGACCACTTTTCAATCCACTTTTCACATAATCTGAACAGTGTGTTCCACATGGTGAGAAGCCAAATGCAGAGTATTAAAAAGTTAGACAATCCCTGCCTTCAGGGAAGTGATGGGCCTCTAAAAAGAGGCTAAAAATAATGACATCATGAAAAATCAGAGGCCTGTACCAGGGGGCACTGTTGATGCCTCACTCTCTATGTCCACCGCCTGCCTCTGAGCTCACTGGAAGGAGCAGTTGAGGTTCCCCACGTTGCAGCTTTGCCTCATGGGCTTCTTGCTGCTTCTCCACTAGCTCTCTCTGACCCACAGCAGCTTGCTGAGCCCATCTGCAGGAAAGTTCCAGAAATGCCTGGGATTTGACATGGCAGGGGGCAACCTTCAACCAATGAGAAATGGGAGCTGGTGGGTAAGGATAGCAGCCTCCCCAGCCTTCAGGGGTCTAAGAACCATCAGGCCCTGCTGCCTTCAGTGGGAACCTCCTCTTTCATCTACTCGTGATTGTCTTTGTCCGTTGTGGGCTTGCTTTATCCCTTCCTCCGATGGGCTTCCTGAGAGAGTGAGGACTAA
Organism: Nyctereutes procyonoides; assembly: GCF_905146905.1. NCBI lineage: Eukaryota > Metazoa > Chordata > Mammalia > Carnivora > Canidae > Nyctereutes > Nyctereutes procyonoides. The sequence continues at coordinate 67,027,397 of NW_026575142.1, forward strand.
GTAACCAGGCTGCAGGTGGGCACACAGCTGGCAGGGAAGCCCCCCACCCTGGGGGGATCACCTGAGAAGATGCGGGAGCTTGAGCCAGAGTGTGGGGACATGAAATGTGGAAAGGGGAGCCGCGGTGATCTTAAAGAGTGACCAGTCGCCTGGAAGCCAAGGAGAGGTTCAGCCAGGCCTAGGGAGCTAAACACCGAATGTGTCCACGTTGAAAAAGCCAGTGAGGTACCAAACTAGGCAAAAAGAATCTATGTTTCAAGAAGTCAGGGACTTGGTAGTGACTGGAAGGGGTGGGGACAGAAATTGGGGTGCTGCTGAGCTGTGTACCTTAAACATCAAGCTGCCTGTTTGTCATATATGCACTTTCTGTGGGTATGGTATATATTAGCAAAAAGTGTAAAGGAACCAGCAGTAGGTCAGTTCAGGTGGGGCAGCTGGAAATCAGATAGCAATAGGTCATATTGCCGCTAGAATGTGAAAAATGAAAAATGGAATACCCTGAAGAAGCTTGACTCTATCAGCTGTCCATTGCTGTGTCACAGACCATCCCAAAACGTAGGGGCTTGTGACACTGACTGCTTCATTTGCTTATAATTCTGTGTCAGCCACTCGGGCTGGGCTCAGCTGGGTGGTCCTTCTGTAGTTTCTCGGGCATCGGCCTGGGTCGGGGTGATCTAGCATAGCCTCACACCCATGTCAGGCAGTTGGTGCTGTCATCTGGACCTCTCTCTTGGCTTGGTCTCTCATACTCACTGGGTGCCAGCATTTTAGGAGGATAAGAGTAGAAGTTGCAGTCTTCCTGGGGTGTGGGTTTGAAAGTTGTATAGTATCACTGCAGCCACGTTTTTTTTTAAGATTTTATTTATTTATTCATGAGAGATACAGAGAGAGAGAGGCAGAGACACAGGCAGAGGGAGGAGCAGGCTCCATGCAGGGAGCCCGAGGTGGGACTCGATCCCGGTCTCCAGGATCACACCCTGGGCTGAAGGCAGCGCTAAACACCCGGGCTGCCCTGCAGTCACGTTCTATTGGTCAAAGCAAGTCATAAGCCCCTCCCTGGTTTCCTAGTAGGGAATGGTGGAGACCTAGACGGAGCATGCCTCACCTTCAGGGGCCAGCTGTTCAGCTCCAGCAGGGATTGATGCTCCGTGTCCCATTGCTCCTAGACATTCTGATTTTGTATAAAAGTCAGAAACCTAAAATGTCATGTGAAATCTCTCAATTTTTATATTTAGCAACTAATTCACGATGTTAAAAAACGTTACATGGTCCAAATAAGTATACCTCTGACCTTGATGTAGCCTATGAGCCTTGAACCTCTGCCTCAGATTAGAGCAAGAGTTAGAATAATAGAGACCATCATTCTCCAATAGAAGTGGAAACAAATTTTAGAAATCCATACTCTCCCTCTGGCCTGTGGGCCATCAGGCCATGACTTTTGGTTTATTTCTGAGTACAGGAGACCAACAGTGTAAAATTTGGAGAAAATCACCTTTTACTCCTTCCCCTTAGACACCTCCCTATGCCCTCCCTCCAGCTGAGAACCTCCACTTGGAAACTACTATTTTTATTTTAGTAATTCTATTTTTTAATTGAAGTATAGTTGATATACAAAATCCTATTACTTTCAAATATACATCGTAGGGATTCAGCATTTTTACACATTATAAAACGATCCCTAAGATCATTTTAGTTAGTCTAGTTATTCTCTGGAAATCACGATCATTTTATTGCCTTCTGGAAGTATGAAAGAAGTCCAGACCATGGGTTGGGCATGGGGTGTATTGTCCTCTCTATTCAAGATGGCCTGTCTCACTTTCAGAGAGGGGATGAAAGACATGTGCTAAAGAAGATGAACATTTGTTCTCTTTCATTCCAGTCTTTGCTATTTTCTCCAGCTTGGTAGTTCCTATACTTGCACCCAAATGCCTTTTATTTCAGGCACTTTCTTATTTTGAGAATGGAAGTAACTTTGCACTCTCAATTCACTAGAACATGGGCACCATGAAGGGCCACCTGGTGTGGCTTGTTCACTGGTGCACCCCCACCACCGCCCACTGGCCTTGCTCAATATGTGCTTACTGGAAGCTGTCTCAGTCTTTTAATAGAAATTTGCCACCTCACTCTATCATCGCACCTCAGAGGCCTGAGAGTAGCAGAGGATGCTGAGACTCTGAGGTTGACCTTCCGCAAGGACCCACGACTGGGCTGTGGGGCAGGGTTCCGCAGACACACGGTTCTGTTCCAAGCTCAGACATGCAGCAGTCTGGCTCGCAAAACCCCAGTGCGGAACGAGGAGTCTGGTTTTGAAATAAAGGGACACTGCTAATTTCACACTTTTTAATTATTTAATTAATGAATATTTACATTTAAAAAAAAAGCATTTAAGGAACCCGGCACAGAGAGCATTGATTGTGAGGCAGAGAATGGATACATGCATCATTTCCAATGCTTCACAAAGGGAAAATTCACGGGAAACTGAGTCTCCTGGGTTCACAGTTCTGAATACAAACCCTTCAGCCTATCCATCCTCATTTTAACACCTTAGTTACAAACATCGTCAACCATGTGTGCTTATGAATGCCCAGCTGGGAGAAGCCTGCTTTAGCTGACAACATCTCTTTCCAGAACCAAAAATCACATGATTTTATTTCTGAAAGGACTTGACCTTATTAGAGCTAAATCTGCTGTAGAATGTTGGGCTCTGGGATAGGGACACTTGGAAACCTTGTTAAGGAGGAGATCAGGCTTCATCCAAATCTGTTTGGTTGAGGTCCTCTGTCTGGACATTCTCTGCTCTCACTAGAGGAAGGATCGGTAGGCTTTTCTTAAAGGTGGTGAATATTTTAGGATTTGCAGATCATTTGGTCATGAATGCATGTAAATGAATGGATGTGGCTGTGTTCAAATCAAACTTTATTTACAAAAACAGGAGACCCGGCCTTGGTGTGCCATGTGCTGCAGTAGAGGTGAGGCTAGGAGCTTGAGTTCTGTCCAGAATATCAATATATTCTGAATGGATGCTCATTGCCAATTCTTTGTGGGGTTTTTTTTTGTGTGTCAGTGGTAGGTAGTCCAACGGCAATACTTTGGTATGAAGTTTTAGAGTGGTTTAGGAGAATATCAGTACCTTTGGCCCAGATTATTTTGTGGGAAGAAATCCAAGTAGATATACATTAGGAGAGCATGATGTTCTATTTCCTGGAGTCAAGCAGATTTAGGGTGACATTCACTTACATGCATTTATTAAGAGTAAAGTAAAGGACTATAGCTGCTTGGGGATAGGAAAGAGTAAGTGAGCCTGAATTTTGGTTGGATTGCCATCCTAGTCTCTGACTTTGCAACTTCCAAATATCGGCATGACCAATTTTCATTTATCTTACGTGTGATTACTATTTTAAAGTTAAAAATAGTAGAAAGGTAAAAGAAAATGGCCTACAAGAACATAAGTCCTAAAACATCTGGTTCCTTTAATGAATGCTTCCAATCTTAAGTCAGTCAGGACTGTCTGACATATGAATTAAATGCCACTGAGAATCATTATCATTTTATGGTACCTGTCCACTCCCCTAAAATATTGTGAATTCACTGACTTTTCATCTGCAACTTTCTGAGAGATGCTGATGAATTCCTTTTCTCATGAATTTCTAGATTCAAGAATTTCTCAAGGTCCATCCATTTTAAACCTCCAAAGTGCCAGTAGTAATTGGCCTCAGAGGATCTTCCAGGGAAATAAAAATGTATTCATAAGCAAACTTAAAGTCCTTTAGCATTTGCTCATTTTATCCAGAGAGAGATGGGAAGACGTGAAGGATCCTCTTTGCCCCCTGCTACATAGGATGACAGACATCAGAAAATGCTCAAGCGCCATATCAGATCAGGGATGTTAAAAAGACGATTACCTCTGTCAAAAAATAATCATATTTTGTCAGTAGCTTAGAAGAGTAAGGTAAACTGAAAATTTGTTGTAGGGGCCTAATTTTTTCAGAAACTCTTTTCTTGTCCTCTAAAATGGATTATATAATAAGGAGGTGCTCTGCTTGGGGACAGAGGCCAAGGGAATAAGGAGCGAGGAGATACAGGAGGAAGTGCAGGTTCCTCCGATGGGTAGGCAGGTCTGGTTCACAGTGTATCGTGGCCTGACATCTGCAGAAAGGCTGCTTTGCCTGCTGCTCTCAGCTGGGAGACTGTTCATTCATGAGCTATTACAATTTCCCAAGTTAGTACATAAGAGATGAACGGCTCATGGTTTTGACTACCAACAGATGAGATTTCCTTCCAAGGGTGCGGTTAACACAAAACCAGTAACCTCTCCAAGCCTCTGCGTGATGCATTAGAGTTGAGAGTTAAGAACATCCCAAGGAAGGGCGCGCGTCCCCACGTGGACACTTGATACGGAGCAAATGCCTGCACCCGACCGGCGATGTTGAGTGTCCTCTAACAACAAAGCTTGGACAATCTGAGTAGTTTGAACAGCTATTCTACTTTCTACCATTCATTTTGTACAATCACAGAATTTTTCTTTCTTGAAAACAAAAATTGTTCCAGAGATTACCAGAATATTGGGTACAGCACTGAGGGGCATTTCAGGAGATTCCAATCGATTAAAAATGTCGACCAGATTCCTAATAGCTTTTCAAGGCTTCGAATCATTTGCATTTTAAAGTTGATATCAGATATTGCAATGTTAAAGATAAATTATTCTAACTTCTATTATCAGATGGTAGTGGTGTTAGAATGATGGGTAATCAGGCCACGCAGTACGCCTCGTGTCCATACCCCATGTGACTTTTGCAGAACGCTGCCCTGTGTAAGCTGCTGTTGCAAACAGGTAACTATTGCACAGAATCTTCCATAAAATCCACCCAGGTAAAGCTGGCAGCCTCTCATCTTTGCCGAAGAACATCTTGCCTTTGAAAGAAATGCAGCAGAAAGGAAACTTGCCACAGAAACCACAGGAAGATTTCTTGCCTGAGACTCTGTAAGTTTGTCATTCCGTTAGCTCTCCCCTCCACCTCATTTATTCACCCACCAGTTACTGAGAACCTCCAATGTGCCAGGTACTGTTCCAGGCTCTGAGAATACACTGTGAACAAAACATAGCAAAGTCCCTGACCCATGGAGCTTACATTCAAACGGTGGGACACAGATGAGTGCTCAAATCCATGATATCACAGTGTTCAAAAGAGCCTAGAGGTATCCTGCCTGAGATCTGTTTCCTGCCTCTCCTCACTCATGGACAATGACAAAGTCAAGGGAGAGGCCACTAATGGACCACAGCAATTTCACTAGTCCTACCTCCACCATCTCTCAGTTGGATGAACTCAAGTGAGACCTTCAACCTGGGCCTCGGTTTCCTCATCTATAAAATGGGGAGAGGTTATATTAAGTGATTTTTTTTTCTTCTAAAAGAGAAGGGGACCTTTTAGGCTTTTATTTTTCATGGTATTAGGAGAGCATTTTGAACAAAATCAAAAGCCAGTGTGTTGACTGTTTTAGTTTTAAAAATATTTAAAAGTAAACTGTAAGAAATCCTTAGGTATTCCACATCCACTCAACACTTTAAATGCCAATTTAAACTTCATCAATAGCAAATATCTTGTTTACAGCTGCCATACAATGAAGTCTTTTCACCATCTTCAGCTGAAAAAGTATTTATTCATAAAGCACAGTCCTACCTCATTTGTGAAAGGTTCTCTCGCTGCAAAGTCCTCTCCTGAGTGTGACACTCTCTCCTACTCACCCCGATTATTTTTTTTTCACCCGATTATTGACTTTGTGCTCCTGTTTAATGTTTCCCAAGCTCTATGAAAACAAGGATTGGGTCCTTGCTTTTTTGAGGAATGACCCCAATGAGATTCGTGCCCGGTAATACACACATGTGTCATCGGTGCACCTACATCATGTTTCATGGGCACGGGCCTTCTGGGAACCCACCTCAGCTCTTCAGGCTGTCAGAATAGTTCTGCTCAGTAAAATTAGAGCTATGGTGTACCAAAGGGTACACTACTATTCAAAAAGGAAAAAAAAAATGGGTTTCCAGAACAATTCATAGACTAGGACGATGTGAATTAATGAAGATCCTAACTTCTTTGGAAGCCTGGTGGAATGTTAATGCATATTTAATAATGCCAGTTAAGTAGCACATACTTTGCAATCATTAATTTTTCTTAAAGAAGGTAACATAGCTGGAGAGCTGAATGTCAAAGTTAGGTTCCTACTTATTAAATTGGTAGGAGTTATGAAGCCTCTGGGTCTCTTGAAAGACAACTTGCATTCAGTGGCTTGATTTTCCAATGTTAAAATTCAAATCTCAATCAATCCAGAAGCTAAGGATGATAGGAAATTTTATACGACTACAAGGAATCTTCTTTTCTTGTCTGGGTCAGATCCCCATGGCTGCCTTGGAGGCTTCTGAAGCCTGTATGCTCTGTCTCTGAGTTTTAGCAGTTGGCGTGAAATGAAATATCCAACACGTGTTTTCAAATTTGATCGGGTGGGCCTTATCAAAAGAACATAGCTTGTCATTGCCTTTGGAGGCAACGTGAAATCTCTGCCTCAATAACCAAATTTAATTCCTTCCTGTTGCTCTGTGGTGTGAAGATCTATAGTGTCGATGTTATCAGACGCGCCTGTCATGGGCTGCTGTGTACAGAATGTCTGCCCCCATCCTTTCGGTCACTGCAAGGGGAACATCCTTGGTTGGGTGAACACTACTACTTCAGGACCAGATGGGCAGGGGCATCCCATGTCACCTGGAAGAACCCGGAAGCAGCATCACGACGCCTTCTAGTAATACACAGCGTCTCAAACAGTGTCTGCATGTACTATGAAGTGAGGGCAGGTCCAGCAGTCATCGGCTGCATAAATGAGGGTCAGAGAAGAATAAGGAGGTCTTGACAATTTTTGGCAACCTGGATCACAGGTATAGATAAATTCTTGTTAGCAAAGGAAAGGCACTTCGGTGTCCATCGTGGAATCTGAGCATGTGTTTAAGTTGTTGAGCGTATGCTACCAATCAGAATAGGGTCCCTTTTTCACAAGGATAAACAGGAGGAATTATGAAGCCCACCTGATGTTCAGTGTCCTTATCTCAGTAGGACTGCAGCCCTGCCCGGCCAACCCAAAGGGTCCACGGGGTGGAAACAAGTGTGCATCAGGCAGGGCTGGCTGTGGCTGTGAGGATCTCCATAAAGTCACTGTGTGCAGTGTACTTTTTCAAGGAGGAAGTCCTTGAGCTGCAAACAAATACAACCCTTAGGTCCAAACCTCTGTGGGCACCATGGCTTCTTTGGTCCCAACGGAAGGCAGTAGGCTTTCTTCAGACAAGAAGTAAAAGGGGAATTGCACTAAGAAGCCACGAATCTTTTTCAGTTCTTCCTCAGCTCTAATGGGATCTTCCCTTGCTAATATGGGCTTGGTTATAAAGTCTCTCAATTGAATTAAATTGTGTACTTCATCATTGGGAAGGCACCGGAACACCTGATTAAGACACAAATAGGAAGAAACTAGGTCATAAGTTTAAAAGAAAAGATAAAAATAAAAAATCTTTAAAAAAAAGAAAAGAAAAGATAGCTCCTTTATGGAAAATATTCATTCCAACTGATGAAATCTTTGCTTTATGAAACACGTAGTATGCTACAGCACACACCTGACTGAAGAGTTGCTTCTCTTATTTGCTACAAAGAGACTACTAGAGTAGTCTCTACTCTAGTAGAGATTTTTTTTGATGCTTCCATCAAAAAAAAAAAATCATAGGTAGATCCCTCTATCTGATTTACACAAGTCATCGATGTCATGATAAAGTCAAGCTAGTGGTACAGGAATTCCACTGATGTTAGTTCACATTAAGGTTAAGTTTTTTGATAATAATTCTCCAAATTTCACTGGAGGTTCTGGTCTAAGAGGAAAACTGCATATTATGTTTTTTATTTTCAAAAATGTTCATATCTGCACCTTAAAGTTATCAATTGTACACTTAATTTGCCAATTGCAAATGAGCTTCACATACCAGAATACTTCCCTCCTAGAAATTTCAGCATGTATTGAGAATAAGGATGTGCCTATACAACCCCAATATCATTCTCACACCTCAGAAAATCAATTCCAAGTCATTTAAGATATGGTCCATATTCAGATTTATCCTATTAATCCCAAAATGTTTTTTTTTTTTATAGCTGCCATCCTCTCCTCCCATGAGGATCCAAACAAGGCTGTGCACTGCATTTTTAAAATTACATTTTAAAGGACTCCATGCACATGACCTATTTGATCATGGCCCTGAGTCCTCAGCATGAAGTAAAGCTATGGAGACTGTCATGTTTCATTAGGAATGATGAATTCTCTGTGCTGGAAGGGACGCTGGCAGTCATGAAGAAGAACAACACACTCTTATCTAGTTTCTGATAGATGGTCAGCAGATCTCAGCTTGAATAGTTTCTATGAGAGAAAGCTGGCTACTTCATGAAGTAACTCATTCCACTGTTGGACAACTCTTAACTCTTCTACATTCTTTGTCATATCCCATGGAGAGAACTTAGCAAAAGATACATTTGGCCTCCCTAACGTATGGAGCTTGTTTTAAAACACCCTTCCAAAAGTAGAGCTGCCCAACAAAGGAAGTGTTTCATTATTAATAAATTCCATCACAGGAATGGATACCATTTATTATGCACTATGTGCTAAATACATTTAAAAAACTATTCTTTATTTTCATAACCACCCTCATGAATATCTTGCCCACTTTATAGGATAGGAAAGGAGGGCTCAGAAAGTCAAATCACTACACACAAATTTGTATCACCAGCAGCTGGGCGAGCTGGGTTAAACCCAGGTCTGACTCATTTTGGGATTCCATCTGCCTCTTTTCTCTTTGTCACTAGACACGTCCAAAGGCTGGGTAACCACCTTCTAAGGATGCTCATGATGGGATCCCACAGTCACATGAGAGATCAGAATGCCACTAATGGCTCTTCTACACCATAATCCATGATACTTTTTGACTCTGTTTTTTAATATCTACAAAGCGGTATTTTATTACAACTTGGAAATGTACTGGATTTTTACACCCATTAACATTACTCTGCACCAATAATATACAGTAATAATGATGTGTTTTTGTGGTGTGATTCAATGAAAAAGGTAGGGGGAAACCTCACCTTATCATATATTGTAGCATTTCGAGCTGCCGTTGCAACCCACACCTCCTTGAAGAATTTGTCACTCACTGGATCCTGAATGTTTTCACTTGGGTCAGAAAGATAGCCAAGGACAACCCTGCAATACAAGTACCTTCCAAAATGAGTAACTGAGATAAAGAAATTTGCTGCAGGCATTGTTTCTAATGGTAATGTAATTCAGGCACTCAACCATAGCAGTCCTTTTTCTTTTTCTTTTTTTCTAAGGAAAATCCAAGGAAACCATTAAAACTGTGTGTGCGTGCGTGTATAAAATCTTGATTGCAAAACCAAACCAAACCAAACTAAGAAAACCCAAGCTGTTATGATGCTTGAAAGTTTTAACTATTGGATAGATAGAAAGATCTGAATTTAGTTCTAAGAGACTCCTTGGAATTTGGCCTAAGGGAGTGAGAAGTTTGAAGATAGGGTTAGCATTCAAACCATAGGCCAAGGGGCACCTGGGTGGCTCAGCTGGTTGGGAATCTGACTTTTGATTTTGGTTCAGGTCATGTTTTTTTAAAGATTTTATTTATTTATTCATCACACACACACACACACACACACACACACACACACACACACACACACACACACAGAGGCAGAAGGAGAAGCAGGCTCCATGCAGGGAGCCCAACGTGGGACTTGATCCCGGGACTCCCAAGATCACGCCCTAGGCCAAAGGTAGGTGCTAAACTGCTGAGCCACCCAGGGATTCCCCCCCCCAACTTTTTTTTTTTTTAAACAGGCTTCTGACGCACATCCAGCAGGTTAATCCTTTAAGAGAACATGACCCCAGAGTGCCTGGCAAAAAAGAAGCCACATACTAGATGTTGTCTGACTTGATCATATATAGATAGTGGACTAGAAACAATAAGAAATTCTCAAGCAAATCAAGATAAGTTTTAGAGGTCATATTTGAAAATGATGAAAACCCTTGTACTTAAAGAATGCCTTGAAGTAAAAAAAACAAAACAAAACAAAACAAAATCAACCATTTTCACGTCACTCCTGTGAGGTACAGAGTACATGATTCCCACTTTGCAGATGGGAAGCTAAAATCTGGAGACACACTATTGACAAAACTAGATTTCAAGTGGAGTCTAAAGCCCTGTCTCACATGCCTGATAGGTTCAAAGAAGATCAAAGAGGCTTGTGTTATACTGAAGACAGAAGTGAGGAAATAGGTCTAGAAGGACTTTGACTTTTATACTGAGTGAAACCGGGACATATCGCAGACACTGGAGCAGAGGAGTGACAGGATCTGACTTGAGTATGAAAATACGGCTTCTGTATTCAGAACAGACTGTGCAGGGCAAGGGCTGCGGCAGGGAGACCACGTAGGAGCTCCTGCAGTAATCGGAGTGAAGGGTGAGGATTCCTTGGGCAGTGAGGAGGAAGGTAGGGCCAACAGGCTGTACTGACGGAGCAGGTATGCAATATGAGAAAAAGCATGGCATCAAGGATGATGGGTGTTGGCGTGAGCATCTAGAAAAATGTAGTTGCCATTGGCGGACATGGGGAGTTCTGTTGGTAGAGCCAGTTTGTGGGAGAAGACCAGGAAATCAGTTCTGAACCTGTTGAGACTTCCATTAAACATTCCCGGGGTAATCAACGCAAAGTTGATTCATTGCTGGAGCAATGAATCCGGAGCTGGGGGGAGAGGGCCTGGGTGGAGATAAGCATTTGAGAGTTGTTCTTATATATATTCATAAAGCCATGGCACTTTAGCTGGGTTCCCCCAAGGGGTGAGTGTAGACAGAGAAGAGGACCTGCTGTGCCTTAGGGGTAGGGAGGAGGAGGAGCAGCCAGCGAGCCCGCAGAAAAGCGAGGGTGTGCTATCCTGGAACCACACAAGGTTCTCCAAGGAGAACTGGGTCAAATTCAGATGAGAAGTGACCATTGGATTCCGCGGTAGAGGTCATTCTAGTGTTACTCTCTCTGTATTTAAATAAATGTGGATTCACGTCATCATTTTTTAATGGTCGCAGAATTTCCCATCATGGAAAATTTCTTGAACCAATGATTTTGTTATGACCTTTTGGGGGGTTTCCAGGTTTTCATTATAATGAACAATTTCCCAATGAACATAAGTTGTTCATCGTGTATAATACTTTGTGAATTTATGAATTTTTTCACCAGGAAAAGTTTTAGAATTAAACTTGGCTTCAAGAAAGGCTGTTCCCACACATACACTGTCACCGTGCATGCTCTCCCCAGTCATCTCCAACATTATTAATTCCTGAAAAAGCACAGCCAGTCTTACAAGGATAAAAGGACATCTCATTTTAGTTTTAGTCTGCACTTTTCCCACTCTATAAACATTCTTTAAAATAAATGGATTTGGCACCATGGGCTCCCTAGGATTTTTAGAGTTTTATACTCTAAAAATTTTATTTCCACTTCAAATACTGTCTCCTTCAGACTCTATAGGAATAACTTTTAAAACAGATTTAAGGGATGATGTTTGCACACAGATGCTGGCTATTCAATAAGATTCAAAGCAAACTCGGAATGCACCAAATCTGAAGTCATGACAATACATCAATTATAATAATACTTTTGATGGGGATCAGGTCTAACCAGCCAAAAACTGAGCAGAAAGAACGTTTCTGGGACTCTGCTTTTAAATCAAATCAATAGGTAACACCACGTGTCCACCAAGGTATCAGTTCAGAACTTGATTGCAGAGTTAGTATTTAAAGAAGCCTGTAACAGATCATTTTTAATAATAAATGATTTTCCCTGTCTGTTTTCTCATGTTAAAATGCATGGTAAAAATAATATGAAATACTCTGGATATTCTTTTGAGGACTGAGGTTTGACAGAAAACTAGTCAGATTCAATGTTGGTGTGTATGACGGGAATTATTTAATGTTTAATTGTTTATGCATCAGTGGGACAGGAGGAAAACTGCAGAAGATAGTTTCTGTTCTTTCCATTCCTCATGTCTGTCACTTTACATGATTCTGAGCTCTACTTGGGTGGATAATGGTTTCTGTTGAGTGATGGTTACATCTGTACAGTTGGATAATTTTCTGGGACTTAATGAATTGTTCGGCACATAGTTGCAACATTCAATGCGGTACTATGATGTTTGACTCTATTTAGAATTGATTTCACATTGAAATGTGTCTATTTCTATTCAAAAATAACCCAGATGGAAAATGGAGTGAAGCTGCGTTTATTTTATTTTATTTTATTTTTCTAGTGAGAAAATGGCTGTATTCTAGGACAATATTATATTGAGAACATTTCCTAATAAAATCAACACAAGGTTTTTGGTATGGTGCCTTTTAATATGTTATCTGTGTTGGCCACTGGGGCAAAGTGAAAATGTTTGTTCAAAAACAAGTGCCCCTTTTAAGCAATTTGAAAATTGTCAGTAAAATAAAAGCCCCTAAGAATATGCTTAGCATGAAATGTTTAAGAGCAGCATAAAAAGGTTAAAATAAAACTCTAACGATTACTGAAGAGCAACGCCCCTCCCAGGAATGCAAACCCTAGAGTTTCATTAGAGAAGAATTCAAAAAGAATTTGAATAAATTGAAGCCTATACTTTGTTCCTCCAGAGGATGATTCAACATTATAAATATGTTAATTCTTTTTATATAAATCTATACATCTACTGTAATCTCAACAATAACAAAAAAATAAAGAGAATATGAATAAAAAATTCCAAAGTTCACATGGAAGAGTGAATGTTTAAGAGTAGCCAAGATTTTTCTGTCAATGAATATTGATTTGGGAAGTGGGGTGGCAAGAAGCAGTATTAAAGCACAGGCTACAAGGATGCAAATAAGACAACTATGATAGCACCGGAAGGAGAGACTAGAGATGAGTGAGGATATATAGCAATGTGGAGGCCCTGCATGTTGGAGAGGCAGAGAGTACCGCACATCATTCAGATCTGGACCAACTGGTAGGTTTGGGGTGGGGGGAGGGAGTTGGAGTCCCTACCTCACTTCTTACATTAAAATAAATTACAGATGTTAAATGTAAAAGCAGTATCAAATAAGCAGTAGAAGAAAATGCAGTATTTGATCTTGGGTTGGGGAAACTCTACTAAGAGTGTAAGAAAAGGAAGAAAATAATCTGGATAGATTTGGTTAGATTTTTGAGTTTCCCCCAAATACTTTTTTTTTTTAAGATTTTATTTTATTTTTATTTATTTATTTTTCATGTGTGATCTTTTTGTATCTGGCTTCTTTTTTAAAAAATATTTATTTATTTATTTATTCATGAGAGACACACAGGAGAAAGAGGCAAAGACACAGACAGAGGGAGAAGTAGGCTCCTTGCAGGGAGCCTGACGTGGGACTTGATCCCGGGTCCCCAGGATCAGGCCTTGGGCTTAAGGCAGCGCTAAACCACTGAGCCACTCATGAAAGACACACAGAGAGAGAGGCAGAGACATAGGCAGAGGGAGAAGCAGGCTCACGGCCTGATGTGGGACTCAATCCCAGGACCCCAGGTTCATGACCTGAGACAAGCGCAGGTGCTCAACCGCTGAGCCACCCAGGTGCCCCTCCCCCAAATACTTTAAAGATGATGCAAAGTCAATTGACAAATCAGATTTGCAACCAGTATGACAAAATAATTAGCCTTGCATATACTTAAGTTGCTCATAAATCACTCAAAGAAAGGGAAACATTCCAACAAAAATGGACAAAGGACATGAATAGGCTAGGTAATTTCTAAAAGAATAATTACCAGAACAAGATGGCTAATGAACACATTTGTTTAAGACCTCAAAAAATGCAAATTAAAATAATGAAATTCCATCTGAAATCCAACAAATTGGCAAAGATTAAATAAAATAATAGAATGCAGTGTTGGTAAAGACAGGAGAAATAAGCCCTGTAAAGCATTAGTAGCAAGATAGTAAGACATTAGAGAGTAAAAGCAGCAGCATACTTCCTTTGATTAGAAATTCCATATTCAGGATCTAGTTAAGGAAACAATTAAGAAGGTAAAGAAGATGCTACCTACAAATATATCCGCTTATTTGTTTACTTATTGTAAAGATTTTATTTTTAGGTAATCTCTATAGCCAACATGAGGCTCGAACTCACAGCCCTGAGATCAAGAGTCACATGTTCCCTGGACTGAGCCGGCCAGGCCTCCTTATATCCACTTTTTTAGACCACTGAAAAACCTGCCTGTCAATGAGGTATTAGTTAAAGGAGTCACAGCATACCCACATGATGTAATACAATGCAGTCGTTAAATGTTATAGAAGAATACTTAATGACACAGAAGCGTGTAACACTATTTAAATAATAAAGAACTTCCTAGGACTGCAAGAACCTAATTATGTTTTTAAAAAGAAATACAGGATAGTAATACATACGTACAGAACAAAGTGGAACGATATAGAGCAAATGTTAAAGCTGCTAGCTCTGGGCAGTGCGATCACAGATGAATTTAATTTTCTTATTGCTTAACTGTATTTGCCAAATTTTCTGCCACAAAAATATGTTGTAATCAGAACCACCTACACCTTTATAATTATTATACATTTAGAACTTTATAAAGAAGCTCACCCCCCCCCCTTTTTTTTTTTAGTGCAAAAGGGTGGTTTTATTCAAGCACAGCACAGGACAGGACCCATGGGCAGAAAGAGCTGCCCTGGGGTTGTGAGGAGCAATTGAGTCTATACTATGGAGCTGGGGGAGGGAAGGAAAAAGGGAGGTGCTTAAAAGGATTTGCATATGCTAAAGACAATCCTCTTTAGCATTTTATTATTTTTTTAAAAAGATTTTATTTATTTATTCATGGGAGACACAGAGAGACACACAGAGGCAGAGACACAGGCAGAGGGAGAAGCAGGCTCCATGCAGGGAGCCCGATGCGGGACTGGATCCCAGGACTGTGGCATCATACCCTGAGCCAAAGGCAGATGCTCAACCACTGAGCCTCTCAGGTGCCCCAACCCTCCCTTTAAAGAGAAAACTTAAATTCTCACAAAACCGACAAGACATGTATTTCTAGTTTACATCATGAAATATTTGCTTCCTCATCTAGGCTGCAGCAGGCCATCCATCAGTGGGCTGGTGGACAGGGTACTCATTTTAATCTCTTCCCCACTAAACAAAACAAATTCACATGAGAAGCTAATTGAAATACCAATGGTCTGAAAAACCTCTTACTGGCAAAACAATTAGTAACGAGGGCAATAAATGCAGCCATATAAACTGTGAGGAAGTATTGACAGAGTTTTGAGGGATAGATTTGCTGAGCTCCTGGGCCTGAGGGAGCAGAGGACCCCTCTCTGGAACTGAAGGAATGGAAGCTTATCTTGCTTCTCAGAGGCCGGAGCCTGGATCTGCTAGATACAAGGGCAATGGGGGCAATGGAGCCAATGGGGGCAACAAGGGCAACAGGGGCAATGGGGGGCAACAGGGCAAATGGGGCCAACAAGGCCAACGGGGCCAATGGGGCCAACAAGGCCAACAGGGCCAACGGCTGCCAGCACTTGCAGGGAGCAAGCCCTCCTTACACTCCTACCTCAAGCCAGCCCGTTTCCAAGCTCCACCATTCATGCCCCAGGGTTAAGACAACAGTGCTACGAAGCATCTGTTCCAGGCCTTTCTCCCAACACCTTAATGCTTACTCAGGCCACCGCTGCATCTCAGCACGGAGGCCACAGCCAAAAGCCATAGCTGGCAGGTACAGCTCTAGCATCATGGACTGAGGGCCCTAGGTGTAGGGGGCGGGTGTGCTCTGGGTGTTCCCCGAGTGAAGTAACAGGTCGGGGCTAGGTTCTAGAAGGACCACTCTGACCACCGAGACTCCATTATAGGGGCTGGAGTGGGACCGGTTAGAGCCCGGCGAAGACTCACTGAGGGTCCCATGGGCCTTGCCACCCACCCAGTGTTCTGTCGGCACCGATCAGGACCAGACTCCCATCCTCTTGGAGAAGATCAGGAATCTGTCATGTCTGGGGCTGAGGTTTCTAAACGTCACTCTCAGCATCACGGGCACCCTCCTTCAATAATTCCTAGTACGTGCCTGCATTACTGGGACTATTACAATTTTTAAAAACAGACTTGCTTTCAAAAACTCACATAGGGGCGCCTGGGTGGCTCAGCTGGTTCAGCACCCACCCCCTGGTTCCGGCTCAGGTTGTGATCTGGGGGTTGTGGGATCCAGGCCCCCCAGGGGGGCTCCACACTCCACGGGGAGGGTCTGCTTGAGATCCTCTCTCTCCCTCTGCCTCTCCCCCCACTCGCTTGCTCTCCCTAAAATCAATAAAATCTTGACAAAAAAAAAAACCCAAACAAACAAAACCCAATCAGCCACTAGATGGGTCGAGCTGGCCTGGTGGTAAATCCATGAATCAACTTACAATGCTGTTTTTCTCAATTAGCCATAAAAATAATCCAAAGGATTAAAATCGAAAATGTCGGGGATCCCTGGGTGGCTCAGGGGTCGAGCATCTGCCTTTGGCCCGGGGTGTGATCCTGCAGTCCCAGGATCGAGTCCCGCATCGGGCTCCCTGCATGGAGCCTTCCTGTCCCCTGGCCTCTCTCTGTGTCTCTCATGAATAAATAAATAAAATCTTTTATAAAAATGATAATCGAAAATGCCCGTGGCCGGCGTAGGCCGTTGGGCACACTCCTGGGGCTCGCTCGCAGCCCGGGAGACACTGCTGCGGCCCGGAGAGCGGCGGCGCGGGCGCACCTGAAGCACTGCAGCCGGAGGCCTCGGGCGAAGCGGCCAGCGGGGTACGCCTGTCCGTCCATGACCGAAGGGACCGTCTCCGTGTCCTGCACAAGCACAGCCATTTCGCTGTCGCGCCTTCCCAGCATGCTGCGGTCGTTGATGTTGGCAGAGCCTGGAACGGGAGACAGTGACCTGGAGCAACCTCTCGGCAGAGCAGGTGCATCGCCCCCCCCCCCCCGACCCCGGCCCCGGTCGGTCCCTGCTAAGAAAACCTCACTTGTGTTCAGGTTGCCGAGAGATGCTGGGGAAGGGGGGGGTCCCTGATCGGCCTAAGCCAGTGCTGGGAACCCTGTGATTTTTCCCCGTGACCGACTGGCTTGGGACGGGCACTTGACCTCATCGTAGCCAGGGTGACACGAGGGAAGCCTCGGGGGCTTCCTTATGAACACACCGGGATGCTGGCTCTTCCAGCCTTTTGCTCTTTCGGTCCCAGTGCGGGACGAGGCCACGGTTCCAGAAGCTGCGGGGACCGCGTTGTGAGCACGAGGGGACAAGCAGGCAGGCCAAGGGGGCCGAGCACTGGGAAGACAGACTCGGGTCTTCGAGTCCCTGAGTCAGGCAACCTTCTGGCCCGCCGGTGTGTGAAATGATACCCTTTGCTCGTTGTTTCACACACCTGGGGCTGAATGTCCCATCGGGTGGCTCAAAGGCGTCCAACTGATAAATCCTTAAGCTCACAAAGGAAAAGACTCAGCAGTTCAGTCCGGTCCCATCAGCTTTTAGACTTGGTCTGCAGAGCCGGATGACTTAACTCACGGCCATATAATTAGGAGTGTTAAGACCCCAGAGTCGCCTCACAACCAAGAATCCACACTCAAATACGGGTTGGCCTTAGCCTTTTTACGTCTGCCTGCCTCCCTCGCGTGGCACGCCAACAGCTTCCGTGTCAACCTCCTTCCATCCCATTTTTAAATCCAAAGGAGCTGAGAATGTGGACTTTCACACGTGAAGGGCAAGTGTCTTTAATATTAGTGCAACCTGTGCTTTTCCCAGTCCTCTGCTCTGTGCTCAGAACCCCCAGCGCGTGTTTTTCTGCATTCGTCACTATGCAGTCATGCTTTTGCATCCCTGAGGTGTCCTACAAACCACAGAAGGAACCGAACTCTTTTTTTTTTTTCTTTCTCTTCCCCTCGTCACACAACCCACGGCTTCTGTAGACATGGATTCGAAGGGTTGGGCAGAACAGGAGCAAGAGGCTACCCTCGGCGACAGGGACAGGCATGGAGTAAGGTGATGGAAGAGGCCTGCCCTGAGCCCAAATGGCAGCATGTCGTACACGAGCAAAAGCTGGCCCTCCCTAAGGAGATTTACTGCCAGTTGCCACAATAGTGTCGTGTACTAAATACACAGATCTATGATAACTATGCATGTGGCCGATGCCCCACAGTGACCTGGGGTGACAGGGAAAGGATGGAGCCCCTCACAGAAAGTTGGGAGCCCTGCTGGAGCTCTGTAACGTGGGGACAATCGACACACGTTGTTTTGTCAGCAACAGATCATCTTTTGTGCATGCGCTGGCGTTTTGATTATGCTATAAAATTTGCAGCCCTATTTTTGGGCTTCACAGTTGACCCGGCATCAATGTGGACAAAGGCCCTTCATCCCTCTCACCTTTAATCTGGTCTCTCACAAACTGGGATCATAATACAGGTCTTGTAGGGTTCTTGTGAGAAGTCAGTAAGACCATGGGAGAGAACTCACTAATTCACAAACTGCTCCACAGTGTTAAATATTATTGGTATAATTATCAGATACTTCGTTAGGGCTACCATATGTGGAGGAGAAGAGGAGGAGGGGACTTTAGATGAACTTGATAAAGGAGATCCTGAAAATGAGATATTGGTGTACTGTCACCTCCATTCTTAGTGTTAAACAGTCCCATATTCTGAAAATCAAATTCAGAACAGCAGATATATTGTTATCCCATTTCTTTTTTTTTTTTTGTTATCCCATTTCTAAATAACATATGAGGTAAAAAAGAAAGGGTTCTAGAAAGATTCACACTGAACTGCTGAGAGTGGTGGACTCCTTGTAGCGAAGAGGATTTTTGACCTTTTATTCAGTATGTGTCCTTAGAGTTTGAATTGTTTACAACGATCATGCCTTGTATTCCACGGGTAACTCTATATGGTAACTGCGATCCTTTGCTTTTATAAGCACATTGCCCTGATAATTTAAAACCACTTAATTTTTAGAGAATGACCTTTCCTAAGTCTTCTTATAGGAAACACTCTAAACACTGTGAACTACTGCAAAATACAAAAGAATATAAGAAAACATATATGTACCACTCAGGCAATAATAAAATAAACATCACTGAACTTATTCACCCGAGCTGAAAAACAAAACATTACCCATCCCAGAAGCCCTCAGATGTCTTCCCATGTAGACCTTTCCCCATCACGAGAGAGATTTTATATAGAATTTTGTGTTCATCACGCTCTGCATGCCCTCCTAATCAAAGAAATAGTCTACTTTTGACCCATATCATAATCTTTTGAGATTTGCTTCTTTTATTCAGTATGATGTCTTCAGGATTTATCTGTGTCTGACCGTAGTGCATTATTTTCCTCAAATGAGCATAGCAGGCCTTATTCATTCTAAACCCGTTGATGGATGTTTGGGTTGTTTCTAGTGTTTTTCTATGATGCTCACTTAGGCTCTCCTGACTGATGTGTTTCCTGGCGGGCACATGTGGGAGTCTGCTCGGGCTCTGTGCATAGCACTGGAGGAGGTCCTGGTGCCCCACGGCCTTGTCAGTACCTGGATTCTCCAACTTTTACATTTTTGCCAATTGGTATTTTTAAAAACTCTTGTCTCGTTAGATTAATGAGGATGAACATCTTTCAAATGTTTATGGGTTTATGGGCCTCAGGTACATCCTCTTTGATAATGTTCCTATACAATTCCTTTACCCATTTTCCTTTGGATGTTGTCTTTGTTTCTTGATTTATAGTAGTTTTTTTTTAAACAGGTTTTGAATATTAACTGTGTTGCAAATATCCTGTTTTCAGTTTATGGTTTATCTTTTTATCCCCTTTACAGTGCTGATTAATAAATATATTGTAAATTTTAATGCAGCTGGATTTGTCCGCCTTTTCCTTTGTGGTTTTTTAAAAAATGTCTTATTTCAGAAATTGTGATTCTTTCTATGGTAGGCAGAATAATGGCCCGCAGAATTGACCACGTTCTAACCTCCAGAGCCTGTGAATATGTTGTGTTACACGGCAAAGGGGGAATGAAGGTTGCTAATCAGTGGGCCTTAAAACAGGGTTGACTAGCCTGGATGATCCAGGTGGGCCCAGTATAATCACAAGAGTCTTTAAATGTGAAGGGGATTGAGAGAGATGTACTGATTACAGAAGTACGGGTTGAGACTTTTGGGGACCTTCACAGAGATGTCACATGTCAAAGATGGAGGAAGGGGGCATGAGCCAAGGAATGCTGACAGACTTCAGCATTGGAAAAGGCAAGGAATTAGATTCTAGATTTTCCCCTTGGAGCCCCCATGAAGGAATGCAGACCTGCCGACCTTGATTTTAGCCCAACGTTGGAGTTCCAACCCACACAACTGTTGGATTATTTATGTGTGCTGTTTGAAGCTACTAAGTTTGTGGTCATTTGTTATAGCAGTCACAGACAACTAATACATCAAATCCACCCTAACTCTACCCTATTTTAGCTTATTTATTTGAAAGGAAAACTGATTCTTCTATTGGGCCCAAATGGGCTACTTGGTACTTTCTACCCACTTGTGTTCCCTGGACCTCCAGTTCAGAAGTTCTCAGCTCTGACTTCATGTGAGCAGCACTTAGGAGGCTTTTAAAAAATATCAGTGCTGAAAACAAAAATAAAAATACCTTGATGTCTGGGTCCCAAACTGGACCATAATTAGAATTTCCAGAAGTAGGAACTTAGGTATTTTCCCCCAGTACCACTCCATGCCTTTATTTATGAATGCATCTTTCTGGGGGGGAGGGGGGAGGAGGATCTTTTTTTTTAAGCTTTATTTTATTTGAGAGAGAGAGAGAGAGAAAGAGAGAGCAGGCAATGTGAGCAGAGGGGGAAGGAAAGGGGCAGAGGGAGAGGGAGAGAATCTCAAGCAGACTCCCTGCTGAGCGGGGATCTCGACTTGGGGCTGGATCCCAGGACCCTGAGATCATGACCTGGGTCAAAGTCAAGAGTCAGACACTTAACCAACTGAACTACTCAGGCACCCTTTGGGGGATCTATTTTAAGGTAAATTGCAGACTTGAAGAAATGTCCCCCTAAATGATACGTATCCTTAAAGCTCCCCAGGCACCTCTAATGCAGCCAGGGTTGAGATCCATGGGATTAGATCAAGGGTAAACCCTCTTTCCTGGGGCAGCCCTTCAACAGACTTTCATCAGCCACTTTTAAGCCTGTTTTTTAAGCACTGATACTCATTTCCCCCCTTAGTTTCCCACCTACCAAACTCATTGATTGCCTCTGGACCTGCTTACTCCTGCTCAGAAATACCCACCGCGATGTTCTGGTGTTAAGAGGAAAGAATTCCTGCCTCCCCTCTAACCCTTGAGTTTTGTAAGCAGTGGCACTGTTTGATTCAAGTTTTGTATCTCCCCCCACCCCCGCCCCATTGTGCTTTGTAGTGGATTAGTGAATACTGAAAAAAACTGTTTCACTTCATCAATAGGATAGCCTTATTTTGTTGAGGAAAGCAAGCAAAATGTTAAGTTTGGTTAAGCACCAATATTAAGATGGATTAGAAAAGTGGACTTGGTCACGGATCTCATGACCAGCAGGGGTACTCGGGGCAAGAGATAATTAAAGCTGCACACAAAAGAAATCTTTAGTGCAAGAAAGCAAGTATTTCCTTATAAGGAAAAAGGGAGAATAAACAGTTGGTTTTCTTTTAAGTATTCAATAATTCTGGCAGACATTTACCATATTAGAAAATTTAACCACAGGTTACTTTAACCTCTTGGAAGCTTTTAAACACTTAACACCTGTAAAATATTTTCAACCTAACTTCTCAAACACCTCTCTCAGAATTTGAAATATTGTTCTCTGGGTTATGAATTTAAGCAGGGCTGATGTGTGGGAGCAGCAACAAACCTGCTTCTCTTTGAGTTTCCCCTGACGCAGGAAAAAACTAAAGTATATTTGGATTTTTCCATGGGGAAATCTGTTTTGCCCATGGGGAAGGAGAAAAAGAAGTCTAGCCCCTAAAGACTAGCAAGTAAAGCCTCTTCATACTCCCAAGGCCACTTCTTTGGTTTTAAGAAAATGTATAAGAATTATGTGCAAGATTGATTGATTATTGCTAGCCTAAATAAACTGTAGCCTTTGAGAGTTCAGAGAACTTTCTGGAAAAGCAGTCAATTAAAAAACTCAACAAACCTATTTAATCCCTAGCTCTGTTACTGCAAACTACTTTGCATTTATACAAAGTAAAGCACACTGAAAGCCAGAATGACCTTTTAAAAGAAAATATTTACATCTGTCAATTTTTACTTCAAGAGTTCTGAAATCCTGCTGAAGAAATCAGCCAATTTTTATTTGGCTTTGTTTGTTTTTCCATTTCAGCAAACATCAATACGTCTCTTTTCCTATTGTCACTGCCAAATTTAATATGAAAATATTCTAAGAATTGGCTTCTGAAGAGCAAGGCCAGGGTAGCTTGGGGGCAACAATAGAAACTTTGTTTATTGGGGGAATAGGAGAGTAAATAAATGCCTATAGAACTTGGATCCCTATACAGCAAGAGATCAAAGACACAGATATTTTTTAAATGCCCTGTATAACTATTAAAAGAATAGGTGTGTGTGTGTGTGCATATATATGTATTACCACACTGTAGGGTCTATACATTTTCTGGCTTCAGAATCACTTTTACTTTCTTTTCAAATCATGTTCCAGATAAGACAATTTCATTACTCCTAGATGAGATTTTTTTTTTCTTTTCTCAGTGGAGGATAGAGATGGAAATGGCATATTTACTGTCAAAAATTTCAAACCCTACCACATTTAGTTTCTCAAAGAATAGGGAAGATAGAGAAGTAGCTCATTATAGTTAAGAAATTATACTTTATTTTTTCTGGGAATTTATTTTTTAAGTTTCTATTTAAAATCCAGTTAGTTAACATTGTCTAATGTTAATTTCAGGTGGACAATACAGTGATTCAACCCTCACATACAGCATCCAGTGCTCATCACGGTAATGCCCTCCTTAATCCCCATCACTTGCTCCACCTACCCCCAACCCACGTCCCCTCTAGTAACCATTTTGTTCTCTATAGTTAGAGTCTGTTTCTTGGTTTGTCTCCCCCGCCCCCACTTTGTTCCTTTGTTTTGTTTCTTAAATTCCACATACTAGTGAAATCATACGGTACTTGTCTTTCTCTTACTTATTTCTCTTAGCATCATACCCATGTTATTGCAAATGGTTAGCCTTCATTTTATGGCTGAGTAATATTTCATTGTATATATATACCACATCTTCTTTATCCATTCATCAGTCAATAGACACTTGGACTGCTCATTTTCCCTCCCCTTGTCTCCCCCTTCTGCCCCTAAAATCTAGGTACTTGGATTCAAAATAAAAATAAGGGGGTAATAAAGAATTAATGAGAACAGGCTGATTGCTGCTCTGCTGGGTTAAACCACTGCTCTGGCTGCTGTAATATACACAATGGCCATTTAATGGTCCTGTGCTTCTGTTTCTTCACAGATAAAAACAGGGATTAGAAAGGACATAAGTGAACAAGAATGCTTCAGATGTCATGTTATGGTCCCTCTCAACTGTGAAGGAATCTTGGGAGGAAGTGAAAGGAGGATTATTGCATGAAGTCAACTAGCAAGCAACACAATAATAGGCCATGTACTTACCGATAATAACAGTGTTGTCATCCGCTATTAGCAACTTGCTGTGGACATAGATGAGCTCAGTGACTAGGTTTCCTTCAAGCTCTGCATGTGTTCTAAGGCCACAGAATGATATGTAATTTATCCACTGATTGCCAACTATAAAGTAAAAAAGAGAGTACTAAAATTAATATGACCAAGTTCAATAGAGGCACATTAAATTTTACTGTTTTTCAAAAGAAATCTACTACTTAAACAGTTGGTTAAAAATGGACTGTATAGCGTGTGTCTATATGTAATTTCAGAACTCACCCAGGTTCTCTTTTTGCTGTCAGAAGAGTTTTTTACTATTTATATGGATGGATATATATTTTTAAAAACCATACCAGAGTTACCAGAGTGCTTTGTAAGAATTATCTTTTCCCGAGGCAATCCAATAATATATACAATATGATGAAAAATTTATTTTAATGATTTGGCAAGTAACTACTGAAGAGTGATAATTAAAGCAGAGCCAGACTAGATAACTCAAGACTTCAGTGTGACATTTGCATCTATCTCGGTTGACACCTGCTGCAGTTTAAATTAGATCCAAAATAATGCCCAAACTACTCGATGTACACATAGTGTAGCATATTGAATGCAGAGCAGCAGTTAAATTTTATAAACTTTGGGTAAACAAAAATGCTGGCGATTAAATAATCCTCCTTCTAAATAATTAAAATTAGGAAATGAAAGAATCCTAACTATATTTGACTTTGGAGAATCTTCATCAGAGCAAGCCATACCAGGTTTGTACTTTAAAATGCCACCCTGAAAAAAAAACAAAATAAAATGCCACCCTGTCATCACATGAGGGCCATTCATGTGATAAGAAGAAATGCATTCCATATCAAGCCAGCCCATAACCATTATCCCAGCATGAATGCTAGTCACAGAATTTTATGGTCCCTCTCCCACATAGCAGTTGTCCTGGATAAGGAAAGTCTTATACTAAGAATAAATCGAGCGGAACCAAACCATCACGAGTTCTAATAGAAACAGAATATATATTTTTTTTCTTTAAGAGACTCTGAAGCATACTAATAAAAACAATAGCAGTTCATGTTCTGTTTACTGAAGTTTCCATGTATTACTGATGCTTTCTATTATTCTGTTAATGTTACTCAGGGTTTCTATTAAATTTGGATATCTTGGAAAGAAATTCATTCATAGGTTATATATAGAGATTCCTCCATTTACAGGTAACCTTTCTCTTAAAGATGTAAATAATATTATAGCTGTTTGTCAAGAGTTGATGTGTTGGTGTACTAGCACATCATGTGCAAGAGATGCATTTCTAAAAAGTTTCATGTTAATAGGATTTTTATAAATCAATTTCTTCCCCATTTATTAATGTTATATTGGAAAGATGCCTCATCTAAAGCATTAACTCCTCTTTAAATCTTCTCTGATCCAGGAGAAAGAGGCATTTCTTCTTTTAAGCCCATCATACACATAAAATTCCCGGAAAATATTTCTAATATAACACCTAGCATATTATTTTACAAATATTAATTTAATCCTCCATTTCTCCTACCATTATGGAGATCTTATACATTTTTGTATCTCCAAAAGAAAGGTAAATAAATGAGTGAATTCATGAATGGATAGTCAGCTGACAACTATTATTTTAGCTTTTGGTTTTTTTGTATTATCTATTTTCCTGCAGCTGGCTCATGAACTAAAGTTTTGAGATACAAAGCAGACTTTTAAAGGAATCATAGAGCAAATTCTTTGCTAAAGTAAATAATTTTTTGCAGTGACTTCCCATAAAAAGTCCACATTGAACAATATGGTAGGCCAATGGTTCTCAGTGTGCATAAGGACCTGTTAGAAGTAAAATCTGGAAACCCTCCCAGAGGTTCTGATTCAGGAGAAATCTGTAATTCAATAAATGCCTTAGAGGAGATAATACTTTGAATGATACTATTATAGAGCTTTGGTATTTATAGTCTTAAGACTAGTGGCACACTTTCAGAAAATCATACATCATGATAAAGTGAGATGCATTCCAGTGGTGCAAGTCTGCTCAATATGAGGACATCCATTAATATAAAACATGATAATGATAGTCAAGGAAGAAAAATCCTATGATTATAACAGATGCTTTTGAAAAGCTTTTGATACAATTCAGCACCAATTCTGGATAAAAACAATGAAGAAAGAAGAAAATGATGAATACTTTCTTAATATGCTTAAAAATATATAATATATATTATACATATACAATATATGTAGAGTATCTTCAATGCTATTTAACATTGCCTTGGACATATCAGCCAATACATTTAGACAAGAAAAATCACATAAGGAAAATCAGCTCCATTTCCACATAATATGATAGTACGCTTGGGGAATCAATGATAAAACTATCTCAAATGATAAAAGAATTCAATGTGATAACAGGATCTAAATTAACATATAGAAATCAATAGGCTTCATACACACAAACAATAACCATTTAGAGGATAAAATCAGACAATACACTGCTTACAATGGCAGTAAAAAGATAAAACACACAGATAAATGATAAACTATCAATAGACTTGCGGGTGCGGAATCTTTATGAAGAAAACGTTAAAATGCTATCAAAAGACACAACAATAGACTTGAACAAATGAAAAGACATGCCTTGTTCTGGGATAGAATAATTCAACATCAAGAGGATGCTAACTCTCTCCATGTTAATTTATAAATTTAATATAATCTCAGTAGAAACACCAACATGTTTTTATGGAGTCAGAAAACTTGACATATGGTAAAATAAACATCCATGAATGACTATGAAAAAAACTGGAAAAGAAAAGAACTGAGGAGGGCATTAACCCTGTCTGATATTAACACATACCAAAGCTGTATAATTAGAACAGTGTTGCTCCAGTACATAAACAGACAACTAAACCACTGAATGGAATAGGAAGTCAAGAAAGAAGCTCAAGCACATATAAAAATTTTGCATATGATAAAAGTGGCATCTCATATGACAAGGACTTTTGCATAAAGGCCTAGGGCTTTTAAATAAAAGGTACTAGTATCATTGAATAGCTATTTGAAAAAGAAAATTACATACATACCTTATACCAATCACAAGAGTAAACTCCAAATGGACAGAGATAGAAGTGCAAGCATATGAAAAGACACAAGTGTTAGAAGAAAACAGTGAATTCTTATATAACCCGGCGTGAGGAAGGCTTGTAACTATCTACAGGCAATACAAGAAAAATATCAGTAACTTTGCCTAGATTTTTAAAAAAAGAAAACACAGGATGGGGCACCTGGGTAGCTCAGGTCATGACCCTGGGGTCCTGGGATCAAGTCCCACATCAGGCTCCCCACAGGAGGCCTGCTTCTCCCTCTGCCTGTGTCCCTGCTTCTCTCTGTGTTTCATGAGAGCAAAATGTGGGACTCGATCCTGGATCCAGGGATCATGCCCTGAGCCGAAGGCAGATGCTCAACCGCTGAGCCACCCAGGCATCCCAGCCACTCAGGCATCCCTAAATAAAATCTTAAACACACACACACACACACACACACACACACACACACACACAGGATAGAAAACACCACAAGC
Organism: Nyctereutes procyonoides; assembly: GCF_905146905.1. Lineage (NCBI taxonomy): Eukaryota > Metazoa > Chordata > Mammalia > Carnivora > Canidae > Nyctereutes > Nyctereutes procyonoides. The sequence goes on from NW_026575142.1 coordinate 67,054,760, forward strand.
AAAAAAAAGAAAAAAAGAAAAAGAAAAAAGATAAACGACAAAATGGGAGAAAGTATTCACGGCATGTATCATAGATAAACAGCTAAAAGTCAGAATCTATAAAGAAGTCCTAATAACTAAAGGGAGAAAAAGATCAAAATTTTGATGGAAAAAGTGAGCAAAAAACATAAATGGACAATTCACACAAATGAAAAGATATTCTTCCTCACTCATAACAGAAATGCAAAACTACACCAAGAAACCACTTCTTACCTATGATATTGACAAAAACGAACACATTCTGTTAGTGAGGCTGGGTTGAAGCAGGCTCTCTCATGCATTGGTGGTGAGAAACCAAATTGGTACCAATTTTTTTGGAGGGGGGAAGTTTGGCAATATCTAACAAAAAGGATATTTTAAAAATTGTTTCATTTATGTTTTCATCATGATAAAGTAGCTCCTTATTCTCCATCACCCATTTCCCCCAGTCCCGCCCCCCTCCCCTCCCCTCTGGTAACCATCAGCTTGTTCTCTATAGTTATGTCTGTGTCTTGGTTTGTGTCTCTTTCTTTTTCCCTTTGCTCCTTTGTTTTGTGTCTTAAATTCCACATATGAGTGAAATCATATATTTGTGTTTCTCTGACTTATTTTATTTAGCTTTAGCAACCCCATCCTAGACATTTACTCTAAATATACACTTCCAAACAATATATGCACAAGGTTATTCACTGCAGAACTGTCATCGAAAAATACTAAAAATAATCTAAATGCCCACACAGAGGGGAATGACTGTACCGACTATGGCAAATCTATACATGGACGACTATGCAGACATAAAAAGGAACGAAGAGCTCTATGAACTGATATGGGAGGGATAAGAACATATACATATATCTGCTCCTTTGTACAAAAAGAAACACTGTAAGAATAATCTAGAAACTGACAAAATTGGCTACCAATAGTGGATGTGAGGGAATAGGATAGAATAGATGGGTGGGGAGGAAACTGACAGAAGGTATAGGGAAGGGACACTTACCTACGGATGCCATTTTTATGGTTCTGACTATTGGAAGTATATCATATGCACACAAAGAAATCAAGAAAGAGATAGAAAAAAAACCCCTCCAAAATGGAATATAAACTGAAGGAAATGAATCTAACTATATTTCAAATTAATAACATAACCCAAGTAAATTTTGAACACTGACTTTTAAGCGTATATACCCTTTGGCTAGAGACAAAAAGAAATGCAAACAAATATTGAATTTAAGTGAGTAGGTTTATTTTTCATAGTGGTATGGGCTAGCAATTCTAAAACTATTTTCTGTATATTCTAGGATTGAGGAAATAAATCCATGTGTTGTAGATACCAGGAGCTAGGTTTATCACTGTAAGACAAATGAGTTATAAAAATAGAAAGAGAGATGGTTGGAAGAATTCTGTGGTGTGGGATTGGAATTAGGAGCATTAGTACAAAGACAGATGGATAAATTGATATATTGACGGGTGATAGATGGTAATCTGTATAAGATGGGTCTTAAAGCAATGATATCCCAGTAGCGATGACCCTATTTATACCCAGATTTCAGTTCCTAACTGTCATTTTCCACTAGAAGAATCCAGGTTTCTTGGAGAAATGATTGATTGATTCTAGGGCTAGTTCTGGGACTATGCAAGATGAGTATGGAATTCTCATGCCACCAAGATAAAAAGGCTGATGGGAACATATCAAAAGCACATAGGAGCCAACCCATAAAGGTGCTCACTGGCCAAACCTGTGCAAGCGAGACATTAAAATCATGCTCAATGAATAAAATAAGAATCCATAAATCTGTACCAATACAAATACATAAATAAATCCACAAATGAGGAAGAAAAGGGGGAAACTCTCTTTACCATAGAATTCCAAGTGAGAAATTGAGAAGACAGTAATGAACATAGAAGAAATTATCAGCATTTGGCAACTATCACAGTAGTAATAATTGAATCATAGTAGTAATCATTGATTCAGGTAAGAATCATGAATGTATGTAAAAGCCAGTGGGTGAATGTTTGATGAAAAGCAGGATATTTATATAGACTCAAAGGGTTTTCCCACAAAATATTTATTACTACAAAGGAAAAATACTGATTATAGGGGGGAAACCTGGCAGATACCACCTTCACTAAATGATCAAAATTACAATCAGTAATGGGGCAAATCAGTATCCTGTTCCTTCTATTATGGTGCATGAAGAAGAATCTATCACTTCTGTGCTATTCCTGCTCAAAGTCCCTGATTCTAATCATGGGGAAACAACAGACAAAACCAAACTGAAGGCTGTTTTACAAAATAACTACTCTGTATTCTTCAGATATATCAAGATTATGGAAGTACCTTCACCCTCCAAAAAAAAAAAAAGATTGAGGGATTATTATTAAAGGAAAAGAAAGACACATGATTGCAACACACGACTGATGAATGTCTCCTGGATGAGACAGCAACATTTCCCCCCTTTGGCGATAAGGGACACTAGGAAGACAATTGGCAAAAGTTCAGTAGGGTTTACCAACAGGATAATAGTATCAATGCTAATTCCATTCATTTTGATTATTGAATTATTGCTGCTTTTGAAAATGTCCTGCTTTTTCCCAGAAACACACACTCAAGTATTTACAGGTCCATGGGCATTATGTCTGTGACTTACTCCTAAATGATTCATTGGGGAAGACCCCACCTATCTCTCTAGGTATCTACCTATTATGAAACAATAAAAGCAAAGAAGGAAAACAGGGAAATCAGGATGAAGAGTGTATGAAAGGTCTAGAATCCTTCTATAAGTCTGAAATCATTATTATTTTTTTATAGTTTATTTATTTATTTATTTATTTATTTTTTATTTATTTATTTATTTATTTATTTATTTAATTCATTCATTCTCTCTCAGGGAGAGAGTGCACAAGAGGCGGGGTGGAGGGGCAGAGTGCAGAGGGAATCTTAGGTAGACTCCTTTCTGAGCACAGAGCCCAACTTGGGGGGGGGGGGGCTCGATCCCACAACCCTGAGATCACGACCTGAGCCAAAAGCCAGATGCTATAACTATACGTCTGAGCGACCTGAGTGACCCAGGTGCCTAAGTCTAAAATCATCTTGAAACAATTTTTAAAAAAGATCAGTGAGGCTGACTAGCCTTGCCGCCTGACATGTAATAATATGTCATTTTCTAAGGCACAGATTTGTGCCACTCCCTAGCAAGGGTGGAGAATATCGGCAACAGACCAAAGGGCTGGACAGCCTCGCAGGCCACCGTCCACACCTGCTTCCCATCCGTCCTCACCGATAAAATAGCTCCTATGAAGGGATAAACTCTTTGTTTCTTTGTGAGAAATGCCCCTCACAGAAGAAGGCTGAAGGTTAGTACCGACAACAGAACCCAGAAGGAAGGCAAGATCAGGGTCCTGGCCAGAAGGTGGGCACTTCGGATGAAAGCACAGCCTGTCACATGCAATGGGGACACGCACCTACGATGTGAATGAGTCCACCAGACAAGAAGAAAAAGCAAACGGAGAAGCTGTTTTGGCCAGTACTGTATTCCTTGAAGAAACCTGGCTCAACAGGTCATGGATGCAAAGCTGGCGATGTTAGCGTGAGGCGTGAGGCTATACTGAGGAAGCAGGTGCCCTCTGGACAAAGAATGGGGATGCCAGGAGCATGGAGAAGCAGTGACATAGAGCCATTCCTGGAAAAGTATCAGGAGGTTTTCAAATCACATGTCATGGGGGTATCCGAGAACCTGGGGGTGTATATAGGCCCCGAGGCCCCTAGGCCAGGTCTGTTGGGAACACCGGCACACACACACCTCAAAAGACGAGAACTCAATACAACAGACTCTTGATGTTTACGGGGAAGTTTCCTGAACAGACTTCAAGAGCTTGCTGTTCTAGACTTTTGTTACTTAAAAAGTTGTAGCACTCCATATACGTACGTTTCTACCTCCTGACTGAAAAACCTCTCGACCCTTTGTTAAATTATATTCAATTGCTGCTGAAAAGCCGTAATTCACAAAATTATAAAAAATGAGAAGGAAATGCTTTAAATTAAACCCTGGATCCCCAAAGATTGGCGCGTATGATAATTACAGTCCACTAATAGCAGCTGGCTTTCTTTTGAGGAATTTTAACATATTCATTGCAGAAGTTTGGTTATTTCTAAAGAACTGAAACAGTAGAGAACTACAGTTCTCTATCCAATTAGAGATTAGCTAGTTCATGTATTTAAAACCCACTACACATTTACAAAAACAAAACCAACAATGCGACATTGTACCTCAGAAAGGGGCATTATGTGATTAATCTGTTCTTTATGTTGGGAGTATGAACATTTTTCCCTACTGAGATGCCTGATTTTGACTTGTTCCCAGGGTGCTTGGAACTCTTTTCATAAGAGGGCTTAACATTGAAATTACTGCTTGTGTTAAAATCCAATTTTTCCCCTGAATGGACAAAGACAGGAATAGGGTCCAGAGCCAAAGGAATGCTTTATAATAAGCACAGGCATTTTTATGGTTGAGAAACTAAATTATAGGCTTGTTCTGACTTTTTATTCTCCTAGAACCTCACCCTTCACATTTTTGCTAGTCACTGTCACCACTGAGTGGCTTTCCCGATTCTGTTTTTGTCAATACTTCTTTTAGGGACTTACTCATTCATTATTATCTTCACTTTAAGCCATCAGAAACAGAGACGGGGTAATGCTCTGGTAAATCTCCTCTGTCCTAGATGCAGTTAGATATAACTTTTGAAAGTATTTATTATGGGTAATGTACATATTTCTTTTGTGTCTAAATTTGTTTTTAGAGTTGACTGAGCAACTCATTAGCAAAAAAAAAAATCATTAAGCATCCAATACACATACACAGAGTATATATTTTAACTTATCATGTACTAAAAATAAAAGCTTAATTATTTTGAAAGCTTCCAAATTATTCATAAATCCATATACACTATATAATTCACCCCTTTAAAATGTACAATTCAGTGTTTTAGTACATTCACAAAGCCGTGCGATCATCACCACTAATTTTAAGACATTTTTATTACAACAAAGAGAAATGTCATACCAATTAGGAGCCACTCCCGATTCCACTCTATCTAGACCCTAGCCATGACTAATTTTCTGTTCTGACTCTACAGATTTACCTATTAAAAACACTTCATAAAAATGGAATTATATAATATGTGACCTTTTGTGTTTGGTTTTTTACCTACCGCGACATTTGCAAAGTTTATCCATGTTGTAACATATGTCAGTACATTCTTTTTTACATATAAATAATTTTCCACGGTATAGAAATAAACACTTTGTTTCTACACTGATCAGCTAATGGATATTTAGGTTGTTTTGAGTTTTTCGCTATTATGAATAACGCTGTTATAAACGTTTACTTACAAGTGTTTGTGTGGACTTATGTTTTCATAGGACTATGTTTCTCTTCAGTATATACGATGGAGCAGAACTGCTGGGCTACTTGATAACTCCATGTTTAATTTATAGGGAAATACCGATTTGCTTTCCCAAGAGCCTATACCACTTTGTAAAAGTTTTTATTGAAATTCTAGTTAATGTTCAGTGTCATACTAGTTTCAGGTATACAAATATAGTGCTTTGACACCTCCATACAACACCCTATACTTATTACAAGTGCGCTCCTTAATCCTCATCACCTACTTAACCCTCCCCTACCTACCTCCCCTCTGACAACCACCAGTTAGTTCTCTGTGGTTAAGAGTCAGCTGCTTGGTTTGACTCTTTTGCTCTCTTTTTTCCTTTTGCTCATTTGTTTTGTTTCTTAAATTCCACCTGAGTGAAATCATATGGTATTTGTCTTCCTCTGAGCTATTTCACGTAGCATTATACTCTCTAGGTCCATCTATTTCATTACAAATGGCAAGATTTTATTATTTATATGGCTAAGTAATATTCCAGTGTGTGTGTGTGTGTGTGTGTGTGTGTGTGTACCCATTCATCAGTTGACGGACAGTTGGGCTGTTTCCATAAATTGGCTATTGTAGATAATGCTGCTATAAACATCAGGGTGCACGTATCCCTTTGAATTAGTAGTATTCTTGTATTTTTTGGGTAAATACCTAGTAGTGCAATCACTGGATCACAGGGTAGTTCTATTTCTAATTTTCTGAAGAACCATCATGCTCCTTTCTAGACTGGCTGCACCAGTTTGCATTCCCAAACTGTGCGAGAGGGCTCCCCTTTCTCCACATCTTCGCCAACATCTGTTGTTTCTTGTGTTGTTGGTTTTAGCCATTCCAACAAGTGTGACGTGATATCTCGTTGTAGTTTTGACTTGTATTTATATTATTAGAGTCAGCTTAGTAATATTGCAGTGAGCTATTCTCTGTCTATATTCACAAGGGATATTGGCCTGTAGCTTTCTTATAATGACTTTGGTTTTGACATCAAGGTAATATTAGTCTCATTGAACGGGCTAGGAGTATTCCCTTCTTCCATATTTTTTTGGCGGGAGGCGGGGCGGGAAGGGTTTGTGAAGAATTGGTGTTCTTTTGTAGATGGGAGAATTCACCAAAAAGCCATCGGAGCCTGGGCTTTTCTTAATAGGAAGTCTCTCAATTACTTAGTTTCTTTGCTTATTATAAATCTATTCAGGGCAGCCTGGGTGGCTCAGCAGTTTAGGGCCACCTTCAGCCAGGGCGTGATCCTGGAGACCCCGGATCGAGTCCCACATCGGGCTCCCTGCATGGAGCCTGCTTCTTCTCTGCCTGGCTCTGCCTCTCTCTCTGTGTCTCTCATGAAAAAATAAATAAATGAATGAATGAATTAAATAAATAAATCTATTCAGTTTCAATTTCTTCTTCATTCAGTTTTGGTAGTTTATGTATCTCTAGGAATTTGTCCATCTTATCTAGGTTAACTAATTTGTTGACATACAACTATTTGTAATGTTCTTTTATACTCCTTCTTTTGTAATGTGGGTTTTCTCTATTTTTGTTTTTCTTTTACTTAGATCTAGCTAAAGGTTTGTCAATTTTGTCATTCTTTCCCAAAAGAATCCACCAACGTTTGGTTTCATAATTCTATTGTTTTTCCATTCTCTCATTTATTTCCCCTCTGATCTACATTATTTACATCGTTCTGCTATCTTTGAGTTTAATTTGTCCTTTTTCCAGTTAGGGTTTGGTTATTGATTTGATATCTTTCTTCTTTTTTAATATAGGTATGTTAATAGCTATAAATTTCTAAGCATTGCTTTAGATGCGTCTCCCAAGTTTTGATATGTTTCCATTTACATTCATCTCAAAGTATTTTCTAATATTCCTGTTTATTGTTCGATTCTTTGGTTATTCCATCTCTTTGTGAACTTCTAAATTTTCCTTTTGTTATGAATGTATAATTTCATCCCACTGTGTCCAGAGAACACACTTTGTATGATTTCAATCCTTTTAAATTTATTGTGACTTGTTTTATGGCCTGCTATTTTGTCTATCCCGGTGAATGTTTCATGTGTACGTGAGAATGTGTACTCTGTTGTTATTAACTGGAGTCTTCTATAGATATCTGCTAGGTCTAGTTGATTTATAGTCTTAAGTCTTCGGTTTCAGTGCTCTTTGTCCACTGTTCTATACAATATTGAACATGAGGTACTGAAGACACCAGCTATGATTTCTAAACTGTCTATTTATCACTTCAATTCTGTCAGTTTTTGCTTTATGTACTTTGGGCTCTGTTGTTAGTTACCTACATGTTTATAATTCCGATATTTTCTTAATGGATTGACCTTTTTATGATCACATAGCATCCTCTCATAAAAGTTTTTGTCTTAAGATCTATTTCGTCTGATATTACTATAGACACTCTAGCTATTTTTTTCTTTGGTTATTGTTTGCATAGAACATACTTTATCATCCTTCTTCCTCCAACCTATTTGTATCTTGAGATCTCTAGTAAATAGCATATAGCTGGGTCATTTAAAGAAAACATTCCCGGGGTGTCTGGGTGGCTCAGTCAGTTAAGCATCTGACTCTTGACTTCAGTTCAAGTCTTGATCTACACACCCACAGTGTGGAGCCTACTTAAAAAGAAACAAACAAACAAAAAATTTCATTCTGTTAATCTCTATACTTAGAGAACTTAATCCATTTTATATCTGGAAGGAGTTATTACTGTTATTACTGCCATTTTGCCATTTGTTTTCCACATGTAGCATATCTGTTTTGTTCCTCAGTTACTCCATATCTGCCATCTTTTATGGTACATAGATATTTTTTCAGGTAACATTTTAATTTCTTTGTTGTTTCTTTTACTAGACTTTAAAGGAATTTCCTTAGTGGTTTTCCTGGGTATATTACAATCAGTCTGGTTTGGATTAATACTAATTTAATTTCAATAATATACTAAAACTTTTCTCTTACATAGCTCCATTCCCTTCCCCTTCTCTTATGCTGTTATCATCATACAAATTTAATCTTTAAAAATAATATACCCATTAACTCAGATTTATAATTATTGCTTTTGGGCAGCTGTCTTTTACTTTCGATTAAATAAAATCTTCAAAAAAATCGGAAAAAGTGCCTTTGAAAATATGAAGAACTGCAGAAGTAAAAGGTATTACTGTGGCCTTTTTTCTGATATATTTACCTCTAAGTATAATACCTTCCAAGGTTTAGTCAAAAAGAAATGAAATAAATCAATAAAATCAGTTTTCTTCCCTAAATATAAGACAGTATTGTGATACCCTTGGGACTTCTGCATAATAGAAGGCTGTATGAATACCTGTTGACCTTGAAGCATTTGTTGTGCTCTCAGCTTTAAAGCAGAAATGACACCTAAGCTATTTACTTCCCAGGACCCTGATAAAGGACCACAGGAGAAGACACATGAAGGGTCCTTGTGAAGCTCCTTACAAATCTTACTTATTAACAAAATAATTAGTATAGATAAATAAAAATAATAAAAACTCTTATTGTTTATTACCTACACATCTGAAGTTGTACCATCTTCATTTGAACTTTGCTTGGGGAAGTGTAATGAGAATAAGTAATTTATCTCAGTTAAACCTTCTGTGGGCTACCTTTTGTGAACAGAGTGTCACAATCACACTGTGAAAACATTAATGGTTACGGACATGTCACCAAAAACAACCGTGGAGGGGGAAAAAAAAAGCTGTTACTTACGCTTGGCTTTCAACTGTCCAAGGATGGAATTTTCTCCTCTACACATGGTCCTGGACACATGTAAAGGAAAGAAATAATTATGGAGGTTTCAAAGGAACCAATCCCAACTGCAATATCTGTTGAGTATAGTCCTAACCCGATTGAAAACAGAATAAGAGCTTTTATGAGAAGATGTTACACGGACTTTTAAAAAGCTAACAAAAAACAAAAAAACAAAAACACCTGAATATCACTTTCATAACATTACTGATGAGACAAGATAGCTGTTTTGAGGTAGGTAAATGGAAAAGTCATGAAATTGATGTTAGATTTCAGTAAGAGGTGCTATTTTAAAAGGATGGGCTATGAATGAACTTTCTCTCTTAGAAAATTTGGTGACAGCAAAGATAAATTTAGAATACCTCAATAGATGAGAACACTTACAGACTCACGCTACTTTCAGAGGTGTTGAAAAGGGCAAACACTTAGCAGAATAATTTCAGAATTAAACTATATAACGAGGCTGTCTCTGTAAAGTCGGCAAATGCCTTGAAAGTGAAAAACAGTCTCAAATAACTGACTCTGCTAATGATTCTGTTTCTCACAACTCCGATAACAGTCAATGAATTATAAAGACTGACAAAACCAAAAAAATTCTATGCTCCATCTGCTTGCTCTGTGAAAGTAATTAAAAATACAGTTACGCCTGGGAAATACTGATATTCTTAAAGATGATGCCAGCAAATAGAGATGTTTTTGCATAATAAAAGGTTAGAGTTTTAGTTGAACAAAAGCCAAGGATGTTATTTCATTCAGCTGGTTCAAACCCAAGGAAATAGTCATCGAAAATAATTACAATTGACAATATTCCAAAAATAATATTAGAATGGCAAACGAAGTGGATGAAATCCAATTAAACATTATGTCAGCGCCTTAAATACACGAAAAGCTTTGTTTGTCATGTTATAAATCAGATAATATTAGAAATGGGCAAATCTTCAATCAAAGCATATAGACCAAAACATAAAGTTTTCTCATACTGTAACCAGGCAAAATTACCCTGAAGAAACTAAAAAAAAAAGTCTTTACTTGAGATTTTGGCAGATGGGTATACCTCAAAAAGTCAGTAAGAAATGAGGGGATTAAAAAAAAAAGGACACCCCCACACAATGGTGCCTACGAATTGTTCCCACTAGACCCTCGCATCCTCCAAGGGGCACTCGTGGGGCGAGAGGCAGGAGGGCATCTACGCCCCTACTCACAATTTGACCAAGGGCCTGAAGCCTTATCTGCTTTACACATTGGAGGTTCTGTGTAAGCTCTCACTGGTCTCCCCCCACAAAAGAGTTTGATTAGAAAGGTGGGAAGCTACAGGTGGTTCTAAAAGACTGGGCTATTAAAAGAAAATATCCAGGTTCTAGTCTTTTCTTTGACTTAAAACAAGCATGACCCTGAGCAGGGCTCTTTCATATCTCAGGTCACAGATCTTGTTCTTGGGGGGTGGGGTTCCTACCCAGACCTGTCCACTTACCTCTTCACTGCCATTCTCTTTCCCAGAGAGAACGATAAGGGTACCTTTCCGTCATTTTCTACGCCACCTCTCTGTCTGCTTATGAGACATACCTCCCAATCCCCTTCATAATGCCCTACTGGCCAAGTCTGAATCTTCACGGGTCTTTCTGAGTAAATATGGCCATTCTGCTTTTTAGAATATTGAAAATAGGATTTAATACTTTCCTTAAAATTTTAGCAAAGATGTGGCAGAGAAAGCAGAATTAAAATTCCAGGAGATGGGAAAGGACCTTCATACTTCATTTACTGGCAAAGGCCATCATTACCAACCTTGTTGAAAACCTTGCCACCTAAAGAATCATAACCAAACACATAGAAATCATACTACTTTAAGCATTTAAATTTTTTTCTTCAAAGAATATGGAAAGCTCATAACTACATGGTGGCTTAAAGATAGTTTTTACATCAATATTACATATAAGTATACATATATACTGTATATATGTATATATATTTGAATGTTATCAACTAGTAAATAGGCCAAGATTCAAAAGTAAAATCAAGCGTTCATCTGTTCAACCTTCCTGAATAAATGTGGAGAAACATTTCCATTCCTTTCACCAGCTTACGTGCGTGACTGATAAAAAGCTGAAAAGAGACAACTTTAAAACGTTGGCACCTGTAGTTGAAGTGCATTATTGCCTGCAGAGCATTTCCTCCACCGGTTGAAATGTCTCCTTCAAATCCTGGCAGCAGTGGTATCACAACATACACCCGGTATCTCTGGCCTTCCCTACAAAAGTCAGATGCAGAGCCATTCACCAAAAAATGATAGCTAAGCCGTTCACGTGGTTTTAGAGATTGAGCCTATCCCACTTCAGGGCTTGGAAGGTGCCGTTGGATTGGAGACCGGAAGCTGTTATCCAGGCAACAGTTCATAATAACCTAAAAAATAAGCTGAACTTGGCAGCAGAGTGGGAACTCTACTCACTATCTCTCTACAGCACGATGTTTCCTAGGACAAAATCCACGGTAAGCAACCCATGCTTGGATCTCAGGGAGGTGGGGGAGGGGGCCGTAACAAAATTTTGAAAAAGATGTCATCATGAGAATTTAACGAATAACAAGGTGTATCCATTAGTATCTTGCTCAGAGCCCAGCAAACAGCAGGCATTCAGTTAAGGATGGTTGAGGCGATGAGTCCCCACAGCCTCGATCTCAGGGGCAGAAGACACACTGGTCCCAGCATACTCTCCAATGCAGAAATGATCACTGCTTAGAAAACTGGTTCTGCTACAAAATGTTATCCTGGGCCCTTCAAGAAATTTGAGTGACACATGATTTTTTAATTCCTCTGCATATACAACTCAACCTTTCTTGGCCTACCGATCCAACTGACTGAGGACAACCTTTGAAAGAAAAGCCTTCGAGGAGCCTTTGCTGCTCAATGATGTAACAAATGAAAGAAGGCGGTGGGGCTACTTACTTTGATCTTCATTCAGAAAGTAAAAAATTTGTGGAGAACTGTGTTCAGATAGGTGTCACTAGTTGCAGGCAAAGCTGTTAAAGTCCTTGCTTGTCTCCATGTATAGGAAACATGGGAAGAAGTGAAGGCTGGAAATGCCTGTGCTACCCATGGGGTCGAGAAATCTCGTCTGTATATCTGGGAGATCCATAGTCCCACAAAGATGCTGCTACTTAATACTGAATTTCTAAGGATCATTTTTCTTCCAAGCAACTACATTTTTTTTTCATGGGAATATTACTCCCCTCCGAGGGGTCAGATTGCACGACAACGTGTCAGGACGCCAAGGTCGTTCCTTTCAGGGCAGAAGTGATGGCCAGCACGACAGAGTGTGGAGCCCATGAGCCTAACTGTGGTGCTGAGGAACAAGGAAGGCATCGGAGTTCGGTCGTTGCAATGGCATGGATTAATCACTAGATGGCAAACATAGTTTGAGTTGGAAAACCGAATTTTGAAAAAACGTAAACTCTTCAAGTTCTCCGCCTGATAGGGGTAAGAGGCTCACATCCTTAAATGGTAACAAGATAGTGGGAAAGAAGAACAGAGAGAATGGCTAAGCTCTTCCCCCATCGCCAGTATTTAAAAGTCCAAGTGAGTTAAACCAGACACTTAGAAATGGACACCACCTGGCCTCAACTACCTTTCTAGAATTGCCTTCCCATAGGATCTTCCCAGACCCACAGCCCACTGCCAGACAACTGCTCTGCTAAGGAAGGTTGGCTCATCTGCCCTCTGAGTCTGGAATACCCCTTTCTGCTCGCAGAATCCTACTTCTCCTTCCAGGGCAGCTAAGAGGCACCTGCCTTGGTCAAGCCACGCTGACTCTTCCAGTCAAAGCTGGTTTGCTCCTGCCTCTGCATGCTGGTGGCAAGAAACATTCTTTCTGCCTTACACGATAGTGACACACTGATCTGCTCCCTGGGCTACACGATAAGCTCTTTTGAAACACAGGACGTATGTCCACATATCTTTCTATTTTGGGGGCAGTGCCCAACAGAGGATCTTTGCACACAGTCTGCATGCCGTACTATCTGCCTAGGGAGAAGGGGGTCAGGTGGGAAGAATGCTTATTTCTGAGAAGCTTCTGGTAGAGAAGAGAGTAAGCTGCAAAACGAGTTTTAGTTTAAATTACATTTTAGTTGAATTTTTATTGTGGTGAAGTATATATATATAACACAAAATTTGCCATTTTCACCATTTTTAAGAGTACCTGTTTGGTGGTTTTAATTCACGTGTTGGGAACCATCATGGTATCTAGCTCTAAAATATTTTTAGCACCCTCAACAGAAACTCTGTGATAGTTAAGCAGTAACTCCTGCATTGCCTCTCCCCTGCAACCCCTAGCAACCTCTCATCTACTTTGTGTCTCTCTGAATTTGCCATTCTGGAAATTTCACCTAAGTGTAATCATACAGTATTTGTCCTTCCATGTATGACTTATTCCAACTAGCTCAACATCCTCAAGATTCATCCATGTATCAGAAATTCCCCCCTTCTTGTAGCTGAATAATACTGCATTGTAGGTGTAGGGCACATTTTGTTTATCCGAATCATCTGTTGATGGGCACCTGGGCTGTTTCCACCTCTTGGCAATTGTGAATCACCTCGCCGTGGATACTGGCCATAAAGAACCTCCATCCCTGTTTTCAGTTTTCCTGGGAATTGATCCAGGGATGGCACTGCTGGGTCATATATTTATTTTATATTCAGTCTTTTGAGGACTCACCAATTAACTTATATTTTCTAATGGGTAATATATTGCTCATGGGACAAAATTCAAGAGTTAGAGGATTATATGATGACAATAAAATTCTCTTTCTCTCCTTTGTCCTCAGGCACTGTTTTCCCTCCCTGAGGGCAACTCCTATGACCTTCCATGTTCTTCCAGAAATAGACTATCAATTTCTAAGCCATTTCTTCTATGCAAATGTTGGAATACTATAAACACATTTATGAATGTTGTTTATTTATATGCCTGTATGCCTGTACATTGTCCATTTTTTAACAAGTGATATAGTATTCCACATACAGCCTTACCATAATATTTGAAGTGTTTCTCTATTGCTGGGTGTTTAAATTGCTTCTAATTTTTTACTCTTTCAAAATACCTATTTTGTTATGCATGCTGACCCACGTAAATCATTTTTTCACAATTGTGAAACGTGAAGGCCACTTAGGAGTGGTACCACTCCTTAAACCTAAACATCAAGTGTTTGTGATTCTGTTTGGAAAAGGTGGTTCCCTTTTATTGTTGTGTTCTATGAGAGCAGAAATGACCTCAAAAGAGACCTCATATGTAGGATACTGGGAAATGGCCCATAAAGATCTAATGTCCACAGATAAAATATTCTTGCAAATTTACTTTGTAAGAATCAGAATGTTCAGTTTTCTTGTTCTTGGGACTCTTTGCTTCATATCAGGGTCTCTGCCTTTTTATAATGCAGCAGTTCTTGAATTTTCTGAATGAGGACATTTTTAAACTGTGTTCAGCAAGTTAGCAGAAAGGATTTAGATTTTCACTGTTGTAGAAAAGGGGGCCCTTGAATTTCAAACCATAAAATTTTGGCTGAGTTTAATCCAATGAAGAGAAAAATTCTACACGATACTATGTCCAATCTCCCTCCTTGATCCAATCCCCAGAAGACAACAGTTCTCCACTGCCGAGGATTCTGAAACACTGCATCCTCATAAAATCGGGGTGGTGCAAATGATAGCTATTAGCTTAGGGCAAGAACCTGAGCCCCTAATGGGCAGAATTATTTATGATCTTAAAAACAAGATAAGAGCTAGTGGGTTCAAAGCCATCATGCAAGCAATGGTTTCATCCACTGCACTTCAGAACAATTTTATAAAATTGCATTCTCAGGCTCTTTGTTAAAATAAGTTTTCCTTCAAAAGTCACAAACTTATGGCAGTGCTGTGTATCATATCTAAAAATTGGAAATCCATGTTCAGTAATAGGGGATGGCTAGCTAAATAATGTTACAGCCGCTCAAAGAGTGAACATTTTGCAGCCACGATAAATGACCACTGTGATGACTTACCAGCAACAATACTTCTGGTCCTGTGTTAAAATGGCCCTAATCCAAAGTTACAATTACAAGACAATTACAGATGCAACAGGCTGATGCAGTAACTTTTCCCCTTAAATGCATTCTCTTTCCCCACCCTGTGACTACAGATAAGGAGGCAGGTGCTGCTCCTAGGTGGTATCCTCGCAAAGGAACCATGACACACGGTATCAACTTCTTAGATCTGAGGAACTAGATAGAGATCCTCTGGGTGAGCCAAGAGTATAAAGAAATAAGAGTGAGACTCGCTGCAGGGATCCTGCCCTCCTCCCCCCTTAAGCAGAATTCCAGGGAGGACAGGGCACCCCCTCACCTTTCAACAGGATAGGGGAGCCACGAGGATCTGAGTGTGAGACATAATCTCACTTCCCAGGGAACCCCAGAGAAGGTCCCCCGGCCTTCATGATGCAGCAGCAACAGAGGAGAGGCAGGTCTGATTGGAGAAGGAGGAGGCCCCCACATCACAGTAAGCAGATACCAGAATAGGCCCAAGAGGGACCAACACTGAGGGCCGGAAGCTCTTCACAAAGGTCCGGGGCCCTTGACCATCCTTACCGGGTACGGGGTGTATTGGGGAGAGGAAGGGAGGAGAGCCTGGGTTGTGCCTGAGTGACAGCATACAGAGCAGAAATAGCCAATAGCACGAAATTGCTGAATTTGGCCACATTTATCAGGAAGTGAGTAAATTAAATTTCCTTCTATTGTGTGGAAATGGGATTTGAAATCAGAATTCAGGTGAGCTATAGAAAAAGGAAATAAATCATAACTCAATGAAAATATATGTGTATTAATACGGACCAAAAAGAAATAAGGAAGAAAAAAGTGAGTTTTCAGGATGGTGAGAGTGTGAGACTTTTCATACTTTCCATTTTTGTGATCGCTGGAATGTTGCCTGTAGCTTTAAAAACCGAGCACTAACTCACCACCTAAATGGTCATGGCTTTCCTCTCCATCATCCTCCTTGCTCTTCCCTCAGGAAAACCCCTCTGCTCCTCCCCTCCACTCCCCTCTTGATCATGAAGGGCTCTCAGGAGAAGTGGGGCCGCCGAGAGTGGGGTCTCAGGATCTGTAGAAGGCCCCTGAGGAGCTCGGCATGCTTCTCCAGTGACGAGATGCTTTGTTGTTTGAGACTTGGGGATTTATAGATCATATTTCATTGCTATAGACTTCCAGAGCTGATATAAATCCTATCATTGTGGATTTTGCAGCAGCGAACGCTGCCAGAACGAAGATCTGTGGTTGGGGCAGAATGGTTTTGTGGAGAGAACTTTATACTGCCGGGGCATGGGCCATGCGAGAATTGGATCTGCAGCTTCTCGGTGGCTTGGGACAAAACCCCTTCTACTTTATGTTTGGCAAATCTTTTCAAGTGCAGTAGCCTTTTCCAGCCTTCAGCTTTCCCATCCGCACATGAGGGAGTTGGCTAAAATCATTGCTAGTCCACTAGAAATGCTGGCCCTATTCAGCAGTGAATTTGCATGGGATACGCACTTTATAGATAATGGGATAATACACATTGTGCATGCCCACACGTGTCATTTTTTCCCCATTGGTTATGTTTTGGAAACACAAGCTTTTACATGTAAGAGTGTTGAAGGTCAGTCCAGCACATGTGACTAAGACTTCACTCGACTTGATAAACTTTGCCAGGCAGGTCCGTTAGTCACCCTAAAATAAGATCCTACAAAATGATTGCCATCCTCCACCCTGTGCTAATCTTTAGGTCTCTCCTGAGAATCCCATTTATATAATTTTTAGAGTCAAACAAAAAGCAATTAAATGCTCTAAATCGAAGGTTCTGCTGCCATGATCTCTTGTCATCTCTGACCCGGTATAACCTCGTCTCCAGGTATCTTACAGAGCTTGGAGGTTGGCCCACGAGAAAAAGAATACAAACCCAGCCATTGTCCTACTCACTCTGCGCACTTTTTGTTCTTTCTATTACAACTGCAGTTTAAATTTCTTTAAGGGGGTGCTTCTGAAACACACCCAGCATGTCCTTTCAGCGTGGTACACAAATTATAGGATATGGTAATTACAGGGGGCAGACTTTTCTGTAAGCCAGAGAATGTCTCACTTACCAAGCAATTACTTTAAAACACAGAATGTTCATCTGATTTATTTTAAAATCAAGTATCACTCATAGATTTCTGGGAGGCTTAATATGGGAACATTTCAACTTCCCTGCAAATGAGGGGGAGCTTGAGGCTGAGCAGGTACAGGGCACAAGGTGAAGTTTCTGAAGACATGGTTTCAGTCTCAGTTCTACTCATCGAGAGCTGTGTGGCTCACACAGGTCGCCTAACCTCCCGGGGCTTCACTGCCTCATCTGTAGAATGGGAGAAATTATGCACCCACTTCATAAGGTAGGCGTGTGAAGTAAATAAGCTATTGCATGTAAAGCACCGCAGATGTGGAAAGGCTCAGAAACTACTTGGTAACATGATTATGCGGTTTACAACCACTGATTTCAATGAGAAAGCCTGCACACCTTCAACGAATTAAAAAGGAAATAGTACCTAAAATTAAAACAAAATAAAGCAAAACTGAATTTGTTTTATGCTAGAGAATACCTTCTATTTTATTTGACATTTGGCAGGGGAGAGGCTTATCAAATCAATAATAAGGAATCCAAAAATTTATTCCCAGGAGGAGTGGGCAGCTCTGGATTTCTGGCAGGACACCTCTGGACAATGTTTTAATAACGTGTTTCTATTTGTCACAGGATGAACAAGCACCTGTGCTGGAAACCAAATGAAGCTTCATGGATACTGCAGTAGCCATCTAATAATTTAAAATAAGGCAGCTAAAATAAATAAATAAATAAATAAATAATAAATAAATAATAAATAATAAATAAAATAAATAAAAGGCAGCTAAACATCTCTTTATTTAAAACATTTGTTTCTATCATAAATGTTAATTCTGAAATAGCTGATCTGAGTATGACACTTCTTTACCCTTGCTCAAATTTACAGTGAGCTCTTTATTTCCAGAAGATGAATTTCCTGAAAATAACATTATAATTTCTTACGTGAACTGACCTGTAATGGTTTTTAAATTGCCTTCACATTCATTCATATGAGCTAGATACAATAGGTATTATTTTCTTTGTTAGTGAAAACAGAGTGAAAGGGGAACTGATAGGCTGGAAAGGTCACATACCTATAAAATCTTTTTTTTTTTTTAAGATTTATTTACTTATTCATGAGAGGCAGAGACACAGGCAGAGGGAGAAGCAGGCTCTCTGTGGGGAGCCCAATGTGGGACTCGATCTCAGGACCCCAGGATCACACCCTGAGCCAAAGGCAGATGCTCAACTGCTGAGCCCCCCAGGCATCCCCACATACCCATAGATAACAGAGCTGGAAAGAACCCAAGTCTCCAGACACCTGGTCCCAAAATTATTCTAGATTCCCCAGAGGAGTGCTCCCCATGCCACGCACGCCTGGGCGAACTGCAAGCACTGTCTGGCAAGGTTCTACAGTTACAGAAAGCAGGAAGAATTTGAGCCATTTTCAAAATTGTGTATTTTTCAATGAAATTTAATATTAAAATATAGAGGCATTAAATCAACTGCCTATTTTCATCGTATGTGTCAACTCTGTGTTCATAACAGTGCAAAATGCACTCTCTCACTTCCTGTTTAGCAAGGCAGCAGCTTTGTGCATGTCAAATTTCCAGGAGCAAACCTGTTTCATCCTCAGAGACCATTTATTCATGGCACGCTGTGTCTCAAAATTTCTACCTGGATCAGTCAGTTTGAACTCTTTCTCTTGGCTTATTCAAACATGGTATAAACCAGTTGATTTCTTCCCACTGATCTGTCAGATTTGAGTCGCCAAAGACGGACTTCCAGCAGGTTGGGAGCTGCTCTCAACCCCAGGAGAGTTGTACTTGGTAGAGGAGACCTTTTGTTTTCTGCAGGGATTCCCACAGCTACTCTCGGTTTGTCATGGGATGAACAATGTTCTGAGGCCCTAGGTCATGGATCAGAGCATGAAGTCTTTCTGTTTCTGCAAAGAATGATGGCTGTGGAGAAGGAACCAGGAGGAAGTGAGGAAAGCAGAGAACTCACTTCAGAGAATTGGTGTTCCCTGGATTCCAGCACTGGCGAGAAAAATAAAGTCTCAGCCCAGTAGAGGGAGTTGGCAATCAAGAGACTCGGATCTTTCCAAGGTGGGAGGGATCTGGAAGAGAGCCTGTGTTCCTTGGTCAGGCCTGGCTGAATGCTGACTGTCATTTCCCTCCATCTGCTTTGTGCTATATTCTATCCTTTTTCCAACAGCCAGAATTATATTTGTTGCCAGGCACGTGACATTGGCAGGGAAGTTCTGAGTCTCAGAGAGCAAAGCCCAGAGAAGTCAATGAAGGAAGAGGGGGGTGAACTTGGGCATGGCACGCCATGGCCCTTGGTGAAAGGGCGAGGGGAGCACTGCAGACAGGCTCGAAGTTCCACCTCTCCCTTTCCTAAGAATACGAGCCCACAGGCTTGAAACCGGCAAATGAAAATCTATTTTACAGTTCCAATTAACCCAGGAGATGAACAATAATAATGTGAAGGTTCAGAGAAGGGGGAACATGTGAAATATATTTCCAGGGTACATGCGTGTATCCATGAAAAGTTTTATGTATAATACACACGCCCTTTGAAACGTGACTATCAAAGAAAGGGAGACGATTGAGAGATCAGAGCTAAATAACACAGCTAATTTGAAATTCAATGGGCTCATTTCCCATTTTCTACAAAGTAGGCTTCAAATTGCATCTTTAATGGGCTCTGTGAACTTCCAAGTGTGAGACACAGTCTGCAGCAGATGCTACCCTACGGTGCTCTCTCATCACCGATCCCTTTTCCTTTCAGGAGCAGCTCATAGGATCGCTGGGAAATGTTCAATCAGAAAATATCTTAAATTTCCTTCAGCCCTGAAATACTATGACCTCAGAAGAAGTCCAGATTTTTTTTTGTAAGATTTGTTTACTCATGAGAGACAGAGAGAGAGAGACAGAGACACAGGCAGAGGGAGAAGCAGGCTCCATGCAGGGAGCCTGACGTGGGACTCGATCCCGGGTCTCCAGGATCATGCCCTGGGCTGAAGGCAGCGCTAAACCACTGAGCCACTTGGGTTGCCCAGAAGTCCAGATTTTTAAAGACAAATGAATATGCTGAAGAAAAGTGTTCTTTCAGGCTCCCAAACCCTTTAAAAACAAATCTTACGGGTACTTACTAATATATGTATACAGGGAACTAGTAACTCGGATGAGGGAAGCTAGGAGTCCTCCTACTCTCCTTATTAGCTGATCACGGTTACAATATTCACCATTCACCACTCCAACCAGTGAGTTCATTTGTCAGCCTAATGGATTTCTGCAACTTATTTCAATTTCATGAAAAAATATCTTTCTCTTTTGTCAAATATGCTTTATAGATAAGGTGGAAACTCCTGCATCAATGAAATGCAAGAGTTGGCAGAAAGACACTTTAATTTTGTAAATTAGACACAAATTGACCCACAGAATTGAGAGACTGACATAATACAAGAAATCGTTGTGGTAGGTGTATGTTTAACTGTACCCAAGACTGTTTTTAGTCATCTCAGAAACAGATCGTGTGGTAACTTTCTTGAAAAAAAAAGATTGTGAGAAGACCAAAGATAGAGGTCACCTGTAAAAGCACAGATCACCATTAATGCCTATGGCCACACCTGCTCTTCTAGGTGAGTCCTAAGTAGTTCTGACTGTGCCCTGGAGTTACCTGTGGACCATTATGAAACATAAGTGCCTGGGCCCCACTCCAGGAAATTCTGACTAAGCAAGTCTGGATTGAGTCCAGCTCTCTGGATTTTTATAAAAGTCCAATGGTGAGAGGTGCCTGGATGGCTCAGTTGGTTAAGTGTATGAATCTTGATTTTGGCTCAACTCATGATCTCAGGGTCGTGGGATCAAGCCCTGTGTCGGGCTCCACACTGGGCATGGAGACTGCTTAAAAGTCTCTCTCTCCCTCTCTCCTGGCCCCTCTTCCACTTTGCACTCTCTCTAAAATAATAAATAAATAAACTAGAAAAAAAATGTCCAGTGGTGATTTTGATGTGTAGTAAAGGGTGAGATCCACTGTACACCTTGCAGGATATGGTGGGTACTGCGGTGTGCTGCCTAAATGCCCTCCCCGTGGGCTCAAGACAGCCATTACCTTCCCACTGAGAGTATTGGCTGCCGACTACTCACAGTGAAGATCTCCAGGATTTACCCTCCTTGGTCAAAGGGACCTGCCTCACCCAAGGTCATGCTCAATTCCTCAAGTCAGCCTATACCTGATGACTGGTTAATGGGAGGAGAGGACAACAAAGGCCCAACCCCCTTGTCTCAATTTGTGCTAATGCTGAAGGGCTCTTCAGTCTTGAAGTTACGGGGCCTGCGGAGAGGCATTGGGTTGGAAGTCTCAAAGCTATTTTTGCCTATTGCTGTTAGGGGCTTAGTCAAGTCACATCACCTCTTTTTTTTTAATTTTTTATTTATTTATTTATGATAGTCACAGAGAGAGAGAGAGAGAGAGGCAGAGACATAGGCAGAGGGAGAAGCAGGCTCCATGCACCGAGAGCCCGATGTGGGATTCGATCCCGGGTCTCCAGGATCGCGCCCTGGGCCAAAGGCAGGTGCCAAACCGCTGCGCCACCCAGGGATCCCCACATCACCTCTTGAATCTTAGTTTTTAACTCTACAAATGGAGACAGCAATGACAATAATAACAGTAACAACCACAAGGACTGAATGGTCTACTTTCAAGAGTAGTTGTGAAGATTCAGTAAGAGTCTATAAACTGTAAATCATATAAAATACTGGCGATTACTATTGTAAAATGTTCTTAGGTCTAAAAATCCCTATAATATTATGTGGGGAAAAAAACATAGTAAAGTGCCATGGGACACTGGAAGTAAAATGATGTTTTAATCTCCAAAATGTGCATATATTTAACACTCTCCATTGCATGTGTTCAATGAATTGAAGGAATAAAATGTAATGGTGTTGTTTATTTGTTTTTTTGTTTTTATACAGAGCTAAAATTACCCATAAAAAGTAGTAGTCTGGCAAACCATGAGAGACTCCTAACTCTGGGAAACAAAGGGTTGCAGAAGGGGAGGTAGGTGGGAGTATGGGATGATTGGGTGACAGGCACTGAGGAGGGCACTTGATGGGATGAGCACTGGGTGTGATACTATATGTTGGCAAGTTGAGTTTAAATTTAAAAGGGGGGGGCAAGGAAAAAAAAGAAAAGATTAGTAGGAATAATATGCAAAATTGGGGATCCCTGAGTGGCTCAGCAGTTTAGCGCCTGCCTTTGGCCCAGGGCATGATCCTAAGAGTCCTGGGATCGAATCCCACATCGGGCTCCCTGCATGGAGCCTGCTTCTCTCTTTCTCTCTCTCTCTCTCATAAATAAACAAAATCTTTAAAAAAAAAAAAAAAAGTAGTCTGGGTACCAGGACAACTCAGTGGGGAGAGAACTGTCTTTTCAACAAATGGTGCTGGAACAACTATATATCCCCATGTAAAAGAATGAAGTAGGATTGCTATCTTGCACCATGTCTGATAAATAACTTAAAATGAATCAAAGACCTAAGTGTAAGGATTAAAACCATAAAATTCTTGGAGGAAAAGAGGTGTACATCTTCACCATCTTGGATTAGGCAGTGATTTTGTAGCTACAGAACCAGAGCACCTGTGATAAATGAAAAAAATAAACTGGACTTTATCAAAATTAAAAATTTTTGTCTTTCAAAAGAGATTATCAAGAAAGTATAAAACACACTGAAAAGGAGAAAATATTTGCAAATCTTAAATCTGATATGATCCTTGTATCTAGAATATATAAAGAACTCTTACAATTCAACGAAAAGACAACCTAATTAAAAAATGGACAAGAATATATATTTCTCCAGAGATAATACATGAAATGGCCAATAAACAACAACAACAAAAATACTCAACATCATTAATCATTAGGGAAACTGAAATCCAAACCACGGTGAGATATCATTTCACATCTATTAGGATGGCAATAATCAAAAAGAGAGATAATTGTAAGTATTGGCAATGATGACAGAGAATAGACCATGGGAATGTAAAATACTGTAGCTGTTTTTGAAAACATTCTGGCAGCTTCTCAAAACGTTAAACATAGAATTACCATATAACGCTGCAATTCTACTTCTAGACTAATAAAAATATGTCTGCACAAAAACTAATACAGAATATTTATAGCAGCATTAATCATAATAGCCGAAGAGTGGAAACATCCCCATATCTACCAACTGATGCATGGATAAACAGAATATAGCATATCCAGAAAATGGAATATTACCTGGCAATAAATATAAATGAAATACTGATAATATCCTATAACACAGATGAGTCTTGGAAACGTTAAATGAAAGAAGTCAGTCACCAAAGACCACCTACTGTACGATCCCATTCATATGAAATGCCCAGACTAGGCAAATCTACAGGGAAAGAAAGTAGTTTAGTGGTTGCAAGAGGATTAAAGCAAGGGGAAGTGGGTAGTGACACTGGGTTTCTTTCTGGGATGATGAAAATGTTCTAAAACTGATTAGGTACAGTCGCACAACTCTGAGAATATACTAAAAAGCACTTAATTAATACACTTTAAAAGTGGGTGGATTGCATGGTATGTGAATTACATTTTAACAACATTTTTATTGAAATAAATAATCCCAGGAGCTGAAGAAAGAAGATGGAGGGTAACGAGAGTTTAAATATAACTCACGGAAAAATATGATGACTATTTTGCTTTGATTTTTAAGTGAACACGGCTCACTGTCTGCCACTAAATAAATCAAACCACGATCTAACGGCGTGGGAAAGAGACCGGCCAGGAAAAAATGACTGTGCCCTGAAAGAATTCAGATTGCTTCAAAAATGGGACTCAAAATTCTCAGGAACCGAAATCAGACTTAAGGAACCAATAACCTACTGCTAGCTGAACCCGATTTATGCCTGCTAGGAAAAGACAGTATTTTAAAATGGGCTTTCAAAAGTCATTTCAGCAGGAAATGCGAGAACAGCTGCAGTAACCCCCCCTACCAACACACCAAAGCCTTACCTGTGAGCTTTCAGTATCCTCTGAGCAATGGCATCACCTATCTTGTTGAATACAACTTTGTCATCAGCACAACTTATGAAAAACTGGTTCTGTAAGAAATAGAGAGATCATGTAAGTCTTTCTTATCTTGGTAGTGTGTGTATATATGGAGAGTGTGCTCTATAACAAACACTACACTGATATTTTAAAGAAAAATGTGTCACGTAGCGACATGTTCTTAGCCCTAAAAGCATTTAGGAAAGTAAATGACACTGAGACTCTGGGTCTCTGTATTTCACATATAATATCTTAGTCCAGGGGGAGGCTACACTATTATTTCATCATGTGAATTCTTTGTAGCTTGCATGTTAGAAAGGTGGGAACATTCCAGATTTAATCAATAGGGACACTAGGTTTACAGATTTGTGACTTGTGTACATGCTCATGATTTAAAATCCTATGTTGGTAAACTTTCTGTCTCATGCTAAGTTGACCTTTCTAACCAGGTAGACAGTAGAATCCTGGTCGAATTTTTTCCACCCATTCTCTATTGTTTCCTAGTCTCTGCTTTTGCCTTGCCTCATCTGTTTGGGTCCCTTATTTTCGAATTCCTATTTTAAGTAGCTTCAAATCCCTTTCACAAGTATGTTTCCTACATATAAATACATCAATAAACCAGAAAAAGAATTTTTTTTTCATTTTTTTTCTCTAAGTAACCTTACTATTCATTTACCCGTAAAACAGTCTTTAAAACTCTTACCAAAAAACCCGAGTACGACATTATTATCCTAATGGTATGAAAGATTTAATGACTAACATAAAGAAATGTTAGTCATTAGGTACAAATATGATCGCTACTACATACTTATATACGTAGTTAATAATACACCTGTAATTTATAAGTATAATCATCATAAGTAATCTTTGCTAATCATCCTTAAGAGACATATAAGCAATGCCTCAAACTAGAATTATCATCCCTTTGCGACATCATAATTTTTACTAGTTTACATGTTTTTATACTTCGATGTATAAATCTTTAAACTGCCTCCTTAAGACAAACTTACCAGAAGACATTGTGTGGGAACTCATCTGAGAATGTTCTTCTTTAAGGCATCGAACAATAAAAATTTCAGCGGCAACCAAAACATGTTTGTTTTTCTGAATTCGTATTACAGAGCAGCTTAGCATTCCTCAGTAGCTGTAAATACTCGCTGGCCACATGTCAGGGCCTGTTCTCCCTTTTGGGGGCAAGTGGGGTACATGCCAACCACTTACCTTGGCTAGAGGTGTAACAACCAGGTTTGTGTCCACAGCCATGTGTATCCACATGGCATCATGGA
The DNA here is from genome assembly GCF_905146905.1 of Nyctereutes procyonoides. Taxonomy (NCBI): domain Eukaryota; kingdom Metazoa; phylum Chordata; class Mammalia; order Carnivora; family Canidae; genus Nyctereutes; species Nyctereutes procyonoides. The sequence goes on from NW_026575142.1 coordinate 67,080,452, forward strand.
CTTCATCTAGGACTGTGGTAACACTAATTTAAAAAAAAAAAAAACACCTGACTTAATGCTACTAAAAAGAGATAAAGCAAAAGGTTTCTGGGTAATGCATGAAGCAGCCATTAACTTCTTATATCATGATGGTATAATTGACGAAGTTATCAATACTAATTGTATTAGTACTACAAAGCTCCAGACTTTGATCCTCAGCGTCCTTTTCTTGTGGCATCGTCCCACCCAGGATACTGTGCTGGACCTAGCCTGCTAACTTTAAAGCTCAGCTTCTCTTTCTCTAGGTCTGTGAAATAAATAAAGCTCTAATTCCTTCCTACCTGCACTCTGTGAATAGTCACTGCCTGGAAGTGGAGAGGGCCAGACTCAAGAGGAAGGAACACAGGGCTAGGATGGTTCTCTCCAGGAAACCCATCTCCCTCCACACATTAAAAAAATTTGATGGGAAAGACAAGATGAAAATAAAGAAGTCATTATATGACTTTTAATTTTTTTTTCTGAATTTTCCATATGCTCTGAGCTAGCTTTATATCTACTTTAAAGTGCAATTAAAGCTCCCAAACCAAACACAGTGTCCCTAGGTTTTCTCCTATTCTCTGAACACAAACTCTGGGATCTGATAAAGCTTTAAAATGAACAATGGTTCATACAGGATTGATGTTCTCACATCTTCCCTTTCTATACGTTGCTTATTCCAATATTGCCAAACCAAAGGCATCTAGTGGCCCTATATTAGCCACTTACCCTTGTGTGTGCTCTCCTGAAGCAGCATATGCCTCACGTTTAAACCGTCTCACTCAAGACACATAAAAACTCACCCGTGTTATAGTGTTTTTGACTAATAATATTATAGTAAGTTGACACACCTTAATAACAAGAACTTGAGGGACTCCTACTGGAATCCCGAGTTAATGAAAATTCACAGTGAATGTCAGGCATGCTGGAGAGGTAAAAGTTCAGATGACTTGAATTCATGGCTCCACATATGCTGATTAATGCAGCAGACCCTGGTTTGGGGGGCCCTGTGGTCTCTGTAAGCTATCTATGGGAAGGCAGGGTGTCACAGTAATTTACACAAACAGGACTTACTTCTATATAGATATAGTGTTTGCTGTTCTCTATCACGTTGATGTAAGCAGTGTGGATGGACTCTTCATGGTACTTTATACCAGCCGACCAATCAGCAGCGGAACGGAGCAACTGCAAGGCAGCAATCAGGAATGAGCAAACAATCAAAGATGACACCAGATGTATCAATGAAATCAATGCTTTTTCTTCTACACAACTGAATGATTACACTGACTTGGGTGTCATGTGTGGGCTAAGGGACAGTAGGCAGGTGGGTAACTGGTCCTTGGATAGAATCCACAAGGAAGGAGCCTGAGAAGTATATATCAGAACCTGAATATATCCTCCCCCTCCCAGGATTGTCTTCATTCAAAACTGGAAACCAGGATGTGCAGTGTCTACCAAGAGTATGGCAAAAGTACCTCTTTTGGTGGCAGGGAGTGGAATGACCATTGGTGTTCTTTTTCCATTATGGTTCCACAATTATATCGGAATGCATGTTATTCTGGTGTGTTTATTAATAGCACCATTTTTACTCTCCAAAATGTCCTGTTTTGAACCATAAGATATGGTCACCCTAGCTCTAACTTGATAATGCGCTGTTTCCTTTCCCCCCAGATAGATAGTGTTCAGATTAATACATTTTAAAACACAAATAGGTTCATTTAGATAAATAATCCTGACTTTGTCTTTAATGAGCTGATTCTTGATGTGTTTCCTCATTGCTCGTCTTTCTCATTCATACTGCCTCCCCCTATTCAGACACTCACCTGCTAACCCCCTGGATTACATTAAAGCTTCCAGCTCAGATACCCGAGTATATGTTAAGTACATTGATACCTAGTGGGACTGCCTAGGTCAAAGCTTAGCTCCGGCACTCAGTAGCTTTGATCTGGGTCAAGTTTCTCAACTTCCTGGTGCCTCAGATTTCTGTGCTATTAGATTATCTATTTTTTAGGGTTCTGGAGAGGATTAAATGAATTACTACTGTGAAGTGTGCAGGAGTAAGTGTATACCTAGTACACCCAAGTATATGTAGTAAGTGGTATATAAGTGCTTGCCATCATTTTTTTAAAAGATTTTATTTGTTTATTCACGAGAGACACAAGAGAGGCAGAGACACATGCAGAGGGAGAAGCAGGCTCCATGCAGGGAGCCCGATGCGGGACTCGATCCCAGGATCCCGGGATCATGACCTGAGCTGAAGGCAGATGTTCAAACACTGAGCCCCCCAGGTGCCTCAGTGCTGCCATTATTAATGAGAACATTAGAGGATGCACTTGAGCTTCGGCAGATCATGTCAGAGACCTACAGAGGCTGGCTGTACGTGGGAGGGTGGACTAGAAGACACCCAAGCCTTTATAACTAAGGACCGCTGTTTCACTTTTTCTTGTATTGTAACTATGACTGCTGTGCAAAGTCGGGCATACAGTAGGTGCTCAATAAATACTTATTAATTGGTTTTCCTAAAGCAATAGCATGACATTGCAGAAGAATCACAATGGAGATAGATTTGCTATTCCTGGTTTGAAATGAATATTGAAACTGTGTCTCATGAGGCCAACTGAAATTGAAAACAAAAGACTGGCTCCACATTATTAGGGATACAGAAAGTGATCCAGGGTGTAATTGGTTTTATGTCTGCTATATATAAAAGATCTTGTAAAATTCTTGATCTATTGAATAACTTTAAAAGCTGCAACTATAACACTAGTGAAATTCAGACCTAGTCCTTACTAACATCATTGATTCTATCCTCAAAATATTATTCTTTACTATGAGGCATTTATTACAAAATAGCTTCCCTCAAAAGACGTACTTAATTGCATCAGATGACTATGTGCCACTGGAACATTTAATTGTGAGCGGCGATAGTAAACTACCTCCAAAGAAAACTCATAAGGAAAATTTAAATAAGTATGATCTGCACTGGGAAATATATCTTGATTTCACCTCATCTCTAGGGAACCGGATTATTGTCCATCGGTAGAAATGACAATGTTTTGAAGAAATAGAAGTTTTCCAGTTGCTAGTCCACTCAGATTTATGTTAAATTTTGTTGCTGAGGGGCACAGCCCTGAAAATGGAGGTGACCTTGAGAAGGTTCTCCACTACACATACTGATCCGATTCTACACAACTCTGGGAACAATATATACAATTGCAGAGTAAGTTGGACAGATAGAAACTCTGGGGATCTGTGCTACAGCTCTGCCCTTACCAGCTCTTTCACCTTCAACAAGCCATTTTAATATCAGGAAGCTTGGTTTCCTCCACTGTACAACTAAGATCTCTCTCTCTCTCTCTCTCTCTCTCGATCTCCGCCCCCCCCCATACACACACACACACACACACACACACACACACACACACACCCATGTGCAAGTGCACACATGCCCCACAGTCTCTGGGTGAAGAAATAAATTGCATAATAAACACTTGGCAATGGCACGTGGAGCAGAGGAGATATTTGATGTGTTGGATTTCTACCTCTAAGAACTTAGAGGTGAAGTTTTATACCACCTTTGGTGGTCACTTCTCAGTCTTCCCTGCAAATCCAAAAACCTTATATTTTTCATTCCTTTCTCACTCTCAAAATTTGCCCTGATTAGGGTATTGAATAAACTCATTTACATAAGATATAAATGAGCAGTGCCAAGTAGGTTTCAAGTCTAATCAGTTTGGAGTAGTTTCCTGGACAGCTACGCCAAAAAGAGGCTCCTAGGAACTAGACACATTGGGGAGGAAAGCTAAGATTGATGGCCGGTGGCTCCAAGAAGGGAAAGCATGCAAATCATGCATTTGCCCTCTTTCCTGTGAAAGATGATGGTAAATGTTTCTCTTTTAAGATGCACTTAAGGGATCCCTGGGTGGCGCAGTGGTTTGGCGCCTGCCTTTGGCCCAGGGCGCGATCCTGGAGACCCGGGATCGAATCCCACGTCAGGCTCCCAGTGTATGGAGCCTGCTTCTCCCTCTGCCTGTGTCTCTGCCTCTCTCGCTCTCTCTGTATGACTATCGTAAATAAATAAATAAATAAATAAAAAATAAGATGCACTTAAATGTTTAAAGTAAGTATATTTGTAGGGCAAAAGAAGAACCTGAAGGACAGCGTAAGCCAAGTAGAAAGTAGAGGTGGGGGCCCTGATTGATGCCTATTAAACTGCAGCCTGTGGGAGATTGCCCCCCTTCCGGGGGTGCCGGTCAGCATCAACAATCCGTTGTTTGAGTCGAAACCACTATTGTTTTCTCACAATGAAAATTTATTTTTTCATTTTTTATTTTTAAGATTTTATTTATTCATGAGAGATGCAGAGACATAGGCAGAGGGAGAAGCAGGCTCCCTATGAAGAACTCAATATGGGACTTGATCCCGGGACCCCAGAACGATGACCTCAGCCAAAGGCAGATGCTCAAACACTGAGCCACCTGGGCACCCCAGCTCATTTAATTTTAAAAAGTCATCATTTTGTATTAAATTTGAGCATATCTTCCAAGTCATACAGAGAAAAATAACTTGGCGTTACTCTTTATTTACTATAATTCTAAGTAGTTAAAAATCTATCACCACAAGATAAACTAAAAATGCAGATTTCCCTTTGGTCCTGCCTCTACCCTTAAAGCAGGGACCCTGAAGTGATACACAGATCAACTCAACTGCTTTAAATGCTTGATGGTCTAGAAGGTTTGTAAACAGTCAAGGAGGTGAAACTCATTGTGATTAACTCCCTTCTGTTTCAAATTTAAGATTTACTCTCTCATTTTTCTTAAATGGTCTGACCAATGTGTCTCGCATTTCTGTTTTAAAGCAGTGTAACTGAGACAGGCCTCAGACCCCTGCTTACACATGCAGAAACAGGCCTTATCTCACTGGTCCCAAGTATTCTGAGAGTCAAATCTAACCCTCACTTTTCAAACCTCAAGCTTGAATACACAATTGTAAAGCCTATAAAAAGACCACATTTCTAATTTTATGTTTCAGTCTTCAAACTGTAACTGGAACCAGTCATTTTCCTTTGTATTATGCCCCTTTTTTTTTAAACCTGAAAGATAGCCTTCTCGGGCAAAATAGGTGAAGGGGAGTAGGAGGTCAAACTTCCAGTTATAAAATAAATAAGTCACAGAGGTGGCATAGAGAATATAGACAATGATATTCCATACTGCAATAATGTTATAGAGTGACAGTGACCACACTTATCATGGTGAGCACTTGGTAATGTACAGAATGGCTGAATCGTTTTGTAAAAATAGATGGATGGAAGGAAGGAAGGAAGGAAGGAAGAAGAAAGAAAGAAAGAAAGAAAGAAAGAAAGAAAGAAAGAAAGAAAGAAAGAAAGAAAGAAAACAAACCTTCTCTTTTACCCACAAGCCCAGACGCCCTTATATACAGTGGGCCCAAGTTGAATATATGGATTGAAATACAGAAATCTCTTCCTGAAGGAAGACTTTCCAAACTTTCTTAGTATTTGTCCCACGTTGCTTTCTTCTTACTGTAATGCTTTTCTTCTCTATAAATTCAGCACATATCCTAATTTCTTTTTATTTCCCTAAACTCCCAGGCCAGTCATGGACCACAGACTGTTAGGACAAGAGCCAGCCATATGTCTCTCAAGCAGAAGTTGGCTTCCATGTGGGAGCTCATCAGTGGCACAGGTCGGGAGGTAAGAGAAGCATTCAGAGTGTTGGGTCTCATCCTTCCAGTCTGTACTGAGGAGCACAGCAGGCCAGGAGCACTAAGAAATGGACTCCACTCAAGAATTTGCCTCATCCGGGGATCCCTGGGTGGCGCAGCGGTTTGGCGCCTGCCTTTGGCCCAGGGTGCGATCCTGGAGACCAGGGATCGAGCCCCACATCGGGCTTCCGGTGCATGGAGCCTGCTTCTCCCTCTGCCTGTGTCTCTGCCTCTCTCTCTCTCTCTCTCTCTCTCTGTGACTATCATAAATAAATTTAAAAAATTAAAAAAAAGAAACAAATAATGTAAAAAAAAAAAAGAATTTGCCTCATCCTATCAAGCCCTTCCTTCTAATGACCACTCTCGTGCCACTGAGTGTCATCCAGTCAGCACACACCTTGTATGAATCCACAACATGTAGCAATCATGTAGGATGGTGCTTTTGCCTGAATAGTAGGGAGAAGTTATCCTTGAGGCTGAAGGAGAGGAAGAAACATTGGAAGAATAAAACTTAAAGGGAGAGAAATCTTAGGAAAAAAGGTATAGACGGGGGCTCTCGGGAACCAGAAAGAAGCAAGAAGACAGTTGAGGAAGGACTTGGGGCTGCTGCCCCAGGAGAGGATCTTAAAAGGCAAGCACGCCAGGCAGCTCTGCCTCCCTGAAGCCCTTGGTGGTTACAAGCAGCCAGATCTCTGGGGTGGGGAACCGTCTCTCCCTATGGGCTACCACCTCGGGCACTGGGGTCAGGCTGCCCAGGATCCAGCCTCAGCCACACCGATACTCCCTGAGCTATTTCAACCTCCCAAAGTCTCACTTTCCTCATCTGTGAAAATAAGAGGTAGCACAAAAGTTCAGTTTGGTGACGACTGAATGAGATAATCCACAGATATTGATGCTAAAGCTTCAGGGCAGCACCGGGGCAGGGAGGGAGCACTCCCTGTTCATGGGCCTTCTCCCGCCAAGAAGCACAGCAGCAAGTGCAGGAAGGCCATGGCACGAAGACCTGGTCCATAAATGGGAAATAGCTTCCATGTTAGGAAACTGCCTTAGGGGTAAGGGGCCTTCTTTACTCTTGCCTACCTACTTCTTTTTTTTTTTCACAATACATTTTGTGGGCCTTTGGAATCTACGTTGATTTGAAATCTATACTGATTTAGACACTGATTGAGGAAATCTATGTTGATTCCTACATTGGCATCCTTCAGAGTAGTCATCTGGCCATTTTCCCCAAGTGTAGGAACAAATTTTTCCACTAATATAATTTGGATGTCATTCACACTGACCTGTATTTCTTTTCTGCTTAATTTTTTTTTAACAGAGAGATAAAAGATGTAACTCCAGTGGAATTAGTTCTCTTGATTTGGCAGGACTTCTCAACAATGATTGTCTAAGGAATGGCTTTTCTCCAATAAGCTGCTCAATTTAACAAAGAGGATTGGTCCCTATGTTGATCCCATATTTTTTCTTAAAGATTTTATTTATTCATGAAAGACACACAGAGAGAGGCAGAGACAGGCAGAGAGAGAAGCAAGGTCCCTGCAGAGAGCCCAATGAGGGACTCAATCCCAAGACCCCTGGATCATGACCTGAGCCAAAGGCAGATGCTCAACTGCTGAGCCACCCAGGCGCCCCTGATCCCATATTGATGCTAACTTGGCATCAGGCTTTTTTTTTTTTTTTATCTTGAGAGACATGCCAAATGTCCTCTGTCTTGGTCCTTTACTTTAAGTGACAATGATAGCATTTGGGAATCTATTTTGCTCCTTTTAGGGAGAAAACGAGCTCTTTTATATAGTCTGTGCATAAGTGGTTTCAGAGCCATCTCTCCTCCACCCATGGGCCCCAAGTCCTTCTGCTTTCTTCCCTAAATGTTCTTGGCAGGCTTCTGAGAATGCCCAGTTCGGAGGGGAAACACTCAAGATTATTTTAAAAGTGTCAGTGGAAGTTGCTGAAATCAGCTTTCAGATTCAGACAACTTTTTTTTAGTAGCAGAAATCCGTGTTGGTGGGGGTGGCCTCCGTTCCCCCTGCCCTGGCTCCGGCCTCCCTGACTGTTCAGTTCACCCTGGCCGGTTATGTCAAGCCTTCTGCGACTGCTGTGCATCGCGGCTGGTGAGGAATTACCAAGGATGATGGGGCCCAATGTTTTGGTGTTAAAGAATTAAGTAATTGGGTTCCCTTTTGCAAATAAAAGAACATGAGTCTCACCTACTATCTACTTTATTACGTCAAATGCTCTCTCTCTCCATTTCAATAAGTACATGGTATAAAGATTTTGTATCCATGACTACCCTAGTGGCCCACCCAGAAAAATGGAAACTTCTTTGCTCTAAACTCCTGAAAACACTAGGGAAAGCTTGAGGGCTGAAACTAATATCGATATAATCCAAGCTAGTGCACCTTTCTAAGGGCTTTGCGTGGATTCATTTAGCCATCACCACCAGCCCTGTGAGGCAGATGCTATTGGGATCTCTGTGTTATTGATGAAGAAAATGCATACAGAGATGTGAAGCACTCAGGGTTGCACAGCTGGTACGTAGCAGAGCTGGGATTTGAACACACTAACTCTAGAATCTACCCTTCCCCTTGTAAGCATCCCCTTGAGTTCGTTAAAGCTTGTGGTCTCTAAATTTTGTTACGAACAATAAATTGTTAAAAATGATGTTAGAATTTGTTTAAAAAGAATAAGCCTAAGAAAGAACTTTATTAAATTGTGTTAAATTTCTCAACTGAGAGCATGTAAGAGTTATTTGGCTATTGCCACATGACAGCTGAGAGCGGGAAGGGCCTGAAAGGATGACAATCAACCCTTTAAATATCAAGTTGCCTACTACACACCAGGTCTTATCTCCTGGCTCCCTTCTGGATTCTCTGGAAAACCAGGAATTCAGCTAGATTATTGCTTTTGGCCTCTAGGCTCTATAGGCTCATGACTCGAAAACAATAATGTCTAGGACAAGATGAATAATGTTGAGAGCCCGTAAATAAGGTGAAGTGAAACAACACCGTGGTCAGAACTTTATAGAAAAAGAGAAACAGAGCAGGGTCATTTCTTTTCTTTTCTTTTCTTTTCTTTTCTTTTCTTTTCTTTTCTTTTTTTTTTTTTTTTTTTTCGGTTTCTGGTCATCTCAGACTCTCCTGACTTCAAAAAATTGGCATCGCCTGGCTGGGCCCCCTGTTTTCACAACCGGAGTTATTTTGGCAGTTCTGAAAAACAGCTTCAGGTTCTGTGAGGTCTAACACTTTTTAAATTGTGGGGGAGTCCTCTTTAAGAAAAAGAATACTGATTTACAAATGCAAACTCTGCATATGCTAGAATTACAGTCACAAGCCTCCTTACTGATCCCCTTCCTTTCCGCTGTCTCTAGTCTAAGTTCTTCATCTGTGTAAACTTTGGGTCCCAAAGTGTGTTCATTCAGAGAGGTAGAAACAGATGTGACAAAAATGAGAGCTCCTCCGTCAGTTCAGCTTGGGAAATTCTCAGCACATTCATTCTTAGCGATTCCTGATCCACACCAGCATACTAAAAGTGCTAAGAAATCCTGTGCTTAGAAAATCCGCAAAACTTGTCTGTCCATGGAAATCGGGGCATAGCTATCAGCATCTCACAGGTAAAGCCAGGTTTGGAAATTCTGACCTTGGTTGGTTTTCAGAAAGCATTCCTATAGCATGCCCCAGGTGAAAAAAAAAAATAAGTTCCAAAGTTCACTAACATCTCCAGGATCAGGTCCAAATGAACCAGGCCAGCACCCCAGGCCAACCCCAATCTGGCCTTATGCCGTCTCAACCCCACCCACCTGCCAACTCCTCAAGAGCAAAAGGTCTGAGCCCGTTGGTTCCACCACTGACTGCGCAGGCCAGCTTATTGCTTATGAGAGACACCCAGTGCTCTCGTCCCCACTGCCGGACTCTCACAGCATGCTGGGCCACGTACTTTCATGCTGGCCGTGCGTCCTAGACCACATCCAGCATCATTAATTGACTACGTCAACGTCATAGCTTCCTCTTTCCCCCAGCTAACCACATTTCCAGAGGCGAAGAACCATTATCTTCTTTCTTAGCACCCAAGTAAGCATGGATGAGCTCCCTGTGCAAGCAGATGGCATTTAACCAACCTACGAGTAAGTCTCGGTAGACTTCCTTTCAAATCAACTGGCTCCACTGGTTCCTGAGACCAGGCCACTGGAGCATATGGAGGATGAACATATAAGCCTATTAGGAGGTTCACGGGTCCAGCCCCACCCCTAACACTGCGTTCAGTGACGCAGAGAAGGTGACTCAAGAGGGGGGCAGTTTGTAGAGCGGACATGCAGAGTATCTATCTAGCTTGCAGGGGACCCGATGAGATTCTATAAAACAGGGCTTTACCAACAGGTAGGAGAAGGCGTATGTTTATGCAACACCAGGATACAACTTCCTCTGCTGGTCACAAAAATGTACAATTCCCAGAAATTCCTTCCTAACAGATGCTTAATTAGTGTCTGCTAACTGTGAGAAGTCGATCACCGAATCAATTTTAACGCCACCTCAAATCTTAAGTTAGACTCTCTTGTTTTCCTAACATGAAGGCTCCTATCTTATAACATGGGTAATTTTTCCCTCTGAGTAGAATAAAATTAAACAGGTTCATAAAATATTCATTAACTTACATATGAACACATACACATCTATGTCTCTAAGTTTAAATTACTTGTCTCCTGTAGCCTGGGATAACTAAATATTTGCTATAGGTATTTCCTAAAATGTCTTTCTATTCCTTAGACACAAAGGAGTACTTGTGTATAGTACAAAGTAACTGATTTAGGCCTTTCATTTACATGATCATATTCACTAGAATCCATGACCAGCTTATATAAGTCTGTATTAGTGATGTCAGTAGCCCACTGCTGGACCTTTACTTACACAATCCCTTTTTAGAGGGGAGCGGAGAGAGGGAGAAGGAGAATCCTAAGCAGGCGCCATGCCTAGCATAGAGCCCAACATAGGGCTCGATCTCACAGCCCCAAGATCATGACCTGGGCCCAAATCAAGAGTCAGATGCTTGACCGATTGAGCCCCCCAGGTGTCCCTACTTAAATAATACTTTTGATGATGACAGTGATGACCTTGAACAAGGGCAGCCCATCCTAGTTCTTTCTCTGATGACCTCAAGATATTAGAGCCGCAGTAACAAAGGACTAGAGCAGGATTTCAAGCTCCACCTCTATCTACAGCCAGCTGGTGACCCTGGACAGGTCTCCTAGCTCCACTGGGTCTTAATTTTCCTATTTGTAATTTGAGGTGCTTAGACTGGATGTGGTAAAATTATGTGACTCCATTAAGCAAATTCCATATTCTACTAAAAGATCCCCTAAAAGGCATGTGGTTAATTAGGAACTAAAACTAGATTGAACTATAACTAGCTTCTTAGATGTGAAGTTTCAGCCACATTCCTGGTGCTTAGCCGTGTCAGTCCCAGGTTTATGGGGATATCATGTTGCTAGGGTCACTTCAGTCCCCAGTTTACTGTGTGTCATGTTGCTAGGGTTACTTCGGAAGCAATTACAGGACCAGCCTTTCCTTGACCGGCCTTTTCTAAGGATATTTATTCATTTACACATTTTCCAATTGTGAACACATTTATTGGAATCCTTGTGACATAAAGATTTTTAACATATGTGTCCACTTAATATTCTTGAGGAAACTAAAACCAGGCCCTTTATAGCAAATGTCATGAGTTGAGGACAAAGAAACTTTTCAAAATATTCTGTATGTATAGATGAGCTGTTCCAGATTGATCAATCCTCTTTAGTCATTCTGTAATCTACGAGTGATAATATCAAACACATTTAAAAAAAAAGGCAAAAAGATAGGAATATAAATTTCTGGAGCATTTGATGTTTTTACAATTTATGCATGAAGGATTATACAGATTAAGAATACACATGCTTTCTGTGAGACCCTCTCATAAGGGAAATGCTTGTTAACTGGAATTGTTTTCTATAACTGTTATCAAAGTGAATCAGCTAAGAAGATTATCAATCACCTACCATGTGTAAGACTCTAGGATAGCTACAGTGGGAGGAAAAGAGGCCTAAAAAACAAGTGTGTTAGGACATCTGGGTGGCTCAGCGATTGAGCGTCTGCCCTCCGCTCAGGTCATGATCCCGGGGTCCTGGGATCGAGTCCCACATCGGGTTCCCCGCAGGGACCCTGCTTCTCCCTCTGCCTGCGTCTCTGCCTCTGTGTCTCTCGTGAATAAATAAATAAAATCTTAAAAAAAAAACTTAATGTGTTGCTAAAGAAATTGATAATACAGGTGAAATAAAAGACACTCATGTAAAGATAATGATAAATCTGCTGCAGTGTAGAGTAAAAGACGAGTAACAGAAGAAACAAGTGCTAAGGAAGTAAAGCTCTGTGTTTATTTGATTTATAAAAGAGTTTTAAAAAGAGTATAAATGGAATACATTTTAAATTGGAAATATAATTCTAAATTTTAAAAGGTCTCTTCAGATTTGTTTTGGAGTTGTCCTCATTGTGAGGTCAACTCAGTGTCCTCACTGAAGCCAACGTAATAGCCACTAAATCCAATAAGAGTAATTTTACCCAGTAGCATCTAGTGAAAAAGAAAAGCCAGACTTACCTGTACATTGGCATGGACGGACCCAGGCACTTGATATTTCAACTCATGGGCTGTTGTTTGAGATTTTGGAAGCAGGAAAGGATATGAAAGAGACCGATATTTTGATTTCATGATCTAAAATAAAGGAAAACAGGTTTTAAAAAAAAAAAAGATCCAGATAAGAAAATAGCTCCCTTCTTTCCTACTTTGTGATTATAAAAGAAATTCAGATTCATTTGAAAGTGAAGAAGAAAAACGTTAACTGTGGAGTTTCTAGTTGAAGAGGCAATAGATTATTTATTTTTATAATGTTCTTTCCATTTTCCAGTGTCAGAGAACTCCTTTTCTCCTTCTTTTTCTTCTTCTTTTTTAACCTTATGTAGTGGGCATGTATTATTTTATATTTTTAAAGAAAGTTTAAATATACTCTAGGATTTAGAGGCACATAGTTGCAAAAATGGCATTTTTTTCGTAGACTGATTCCTTACTATGTTTTAGATATCTTGTCACAGCAGTACAGCACTGCATATCCTATTTTAATAACTTCATAAGAAAATGATAAAGAACATAATTTGTTAAACAAATTCCTATTAATGTACATTTCAGTTATTTCTCATTTTGTCAGGCTTATTAGAAGCAATGTCAAAATAAATTCCCTATCAGATTACTTCTTTAACTGAAATAGCCAAAAAAAAAAAAATTTCCTGAGCTAAAGGTTGTATAGTTTTTAAAAAGCTTTCTGGGGTTTACCAACTTATCCTACCACAAACAGAGCATAGAAGCATCCGAAATCCCAAAACCAATCCCAGATACTAGTAGGTTAAGAGTAATATCCTTTCATTTATTCATTCATGCTCCCTTCATTTCTGTTAAAAAATATTTTCATTATTTCTCAGACTCCATGTTCAGTGGGGAATCTGCTTGAGATTCTTCCTCCCTCTGCCCCCACCCCACCCCCTACTCTCTCACTCTCTCTTTCTCTCTAAAATAAATAAATCTCAAAAAAAATTTCCTTTATTTCTAAAAAGTCATCAAGTTTATGTAAATAAAAGCTTATGCAAATGAAAATCAAGGTGAGATTCTAAATTGTTGATAAGACTTTTTTCCCCCAGATTATCAAGGAGACTAAGGCCTCATCACAATTTACAGTAAATAAGATGGGACCTTAATGACAGCCAGATGGTAGGTACTTAAGTTATTCCTGTAATGAAGGCACAGCCACAGTCTGAAGAGAAGGAAACGTGCTCACACCACTCCCCTTGCTCAGAGCCGCCTTCCAGAAGCCTGGACCAGTATGAACCCAGCGCAATGCCAGGACTGGGAGGACTGGAAAGCTCAAGCTCTCTCATCCAAACGAGACCCCTGTCCCCCCTTCAATAGGCCTCCAGATGACCGTCAGTCCAGACCCGATGCTTAATCAGCACTGAGTATCCAAAACATTAAAAGGATCACAGCAGGCCCTGAAAGTAGCATCCATCTCTCTGTGCACTGAAGTGTCTGTGGAGTGAAAGTTCAGGAACATCATCTTCTTCTGCCCACAGAGCCCGGCGCCCTGACAACCAGGCCCTCAATGCCAGACGAGCCACCGCAGCACCTTCTCGCCAACCCCACCAGGTTTCTCGTCTCCCAGGCTCGCTCTCTTTATGTGGACGGAGTCATGATGACACCAACCACGGACCTTCGTGAAGTTCCAGCGCTGGATGAAGTGACGCGCCACGTCGCGAGCCGCCTTCCCGTGGACTGCGGAGGCAATGTCGTGCCACGGCATCCGGGGAGTGGAGTATCTGTCAATGAAATCTGCCCGGTGGCCCGGGCAAGCATCGTCACTAACTGCTGTGCCAGGGACGAGCCATCTGATTCCAGCACTGCCCCCAACCGTGATAGGTAAAAGGAGACATGGGAGTGTTGACTTGGCTTGGTGGAACTGTACCTTGATGGCCAAGGGAAACATAGATACCACATGGAGGGGCACAGTCCCCCCGCAACCGTGTCCCTCCCCCATGATGTTTCCATTTCACTTAGTATGAGATAATCACTAGGCAAGGCAAGATGTGAGTTGGTGCCAATGATCTAAGGTGTGTCCTTAATATCACATTTTCCTTTTGTGTCCTGTTCAAATAACCCCAGGCCGTGTACACAGTTCCATCTCTATCTTCTCCTAGACGAACATGTACAAGTGATAGTCTGAAAATGTGCCATTTTAATGCTGGGAGATGAAGATGATACTCAGAAAAGGAGATGATCAAAGGAAGGGCACCATCTCTTACAGAATTACAGGTGATTACCCCCAAGATATGCTGAGATGAAACCTAGGGTTTTCAGACAGCAAGCTGTATCTCACGCTCTTTCCTTTTTATGACTATAAGGAAAAGTCCTTAAGTGTATGGCTGAATCATAGTCCCCAGAGTTTTTACCAAATACCCAAAACAAAGCAAAGCAGAACACAGGACATGACAGCCTGCCCATGCAAACTTGCTCAGATGCTGACAAGTAAAAGACAAAATATAAGCAGCCACCCACTATCATGGTACTCACCAGCAAAAGGTTTATCAAGTTGTACCCAGTCTTTGAAGACAAAATTGCAGTAGTCCTTTCCATGCCAGAACCTGGTTTCCCCATGGAGCTCTCCCATGCCCGTCTGTAAACTGCGGAGGGAGCTGGTGTCTGTGAAGGCAGCAGAGACTGTGTTCAGGTGGGCCTCAGGGAGGGAGGCTCACCTCTCATTTATTAGCCCCTTAGAGACTTCCGAACTGTTCTCCTTAAGGCTCAAAACTAGGTGTTCGTGCCATCTGAGGCCGTGGGCTGGCAAGGTTTCACAATGCACACAAGTTTATCATTAGTGGGTAGTTGGCCCTATCACCAGGCTCATCACTTGACACTGAAATCCAACATTCTTTGCCCCATCTACCAGATGACCAAAGAACGGATCATGGAGTTAACTGTGAATCAAGAAGTCACTGGGAGGGACAATCAAAGAGCAGGTCAGGTAGAGAAACACGAGAGGCAAAGGCCATGAAGAAATCATGCCCTTGGCTCTCCCCGACTGATACGGTGCATGCCCGATACATAATTCTTGTCTTTTGCACCTCAAAAGCAAGAACCTCAGATTTGCAGCCCTAGATCGTCAAGCTAAGTGATACTGAGCTTCATCTTTTTGGATCAGGGATTCCAAAGAAAGGAAGAATTTGGCCTACATGGATGGCATCTAAAAGGAAGAATTTGGCCTACATGGATGGCATCTAAAATCCTAGGCCCCTAACATTTTACATTCCCAGCATCAAAAATGACATCCACGAAAAAAATCACAACACACAGAACTTATGATTACACAGGTGCAAAAGCAGCAAACCACTGCAACGTTTCACAAAGAGCCCTGCTGGGACCATTTTACTTAAAGGTAAATACTTTGCCTTAAATAGTTTGTGCGTTTACAGGGCTACGTTGACCACAAAGACCACTAAGCAGGAAGACAAGCAGAACTACAAATCACAAATGCAGCGCTTGGCACGAGAGAGGCACTTAACAAATAGACACTGGATGCAAAACTATTGGGTGAGTGAATAAATGGTAGCAAGTACCAGTGAGAGTTGTGGCCGGGCCCCCTACCACCACACGTCCCCACTACTGTCTTTCTAAAATGCAGACTGTTGGCTTAAAAGCATTTTAAGACCACCTGCTACCTACGGGGAGTCAAATCTGTAAAGCTGAGTGTGCACAGAAGGCTCTTCCCAAACTGGTGCCAACCTCCCTTTCTGATCCTTCTTTTCCCCACCCCAGGCCCTGTGTGCACCACATTTCTCACAGTATTTTGACAGGCGTGGTCTGTTCTGTCTTGGTGCAGTTGGCACATTATTCCTTCCATCTGGAATGATCTTCCCTCCCTCTCATCCTCGTCTTCACATCCTCCCAGAGCCACATTAGCTGTTACCTGCCCCACCGATACCTCCCAGACCCCAGCAGGGAGAGGCAGCCACTAGCTGTTGAATAGAACCATCAGCAGCTGCACACCCCAGGGCCCCTGACTCTGGGACACAAGTGTGTGACGATGCTCCCCGCCAGTCTGCAAACTCCTCAGGGGTGGGGCGTGTAACTTCTCTGCTTGGTGTAGGTGCCGGTATTCAGGAGGCAACCTTCAAGGATTCGCAGAGCAAAAGTTTTTAAACAATCACCACACACGCTACCAACATTCTATCTCAAATGGAATAATTAACCTTCAAAGGTTAATGAAATAATCTGTAAAAGAAAAATGTCTTGGGGTACCTGGGGGACTTGGTCAGTTAAGTGTCAGACTCTTGATTTCAGCTCTGGTCATGATCTCAGGGTTAGGAGATCGAGCCCCAAGTTGGGCTCTGCACTGGGTATGGAGCCTGCTTAAGATTCTCTCTCCCTCTCTCTCTGCCCCTCCCCACCTCTTAAAAAAAAAGAAAAAGAAAAATGTCTTAAAGAGCTAATTAATTTTTTAAAGATTTTATTCATCATTCATTCATTCATTTTAGAGAGTGTGCGTGCACATGTAAGCAGGGGAAGGGCCAGAGGGAGAGAGAGAAAAAGAATGCGAAGCAGACTCTGCCCTGACCCCAGAGCCCGACACCAGGTCCATCCCAAGACCCTGAAAACCATGACCCCAGCTGAAACCAAGAGTCAGATGTTCAACCAACTGAGCTACCCAGGTGCCCTTTAAAGTGGTAATTATGAACAAAACTCAGCCACGTTAAAAATAGAATTCTGTTGACTTCTCCCAGGGGTTTATGTTCCTGCTGCATTAAGACTGAGAGGCCAAAGTACTGGTCATCTGTTTGCTCACCAGTCAAATCTTTAAAGTAAGCATGGCACTTTGCATTTTTAAAGAGAGAGGAAAAAAAGGAAACAGAATGAGATAAATAAGGGTCAGATTCCAACATTAAAAATATATATATATGTAAGATAATAGATTATATATACAGGCTAGAGCTTTACATTTACATACATATGTTTGTGTAAAAATTAACTTTCACCTACCAGTTAGGATAAGAAAAGCAAAACAGAAAATTCTCGTCTCAAAAAACTATGTTGGTACTAAATGGATTCAAGCTGCTCATAATTCAGACATGGTTTTGGTTTCAGTCTAAATAATCTTGGCCTAAATTATCTCAACCAAATCAAGGTCTTCCTCAGAACAAATCAAATATTAAGGCAATGGAGCCCAGGACCCCTAGTTACTGGGATCACTGCTCAAAAGCGCAGGAGCAGCTATCAGCCGAAGAGAGGATTTTCATCCCCACGACGCCGATCTGCGGGGCCCCTCCTGAGTCTGCATCTGGCTCCCAGGGATTCATCAGTGCACCTGCTCGTCTTTGGCGCGGGCTCATGCCAGTTTCCTGCCATCCTCATCCATCCGCAGCCCAGGCCTGCATCCTCCGCACCATTACTCCAACCCCCCTTCTTGGCTTTCTTTCCTGGTGCCTCCTCCCCAACAAAGTTCTCCTGACCTTCTCCTGAGCGTGCCCCTCTAGCACCGGCTTCTCCTTTGGCTCTAAGATGTACAGCCAGGCCCAGGGCCTCACTTGGCCATGTCCACCTACTTGTCCCACCAGCACTTAAAATCACGTGTTTGACACTAGAATCACTACTGTCCTCACAGAACCAAGCCTTCCCTTGATGTCCTTGATTTCTGCTTTCCTTTCATGGTCACTCAAGCTCAAAGCTCCAAATCAATGTTGGCTCCCTCTCTTTCCTTCTTTTTGATCTTCCTCACCTACCTCCTGACGGCCATTTCTCAAATCCCATTGAAATTCTGCGGATTCCGTCTTTGGAAAAAGTTTGTTTTGTTCACTTCATTCTTGGGACAAGCTAGTTGGACTCCGTGTGTCTCTAATGTAACTTAGTACAACACCACCCTTAACCCCTCCATCCCCCCACCGCCCATCCTCTCCAACCCCTACCCCTCACCCCCCCCCCCAAGGGATTCTCCAACATCTAGTGGATGAAGCTCAATGTCACAACCTGATTTTCAAGACCCTCCCAATACAGGTGCAGATTTATCCCATCAACCCAACCTGTACACAAATTTACTAACACCTTAACCATAATTCTAAAACCCAAAAGCTCTGAAACGTCAAATGTTTTCTTACAGCTAATTTGTTAGTAAAATCAGACCTAAACTGACGAAAGGTTGTAATCTTTGTTTAGCCCATCTGCTGTTGCACAAATATAAACGATTTGCTTACAGGGTATTTCCTGGACCCTGCAAGCAGTATATTATAGGCTTTGCATTACCTTTCTAAAATCCAGAATCCTCTCATTTCTGAAGCACATCTGATCCCTAGGATTTTCGATAAGAAACAGCAGACCTCTAGGAGTATTTACACACTCCACACCTATGTCTGAGATGCTGAAATACACATTTTTTGGCATTTCCCATTCAGGTGCCTTAAGATGTAACATCTGCCTGGGTACCCGGTTTTCTCCCTTTTTAGGCTCTATCTACTAAATCTTTGCCTATATTCAAGGCCACTTCCAAAATATGTTCTCAATTAGTTACGTATATATATTTTTAAAAAAACCTGATTTTTGAAAGTCGGATTTCGAATTGTGGATGAGGCTTTACATTTATGGACAAGGCTTCATTGGCAACCCTTACCTGTAGGTGTATCTCCCCCCTGCTGAATTACTAAGGCACTAGGTCAGTGAAACATTTAAACCTGATGCTTACCTATTAGATAATTAACTCTTTGACAAGAGAAAATAAGCCTTCTGTATCTTATACTGTTGCATCCCTGAGAACAGTGTTTAGACACGCTTTAACCTACTGTTCTTTATCCCTTATGACTAGATATCTGGGACTGAAACACTGTCTCAGCTAAATTGCAGAAATGATTTCCTCCCCTCAGCCATTTATTTAATCTTGCTTCAAAAGAAATATCAGCAAACAGTTGTTGAGTATAGGAGGAGAAAAAGTCAACTGTTTAAAGCTAACAGTCATCAAGCAAAGCCACTGCAACTTAAAATTCTCCCTCTTGCAACATCATTTTGAAAGAAAAAAAAAATCTTGAAGAATGGCTGAATGATTTTGAATTATATATATTACAGAAATGTGTCATGATTACTAATTACATTCCATATGAACTGATTTTAGTGCTATTTCTAATTAACCCATAGTGATCTTGCATACATGCTACTGGTGATTTCTATACACCAGTAAGGTTCACTAGAAGCCCAGTCCATTGTGGTCTTTATTTATTTTTAATGATTTATTTATTTGAGAAAGAGAGCGAACAGGGGGAGGTGGAGAAGGAGAGAAAAAAATTTCAAACACTGAGCATGAAGCCCAGACATGGGGCTCAGTGCAGGGCTTGATCCCATGACCATGACCATGACCGAGGCTGAAATCAAGACTTGGACGCTTAACCAACTTCACCACCCAGGTCCCCCCATCATGGTCTTTTGCGTTAAGGTGAAACTAACGCTGCAAAGAAGCTAACCCAGTTTATGGCCTCAGGAAAGGAAGTTATTAACTCAGGCAAATACTCAGCTTCAGATTTCTCATGAAGAGCTACTCTATGTTTAATTCGGGTTTCAAGTCCTATGAGACACTGTAAGTTTAAATCATTACACAACTTAAATGTGGAGCTGTGCTCTTTAAATTCCTTTTATTACTAACAGTAGAATGTTACTCTTTTTTTTTTTTTTCCAACACAAATTCACATGGAACTTCCATATATGGAAGCAGGATTTCTCTGGTTGGAGCAAGAACCAATAGAGGTGGGAGGGCCCAGGGCCCACCTACTGAGGGTTCTTCTCAGAGCCCGAGAAACACCAAGGTTCCCCATGTGACTCACATCCAGCCCCTGCAGCTGGGCTCTGCCTCAGTCTTCTAAATAGCACACTAGAACCCTGGCCTTGGAAATCGGCCAAACGCTCGTGATGCAGTAATCCGCATTTCTGCTGACTCACAAATCTGCCTTGTGAGCTCTGGGAGGCTGATAAACCGGAACACCATTGTGCAAGTTCCTTATCATCTCTGCCCCTCAGTTTCCTGATAGGCAGAAAGGGAGATAACGCTACGACTCCCAAGCACCACCAGTGCTCAGGGTCCTAACAGGCAGTCCGCACACGATAAACTAGCTTAGGATTTTCCGGTGGCTGCCAGACTTTGCGAGATCCTTACTCATCCCTTGATGCGATCCAAGGCCAAAGTCCTCTTCATCCCCACCACCCCACGTTAGGTCCTGAGAAACTCATTCAAACACCTAGTTCTTACAAAAGCCCATCAGGTTACAATTTCTAGTAATACGTGTGGCGTGAAAACTGTGCAAACAGGAAGCCAATCCAGAAACACACTCGGCTCATGCAGCAAAAGCGGAAGCCTAAGGACATTTTGCTGCTTCACACATCACTTACCCGTGTCAGGTCTAGGGAGCCCCTGCTCAGACTTACTGGAAGAGCGAAAGAGTTTCAGGTGGGGTTTTAAACCATGGATTAAATTCTGACGACTTCTACAGTGATTACAATAACCTGGAGAAAGTTGAGAGTTCTTTTTTTTTTTTTTCTACACAGAGAAATACATATACATCAAGTTTTCTAAACTGAAGAGCAGCCTCGACCATTTTTTAAATGAGGCAAGTCTATAAAATCAGTCATAAATTCTGTGCAACAGAAAACTGCAGAGCTCTAAGACAGATTTGGAAAGAACAGCATATTTATAAGATGTAGACAATCTAATGTTTAAAGATAAAAGCTTCATGTATCACTGGATAGGAAGAGAAATGAAATTTCTTCCCTGAGAAGTGAAGGACACCTAATGCTTTTCTCTTCGTGACTTGGCATTATTTTGGAAACGCTTAGTCATTCTGCTACCATCAGAAGTATGAATTGGGGTCGTGATGACTACGTATGTGAATAAAACAATTTGTTCTAAATGAGGCCAACAAAGCCTCAAAATGGCAGGACATTGACTAGGGCCTTATAGCCACCTGTCAGCATCGCTCCTATGACTCCATTCCAGGAAGACGGGTTTTAAAGACTGGTAAACACAGGGTCCAGGACAGAATTATCGAGATACAACCTGGCAAAGGAAGACTTACTGGAGGCGCTGTCAATGCTGCTGATGCTGTCTACATTGTGCAGGTGATGCCTGTGGAGCTGCCTGTAGAGGCTAAATTTAGAGAATTTTCTGGACTTTCCTATTCCTTTCAGCTTTGAATCCATATCATTAACACTCTTCGAGGTGGGCACATTTTTACTAGATTCCTTTTCATTCTTCAGGCTTAGGGATTCCATGGACTCCGTTGTTTCAGCCTGAGAAAATTATTTAAAAAAAAAGAAAAAAAGACACTGCGTAAGGTATGCTGCAATGCGATCCTTTAATTCCAGCTGAGCTGAAGTGTAAAGTTCACACATGACAGAGGCCCTCTAACCGACACACAATACTGTGTGAGGTCAGCCACAGGGCAGTGGAGGATTCCTAGGAGCCGGGTCAGGGCTAGCACAGGGATACCAGGCGTTCCATTGTAGCTCCTCCTTCGGTAGGCCAAATTCTTGAAATTTCATCCCTACTAACCTTTTTATTCCAGACACAATTACGTGCGTTATAGTCACCGTTGAGCTACCGAACTTCTGCCTCTGATAAATGCTTTTTCTGTTAATTATTTTCCCAGCTACTTATTCACCAACTCTTTCTTTCCAGAAAGGTCACCAACATATC
Organism: Nyctereutes procyonoides; assembly: GCF_905146905.1. Classification (NCBI taxonomy): domain Eukaryota; kingdom Metazoa; phylum Chordata; class Mammalia; order Carnivora; family Canidae; genus Nyctereutes; species Nyctereutes procyonoides. Next base: position 67,102,473 of record NW_026575142.1, read on the forward strand.
CAGCAGTAAAAAAAGACGAGCCCATCAAAATTGTAATAAGTGTATTGATATGTTGGCCACCGTCAGGGTTCAAACAAGTCAGCACTGCGTGTGGATACGGGCATATGGGTGTCTTGGCAGCTCCTGATGTGAAAGGTACTTCGAGAAGTTATTAACTTCCTGCATTCAAAAGAAGCCCCTCCTTGACTCCTGCCCTATTTTTGCACGTCTTTAAGTAGGAAGATTTCAAAAGGCTCAGCAGGCGCTTGTAATAAGTCTGCTTGTTTAACTTAAAGCCCAATCGACACATATTTTTATGAACTTTTTTTCCACACGAGAAAGGACTCTTTTGTTTAAATGGAAAACAAAGGAGCTGCTCTGAGCTATCAAACGCACTATTGGATCTCTTTTCTCTTACAAGAGAAGAAACTGAGAGTAAGAGATGCGATGTTACACACTTGCCAGGTGGTGTTTGAAACCAGGTCTGCTCATACAGGGATACGCCACCCCTCATTCGACCAACCAGTCAGTCCCGCTATTAACGCATAGGCATGCAAATCGTGTCCCTTCTACGCAGTTCCATAGAGGTGAAATCCACTTACTGTGAAAGAACCCAGAGACGACGGTCCTCCGGTGACACGCTTCACACTGCCCACGTCCGTGAGTCTGTGTTCGTTATCATCCCACCTTCCATAGGCCAGGTCGATCCCACCCACAAAGGCCACTGACTGGTCGATGACCACAATTTTCTCATGATGAGCCCACAGATACACGCTGGATGACACATGATCTGGGTGCCTCATCACCTTGGGAGGGAAAAGAAACACCCACAGGTGATGCACTTTTTAAAATGTCCTTCATTTTGTAATAAAACAGATCTGTCTTCTCCCTTGAATAGCATTTATTTTCTTTCTTTCTTTCTTTCTTTCTTTCTTTCTTTCTTTCTTTCTTTCTTCTTTCTTTCTTTCTTTTCTTCCTTTCTTCCTTCCTTCCTTCCTTCCTTTCTTTTCTGTTCTGCTTTGGTCCTCTTTCAAGACTTCATTTAAATTCAAGTTAGTTAATATTTAGCGTAGTATTAGTTTCAAGGGTAGAATTTAGTGATTCGCTACTTGTATATAACACCCAGTGCTCATTACATCACGTGCCCTCCTTAGTGCCCATCATCCAATTAGCCCGTCCCCCCACCCCCTCCCCTCCAGCAACCCTCAGTTTGTTTCCTATGGATAAGAGCCTCTTACTGTTTGCCTCCCCCCCCTTTTTTTTTTTTGGCCTCCCTGTTTTTATCTAACTTTATTTTTCCTTCCCTGTGTTCATCTGTTTTTGTTTCCTAAATTCCACATATGAGTGAAATCACATGGTACTTGTCTTTCTCTGACTGATTTATTTCACTTATAATATAATACAATAATACACTCTAGTTCCATCCATGTCGTTGCAAATGGCAAGATTTCATTCTTTGTGATGGCTGAGTCATATTCATATATATATATATATATATATGCCACTTCTTCTGTATCTATTCATCAGTTGGTGGACAGTTGGGCTCTTTCCATGTTTTGGCTATTGTGGACATTGCTGCTATAAACATTGGGGTGCATGTGCCCTTTCAAATCACTATTTTTGTATTTTTGTATCCTTTGGATAAATACCTCGTAGTGCAATTGCTGGATCTCAGGGTAGCTCTATGTTTAACTTCTTGAGAAACCCCCATACTG